>NC_071505.1:146255991-146855991 GCF_027887155.1 Malaclemys terrapin pileata
CAAAACCTCCTCTAATGACACCTCAATCTGGGACAGTTCCTCAGATTTGTCACCCAAAAAGAATGTCTCAGGTTTGGGAGTCTCCCTCACATCCTCAACCGTGAAGACCAATGCATAGAATTAATTTAGTTTCTCCACCATGGCCTTATCGTCCTTGAGTGCTCCTTTAGCATCTCGATCATCCAGTGGCCCCAGTGGTTGTTTAGCAGACTTCCTGTTTTTGATGTACTTAAAACATTTTTTGCTATTACTTTTTGAGTCTTTGGCTGGCTGTTCTTCAAATTCTTTTTTGGCCATCCTAATTATATTTTTACACTTCATTTGCCAAAGTTTATGCTCCTTTCTATTTTCCTCATTAGGATTTAACTTCCATTTTTTAAAGGATGCCTGTTTGCCTCTCAGTGCTTCTTTTACTTTGTTGTTTAGACATGTTGGCTCTTTTTTAGTTCTCTTACTATGTTTTTTAACATGGCTCGGGGGGGAAGGAAGGAGTGGGGAAAGAGGGTGTAATTGATATGACGTAATACTTCTGTGACTCTTTAAAACTAGGGCTGTCAAGTGATTAAAAAATTAATTGTGATTAATTGCACTTGTAAACAATAATAGAATACCATGTATTTAAAAAAAATTCAGTGTTTTCTACATTTTCAAATATATTCATTTCAATTACAACACAGAATACAAAGTGTACAGTGCTCACTTTGTATTTATTTTTGATTACAAGTATTTTCACTGTAAAAAAAATGAAATAGTATTTTTCAACTCACCTAATACAAGTACTGTAGTGCAATCTCTTTATCATGAAAGTTGAACTTACAAATGTAGCATTATGTACAAAAAAAACCTGCACTCAAAAACAAAACCATGTCAAACTTTAGAGCCTACAAGTCCACTCAGTCCTACTTCTTGTTCAGCCAATCGCTCAGACAAACAAGTTTGTTTACATTTGCAGGAGATAATGCTGCCTGCTTAATGTTACAATGTCACCTGAAAGTGAGAACAGGCGTTCTCATGGCACTGTTGTAGCAGCGTCACAAGATATTTACTTGCCAGCTGCACTAAAGATTCATATGTCCCTTCATGTTTCAACCACCATTCCAGAGGACATGCATCCATGCTGATTATGGGTTCTGCTCGATAACAATCCAAAGCAGTGCGGACTGACGCATGTTCACTTTCATTATCTGAGTCAGATGCCACCGGCAGAAGGTTGATTTTCTTTTTTGATGGTTCGGGTTCTGTAGTTTCCGCATCAGAATGTTGCTCTTCTAAGACTTCTGAAAGTATGCACCACACCTCATCTCTCTCAGATTTTGGAAGGCACTTCAGATTCTTAAACCTTAGGTCGAGTGCTGTAGCTATCTTTGGTAATCTCACATTGGTACCTTCTCTGTGTTTTGTCAAATCTGCAGTGAAAGTGTTCTTAAAATGAATAACATGTGCTGGGTCATCATCCAAGACTGTTATTACAAGGAAAATATGGCAGAATGCGGGTAAAACAACAGGGGACATACAGTTCTCCCCCAAGGAGTTCAGTCTCAAATTTAATTAACGCATTATTTTTTTAACAAGCATCATCAGCATGGAAGCATGTCCTCTGGAATGGTGGCCGAAGCATGAAGGGGCATATGAATGTTTAGCATATCTGGCATGTAAAGACTTTGCAATGCTGGCTACAAAAGTGCCATGCGAACGTCTCTTCTCACTTTCAGGTGACGTAAATAAGAAGCGGGCAGCATTAGCTCCTGTAAATGTAAACAAACTTGTTTGTCTTAGCAATTGGCTGAACAAGAAGGACTGAGTGGACTTGTAGGCTCTGAAGTTTTACATTGTTTTGTTACATGACTGCACTCAAAAACAATCTACATTTGTAAGCTGCAATTTCAAGACAAAGATTGCATTACAGTACTTGTATGAGGTAAATTGAAAAATACTGTTTCTTTTGTTTATCATTTTTGCAGTGCAAATATTTGTAATGAAGATAATATATACTTTGATTTCAATTACAACACAATATAATATATATGAAAATGTAGAAAAATATCCAAAATATTTAATACATTTCAATTGATATTCTATTATTTAGCAGTGCAATTAATCGCGATTAATTTTTTTGAGTTAATCGGGTGAGTTCACTGCAATTAATTGACAGCCCTATTTAAAACCCCTGTAAAACTGAGGCTGGCTCCTTTTATCCTCTTGTTTTTGGCAAAAGCTCAGTGGAAGAAAGGAAGAGTAATGCAACTCACTGAAAAGTACCTAGGAGAGTGATCCATTATCCCCCTATCCCCTTTACAGAGTTACAGGTTCTTCTGTGGCTATATAGAAAAGTCGTTTCTAGCGGTCTCTGAAGAATGGGGATGCCTGCAAGGCCTTTTCAAACTTTCTGTCATTTGTAGGCCACTTACCAGAAGCTGCTGCCTCTGTATTTTCCAAGGTCATTGGAAGAAGAATGTCATTCCTTACCATGCCTTCCTGCAGATATTGGCAATTCAGAAGGGGAGCCAGTAGTACCAGAGCGACAGATCAGGATCAGTGAAAAACCAGGTGCTCCAGATGGTGAGTTATAATTCAACCTTGAAATGTTGGCACAAAAGTCAAGGAAAACCAGAGAGCATGCACAGAGAATTATGAATCCCATATTTTAGATGGAGTGTACCCAACAGAGAGAATCTTCAGAATGAGATTTTCACCCATGTCCTGCTCAGGCAGCTGCCTGGATTCTACAGCAGTAACTTCTGCTTTCTCCCTTTGTATGTGGGAGGTGATTGGAGGCCTATGCTCAGATTTTCCCCAACGCCACTCATTCTGATGCATTGCACTAGTCTGAGATGCCTGGGAAATCGGCTCTTCTGGTAATTAATGGATAGGGTGGAGGTTGAGGAGGGGCTGGAAACCAACAGTCTCTCTCTTGAAATCCCCTAAGTTCAAGCATTTTTACCACCATCTCATGAAAGTCTGTTCTGATCGGGGTTAGGTGATAGGGTTTGGATGTTACCACATCTATGATACAGCTTCCAGCATTGTCTTAGTTGGAGCTGCACCTAGTGGTGAATTACAGATCTGATTTTTTTGTTCTCCCCTAGAGTAGACAAGGCCAATCCATCTGTTCCAAGGATGCATGTCTGCAGTCACCATGGCACTCAGTTTATAGATTTATAGATGCTAAGCCCAGAAGGAAGTTATTATCTAATCTGACCTCTAGTTTAAGAGCTGGAGAGAATACTTTTAGCATTTACAAGGCAAATTTGTATTTTCAAGGCACTTTATAAACATTGGAGTAACACTGGAAATAGTTCATTGTTATCACTCTACTGGTTATGGCTAGGGGCAAGTGGGATTGATTTGCCCAAGGTCACAGACTTAGGCCTGGTCTACATTGGGGGGGATCGATCTAAGTTACGCAACTTCAGCTATGTTAATAACGTAGCTGAAGTCGACGTACTTGGATCGACTTACAGTGGTGTCTTCACTGCGGTGAGTCGACTGCTGCCGCTCCGCCATCGACTCTGCTTGCACCTCTCGCCGAGCTGGAGTACAGGAGTTGACAGGAGAACACTTGGGGATTGATTCATCGTGTCTAGACAGACATGATAAATCGACCCCCACTGGATCGATCGCTGCCCACCGATCCGGTGGGTAGTGAAGACATACCCTAAATTGCTAACAGAGCTAATATTAGGTTTCAGGAGTTCCTTGTTCTTACCTCCATGCTAAGTTCAATAGAGGTCATTGCTCTATCAAATGGAACCACAGAAAATTTGTGCATCGTAACATGGTGTCTTTTTTTTGTGTTGTGGTTGCAGTCACCTTTTGACTTGGTTGTGTCTTACTGATGCATTGTCATGAGGCAATATTCCCATGTTCATTATTGTGGTTCTCTTGTATGTAGTTTGAGCTCTGGCTTCCTTACAGCTTCTTCACCCATGCTTCCATTGCAGATAACTCGGATGAGGAGGGGCTGGAAGCAGATATTTCATTCATTGGTTCCCATGCATTTGCCCGCATGGAGGGAGATGTTGATAAGCAGAGGCGCCTCATCCTTCAGGGACAGTTGTCGGAGGCAGCACTGCAGAAACAGCATCAGAGAAAGTGAGAACATGTTGCCTGTTTCTCTATATGCATGTCTCAGCTAGGCTTGTGACTCTGGGAAAGATCCTTAATGCCCTCTTTCAGTGTCACACAAACTTGCAATCTGTTAGCAGGAAAGCATGGACAAGGCCTAGTTTCATTCTAGATCCCTGGAGTAGCCTCTTGTTGCTAAAATTATGGGATCAGGGGAAGGGTTGGTTTTCATTTTTTGTGGAGTTTTTGTCCCATTGTTTTCATATCAGCAGGACCTAGACCAGGGGTCCCAAACTTTTGAGGGTTACACCCTGCCCCCTTCCCCATGTCCACGTCCCCCGGAGCTGGGGCTGCATCTCTGGGGGGGAGAGGTGGTAAAGGGTGGCTGGGAGCGGGGCCGAGGCCAGGGGCAGAAGCAGAGCCACAGCCGAGCTGTGGTGGGGGCGCCCCACACTTTGGGGACCTCTGATTTAGACACATTGGAGCAGTTGTACTGCCTGTTTTCCACTAGATGGCACAGTTCCATCATAGCTTTCAGTAACTGAGCCTAGTCTGATTTATACCTGCCTCTGGAGATTTCCATTACTTGCATCTGAAGAAGTGAGGTTCTTACCCACGAAAGCTTATGCTCCCAATTCTTCTGTTAGTCTTAAAGGTGCCACAGGACCCTCTGTTGCTTTTTACAGATTCAGACTAACACTGATACTTGAGCCTCTGATACTTGAGCCTAGTCTTGTCTTTCTAAGACAGGCACACCTGTTTCAGAACTCATGCCCTTTTGAATCCTGGGCACCTAATAAACCCTTTTTCCTCCTATGCTTTTGAAGTTGGAGGGAAGAGAGAATTTTGAGTTGCTGCTTATTTTTTCAGCTGAATTCTATTTTTTCCCTGCTCTTTGCATATCAGAGGCAGGTTTAACTTCCTCCTAGGGAGCCAGTCCTGTGATATGATTCTCATATTTTGGGCATGAGGCATGACTTTGTGTTTGTTGAAGCACTGACTTGTTGCAACTGAAATGCAATACCATTGCACTTGTGTGTGAGGGCTAGAAAAGAGAACCAATTAAGTGTATATTTATTGTCCCAAGCAAAGTAACCAACAGTATAACTAGACAACAGTCAATATTCCTTTTTTTCAAACACTCCCCATTGAAGCACTTCAGAAGCAGCTTCCTTACTCAAAAGATTGCAACGTTGACTGCTCTATAACACTAAGCGTAGCAGATCCAGCTCCTCCGATTTTTCCAGGCTGATCTTCATGCTTTCTAACACAGATGAAAGAGAGAGACAGCTCTGACCCCATGTGTGTGTTTGACTTTTCTAGTTACAATCGCTGGCTGTGTCAGGCAAGAGGTGAAGACCTATCCGACGTTGCTTCTCTCAAAGCCTTGTATCAGACAGGTGAGTTCAAGATCCCAAAGGCTGTTTCTTATAGACTTACCAGTAGGAAATGGAATGGCCATTTCCACCTTTGTGTGAAGGAAGGCTCATGGGATGAAGCCTGAGCAAGTGTTTTAATCTAATGACAGATTAAAACGTCTGTCCTACTTCAGTGCCAGGCAGGCCACAGCCAAGCAAGACTTCTGGCATATGAAAGCTAGAATGAGATGTGATGTACTGGGACCATAAGTAGAGCTCTAAAAATCTGCGGATATCTGGGGGCCATGTTTGCGGATTGGATGCAGATACAAATTTTGTATCCACACAGGGCTCTAACCATAAGTAATTTGACATCTGTCATAGAAAATCTGCATCTACAAATTCAAGTGGGTTCCTAAATGCGAAGATCTCTAAAGCTGAGCTCAAGGGCTGGCATCTGCTGTGTTTCTTGGGGTATTATTAATTGAGAGGGAAATTATGAGGGCTTAATATAAAAAATATAAGGTGGGCAAAGAGCTAGCTGAAGTGGAGAAGGCAACAAGTTATGCTGAAATGAGAACGATCAGTCTGGAGGGAAGTTACTAGTGAAGAGCCTCAAGGTTTGTCTTGGGGCCAATCTTCATTACTATTTTCATTAGTGACCTTGCCACAAAAGGTAGGAATGTGTTAATGAAGTTGCTGATGACAATGTTGGAAGGTCTCATCAAGGCAGAGGAGGGTTGGAGTATTATACAGGAAGAATTGGATGATCTTGAGGACCAGAGCAATAGAAATGGGATGAAATTAATACTACGAAGTGCAAGGTCATGCACTGAGGGACCACTAAGAATTTCTGCTATAAGAGGGAGTTGAGATGACAGGTTCAGTGACTGAATGTTATTGTTAGGGGACAGGAAGCAATAATTCCCTGTTAGTATTTGGCAGGGATGTGGCAGATGAAATATAATTATTACACTTTTCAAAGTACAGGAACATTCTTGCTAGCAGCATTATTAGAGGTTTTGAATCTGTACAGTCATTGGCTTAAGTCAATTATGTCTCACATACCAGATATTTAACCTGTAAAACTCCTTTAAAAGGTCCTCTCCATCTATAGGTACAAAGTGTACTCTTCTTACCAAAAAAAAACCAATCTTAGTAGCTACTGTAAAATAACTTTCTAAATTATTTTACAATGTGCTTGTATTTACACACAGGCAAGATGGCATTTGATTTCCCCCACCCTACACTCTGGTTTTATAACTCTTCTTCCCCATTTATATCTAAACATCATGGAAATCCCATCAAGGAAATCTACAATATATTCAGCTACCTGTGCGGGGCGGGAGTGTATATTACACCTTTCAATGAATTAACAATACCATATTTCACATTGTACACATACGATCTAAATTAAGCAACTGTAGCGAAGTTGCTCATGTCTGCGTCAATAAGAACTTAAATATAAGAAGCCCCTTTATGCTAATGTGATTGCAGTTGTTTGAGGGTGTGGTACCTGTTCTAGATTACATGTCCAGAACAACACACCCTTTTGGTAGTGATAAAGCTGAAAGTGTAGCCTTATAAACAGTATATAAGTAGGTGCTATGTCAGTAAATTGCTGGAACCTCCAGGGTTATTGATTGCAGCCTCCATCTTCAAGGAGTACAACTCTGTATTAAAAACTACCATTTCCAGGTGCAAGGCATCCTTCTGTTTAGATCAAAATGAGTACTATGTAATGGGAGCAGTAGTCTCTGCACTCTTCATCTCCTGTTAAGAATGCTAGTTAATGACATTGTAGAATGCTTGTAGTTAGCTGCCCCTGATTTACAGGGAGACTTCCAAAAACTCAGACTACTTTATGAATGTTATTCAAAGATAAAAGCTTGTGGTTCTCATTTTATTCTGTAGGTGTGGATAATTGTGGTCGCACGGTGATGGTGGTAGTTGGAAGGAATATTCCTGTAACTCTGATAGACATGGAAAAGGTAAAATCTTCATATAAAATTATAGAGCTGTGGCAGTGATTCTTTAGTTAAGGTTGAAAGGCATTTTCTATTAAGTGCACTTATCTCGTCCTGTACCCTCAGCACTAACTTTAGCAGGATATCTCTAGAGGGGTGTGTCTATGCAGAAATCTTCCTACACAGCAGATTATGTACAAACTGCTTGCATAGATACTTTAACATGAAAATATATCCTATCTAAAACTTTGTATATGAAGATTTTCTGGTAGAAATTTTTCTAGGGAAGTGACTAGATTCTCTTCAGGGAAGCATTGGTGCCTGGCGTTGGCCACTGTCGGAAGACAGGATACTGGGCTAGATGTACCATTGGTCTGACCCAATATGGCCGTTCTTTAGCAGGGTAGTGTAGGGACCCCTCTTTCCTTCCAAAGAGATGTAAAGGTGCTTCTGTAACTGGAGTCTCTAAAGAAGTGAGGTGCAATGAGCAAACTTGTTTCTTGCACATGCAAAATGCCTGGGATCCTGACAAAGTATGTGGAGGTTAGGCACATGGAGCAGAGTAAAGGTTGGCTGTAGATATCTCCAGATAATATTTTTGAGCCAGTGTTTAAGACTTCAGTGTTGCATCATGTTTTTGTAATTGAAATATAATATCAGCTTATCTTAAGGCTTTTGGTCTGAATAATATTAGTGTTAGAAGGAAATCTGTTAGCATAGAATGGAACTGTGACAGATTTTTCTGCTGAAAATATAAATGTCTCCCCACCTCAGGCACTCTTGTACTTTATCCATGTCATGGACCATATTGCAGTGAAGGAGTATGTCATAGTATACTTCCACACGCTCACTAGCGATTACAATCACCTGGACTCCGACTTCCTGAAGAAATTGTATGACGTCGTCGACATCAAGTGAGTGTCATGAGTAGGAAGAGAAACCCTTCTCCTCTACTCCTCTCCCCATACAGGCCTTTAAGACAGGCCTTTTATCCAGCTTGCGTCCATAGCCAAGGGATTGCTGGGAAGAATTTCACAGGGGCCAATAGACCCAGGTGTCTAACAAAACCAGTAGAGATTAAGCCTGTTTCCTTTCCTGCTCTGAATCAGACCATTTAAACAACTTTCTAGGCATTTCTGTAATGCTTTTTGTAACTTGTGAATGCCTCAGTTCAACAGGAGATTAATTCTAGTTCTTGCATGCTTGTGTCATATAGTGGTCTCTGCAATCCATGCCTGTGGCACATCGATCAATAATGAAGGCAGGCGTGTTATGTGAGCTCATTCCATCTGCCTGTAAAGGTTGTGTTTCCAAAAGACAGTATTATCTACTGGGGTGCTCCATCCATTTTGCTGGAGGAGACATATAGACAGCACTAACAGGTGTAACTAATGTGTAACCCTCTTTGGACTGGAGGATCTGATAGGATTTATCTAGAGATGCAGGGAAACTTTTTGCTTCCTTTGCCTCGCTTATTCTTAGGGCAGCTGTCCTTTGACCTGGATTTGAATGTTGTGGGTCAGGGTTAGCACCACAAGCACTTGTGCACAAGTGGGCAAATGTCTGCAAACACTTTAAGCTGTGTTTTTGGTTGAATTTAATAGGATGAGCTCATTACTTTATTATTTTTGTTTTTTTAACAAGTGTCATTTTCCTCTTTAAACCAGGTACAAGAGAAACTTGAAGGCAGTGTACTTCGTCCACCCAACATTTCGCTCAAAGGTGAAGTATACTGTACCAAAGGCCAAGAATGCAGACTTCTGAAATAAAATAGGGCATAAAATTGTAGTATAAGGGGAGAAGTCATGAGAGAGAGAGAGACTTTAAAACACTAAGCCACGGCTGCTAGGTAAGTGTTTTCCAAGAGCTAGTTCACATTTGGGTACTGTTATTTCTGGCTTATGTGGCTGGTACGCTAGCCTTTCCCTTCCTACCTTAATGATGAGCCTCTGTGCTTGGCCCCTGTACACCATTACTGCTCACATCCCATTTTACTTTGTGTGCTCTGACCTGCAGTGACGCTTCATCTCTCAGGTTGCTATTAACCTACGTTGTATTGCTGGTCATTGCACACGAATGAGCAATGGCACAGAGCCTCGTTATTAAGGTACTGAATGGAGGCAGACGTTAGCTGTTATAGCAGAGGTCCTACTTTGATAAACTGGAACAGTTGTCTTGAAAGGCTGAGAATGAAGCTGATCAGTGTTACAGGTGGTTGGGGTACATGTCTGTGGGGTGTCCTCTAACAAAATTAAAGCTTTGAGACCACATTTAATTCAAAGAAAAGAGGCATTAGTCCTTTCTCCTGCTCTCTGGCTTAAAATGTGACATTCAGCTATGTGAACCCAGAAACCTGAATCTTTATCTCTTTGTGGTTTACCACGTGGGCATTTTTTACTCCCAAGGACAGTTATGGTACAAAAGCAGCGTCAGTGCAGGCTTCACACACATGCACCTCATTGCCAGTGTGCCTCAAACCTGATCTGATGTGGGTATTCAAGAGGCAGAGGGAGAAAACTTGATTTCCATGCCATTATTTGTCCTCCGCTGAGACTACCTGCCTCCCCTCTTGTTGGCCTTAGGTCAGCCCAGGAGCATACAGCACAGCTGATAGAGACCTAACAATTAATTTCACATAGGCCACCAAATAGCCTTCATATTTGCTTGCCTGGGTCAGATTCAAACCCATTAACCTGTAGATGAGTCTCCCACTGTCTGTGTCCTGATCTTTTCCAAGAAACTAAGTAGCAATGATGAGCTAGCAATGGGCTCAGTCAGGATCCTAGATTGTAATATAAAATAATAAGGTGGAAAAGGGAAGAAGAATTCCTTTTGGGGAGGCCTAAGCAAGGCTTCAACATTTTATTTCCTGTGGATTTTTCTAACCTCTTCAAAAGGACGTGTTACTGCTTTGCTGTATGGTCTCTAGAGACGACCAGAAGGTGGTGCTGCTTCTCTTCCTTTGTCTCAACTGTGGATCAAAACAGTAATCAGGGCATTATGCTTGGAAGACCCCCAAAGTGTCAGCAGTGGCCCTAACTAACATCTTACATGCTGGCACTTTTGAATTAGATGTCAGACTAAGGGCCTGACCTGCCATCTTCATTAGAGAGCCTTTGTCACTTTATGTAAGATAGGAGTATGGTCCCCAGGGTCCAGGCCAGATTCCATCGCAAATGTTTTTTATTCTGTTTGGGTGCCTCCCTGCAATTTCAATAAGTTGAAACATGGTAGAGGAATGTAGGTGATTGTTCTGAGGTTATGAGTTGGGCAAACAACTGTGGTTCCTTGATTTCATTTTATTAATACCACCACCATTTATATAGTTCTTTACACTTGTCAAGTACTGTACTAGAATTCACTTATTAATTCCATACCAGTGTAGCCATCAGCCCTTCTCTTCCCTCATCCATTTGGGTAGTTGTCCATCCCAAAGAACAAACGTTTTGAAATAGCCTCCCTTCTGTACCACAAATTGCATGTATAGTCAGCCTTCCGATCATCACTTAGTGAACATTCTGAAACCTCTGAGGTTTTGTAGTGTTGTGTTTTTTCCTTACTTGGGTAACACAAAGCGTATTGGGCCAATGGCGATGCCTGCTGACCAGAAGATTGTGGTAGGTGGTTAAATCCATAGCTTGTGCTAATTAATGGTTTAGTTTGTGAATCCTGAATAGGTTGCCATTTCCTACAACAGTCAGATATTCAGCTGATAAGAACAGTATGAACAGTTAGATTTAGGGTTTATAGCAGACATGGTCAGTCTGTGGCCTACGAGTGCCCTGTCTTTTAATATGAAGATGTGCTCAGAGCAGACTATGTCCCAGTATGCATTGTCCCATCTTGAGCCCATCAGCATTCCAGTCAGATTAAGTTGCAGCATTGCATGTTTGGACCTGTAGTTCCTGCGTCCCTGACATCTATGTTAAAAATAAAACTGGCTGACTAATCTGCTCATTTTATGATAGGTGGGGCTGATAGTGCTGTCTCCTATTAAGGTTGCCTGATACTTCCCTTTTAAAAAACCCTGTTTCCAGTTGTTTATAACTTTGCCAAACTTAAATCATTTGGAATGAAATTTTCCATGCCCAGTGTCTGCCTCATGACTTGTTCGGTGTTTTGGTTGGTTTGTTGGTTTGGGGGTTTGTTTGTTTTTTTGTTTTTTTAATTTCACCCAAAATGGTTCAACTGTTTGAGAATGAGGTTTGAAAAATACATTGTTTGGCCCATATTTAAAACTTCTGGTTACCTTTTCTTTTAAAAGTTCTGGCAACTTTATGCTTTGGAACAGGGATTGAAATTGAGCAGGGAGGTGGCCTTTGTGTCAGGGATGTACCTTTGCTGTCCCTGTGAAAATTTGGCCACATAGGCCTTTGAAAAAGTGAAGTTCCACATGCTCAGTAGAGACTTGTTTAGATTTTTAGCAGCTAAATTCCCTGAAGTGTCTGTCCACACTGGGCATGCTCCCTGCAGTTGCAGCTCTGGGCTACAGCAGGCCATTCTGGTTCCAGGCATCTGAACAGAGAGACATAATTCTGTTTCCTGTGCTTTCAATGAGCCTTGCTGGGCCTAAGCCACATGGAGGAAGAGGCTGCCTGAATCAAATTCAGGGGGAACCAAAGCTGAACTGGTGCGAGTAGATAGGGACAAGAAGCCTAAGTGCAGGGAGGTGGAGACTGGGACTGGCAGCCTGGAAGAGAAGCAGGAGAGGCGAAGCAGTGACTGACTGACTGGGTAAGGAGACAGACTGGGACTAAGAACTAGTGAGGCAGAGGAAGGAGGTGAGTGCAAAGGGGAGATAGATCTGATGATGATGTGTGGTGCAGAGGGAAAACTCGGATTGGCTGGGCAAAGAGACTAGGCCAAAGAATCAGTGGTGAAGGAGAGGGATGCTGAGATTGGATGAGGAGTTTGGGGACAGCGGATTGGGGCTGGGAGCCACAGTGGGTGGTGGGTTGAGTGGAGGCCAGGTTTGTGGGGATAAAACAGATGAAGTGCTTTTTGGGTGGGGCAGTTGGGAATGGTGGGGCAAAGGAAACTGAGGACAAGGAGTTAAGGAGTTGGTGACACTGGGACTGAAATGTAGAGTCCAGAGGGTGAGACTAAGATTTGTTGGGGCAAGGAGACTGGAACTGATCTGAGTAGCCTGAGGTGAAGAAAACAGGACTGGAATGAAGAACCCGGGGGTGGCAAAGAGGCAGGACTGAGATAAAAGGGGTCATGCTTCAGGTCAACAGGCAGAGGGGTCTGTGACCTTGCAAGGGTTCTCAGCCTTTTTCTTTCTGAGGCCCCAGCCAACATGGTATAAAAATTGCCTGGCCCAACTGTGCCACAACAACTGGCCGGCGTTGGGTAGCAAGCAGGGCAATTGCCTGGGACCCCATGCCACAAGGGGTACTGCAAAGCTAAGTTGCTCAGGCTTTGGCTTTAGCCCTGGGTGGTGGGGCTCAGGGCTCTGAACTGCAGTCTCGCACAGCGGGGCTTTGCCTTTCTGCCCTGGGCACTAGCGACTCTAACACTGGCCATGCTTGGCAGAACCCCTGAAACCTGCTCACAGCCTCCCAGGGGGCCCCAGATCCCTGGTTGAGAACCACTATATTACAGCACACTTCCTGCCCAAGCATGTAATGGAACACAAGATCTCTGAGTCTCAACATTACTCTGTCATGTATGAACTCTCCAGGCAAAGTGTCTCATTCCCCTTCTAGTGCTGGTCCTACTATTGCTATAAGTTGCTCTATTAGGTCAAGTGGCAGAACTCTGAGCAGTGCATGTAAAAGGTGCAACCTGCTGATGAACCATGTCAGTGTCAGTATGGTTCCACGTGATGGAATTCAATTTTTTCAGATTGCTTTTTTAAAAAAACTAGAAAATTACACGCACACAAAAAACTATTAAAAGACCATTATTAAGGCTGCTAAGTCAAGTACTTAAAAGTTAGGAAATCCTCCTGTGCATATGCATTATGCTGTGTTTAATTACATGATCACATTATTTTTCCCATAGGACCCCTGCCTCAATCACTACACAGGATGGACCTGCTCTAGGGATGAATCAGAGTTGTGTAGTAAAGGAGGCTGTTGTCTGTAGGACTTCTGCCATGAGGCAGAAATTGGAAGATACGTACTATTAGTAGTACCAGGAAGGGTGGGTGTAGACCTTCCCCCACCCCCCAAGCTAAGGGAGTGGAACCACTGAGTCCAGGCTACTAGTGATTTACGAGGACAATGGAAAAAGGAAAAACAGGATCGGGAAAGGGGTCAAAAATCCAGGGGGGTCACCAAACTGTGTGTCCTAGACAGCATCCACTGTTCCTCAAAGGCATGTAAGGAGTCAGTGGACACCATCCAGAGGAAAACTGCTTGGAGGCATGATTGGATAAAGGAACAGAAATAGACCCCACTGCCGCAGAGCGCCCCCTCCCATTCAGCTTCCTCCTCCTGGATAGATAGCTGGCCATCTTGGCCAGCACCAGGAGAAGGTTGCCAAGGCGGTCTCGTGACTTTGTAGCACAGTGTGGTAGACTGTCGTCAAGGAAGTGAATGTTGTGGTGGCCTGCAATCCTCTTTCCCTTTCAGAGCTATCAGAATTTACTTGTAGAACAAAAAAAAATCTAGAGGTTCCAAATGGAGATAGCCCTGCACAGATCTTGCTTGTGAAGTAAATAAAAGCCTGCCCAAGTCTTTAGGTTTCTTGTCAAAGACTGCAGCAGAATTCTGAAATAGCTACAAGCAGGAAGAACATACTGGGGATTAGCATGCAGAGAAAAAAGCCAAGTGTCCTCCTTTGCTTCAAATTCCAGAATGCAGTTGTGCTACTTTAGGGGCCTTTCAGCCAGAGTAAGATTTACCAGGTCAGCCTCATAAACTCACTTAACTCTTAGAGTGAAACGTGTATTCTCGTAAACTGAGACCCAGTAACTTGTATTTCTCAAATGCCTTCCATCTGATAGAGCTTTGCAGACTCACCAAACTAAAGTATAAACAGAAATCACTTAGCTACCCCTGGGATGGAATACAGCGACACAATTGAGGACAAAAAGTGGGAAATGCTGTATAAAAGTGAAACTGCAGAGGAAATATAGGGCGGTAAAATGGAATTAAACAAAGATGGAATTTGAGCAAGCTAGTATTCTAAGGCAGAGTTTCTCAACAATTGGATCACAAACCCCAAAGGGAGGGGGCACAAAAGACAATCCAGGGCCCCAAGGCAGTGAAAGTTTTTTGTTACAATCTAAAAGAGAAAATCTCATTCCCTTGCTCCCTTACCTATAAAGGTCAGATTATTCTCAGTCAACCTCTCAAATCTCACACACAGTAATAATAAATAATAATTGTGAAGTGCTTTGAGATCTACAGATGAAAAGTGCCATATAAAGTTAGTTGATATTATTATATAGACTTATTGTTATCATTAGTACTCTCTAGTAAATGTGAGACAGTAGTGACAGTTTTTGCTTTGAATAAGGGACCACCAGCCAGAAAAGGTTGAGAAACATTGCTGTAAGGAAAAAATGTTGTGGGATCTTTAATGATAATCAGAGCCTCAGTTTTGCAGGTCATGCAAAAGACAATACCTCCACGTCGTGCAGAGGTTTTCAATCTGTACTGACTTGGAGGGAAAATGCCCCCTATTGAATTACCAGCCCAACACCACTTCTTACAGGAGTAAAGTTGGGCTGAGGTAAGGAGAACAGGGAGAAAACAATGGAGACAAGCCAGGGCTGAATTTTCTGGAGGCTTCAAATCTGGTGTCCCAAGAATTCTGGAGATTCTGTTCTCATGGATATATGTTAAAGAAATGCTAATCATTTTTTTGCCAATAGCTTCACCAATTTTCCCTTTACTTTTTCTTATGCTGGACCTCCAAGAAACCCCAGCCTTCAGGCCCTTCATCCAGGCAACCTGCCAGGCACCTGAAGATAACTGGATAAAGTTCCCTCTGGAGCCTGTAAATGCCATTCCTACAAGCAGAAGGTGTCATTAGAACGACACTGCTCTTTCACTGGCCTTAATCTTATCTTCTGGGCTTCTTGTCTATGACTTAAATGTTTCTCTTGGAATGGTTGCTTCAAAGTGTAATCTGTTTTTATTTCTCTCCACTGTCTTCTACCCAATCTCCTTATCCCTCCCCAACTTTACTCCTGTAAGGAGAGCATTTGTTTACAAGAGAGAGCTCATGGAGCCTGCTGCTGGCTATTGAAGGAGAATGTATCTCCTTATGGAGTGTGAGATGAGACGCACAGTAGGAAGTGGCCAGTAGGAGATTGCTTGACTCACATGAACACTTCAGGGCTGCCATGTCTTTGCAGTCTCTGAGCCAGGAGAGTCCCATAAGATCTAAATTGCTTAGATGTCTTCAGAAGTGCATGTTTCTGTCTGCTTTGCTTTTCAGTGTTCCTAGGGTAAGACCCTGTATTTCTCAAGCGCAAGAGCAGGAGCTCTTTGCTTGTAAGCTTTCCACCATCCCCCAGTGCCCTCCTCTTAGATCTCTCAGCATTGTATTTCAGTTCTTAAATCTGTAACGTAAATAATCCATGTTATTGCTGTACTGAATCCTGGCATACTTGATGGCTTCCATCTGTTGTATTTCTGTACACTATTTGTAGGCCTGCTGGGCTCTAGAGATTTTTATCATGCTCTTGGCAGACCAGAGCTGTGCTTGTTTTGTAGGGGCCATGAACATGGTTTATGCTGCCAGCCAACATTCTTTGTTTTATTTGAGAAGAGAAACTGTTTTAAATTATGTGCATTCTAAGGCTAGTGGCTTTTTATAGAGCATGCTGCTCTAAACTAAGTCTGCAGAGGTGAGAGCACAGCAGTGATCCCCAAAACAGAGGGTAACTGAAGCAAGGTGTGAATGGCTAATGCTGAGTAATCCATTGTACACAAAAAGGCAGCTAATCCTTTTCTTTCTTCCTGCTCTGATGTGAGCGTTCCATGGTCTGCGCAGGAGTCAGGTGCTGCTGGAAGGTGACCGCACTGGAGAGAAAAGTCCTCTATTTATCCCCCCAAAAATACTGTATTCTGGATAATATTTTATTGCATTACGTGTAATCAATTATGCTTCTGCATATTGAATGTCTGTGGTGAACTTAACTTCATTGTTTCAATGCTCCATCCTCTCCTGTTGTCAGGGAATGAAAATTACCGTGGTGCAAAATTTGAAATCTGCTATATTCAGACCAGTGACAAAAACACTTGGCTAGAGTGAGGAATCAAGTGACAGTTTTAGGGTCAGAGGTCTCTCACCATCAGAACTAATAGCAAATCTGAATGTCAGTGGGAAAACTGGTCATCTCCACTTTCTAGTAGCGTATACCCTCTGATTCTAGCCTTGGTACATCATAAAATATCAATCTAAAAACACTGCTCATTCCAATTGCTTCTCCCTTCCACTACATCTCACATGCGCACACACTCAACCTCCCAATCTGGTTGTACTGTTTAAGGATGGGGACACTGTACTTTTCAAGGACGCTATTTGCTTCCTTCAGCTCAAATGTTGAGCTCAAACTAAAGCTGATCTGTTTGGGACTGACCTTTACATACAAAATATCTCTTTATTTTTAATCCACCATTCTATCAGAATTTTTCCATTCCATAAATTGCAGCAGCAATATACAAACTCTCTCGTGCCAGCACCTATATGTTTCTGTTGACATGCTGGATGCCAGTGCAGTAAACGAAAACTGTGCTATAGTTCAACAAACAAAATTTGAAAGGAAAACCATTTTCAGGCTTCTCTCTCTCCTCCCCGTCATCTCCTCCCCACCCCCACACACTCCCAACACAGCTGAAAACAGTCCAGGGCCTGCAATAAGTTTGTTTGCCTTAGCACCTTCCAACTCTCCTTAGAAGTTGCTCTCTTCTCTAAATGCAAAGCTTTCAATTGTTCCCAAATTTGTTCTGTTCAGTGTGCCTTCACATCATTTCCCCTGCTACCTGCATATAACAAACTGCATTTGCCACATTGGTAACCCTGACTTATATATTCTAATGATAGTTACTACGTGGGTTTTGTAGTTCAGAGGGAATTATGCTTTATATTCAATGCATAGCTGAGCAAGTGGAATGGCTGAGATATTGCAAAGTGAGGGACAAAATAGCCCCTGGACTAAAAGTTTGAGACACGGGGAATTTTTTTTACCACTAACAAATTTCCATATTCAGTAGTGTACATACACACAGATCTGTCTCCTCCAGTCAACAGGGACTGGACTTACTGTATGTGTTGGAAGAATGGGATGTGCTGTGGTGTCCGAGTGGGAAGACTGGTTTAAGCCAGTTTTACATTGTGCTCTAAAAATTTGGTTTGAAATCATCCTCTTCTCCTCCCAGAAATCATTTCAATATATGTAGACCAGTTGCCCACACTAATAGGCATTAACAAAACAACACCTGGCTGGTAATTCCCTATCTGATTTACATGGGGAGGACAAAGCTGAGTTAGCTGCTCTACATTGTGTCCTGTTACAAAAAGATCTGAAGGAGAGTCAAGGTTAGGACCTAAAATTAAGACTTACGGGTTTTGGGCAGCAGATGTGAGTTGGGTCTGATGCCATTTGAGCAGATGTAGTGTATAGGAAAGAGGGAAACAAATACCCAGAACAGAGAGGATGTATCTATCAGTGGGGTCTTGGGAAAACTGAAGGTCACTTTTTTTTCTAAATTGCCCTAGGAAAACTGGTGCTAACAGGCATTAAAACTAAGGCAAGGAAAGAGATTGATCTGACTAATCTGGAAGTGCAGAGTTTTGGAAATAGCAGAATGGGAAGGAGTAAATAGACACCAATTCCGTGCAGCAATACGGGGGTGTAGAATTAAGAAAAATGTCAGTCTGGAGTTTGAAGCACTATTCTGTAGTGCAAGTAACAGCTTGCTAGACTAGCAATTGAGATGGAGTATTCTTTATTGTTGTGTGCTCACAGTTACAATGCTGAAGCTTGATTGGTTTATACGAGTACGGAATAATATGTTGAACTTGAAGACTCAGAAATGGCATCAGTTTAATTTTTTTTTTTTTTTTTTCTGTTTAGGTCTCAACGTGGTTTTTCACAACCTTTACCGTCTCAGGGCTAAAGGACAAAATCCACTATGTGGAAAACCTTCAGCAATTGTTCACAGCCATACCCCCAGAACAGATTGACTTCCCCCCTTTTGTCCTTGAATATGATGCCAGGGTAAGTGGCTTCAGGTGATAAGCATCTGTTTGTGCTCCCAAGTGCAGTTGTTGAGTATCTTACTGCTTTGTGAAGCAGACTGGAACAAGTCATCTTCACCCTCTTAAAGGGAAGTCTAGATGGATTGCTGGGGAAACTAATAGCTCTTTTTGAACTTCATAGAAACAGTCAGTTGTCCCATGTTAGTCTTTTCTACGTCAATCTCTGAGGAGAGGGTTTGGCCCAGAAACGGCCCTTTATTCCAGTAGAGGCTTCTCTTATATTTTTGTGTATAAATTAGGGACACCACTCTTTGCCTAGCCAACGGCCACACCAAGTTTGTATTAAATGAAGACGATTGTAGCCAACCTAATCAGTAAGCTAGATGGAGATGCAGCATTCAGTACTCCACATTGATCTGAGTAGCCTGGATTGCAGACCTGTAGTCCTCATGGGCCCGCACCTCCATAATGAAGATTAGGGTCGTTATGGTCTGCTTTTCTTGGGGGAGAGCAGTCCCTTTGATGAAGCAGATTGTGTCCATTAACTTGAAAGCAGAGGTATGGCTGGTCTGTCTCTTCTTGAATCCTAGGTGCCCAACAGAATCCGATTTTAGAAGTATTCACCTCTCTTATTCTCTCTGCTTGCTTGCTTCTCTCCCTCACCTTGCTTATCTCCTGACAGCCTCACTAAGCTTTGTTTTCCATGGCTTATCGAGTAGTAATATGGTGCTATTAACAGTTTTCAGTAACATTCTGAGAAGTTCACTAACCTAAAACCTGACGCACAGAGGACTGTTGCTGTCTGCCATCCCAATGCTGTTGGAGCTGCTTTGATTTGTCTTGTATTGTTTCATGGCCTTCAAACTTTATTTCCTCTTCCCAGCCCCAAATTAACACATATATCAGGGGTGGGCAAACTACAGCTTGTGGGCTGGATCCGGCCCGTGAGCCATTTTAAGCCGGTCCACGAGCCACACCACACAGCTCGGCCCCGCTCCAGCTGGGGCGCTGGGTCGGGGGCCGGACCACGCAGCTTGGCCCCTCTCCGGCTCCTACACGCTCCAATGGGAGCTGCAGGGGCGGTGCCTGCAGATGGGGCAGTGTGCAGAGCCGCCTGTCCGTGCCTCCGCATAGGTGCCGGAACAGGGACATGCCACTGCTTCCGGGAGCCGCTTGAGGTAAGCGCCGCTCGGAGCTTGCACCCCCTAAGCCTCTCCCCAGGCTCCAGCCCTGATCCCTCTCCTGCTCTTCAAACCCCTCGATCCCAGCCCAGAGCACCCTTCTGCACCCCAAACCTCTCATCCTCAGCCCCACCCCAAAGCCCACCCCCCCAGCCGGAACCTGCACCCCTTCCCATACCCCAGCCCTGATCCCCCTTCCGCCCTCCGAACCCCTCGTTCCCAGCCCAGAGCACCCTTCTACACCCCAAACTCCTCATCTCCAGCCCCACCGCAGAGTCCACACCCCCTCCCGCACCCCAACCCCAATTTTGTGAGCATTCACGGCCCGCCATACAATTTCTATTCCCCGATGTGGCCCTCGGGCCAAAAATTTTGCCCACCCCTGACATACACACATTAGGGAAAGGGAGTGAAGAGGAGGAACAGCTCTTGGCTGTCTTAGTCCTTTCGTCCTCCTGGACTTCTCCCCCAAAGTTCCGGACAAATGTGACTCAGTGTCATTCTGACCCAAATTTGCCCTCTCTTTAAATACAGAGGAACAGACACTGCATGTCTCTGCAGGCAGTGTGCCATCTTGAGCTGACCTACTGGCCACATTTGATGCTGGCATTTGCACTCTCGACAGGCCACGGCTTTGGTTTTAGGCTAAAGCAGCTGTGATCTGCTGTGTTCAAATCAGGAGCATGCAACTTTCAGGCTCCCAGCAAGTTGCCAATGCCATTCTCAGCAGGGTGAAGTTTGGATGCTACTGTACTAGGATATAAGAGGGGTGGTCAAGAATGTTTGTTTAATTATGCCTCCTTTTCGTCCCTCAATTGCATGCACTTGAGAGTTGGAAACATATTTAGTTAACTTCTCATTCCTTTATCACAGGAAAATGGGCCTTACTATTCTTCTTACCCCTCATCTCCTGACCTGTGATCTGCAGCCCTGCAATACTGCTGGTTTCCCATGGAGCCGATGACCTGATGCCTGCCGATCCCATGTGCATTTGTCCATGTACAGAATTCAGAGAAAGGGTTTTGCCCCCAGCTCTGATATTTTTTTACTGATGAGATATTTTCAAGCACACAAGCAATCGGAGAACTTTATGCCACTGTGAACTGTACTACTATTTCAGATCTATTTATCCAAAGGAAAAGTTGATTTCAGGATCACTTGGTGGATTTTATTTTCTTCTTTTGGAAGGTATTGAGTTTTATGCCTGAATCGACTTTTTTGCTCTCCCGGAAAACCATTAGAGATACTTTAATCATGTTTTTACTTAATATTGTCTGGTTCCAGCTCCATTTAGAATACCCTGTTTTACAAATGATCTACAGCAACAGCCTGATACTGTTGCTCATCTTATGGTCTATGCTTCAGTTCCAATTATTTTTCCCTTCTCTTAGTGCTGATTGTTCTAGTGATGACCTTGCAAAAGTAGCTGGAATCAGGAATATCAGTGTCATGGAGTGAGCAAAGCACTATGCCAAGCGAACTCTGTGGCGGTGTTTAGTACCAGAAATGGTCTAGTTCCTGTTTGTTTTCCCTGGAAGATGTGATAAGTTGGGATGCCATTGCTCTCCCATTAAGAATAAAATTGAAAAATATGTCTGCATCTCTCCTGTAATTCTAGGTAGTTGTGGTCTCTCATCTTTCAAACAGACACGTGCATAAATGTTGTAAATAAATGCCACCTGCTTGACATTGCAGCCAGCACCCTAATTACTCTTGTATGTATTAAAAGATTCAGTGATGCAGCTTCTATTTTCTTGAAAATAATCAGGCTCTGGGAAAAGACTCTACACTCCCTCTCACAGTGTAACAGGGACACTATCAACTAGCTCTGAGAGCTCTGGCAAGTAAAGCTTTAAACGTTGATTTCCCAGGGGCATAAGATTGGAGTCCAGCATAGCGCGCACAATCCATGAAACAGTTACAGAAGTGGGGGGAGATGCTGTCTCATTAAATACAGCTGCAATGGCACCTTCCAAATCACTGCACACTGTGACAGAGTCCCTGCTGATGTAGTTTGTGCACAAAAATTTGTTTTGGGAGACTGTGTGGTTCTCTGTTCCCTTTTAAGTACCTTCCTTGCACCAGTGAATAGAGGAAAGAAGCCTAATTGTAACTGTTCCCAGGCAAAAACCATTTTGTATATTAAAAACAGATTCCTCTTCCTGTCTTTTTGGACCCTCTGTCCTTTCAAGAAAACACAGGAATTGTGGGGGACTTTGATCATCTGGTGAAATGTATGAGAAGGTTAGCTATTTATACTGCATTCTAACATTCCTCTGCACATTGAGTAAATATGAAACTGTCACTGTTGAGCTAATGCAAGAGGTAGACTGCAGTCACCTTCCTTGTTAGAGATGGTAGTTGAAGTAGATAGGGCTGTGGTAGTTATGATCAATTTTGACGCATCTCTTTTGGACCCTTTAGTCTCTGTGGCTGCACATCACGATTTACTTTACAATCTTCAGTTTGTCACTTCTGCAAACTAGGATCACAGCCTTCAAGTTCCTCCAGTGGTACCTTCTACTTGGCGTCAGAGATGGACTTCCAGAGAGTGTGTGGGGCGGGGGGGGGGAATCTTAGGCTGCTCTTTCTTCCCTCCCTCCCCCCAAAATTCACCACTAGACATGGAAAATTTTAGTCTGTGAGATGGCTATTTTGCATATGTAGCAATATGTGAAAAATGGGATTTTTATAGCGGTACCTACTTGGGAACATTCATGCCTTGCTTGGAATCAGAATGAGCTCTGTAATAATATATAGCACTTAGATGGTGCTTTACAAACATTAAGGCCTGGTTCCGCAAAGGGACTTAAGCATCGCAATGCTGAGCATTGTGGAACCTAGCTTTTAGGTTCCTAGAAAATGACAGGAACAACCCTACAATCCATAAAGTCTGAGTTAGGTGCCTATGCTCCAGTACAATGAATGGGAAGAGATAGGCATATTACAATGTGATCTACAGAAGCCAGCATGCTAAGCAGGGTGCTATATAAACTAGCCAATGGGAGATGCTGACAACAGGGCTGTGTGCTAAGTTCCATCCCCTCTTGGAAACCGGCACCTAAGTCCAGGCTCCAGAGAGGCACCTGTCTCTACTTAGCAATCCATGAATGGACCCTGCTGCCTGCAGTCAGGCAGCTTAGGCACCTAATTCATTTCTTGTGGGAATGAGTGCCTGCCTCGCGTCTCACAAATCAGCCAGAGGAGGAGATAGAAGTAGTGGTGGTGCCCCCCTTTATAACTTCTGGTCCAATGATGGTTATTGAATTATTTATCCACAGTGGAGCAGAGTCAATAGGAGAGACTGAGGGAGCCCTACATCGGAATAGCTCAGTGGTTAGAGCATGAACCTGAGAGGGAGGATTTGAACAGGGGTCTCCCTTCTCCTCCTCTAGCAGAGGGGGGAATTGAACCTGGATTTCCCATATCCCATGTGAAGCTTCTAACCACTGAGCTAAAAGTTACAAGATGGGCTTCTGCTAATGCCACCACCAGATTTTGAATGGGACCCAATCCAGTGGGCGGCCTTTGGGTACACCTACCAGATCAGGTCCCACCTGCGACTCAGATGGCTGAACTCCTCTCTTCCCCTGGCTTGTGAATTGTTCTGGGGCTTAGGCAGGAGATAGGTGACCAGACACGTGTCTTTTTTGCCCTCCACTGCAGCATGGGTCACTTGCAGGTTTAAACTAGTGTAAATGGTGAATTCTGTGTAACTTGAAGTCTTTAAATCATAATTTGGCTTCAGTAACTCAGCCAGAGGTTATGGGTCTATTGCAGGAATGGTGGGTGAGGTTCTGTGGCCTCAATGTGGCAGTCAGAGTAGATGATCATGATGGTCCCTTCTGGCATTAGAATCTATGAATCTGAGACACCTAGTGAGGCAGCAGTGTACACGCCCATAGGCAGAAACTTACGCCTGGTCTATACTTAAATGTAGGTCAACATGGCATAACCCTAAGTGCCACAGCTAACCTAGCCCCCAGTACTCTGATACACCACAGCTACTCTTGCCTGTATGCACCCCATTCTTAGCCCCAGCTGTTTTACAGCTGCTCTCACACAGCAGCTGTTCATAACCAACAATGAATTTTCAGTGTCTCTAACAATTTGTGTATTTTTCCACCCCAGTTAACCATCTGCTGTTTTTCACATCCATATCTCTTTCAGGAAGGCTGTAACTCATCTATGCTTAATAGGCAGATTTAAGGTAATTCATTCACATAAAGTGTTGTGAAAACAGAACTTTTTTCTGCTTCAGCAACTTAAAAACTTTTCCTATCCTCTTGGCTCACAGATGGCTTGGAGAGGCAAGGTGGGTGAGGTAATATGTTTTATTGGACCAACTTCTGCTTGGAGTCATGTAGTCCTGAGTACTGTTCTGAAGGCTGTATCTGCATGTTTCTCTACAATTCTAGTTCAGTAATCTAAAAAATGACCTGGCTCCACCAAACTCAAATCTGCCCCCACAGCATTTGCTAACCAGAAAGGAGATCTTGGTAATATGCACCTCTTTGTGCATTTGTCCCTTGAAATACTTCATTTAAAAAAAAAATTACTTGAGTCCTACAACCTTGTGTACTCCAGGTCAAGCGGGATCTAAATTGCACAGCAGGAACACTGCACTCTACCATGGCAGGTTAAATATTGTGGCATTTTCAGATACTACTTTTAAAATGGAGATTTATTTTATTGAATTAAACATGCTAATGAATAATCCAATCAGTAAAGTAGTCAGTGTTGTTTGATATTAAATTTACACTTCCCTCAAGTTTTAAATTTTCCACGCACACACACTTTTGTACTAAAAAAAATCTTAAT
This sequence comes from Malaclemys terrapin pileata, assembly GCF_027887155.1. Taxonomy (NCBI): domain Eukaryota; kingdom Metazoa; phylum Chordata; order Testudines; family Emydidae; genus Malaclemys; species Malaclemys terrapin. Next base: position 146,280,547 of record NC_071505.1, read on the forward strand.
TGTAGATGCTGTCTGGGACTGGAGCAGGAGCTAGGGTAAACTGGGCAGGTGGCAGATAATTTTTGACACCGAGGAAGGTGGGGGAGGCAGTTGAGGATTATGGGATAAGCATATTAGTTGGATGTTTCTGCTTCAAATTATCAGCAATGAAGTAGTTTTGGCATCAGTGCCCTATTGAAGTCAATGAGAAAATTCATACTTCATTGACTGCTTGTTTTATGCCTTCTGCAGATGCATGGCATGGCTACATGGGGAAATTTACTGGCATAATTATACCCTTATAGTTATACTGGTATAGCTCCCTATATAACTCTAGCAGTATAATTTCCCTTTGTAGACAAGCCCTTGGGAGACAGCATTGTGGCAGCTACACCTGAAGCATATCTGTAAGGTTTTTATCACAAACAAGAGCTGCAAACTGAATTATTTTAAATGAAACCTCAGATTTTGGAGCACAATTCTGTAGCAAGGAGTGGATTCTGCAGTCACAAAATCGCAGAGTACATGGTGATCTGCTCATAAATGTTTATCATCCATTGTCTACACATTTATTTTCACATTTAGATTTCCCATCCTAACTGGGTAGATATGATTTCCTTGATTATTGTATCTTAAGACCTCAGTGCTCTGTTCTCAGAAGGAAACTCCTAATATATAAGAATGGTCATAATAGGTCAGACCAATGGTCCATCTAGCTCAATATCCTGTCTCTGACAGTGGCCAGTATCAGATGCTTCAGGCGGAATGAACAGAACAGGGCAATTATTGAGTGATCCATCCCCTGTTGTCTAGTCCCAGCTTCTGGCAGTCTAGTTTAGGGACACTAAGCATGGGGTTGAGTCCCTGATCATCTTGACTAATAGCCATTGATGGACCTATCCACCATGAACTTATCTAGTTCTTTTTTAACCCAATTATACGTTTGGCCTTCACAACATCACCTGTCAATGAGGTTGACTGTGTTGTGTGAATCCTTATGTTTGTTTTAAAGCTGCCACCTATTAATTTCATTGGATGACCCCTGGTTCTTGTGTTATGTGAAGGGGTAGACAGCACTTCCCCTATTCACAAATGGTGTGGAAAAATGATTTTATAGACCTCTCTCCTATCCCTCCATAGTCATCTGTTTTCTAAGCTGAAGAGTCCCAATCTTTTTAATCTCTCCTCATATGGAAACTGTTTTCTACCACTAATCATTTTTTGTTGCCCTTCTCTGTACCTTTTCCAGTTCTAATACATCTAGAACTGCACACAGTATTCAAGATGTGGACATACTATGGATTTATATAGTGGCATTATGAGATTTTCTTGGATCTATCCCTTTCTTAATGGTTCCTAACATTCTGTTAACTTTTTTGATTGCTGCTGCACTCTGAGCAGATGTTTTCAGAGAACTGTCCACAGTGAACTATCCAAGATCTCCTCTTTGAGTGGTAATAGCTAATTTAGAATCCATGATTTTGTAAGATGGTTGGCACGTTTTTCAATGTACGTTACTTTGCACTTACCAAGATTGAATTTCATCTGCCATTTTGTTGCCCAGTCACCCAGTTTTGTGAGAGCCCTTTGCAACTCTTAGGATATGTCTTCACTACCCGCTGGATCAGTGGGTAGCGATTGATCCAGCGGGGATCGATTTATTGTGTCTAGTATAGACGTGATAAATCGACCCCCGAGTACTCTCCCATCAACTCCTGTACTCCCCCGTCGACTCTGCTTGCGCCTCTTGCGGCACTGGAGTGGCAGCAGTCAACTCACCACGGTGAAGACACCACAGTAAGTCAATCTAAATACGTCAACTTCAGCTACGTTATTTACGTAACTGAAGTTGTGTAACTTAGATTTCCCTTCCCACCCCCAGTGTAGACCAGGGCTTAGATAAGTCCAAAGCTGACTGCAATCTTGAATAATTTTGTATTATCTGCAAACTTTGCCACCTCACTGTTTACCTTTTCCAGATCATTTGTTTATGTTGAATAGCACTGGTCCCAATACAGATCCTTGGGGACCCCATTATTAATTACTTTCCATTGTGGAAACTGACCTTTATTCCCACCCTTTTTTTCCCCTATCTTTTAACCCCTTACTGATCCATGAGAGGAAGCTTCCCTCTTATCCCATGACTGTTTACTTCGCTTAGAAGCCTCTGGCGATCACTGTTATTTCACTGGAGGGCCATATCTAGGTAAGAGGGCCATTCTAATAGATCTGTATGGCACACTGTATGACACTTCTCATGCCTGGATCAGAAGATTGTTTTAATTTCCATTCCCAGATGTGGCCTGTATTCCAGTCATGACACCTTGATTAGGAAGGTTGTTAGGGGAGCAGGGCTCTTCTCTACCTGTGTCTTGATCAAGTTCTCCTGTCACTGTTCAGAAAGATTAAGTGTCCTGGACTATATGGTGTTTCTTATTCAAAGCAATTTGAATGCCTTTTGCTGCATGGCAATTGCTGAATATAGAACTGCTATTTCACTTCTCTGTGCAGTCCCTTTATTGCCAGGATCTAACTGGATACTTTCAGATGCAGCAGACACCAGAAGGTGCTGGACAGAAACAAAATGTTCTTCTATACATTAGAATTTTGGCATTTTAATACGGATTTGTCATTTAAACTAAATTCTCAGACTTTTGGTGTTCTCCACATTCATCTCCATTAAATATCTAGTACAGAGCACCTGACCTTTCTGGCATCTGCTCCCCTTTATCATCAGCCTAAGACTTTGGTTGTAGTCTGTCTCCCTTGCCTTATCTTCATCATAAATTAGGGCTTAGCTCTGATGTGTGACTGAGCACCAAAGTGTCTGCAATGTTGCAAATGTCACACGAGGGATTAGCACCCAACTGGTGAGGCCAGGCACTCTACTGGAAATTAATTTGGATGGCTCTGCTGTGACACAAGCTGAGGTCAACTGGTCCACTTTGCTAATCTAGAAAATGAGAGAACGGCAAGTTATCACCTTTCCCTGTTCTCCCCGGCATTTGGTCATGAATGTCACTGGAGAGAGACCAGTCTTGATTCGGCGTTCACTTGCATCATTTTAACTCCATTAAGTACCATGCACCTACTCCTGATTCCCAGGGATGTCAGTGGTATCAGAATCAGGCCCAGTGACTTGTTAACATATAGTAGTATAGCATTAACCCTTAAGAAACTGGCTTGTTCCTAGGAAAAAGAACGTGAGGGAACTGACTAGTTTCTCTAGGTGAGAGAGGAAGGTGGGGAGATGCTGGAGGAAGGGGTTTCCAGCAGTGATGAAATGAGATAGGATGCTTGCCCAGTGTGAATCCTGCTGCTACTAGCCACCCTTACTAGTCTCTGGCCTACACTTCCAGAGTGACTGACACTCAGCCTTTCTTTTGGGTCTGCCATGAAAACATCTCTGGGGAATCGATAATGTGGAGGGAGTCAGTGCGGCTCTGGTGTGATAAGTAACTGAAAGCACGCAGGAGGCTTGGAGGACAGCAGCAACCATGTCAGATGAGGCCTTTGGAAAGGGGGTGGTTGTGGGGTGTGTGGAGCTGTGTTGTTGAGTCAGGGCGGAAGTGGCAACAGGATTAAGAGTGGGGGGGAGGGGCAGGAAGGTAAGGCCACTTTAAACATAAGTGGACTATCGAAAAGATGTCTAATGCTGGTAAGTATCAGGATGTGGAATTGTCTCCAAGTGGGGAGCTCTGTCACCTGGGAAACTTAAAATGGGGGGTCTCTGTGGAGAATAATCTTGCATCAGTCTTCAGGCGAGAGGGCTCCTCTTCCTTCTGTTAGAGGTGGGAAGGGTTAATCCAGTGCACTACAACTCACTGTGAACCCAGGCCCTCCACTACCCAAAGTCCAGTTACTATGAGCACCAGGTGGATTCCTGATAAAAGAAACTCAGCTACTCAAACTGTAAAATGTGTATGAAAATCCTTAAATGATAAACCATCCACAACGTGTGAAACTGCTGAAAATGCCAAGATTCCTAATCCCGTGAAGACAGAGCTATGGCGGGGGCCTCAGCTGGAAGAACACAGTGTACAAAAAGGAGAGGAAGGGGATTGTATCAGATGATACACAATTGACTGCCATATGAACATATGTTTTTAATGTGCTAATCAGATCCCATTTGAAGTCTTTCTCAGCTGGGCGTCCTTTGAAAACCAGATTCCTCATTCCAAGAGGACAGGACTGGTTGCAATTAGACTGCAGTTAGAACAGGAGGGTTATTGGTTTTGCTGCTGTCAAACTTCAGACACTTCACCAAAACACTGGGGGGAAAAGAGTAAGAGTCTCCTTTCCATAGAGAGGTCAATGGTGGCTTCCAAGCATAGGTTATCTGCTGCAAGATCTCACCACCTGCTTTGCATGGGTGCTCACTCCCTCTGCCATGAGGTGTGCATGGTCTCTCTCTCCTGGTGTGGTGCTTGCACTCCCCTGCATGCTATTTGGGGTGCTATGTACTCACCTCCTCCTATCTGGAGAAAGCTCAAATGCCCACACCATCATTGACAATGAAGATCACCAAGAACAGCAAATACAGGCTCCTAGTGTCAAATCCATCCCAGTAGTTGAGAAGGCTGATGCAGCTGGAACTGTTTTAAGAACAAGTGGCTGTGTGGTCAGCCAGCCATCGAGAGGGTAAGTGTTAGCCTGATCTTACAGTTGATCTGTCTACATTCTGAGATTTGAGACATGTGCAAGAGAGCCACAATGGACTAGTGGATGTAACGCAACTCTACCCCTTCAGGCTGGATCTGTGCCCTAGAAATGAACCCGTATAAGTGCTAAAAGTGCAGTATGTCCACATTAGCCAGGCTGGTCCTGGTGCCGTTTTGCTGTGCATCCACACTGGCACTGTATTACACAACTGCAGTTACACTGCCCACTGGGTACTTCTGCAGTTTCCAGCACAACAACCTGACGCAGTGCATTATTATTTGACAGCCAAAGGAAAGTTTGGGAGAAGAGCTCAAACTCTCATAAGCCTATGACAACTTTGTGTGATTCCTAGGCACTGGCACTATTTCCTAAGCCTTTCCTCAAAGCAGAGCTCAGGCTAACCACTTCACTCGTGCTGTTTGCTCAGCAAGCAAGGAAAAGTAGTTTCAAGGTAGCTTTGGTGAGGTGATGAAAACTGTTCCAATAGTAACATAGCACAATCAGAGATCAAGTGAAACCAGCAATCAATGGGTTTACTGCTGCACTTGCTATGGGAGGTGTGGGGCTGTTCTGCCTGGGGAGTGGAGAGAAGGAGGGGATAGGAGGAGATAGTCCTTCAGGATGTTTGCTAGATGAAGCATTGCTTTTGAGTCCAGTTTTGACCACAAACTGGTAAGAGCAAGTCCAAGCTGCCTCAGTGATCTCTGAGGACCAGCTCCAAGTGAGCTTCTAGGTGGGGGCAGGGAAATATGCATTGCCCCAGAGTGGGATGGCCAGACTGCAGCACTGACTCTGTTTAAGCATTGTAGACATAACTCCTGAACTCGGCTACGGTGAATTGGTATCGCTGCTAGATTTCATTTCAGGCATTTGATGATTGGTTGGCAGCAGGGCACGTTCTTATGTGTAGACCTGGTGTGTTAAAAGATGTGGGGAACCAAAACATAGTAAGCTGCCTAGCTTCTTTAGGGTAGGTGTGGTCCCTGAGATCTGGCTTCTGTACTCTGCACTGCCATAAACGTCCTCTGTGACCTTTGGCATGAGATTTCCGCTTTGATTCTGTTATCCTCTTATGCAGTTAGTTAATGGCATGTCTCCTTCATCTTTGGGATGAGGAATGGGGTTGCTCACTGAATGATGTTGAAATGCAGAGTTCTATCAAGGCTCTTCATTGGAACAGGTGGTCCAAACCTAAAACCTGTGTATGCTTCACTTAGGCAAGGGACTGTTGCGGGTGGGAATACAGGAAGGAGGAATTATTCTTCCAGATCTTGATGTGCCTCTTCACCTTTGAAAGGGAGCTGTGCTGCTTTGGAGGCCAACAATGACAATTTCTCCCTCTAGCGAGTTCAAGAATAAGTGTGCATGCACAGTGTCTACTGCTTCCAGTACAGGCTGGTAAAGCAGGGACAAAGCCTCTATTACAAAAGCAGAACTCTACAGTCCATGTGCGTTTTCTTCATTTTTAATTGGCAGAGAATTACCTCAAGCTTTCAAACAAAAGGCAACTTTTATAAACACTTTACTTGGCCTGATCTTAAGAGCCTCTTGCCCGCGTCACCATCAAAATCTGCTTCTGTTTCCCATTTAGTGGTGTAACGCAAGTTCTTTTGGCAGAGGAATGCAAGAATCTACAGAACACAGTTCTAACCAGTAATGTATGTACTTGGGGCTCTAGCAGGGGCAATTTCTCAAAGATAAAAATAATTAAGAGCAAAAGTGATTGGGAGGAGAAATTGAACACAGAAGAAGGAAGAAAAAGTGGAAGGCATTTAAACATTTTTTACTTGGTGTCCAAATTCCTACACTTATTAGACACAAAAAGGCTACTCAGTTAAAAAAAAAAATCTTGCTTAAGGAAGGCCATGAAAGCAACACAAAAAAATGCAACAAATACAAACAATGGGAGGTAAATCAGAAGCAAATAGAATCAATGAATAGCTCTGGCCAATAGAGTTAAAGTCAACAAGATGAAAGTTTTTGAATAAATGGGGGGGAAAAAGGAGGCCTAGCAATGATATCGAACTGTTACTAGATGCAGATGGCAAAATTGCATCAATATCAAACAAGGCAAAAGTGTTCAATAAACATTCCTGTTCCATATTTGGAACCAAGCTGGATGGGGCGTCTATATCATAATTCGGACACTTTCTTTTCCAAAAGTAACTAAGGAAGATGTTACACAGCATCTACTAAAGATGAAACGTTTTAAATGAGCAGGTCTGCATAATCTGACTTTTTAAGAAATTGGCTAAGCTATTGATTTTATTTTTAATAAATGTTGGAATATGGGTAAAGTTCCAGGGGATCGGAAAAAAAGCAAATGTATCAGTATTTTAAAAAGAACAAACAGGATCGCTCAGGTAACTAGGCTGGTTAGTTAGACGTCCATCCTGGCAAAAGCCGTGGGACAGCTGATCCACAGGACTTCATCCATAAAGAGTTAAAGGATGGGAATATAATTAATCCCAGTTAATAGGGTTTAAAGGAAAATAGGTCTCATTTAATTTCATATTGTTCAGATAGGTCAGCAGTCTGAGAAAATTTGCTGTGTTGCAAAATATAAGTTGTTTGATTTAGTACCATTCTCCTATAATGGTAACAGCAATACCAGTAGCATTGTCATTAAAACACCAGCACTATATGAAATCGAATAGTACATCTTGACTTGATTAAAACTATGTAACTGATAGATCTCAAATTATTCTTGTAAAAGGTGAGTCTGTAACTGGGAGGCTATTTCTAGTGAGATCCTCTAGGGACTGGTACTTAGCCCAGCTCCAGGTGAGCTGGGAACAAGGAGGGCCAGCTGGCTATAGCCCCACCGCTTTTAAAAGCGGGAGAGCATAGCCCTTTTTACCGGTCGTAAGGGTGAGCAACAGGGAGGAAGGGGCAGAGAGGAGCTAGTGGAGAGCGAGGCCTTGGGGGAAGGGGTCACGTTTGAGGTGCCGGTGGCCCCCTCACTTTTAGGGAGTTTCTGTAGCCCCTTTCCAGCTTTGTTCAATAATTTTATCGATGATCTAAGAAGAAAATATAAAATCAATGCTAATAAAGTTTGCAGATGGCACAGACTGCTGGGTGGTAAATAATGACAAGGACAGGTCTCTGGTACAGAGTAATCTGGATCGCTTGGTAAACTGGGGAATAATCAAACGTGTTTTAATACAGTCAAATGCAAGGTCATAAAACTAAAAATATATACTTGCGGGCAAGAAATGACTCTGATAAGGACTTGAGGTCATTGTTGATACCCAACTGAACATTTCCTCTCATTATGGTGATGTGCCAAAAAGAACTAACGCGATCCTTGGATCTATTAACAGAGGAACATGGAGCAGGAGGAAGAAGGCCCTGTTGCCTCTGTAGGCGGTATTGGTGAGACTATACTGGAATACTGTGTCCAGGCCAGGCATGCATGCTTTTAAAAAGACATTGGAAATACTGGAGAGAACTCAGAACAGAGCTACAAGAATTATTTGAGAGCTGGAAAACCTGCCTTCTAGGGAAAGACCAAAGAAGTTCAATCTAGTTTATCTAGTTAACAAAAAAGACCTATTGTAACTTGGATTCAACTACTGCTGTTGCTCTGTAACTTCCTATTTTTACATTTATCAGAATTTGGTTAAGGCAGAAAACCCAAGCCCTACCTACGCCTCTCTCTGCTATCTTGAGATATTGTGGGGGAAATAAGAGAGCTATTACAATGGTATACTTTCCTACTGAAATGCATCTCTCCTGCAGTGTGTCCTGATGCAAAAATAGATGTGCATTGGCTGCATTCTGAGAATAATGGCGTTGTTGCTGTGTCTTTGGAACAGATAAGAATTGCAGCTCTGGCACCAGCAGTTTAATTTTATCATAACCACAAAAAGTTGTGAAAAAACAATTCCAGCTGGTTCTGCAATAAGGCAGTAAACGTCAGTTCTTGAGAACTGAAAACTGGGCCAAGGGAAAGATCCAAATGCTTCCAAGCTGCTACCTTAAATAATCTTGTAACGCTTCTCGAATGCAAATCCTGTACTTCTGAGTTCTGCCATAGGACAGAAGAATTAGCTGTCTCATCCCATTGAGTATCCATAGTTGCCCTTAATTGGTTACTGTCTAATTAGGACAAGAGGCTGAAGGAATGCATGATGGTTAACTATCCAGGCCCTTCTCTTTTGCTCGTCACACAACAAACATATTAAAGAAACACCTGGTCACAGTGGGATTCAAATAACTGTGTTTAATGTATATACACAACATGAACATAAGAATGGCCATACTGGATCAGACCGAAGGCCCATTCAGCCCAGTATCCTGTCTTCCGACAGTGGCCAATGCCAGGTGCCCCAGAGGGAATGAACAGAACAGGTAATCATCAAGGTAATCATCCCCTGTCGCCCATTTCCAGCTTCTGGCAAACACAGGCTAGGGACACCATCCCTGCCCATCCTGGCTAATAGCCAACATGCAGGGCTTTGCTGCTATACACACTGCTACTCTGGCTGGATTTTGGTGGCGTCTAAAACACAGAACACGGTGAGTGCCAGTAGAGGGCGTACAAACTATTTAAAGGAACACTACCCTATTCCTATATGCTACAGTTGTTATTGGCAGTCACTTGTATATTCTCCCTGTAGCTGCTGCAGCTTCTGATTGTAAGAGGGTTCTGTAACTTTCTACTGTGGTTTCATAAGGCTGCCTTCTCTCCCCTGACACCCTGCCAGGCCCGAGGGGTCTGAGACTCAAGGCAGCTTATCTGTAGGGGCAGGATTGGTGGTTAGATGGGCCCAATAGTACCTGGGACCTTTGTTCACTACCCTTGGAAGCTATGACTCTTGAAATGTGGACTATTATTGTTAATCTCTGTCTGCTTTCACTGACTTGGGGAAAATAAGGAGACTTCAGGGGCGCATTCTTTGGCAGCAGAAGGGGTGGATTTTAGTCTTTGCCATTTTGCTTAACTCATAGATGTGCAAATAGCACCATGTTACACCATCTTCCATCTTCCACATCTAATCAATGTCCGATTTTAATATAATTCAAGACACTTTAACTAAGAACCACTTTTATTCTGAATAGCTCCCATAACGGATGCACTTTGAATCTGATTAAAAACTCTGTGCCTTTAACACCACAGCAGCTTGTACAGGCCTAAACTAAAATACCTTAATAATATGAGTACCATGGTTTCTGACATGATTCCTGTACCCCTGGAGTCTGTGATTACTGAGCCATGCAATGAGGCAGATGACTACATCAACAAGTAATGATCAGCTCTTACCAGCACTCCGTTGTGTCAGACCCTTATTACATGGTGTCAGAAGTAAGCAAAATCTTGGCAAAAAATGGACCAAATGAAGCCTCTTGATTCCCTGAGCCTGGGAGGGAAGCTGGCAGAGAACTGCAGGAGGCAGTTCTAGCACTTGCAAATTTTCCTGAAACTCAATGGCATTGTGGAGACTAGAGAGCTGCCACAGGTGCCCGGCCAAAGTCCTTGAAGCTGTATTCCAGTCAGAGCATTAAGGGGACTGCAAACTGCGAGACCTGGTCAGTCTGAAATGTCAAGATTAGTGTGATCTGCATTTGGATGTCACTTGGGAAAAGCACATTTTCTTTACAAGAAACCAGTGGCTAGGTGAGACAATTGATTATACATAATAAAGCTGTTCCACTTTTTATGAAATACCTACATACTTAAATATGCATTGGGCCAGTGAGAGTGAGAGAGATTGACTCTATATCCCAGTGGTTAGGGGATTCAGCTGGGATGTGGAAGAGGTGGGTTTCAGTCCCCTGCTCCAGTGCATATTTAATTACGTACACGCAGTGGAACAGCTTCAACAGGAGAGACTGAGCCAGACTTATCCCTTAGCCCAGTGGTTAGCACACTCTCCTGAAAAGGGGGAGATCTAGGGTCAAATGCCTTCTCCACATCAGGCAGAGGGGGAAATTGAGCCTGGGTCTCCTATATCCTCTAATCACTGGGCATTGTTTTGTGTAGAACCTGATCTGGTAGACAGCTTCTGAGCATGACTACCAGAGCAGGCCCTGCAGGCAAGCTAGTGAAGGAAAGGCCTAGTTTGAGGATTTTGCTGAGGCTTAGGCATGAGATAGGCACACGTGTACCTAGACTGAGTCAGCTTTGCACTTGCTCACTGGCAGACATGTTAAGTGCCTAGGGAATGTAGGGGCCTACAGAGTTAGCTGAACCACTGAAGCAAGGTTTTGAGGATCCACATTTTGGATTGAGTCACATAGGCAGTTAGGTGCCTAAATCCCTTTCTGGATCTAGCTCCAAGTTTCTTTAAAAGGTTAGCTTCTGACACTGAAAATAAGTGACCAAAAATTAATTTCAAAATAAATAGTTGGACTGAGTGCAATGTAATTACAACTATAAACAAAATTACTGGTGACCACCAAGATTTGAGATTGAATACCAGACATGTTATGGGGACAAAATGAGTCTTTGTGCCCAAGCCACACTGCCATTACCTGTATGAGGGACAGATACCACTCCAAGTTTGAAAGAGTGGAACAGGAAGAGTGGAACTGTGTGTGCTTGCAGATGATCAAATGGGTGCGTAACTTGTATACAGAACAGGATGGAAAATACATTACTAAAGAATTTGATGATGTGTTTAATGGACAGGGTTGCATGAAGGCTATAATAATCATGTTTTATAAACCCTAATGGGCTGCCAAAAATGCATGCACAAGCCATTAGCACTGAACAATAAAGTGAAAACTGAAATTGACCAGATGATAAAATTAAATGTTATTGAACAAAGATCCCAGCAGACTGAGTTAACACTGGCCACTGTAATTAAACCAAGCAAGTTATGGAATTTTATGGATCCAAAAGATTTGAATAAGACCATCAAACAAAAGTGCTATTTTACCCTATGAGAACAGCAAAGAAGGTTGTGTCTAGACTTCAAAATGCAAGACTACTTTCAGTTTTTGATGTAAGCCAAGTGTTTTGGCAGGTCCAACTCAATAAAAAAAAGTGCAAAATACTGGATTGTTTACTCCCCTTTTGGTAGCTATGTTTAGATGACTACTCCTGGGGGGATTCTGAGCCAAAAAAAATAAAATTCTGAAAAAATTTGCATACTTTATTTGTCAAAATAATGCAATATAATCACACCAGTTTCAATTGTTTTGGTAATTTATTTAAACTACAATACAGAAAAAAGTCACAATAACTATTCAGCATTTCCTAAACACATGAAAGTTAAATTACAAACACTTGGTAACTAAGACCCTGCATTCCAGTTATAATCCTGGATTTTCATTTAAATTACATTACAGAGCACCAAACAGCAACAAAACAAAAAATAAGTAGAATGTCATTTTAAATTGCTCAAACTTTCACACATGAAAGTCATACAGTTTTGCTAATCATTGTCCTGGACCTGGCTGAGGACTTTGGGAAGTGCTTGGTTCTGATTGTCCTGACATTTTATTCACTGTTTGGTAAATGTTTTATTTGCCCTCAAAGTCTTTTTTTTTTTAATGGGTAAGTAAAATAAATCCTGAGCAGAAATCTAACCCCATTGTGCCACTTCGGCACAGGAAAAAAAGTGAGAAACCACATAGATCTTCCTAGGTGAGGATTCCCTTACTGTCATTTATAATAAGGCTCCTTTACATCACTCTGGCAATGTAGGGGCCTTAAAACTTTCACAGGTTTTTATGCTCCTGGTGGGAATTGACTGAGAATGGGAACAGTTAGCTAACAATAGGAACATTAACAATGTTAGCAGGCTGCTACATTTCTGCCTCAGAGAATGAGTTCAATTAACTCAGGCAGGGCTGCTACATTTGTGCCTCTAAATTGCCTTGTGCATAATCAAAAGCCCTACTCTTCCACGCCAGTGAGCTGCAGTAGCAAGGGAGAGGGACAGAGTCTCTAACTTGTTGGCACGCACCACGTATGCTCAGTCCCCCCGCAACGGTGATCATGCAGGCACGCATGCCCAGCCCCTCTCCCTCATTTCTGAGGCTGCTCAGGCACGCTGGAACAGACGTGCTGCTTGGACTGCAGGGGAAGAGGCACTTGTCCCCCAGCAGAATTTTTTGCATTTTTCTGCATGGGGTGCACAGAAAAATGCAGGCCATATGAATACAGAGCTCCCGCAGAGGCACAGAATCTCCACAAGAGTAAAGTGACATCCTGTCAGAATTGCCTCTGCTCCTGAAGTATACCAAAGCATCATGTCCCAGATCTTTGAGGAGCTGAATGGCATGGAAATAACTAGGTTGATTTGGGGCAAAAATAATCATAAGAACGACCATACTGGATCAGACCAAAGGTCCATCTAGCCCAGTATCCTGTCTACTGACAGTGGCCAATGCCAGGTGCCCCAGAGGGAGTGAACCTAACAGGTAATGATCAAGTGATCTCTCTCCTGCCATCCATCTCCACCCTCTGACAAACAGAGGCTAGGGACACCATTCCTTATCCATCCTGGCTAATAGCCGTTAATGGACTTACCCTCCATGAATTTATCCAGTTCTCTTTTAAACCCTGTTATAGTCCTAGCCTTCACAACCTCCTCAGGCAAGGAGTTCCACAAGTTTGACTTTGCGCTGTGTGAAGAAGAATTTCCTTTTATTTGTTTTAAACTTGCTGCCCATTAATTTCATTTGGTGGTCCCTAGTTATTGTATTATGGGAACAAGTAAATAACTTTTCCTTATTTACTTTCTACACATCACTCATGATTTTATATACCTCTATCATATCCCCCCTTAGTCAATGCCACAATGAGAAATTAAGGGTTTATCTACAAGGGACTGTCAGGAAAGTTAAGGCAGATCAACTAAGGCTATGTCTACACTAGCACTTTTATCAGTAAAACTTTTGTCGGTGTAGCGGGGTGGTCATCCTGCTCCAGCCCTGAAGGGGGTTAAAGCCGCCCTGAAGAGGGCTGCAGCTGGGAAAGGTAGGCTGATGGGGAAAGCAGCCACAGCTGTGGCCAGCTTAATCAGGGCCCAGCTGGCCCTTATAAGAGGGCCGTGGGCCAGAAGCTAGCATAGAGACTCTCTCTCTAGCTTTTGAGAGAGAAGAACTTGAGTGCCTGGGAGTTGCGAAGGGTACCTAGGGTGAAGCAGTGCTGGGGAAGGGCAGAGGGAGCTGGGGAGCTCCAGCCTAGCAAAACTCCAGGCTTCAGGCCTTGTCAAAGGCCTACAAAAGGTACTGGGGCTGCTAAGGGGCAGCCCATAGATAGGCAGAGGCAGCTGGTCCAATCCCCCCTTGCCGATGATGAGTGGTTTATAGACTGCCGTCTGCCCCAGAGAGCAGGGCCTCCAGGGTGACTGGCAGTAGCCACTGAGGCAAGGTGGGGGTTGAGGGTTCCCCTGGGTGGGGAGACCCAGATTGGGGGTTACTGCTGGGGGCAGAACCTTGACATAGAGGGGCACCGGGGTCCGGGAGGGACCTGGGGGCCAGTGGCAGGTGAGACACCGGCCTGCAGAGGGTGCTCTGTGCTGGAAGAGCTAATTCCCTGGATGACCAGCAGGAGGTGCTGTGCTGGTGAGTCGCCACCCCGCCCCAGTAGGTCATGGATGTTAAAAAATACACCCCGACCAACATAAGTTTTACAGACAGAAGCGCCGATGTGGACAACACTGTCATGGAAGATGCTCTCCCACCGACATAGCTACCACCACTGCTTGGGGATGGTTTCTAAATAAATAGTTGGATTTCCCATTGGCATAGAGCAGCTACAGCGGAGACCTTCCAGTGGCACAGCTGCAGTGGTACAGCTGTACTGTTGTAATGTAATGTAATGTTCACCTAGAGGTGAAAACTTAAAGCATTAAACCCCTGTGTGGGTGTTCTCATTCATCAGTAAAGTGTCCTTAGTCTGCTGTAGTTGGAGGATTACAGCAAACCAAAGCTTGACTTCTGAATAGAATATCCACACAGTGGTTTAATGTACGTTAACTTGTGCCCATAAACTTCACACCTCTGGCTGGTTCATCTTCATTCTCCTGAGTGTCCCCGTGTAAACAAGCCCTCAGTAACATTCACAACTTGGTAAAGAAAAAGAGCCTTAAATTGAACAGGAATTAATGCCAGATCGGGTTGAATTAATGTAGTTACATGAGATGTGGGCTCAGTGACAAAGGAGTTTGATGAGACCCAAGAAAGATGGAGAGAATTGTACAAATGGAATGACCCCCAAAGAAGTTCAGAGATCTAGTAATCATTTAATTTTGCTTAAACAAATTAATCCCTGATTTGTCACAATTTGATTAAGCATGCTGCTTAATAAAGAATAACAGGGGGATGATTAGCAAGAGAAAAGCTTTTTGGAATTAAATGGTTGTCCCAGAAGCACTGGTACTGAATATTTTGAGGCTAACAAAGAGCCTTAGATCTGAGTCAATACAAATTCATATTGGTTTGGGGGTGTTCTTCTGCAAGATGAACACCCAATGGCATATGCTTCCAAAACACTGACTAGAATACTATAGAGCTGTGCTCATATTGGAAAGGAAATACAGGGCTTTGTTTTTGTTGTGAACGGTGTGAAGTTCCACAATGCCCAGAAAATGACTGCAGTGAGTTTCTAAGCACTGGCAACATGGAAGATGTATTTACTTAAGAACAGCCATACTGAGTCAGACCAATGGTCCATCTAGCCCAGGTTCTGTCTCTGACACTGGCCAGTACCAGAGCTTCAGGGAGATCATACAGAACAGGCCAATTTTGGGGAGATCCACCCATCTTCCTCTTCCAGTTTTTGGCAGTCAGAGGTTGAAGGTCATCCTGAACATCGGCTTGAACCCAGAGGTGAAAGTAAGCCACACTGGACCGGCTTCTCCAGCAGTGATTTAAAGGGCCCAGGGCTCCAGCCGCTGCGGAGAGCCCCAGGCTCTTTAAATCACTGGCGGAGCTCCAGCAGCCGGGCTCGGGCAGGGATTTAAAGATCCCGGAGCTCTGGCTCCTGCGGGGAGCCCCGGGACCTTTAAAGTGCCGCCTGAGCCCCGCTGCCGGAGATCCAGCGATGCTTTAAAGGGCCCAAGGCTCCCCGCAGTGGCAGGAGCACCGGGCCTTTTAAATCCCCACCTGAGCCCGGCTGCCGGAGCCCCGGGAGCCAGGCTCCAGCAGTGATTTAAAGGGCCTGGGGCTCCCCGCAGCGGCCGGAAACCTGGGCCCTTTAAATCACCGCCGGAATCCTGCTGCTGCTACCCCAGCGGTGGCAGGGCTCCAGAGGCAATTTAAAGGGCCTGGGGCTCTGCAGCGGGTAGCTTTGGGGTGATTTAAAGGCCCTGGGGCTCCCAGCCACAGCCCGCCTCTTCCGGTTGAGGCCACACCCCGCTCAGGACTCCGGCGTACCGGTAAGTCCTTTAAGTTATTTTCACCCTGGTTGAATCCCTGACCATCTTGTTAATAGAGATTGATAGACCTATCCTCCATGAATTTATGTAGTTCTTTTTGAACCCAGTTTTACTTTTGGCCATCACAACATCCAATGGCAATGAGTTTCAAGTATAATTGTACATTGTGTGAAAAAGTACTACTTCTTGTGTGTATTAAACCTGCTGCCTGTTGATTTCATCAGGTGAACCCTGGTTTTTATATTGTGGGAAAAGGTAAACACTTCTCTATTCACTTTTTCCCCACCACTCATGATTTTATAGACCTCTACCATATCCCCCAATCATCTCTTTTCCAAACTGAACAGCCCTAATCTTTTTAGTCTCTCCTTGTATGGAAACTGTTCCATACCCTTGATCGTCTTTTTTGCCCTTCTCTGAACCTTTTCCAGTTCCACTATATCCTTTTTGAGATGGGGCAACCAGAACTGGACACTGTATTCAAGGTGTGGGTGTACCATGGCTTTATATAGTGCCATTATGATATTTTCTGTCTTGTTTTCTATCCCTTTCCTAATAGTTCCTAACATTCTGTTAGCCTTTTTGACCACAGCAGCACATTGAGCTGAAATTTCCATAGAACGATGAATGATGACTCCAAGATCTCTTTCTTGAGTGGTAACAGCTAATTTAGAAACCATCATTATGTATGTGTAGTTGGGATTATTTTTTCCAATATACATTACTTTGCATTTATCAGTGTTGAATTTCATCTGCCATTTTGTTGCCCAGTCACCCACTTTTGTGAGATCGCTCTGTAACTCTTCACAGTCAGCTTTGGACTTACGTATCTTGAGTAATTTTTGTATCATCTGCAAACTTTGCCACTTCACTGTTCATTCCCTGTGTACCATACCTATTGGACCACTGCAGATTTGAAAGGCTATGCTGCCCTGAGACTTCCATTTCCAGCTATGTGTACTCCATACACACTAAACATACTGGATTGCTGATGCTGGCAAATCTAGAGCAAAGAGGGGATGGCCATTCAAGAATCCAGACCTCTATGTGATAGAGCCATCAGAATGAATATTACAGAGAGAAATGTTCTCTTCTTTTGGCAGAGTAACTAGCTCTCATAAGAAGCAGCCTCCCCAAGCTTCTGAGCAATGCATTCATAAGGTGACTCCAACATTTTGATCAGCCTCCAGCCATCCCATCCACTGATGGGAAATAGTAAACTGGGACATGCAAGTTATTTTCCTAGACTATGTTGGGTAACCATAAACCCCTCCTGTCAGTCCCTTCCTGTTTTGTCCTGATTTTGTAAATCCAGCTGACTATCTACTTGAGAGACCCACTATCCAGTTGAGCAGATGCAACGGAGAGCAAGCACATATACTCTGCACAGTCTACCCCCAGGTCTAGGATACAATAATGTTCCCATTATGGCCTCCTGGAGGCTTCCCAGTGAGCGGCTCCCTCAAACCAGTCCTTCCTTAACCCTGGCTTCTCACAGATTGTTACCAAAGTGACGAGTCACGGGCCGCTTTTTAAGATTGCTCAGAAAGTATTTTCTGGAAGATTATCTCCTTCTCTTTGTTTTCTTAATGAAAAATTATCTTTCTTAGTCAGGAAGTTTGTTTGGGGTCCAAGGTGCTTTTTAAACATTTCAGTCAAGCCTTCAGAGTCCATCTCACCTGGACCTTCAGGAAACCATGTCTTTGTAGGACTGCAAACAACTAATTTCTAACCGGGGTAGGAAAATTTAGCTTTTTTCTTTTACATTGTCTTTGGTCTCATAGGCATACACATACTACTATGGCTTTTGTACAGAAAGTTCAAACACCTCTCCCACATCATCGAAGTAGAAACCATCTTCTTCTTTTTCCTCCATCAATGGCCTTTTTCACCTCTCTTTATGCTTACTTGCTCTTCTTTTCCTTTAACCGCCTCCTTCCTGTTGCTTCACTGATCACTTCACTGTTTCAAATCGTCAGTGATTTTCTTTATGTCTCCAGATCCATAAGCCAATCTTGCTGTTTAATTGACCCCCAGATAGAACTGTGGCCTGGTGACCCTAAGTGCCATTGTAAAAAAAAAATTAACTATGGCGACTTTAACTGGTTACAAATTGTAACCAGAAAATAGAATAAGAACCACGTGAATTGAGCTAACAGTAAGAGTGTTTCTTTCTTATAAGCTACATCCAGCTCCATTTTGTTCTCAAGTTCAGGCTCTAACCAACTCCAGCTGCACTCAGCTGAAAAGTCGTTATGAGCTTTGATACTGTTCTTGATTTTATTTTCTTGATACTGCACCTTTAATGTTGACAGGATCTGCTGCCTGCAGGAGCAGCTGCCATTTACGAGGAAGAGTTGATGTAGCATGTAGCAGACGGGATAGGCACTGTGCTCTCTTGGCCACTGACAGTATCAAGATTCTTTTTGTGTATGAAAAACATAGCAGGGGGAAGTTTAAATCTTCTCTTGTTTTAGCCAAATCAGCCCAATAGCATGTAACATTGTCATTTAAGGGACTGCTACACGTAACAGCGCCATGTAGAGTACAGACACTGCACACCCAGCTAGCACCAGTATAAACAGCAATGTAGAAAGTGAGGCACTGCTTAGGCGAGTAGAGTAGAGCAACGACATGCCTGAGCCCCCAGGGTATATATCCTGCATGGCTTTCTACATGCCCAGGCACGGCCTCCCATGTGTACCCTGCTATTTTAGCAGTATAGTGCCCTGCTGCCTTCCTGCTGCCAGAGCCTTTCCCCGCTGCCGGAGCCTTTTACTGCCACGTGTAGCTACAGTGACAAGTGTAGTGCCTGTGCTCTACACGCCGCCATCAGGGTAGACGTAGCCTTAGTGTATGTCTCCACTTCAAGCTGGAGGTGTCAGTTACGGCCCAAGGAGACGTACCTGTGCTATCTAATCAAGCTAGTGCACTAAGAAGCGAGTGTAACTGTGTTGGCACAAGCAGCAGGAGGGTCCAAGATGCTATGTACATACTCAGGCGTCTCATCCTCTCCTGCCACTTACACTGCAGTGGCTACACTTCTATTTTTAGCATGCCAGGCTCAAAGTGTAGCCAGACCCTCAGTGGCCAAACATACTCTGAGCCCTCAACATTTGCTTTGCTTCTTTTGTTTTCTGCTCTGGCTCCCTTTCAGTTCGTACCCACAGTTAGAGCCAGGCATGACAACTTCTTGAGACTGTCTCTAAAAGGAAGCTGTGATGTGGTCTCAGAATGGAAAGGTACACACCGGCCGCAGCAGCTGGTCCGTAACACCAGATGGTCTGCTTACCAAAACGTTCAAATAAACCCTATTTATTCTAAACAAAACAATCCCAGCTCCAAGACTGACAAGAAGTCAAACAGCTGCTTGAGGCCAAACTTTTTAAGAGGTGGTTCTGATATAAATGACCTGAATGGCTTCCATAACCTTGCACAGTGAGTTGTTGTCAGTCTCTCTTTTGGGCTCTTTTCGTTTTAGCTTTTGCTGGGGGATGAATCGTGGGAAGCAGCAGGAACACTTTATTCCTGCAGCCAAGCTTTTGATGGATTGTTTCTCAAAGCTCACCCAAACTCAGCTCCTTCAGTAAGACCTCAGCTCTGCTTTGTGAGTGACAGGGTATTGCTGAGTTCTGCCAGCGTGTTGTCCTGAGAGGGTGTTGCTGATCTCTGCGTAGTCAAAGGCTACACAGGCAGGAGCTTCTTTAAGAGATTTTCAATCTTCCCCAAGCTATAAAACACCACACTTAAAAAGAAATGGCCTCCCAAAGGTAGAGAAATACCCACTGCTGTGGAGTGACAGCTGCTGAGGTAGAGCAGTGAAGTTGTGGTGACAGTCACATAAGGCCCATGAGAGATTATAGAGGCAACAAAAAGCAGAAGTCGATAATGGTGGCAAAAGGATAAAGACAGCTTGCAAAAAAGGAGGGAAATGGATTGGGGGGGGGTGTCTTTTTTTTCTTTATGTTGTACAAAGAAGGCCTAGAAGGGTTTTAAAATGTCCTGGGTTCTTTTTTTTTTTTTTTTTTTTTTTAATCTTGCCCAATATTCCTAATATTCTAGCATCTTCCCTGTTATTGCCGGAGGATTCCTTGAAAGAGCAGAGAAGCCAAATGGAAGCTGTCTCATTTCTTGAGTGAAGGGAACTTACAGCTGAATTTGCCACAGAGAGCTTTTCTTCCAACTGTTTGTCAAACATTTGAGTTAAATAGATGTCCATAGGAATATAGGATTGAAAAAGACCTTGAGAAGTCATCAAGTTCAGTTGCCTGTGCTGAGGCAGGGCCAAGTAAACCTAGATCATCCCTGACAGGTGTTTAACAACCTCTTTTGGAAGCCTATTTCAGAGCTGAAGTCCCCTTATAATTAGAACATTTTCCCTAATATTTAACCTAAATCTCCCTTGCTGTATATTAAGCCACTTACTTCTTGTTTCTACCTTCAGTGGACCTGGAGAACATTTGATCATCATCCTCTTTATAACAGCCCTTAACATATTTGAAGACTGTTATCAGGTCCCCCCTCAGTCATCTTTTCTCACAACTCAATATGCCTGTGATGACCTGCTCGCCCCCGTAAGCAGCTTCCCCATATACACCGATATACTTGGTGTTTCTTTATCTCGTGCCTCTGCTGCCACCCTCCAGTATTCACTCCTTATCTCTTTTAGACTTAGAGTTAAAAGGTTTTAGTCTCTTCTCCCCAGGAACTGGAAACCAAGAGATACTCTCTAGCATGTGGTAATTATTATGTAGCATCACTTTGAGAAGCAGCAGTCAGGAGTCTAATAACTTAGGAGCATATATCAGGCTTAGCCTTAGAGTTAGTGAAAATAAAGTGTCTTATTTACTACACTAAGAACAAATATAATCTAACATGGAACTGAAAGTATTAAATAAATAGCTTTATATGCAGAAACCACTCATCTTACCAGTTTTATTGTGAGCTTCATAATTATTTACAAATATACATCTGTATTGTGCTGCGAGCTGTCCATGTCTGGTGTCACCTCTCCGCGCCACCTCTTGTGGATTACTGGGCTGGCTTTGGGAGTCCCTCACTTTCTCTGAGAAATTTCTCCCCTCCAAAACCTGCCAGGATCTACCTATGTGAGAAGCTTCTGGGGCCCAAGATACCAAGCTAAGCTCCCTTCAGCCTCTTCCAGTTCCCTCCTCAGGGCTCTATAAACCCTTCTTCAGGTAGCCCAGCTCTCCAGGCCAGTCTAGCCAGGCCTTCCATCTGACCCTCCCCATTTCCAGTAATGGCCCTGCCACCATTCCCAGATCCCCCTCTCTCAAGATCCACGCTCCGACTGTCACCTTGACTAACCTCCCCAAAGGCTCCACCCCTTCTGGTGATGTCACTGATGATGATGTAACTAGCCTCAGCAGTTCCTTCCCAATGCCCAACTTTTTTAACTTTCCTCATAGGTCAGGTTTGTTGCTTTTCTCTGGACTCTCTCCAGTTTGTCTACATCTTTCGTAAAGCATGGTGCCCAGAACTGGATGCACTACTCCAACTGAGGCCTCACCAGTGTTGAGTCGAGTGGGATAATTACCTCCCATGTCTGACATATGACACTTCTGGTAATACAGTCCAGAATATTAGCCTTTTTTCACAACTGCATCACATTGTTGGCTCATATTCAATTTTTGATCCACTATAACCCTCAGATCCTTTCAGCAATACTACTACCTACCCAGTCATTCCCCATTTTTATTGAATTTCATTGTTAAAATTTCAGACCAATTCTCTAATTTGTAGAAGTTGTTTTGAATTCTAATCCTGTCCTCCATCGTGCTTGCAACCCCATCCAGCTTGGTGTCATCTGCAAATTTTATAAGCATACTTTCTACTCCATTATCCAAGTAATTAAAGAACATATTGACTAGTGCCAGACCCAGGACTGGCCTTTGCAGGAATCCACTAGATACGCCCCCCCAGTTTGACAGCCAACCATTGATAACTACTCTTTGAGTATGGGCTTTCAACCAGTTGTGCACCCACCTTATACTGATGCAAGCAGAGTCAGGATGAGCACTACCCTGACATCTGGTGGTGAATTGTGGCGAGTTGTGGAAAAGAACTTCAGGGGATGATCTTGTTTGCATAGGCACACCCACCCCACCTAGCATGAACCCACAGCAGCCCAAATGGTCACTTTGGCTGCTGTGGGATCCCCAGTTTCTCTGTTATTGGGGCAGGAAGAATAAAGTGTTGTTACCCTGATTATGTGAATCAAGGACAATGAAACTTTTATGACAGAGGGACTCGCCATCAACCAAGTAGTACTCACTAGACAAAGGGAGATGGGTTCCAAAACTTAGTGAATTGAGAGAGATTGGGGACAGGTATTTGTACCTGATGGAATGAGCTGCTTTTGAGGACCTGAAATGCCAATTGCACTACTATCCCCATCTCCTCTCGCTACAGTGGAATATCAGAGCTAATTTTAATTCTATTAGGAGTCTAGTTACAGGCTGCTGAGCTGAATTCACTTTGAGCCAATGGTGCACCAGCACTGAGGCTCACCTACTGCAAGCTGAAATTATTGAGTGCTGTGGGGGGGCCTGAAGCTATGTTGCTGAGTGGCTGGCAGAGCAGTTTGCGAGACGACTGGAGTCATGGGACAGCTGGTGGAGCGGAGCGGCTGGCGGAGCAGAGCAGTTCATGGAGTGGCTCACGGGATGGCTGGTGGAGCGGCAGGTGGAATGGCTCGCGGCGAAGGCTGCAGCAGAACCCCATGGAGAGGTGGGGCAGTCAGCCTTGCACCACGTAAGGTGCCCCTTAACACCGCTGTGCGTCCCCCCTTCCCCGCTGGGAGGTAAAACTCTGCAGATAAACCTTTGAACTCTGGGGCTGCACTGACCAGGGACAGAGACTTTTGGGTTGTTGGACTCAAGACCCTGAGGGGAAAAGGATACTGCCAAACTTACTTGGGGGTGGGTCTTTTGCTCATGGTTTGTTTTATGAATCCTCTTTGTGGTGTTTCCCCAACATAATGCCGCATTTATTAAAAGGATTTTGCTACACTCAGACTCCGTGCTTGCGAGAGGGGAAGTATCGCCTCTTAGAGATGCCCAGGGGGTGGTATGTAATTGTTCCAGGTCACTGGGTGGGGGCTCGAGCCAGTTTTGCATTATGTTATTGAAATGGAACCCCTAGATACTGAACCTGGCCCTTGTTGCTGCCAACTCAGACGGGCAGAAGGGTTACGCTAATTTCATCTAGACCACATGTCACTAGTCTACTTATGAGACTGTCATGTGGGATGGTATCAAAAGCCCTACTAAAATCAAGATATGTCATGTCTACAGCTTTCCCCCATCCACTAGGCCAGTAACCCCGTCAAAGCAGGAAATTAGCTTGGTTTGGCATAATTTGTTCATGGCAAATCCATGTTGGCTAGCCCTTATTACCCTATTATCATGTAGGTGTTTACAAATTGATTATTTAATAATTTGTTCCGTATCTTTCCAGGTACTGAAGTTAGGCTGACTGGTCTACAATTACCTGAGTCCTCTTTGTTCCCCTTTTCAAAGATAGGTACAATCTGTGATGGTTCCCAGGGGTAGCCATGGCTATAAGGCACCTCACTACCACCTGCCCTTAGTGTGAGACAGGCTTGTCTGTGCTACGGTGGATCAGCTTCCCAGCTCCTCCCATCATGGGCAACACAGGCACTCCCCTTCAGGCTTCACAGGCCCTGCTGTCACTCTGCAGGCTAGCAGTAGGCATGCTCCAGTCCTCGAGCCCTCAGAGCATCTCCCTGAAATGTCCAGCCCTTACCCACTCACAGAATTCACAGCTTCTCTCTTCCATAGAAGCAGCACACCCCAGCTTACAAGTCCCACCTCAGATCACTGCTCTGCTTATCTCACAGCACTCAGATATGTTTATAGTGAAATCAAGTATACGTTTATTTAATAAACCACAAAGATTCAAGTAGCAGCAAGCAGAAGTATTGCATACAAATGGTTGCATATAAAATAAAATCATGACATGCATTCTACAGACCAGACTTAATAAATAAGAGCCTTTCTTGTCTAATAAAGTATTGCTCACCCAAAATCCCTGCAGGGCTTTACAGTCACGCTGGCTGTGGCCTTCCTTTCATGAGACAAGCACACTGTCAGTTTGCCTCCCAGGTGAAGGATTCAGTTTGTCTCTTTGCACTCCAAGATATACCAAAACAATCCTTTGTCTTTATTCATAACAGGACCCAGCCCTGTTGTTTTTTCATCTTGTAGGTTTTCTCATTTGTAGATTTTTCAAATGTTCATTTCACAGCAGGCTCAGTATGCAAATAGACATACAGCATGAGGCATATAGTACACAAATGGCCAGACAGGGAGCTAGGTATCTGTTACCCCTGCCTAAAAGGACTATTTTGAGGTATGTCACTTCCTGATGACCTGCCTTAACTCCAAGACCTGAAGAATATAATTTTTAGTGTAGGTACACAACTCCTTAAATGTTATCTGTATATACATTTCACAATGATTATGAAAACCAGTGGTTTACTGGCTCTCGGTAGAGACCTCACATGCCACCCTTTGGTGAACTGTTATGGGCTGTCCATAAATTACTTAATGCATTATTTGATGATTTTCAGAATGCACCCCACCCCCTTGTAACATTGAAGCAAACTCTCTGTCAAGCAAAATTAAGGACCCACCAACCCCCTGAAGTGTTACGTAATTTATGAACAACCCCTTATGCAGATATCTGACCCAGGGATACCTGTTAACCCCTGTGCCCTCTGCCAGTTGGCATCCAAGGGTCCTTGGGTCATGCTACATTTGCCCTTCTGCAGTCCTCTGGGATCTCACTCCATGAGTTCTCAAAGATCATTGCTAATGGTTCCAAGGTCGCTTCAGCTAATTTCTTAAGTACCCTAGGATGAATTTAATCAAACCCTATCTGACTATTATTTAACCCATTCTTTGCCTATTTTGGCTTGTGTTCCCTCTCCCTTGTTGTTAATATTAATTGTGTTGAGTATCTGGAGTATCTAGTGAAGACTGAAGCAAAACAGTCATTAAACATCTCAGCATTCTTGATGTCTTCAGGACCTACACTTTCCTTCATATTTCTCTTGTTCCTAATGTGTTTAAAGAACCTCTTCTTATTGCCTTTTATGTCCCTTGATAGATATAACTCATTTTGTGCCTTAGCCTTGCCAATTTTGTTCTTACATGCTTATTCCTTTGTATGCCTCCTTAACAATTTGTCCATATTTCCACTTTTTGTGGGATTCCTTTTTGATTTTCAGGTCATTAAAGAGCTCCTGATTGAGCCATTTTGGCCTCTTACTATTCTTCCTATCTTTCCTTTGCATTGGGAGAGTCTGCAGTTGTGCACTTAATATTGTCTCCTTAAGAAACTGCCAGCTCTTCTGAATTTCCCTTAGTTTTTTCTACCTATGGTACCTTACCTACCAGTTCTCTGAGTTTGATAAAGTCTGCTTTTTTGTGTATATATTCTTGACATATAATGCAACACCTACTCCCCTTTCCCCTGCCTGTCCTTCCTGAACAAGCTATGCCCCTCTGTACCAGTATTCCAGTCATGAGCTTTATCCGACCAGGTCTCTGTGACATCATAATTTATCTTATGTACTAATACTTCCATAATTATTCTCCCTACTCCTTGTGACAGGCACCGGCTTCCTCTTGTCCCCAGGGATGCTCAACCCCTGCTCAGCCGCAGGCCCCGCCCCCACTCCACCCCTGCTCAGCCGCAGGCCCCACCCCCACTCCACCCCTTTCCCCAAGGCCCCACCCCACCACCTCTCTTCCCACCCCTGCTCTTCCCCTGCCCCACCTCTCCCCACCCTGTTCCGTCCCCTCCCGCTCCTCCACCTCCTCCCAGCTCCTCCTGCGTGCCACAGAACAGCTGATCGTGGTGGGCAGGAGGCACTGGGAGCGGGGGGGGGGAGGAGTTGATCGGCGGGGCTGCTAGCAGGCCAGAGGGATGAGGGGGGGATAGCTGCTGGTGGGCGCTAAGCACCCGGAGCATCCACAGAGTCGGCGCCTATGCTCCTTTTTAAGAAAACCAACTGAAAACAAACTGTTTCAAACAATCTGATTAAAAATCTTTTCTCCTCTCAGTTGCTCAGGTTTTTCTCTCTTGGTTTGGGTTATATCGTATCCTCTTAGTTCTCCAGTTATCCACAGAGTCTTCCAGAAAAAACAGAGTAGACACAGCCTAGATTTCTAACGTGAAAAAGGAAGAGGGGGGAAAAAAATCTTTGTAGGTCTTTTTTAGTTATCACATTTTTTTCCTATGCAGGGGAATGAGGAAGGCTTTTACAAATGAAAACAGGCAGATAGTAGTTCCTGTTTTCCCAATGATTTGCCACCAATATTGTTAATAAATGTTATACCTATATTTTAAAAAGGGCCAAGGGGAGATCTGGTAAATTACAGTATCTGCAAATCGATGGAGATAATAATTAAAATTAAAATATCACATCTAGAAGGCCATGATATCGTAGGGTCTAACCAGTATATGCCTTCTGCAAAATAAAATCATTCATCACTAATCTATTAGAATTTTTTGAATAAGTCAATAAACTAGTGGATAAAGACGAACTAGTTGGCATTTATTTGTACATTCAAAGGGCCTTTGATAATGTCCCTGGCAAGAGGATAATAAAGAAATTTATGTCTGGCCAACACACAGTTTTTGTACCACTTTAGCTATATTGGCTTAAAACTTATCAGTTATAAGCTGAATTAATATAAGCATCTTCATACCAGTATAACTGCCTAAAAACTAGGGGCTAACTGTATCTCTTTAGAAACCCCATATATTTACAGCAGTACAAAACTGTGTTATTTAATCCGTATTATTTAATATGTTTATGAATTATCTCAAAAAGGGGGCGAGCAATGAAGTGTCAAAATTTGCAGATGGCAAAATTATTTAGCATAGTCAAGAGCAGAAAAGATTTTAAGGAATTTCAGCTAGGCAATTGGGCAGATAAAATTCACTTTTAACAAATGCAAAATAAGGCACATTGAGGAAATAATTTGAACTACTCACACACTATAGTGAGTTCTAATGTAAGTGTACCAATGAAGGAAAAAGAGCTGGGCATCACCAGAGATAGCTCAATGAAGTCCTCTCTTGCAGGTGCAGCAGTGATCACAAAAGTTAACCAATGTTAATGGTTGAGGAGAATGGGATGGAGAATAATACAGAAAATATTATAATACCATTATATAAACCAGTGGTTTGCCTTCACCTGAAATACAGTGTTCTGTTCTGGTCACTTCGTTTCAGAAAGCACATTAAATAATGCTCACTTCAGAAATAGTCTCTTCAGTGATCTGGTCTTACCCCAACATAATTCTATCTAGAGGGTTTTTTTTAAATAAACTTATTTATTGTAAGGTACAGCAGGGAGAGAATTAAACATGTATGTTTGCCTTATTTATATTACTCATGGTCCTTGAAAGATCTGATCAGTTGCCATACAAATTTGGTTGCAGAAGAGACACAACTTTACCTGTCTTGGGGAATGACTGAAACTTGCCTTCCAGCTGACACAATTAATAGTGATAAAATTCTCTCATATAGCAATGTTCATATAGCAATGCTCTCATATAGCAATGTTCATCTGTAGCTCTCAAAGCACTTTACAAAACAGAGTAAGCGCAACATCACTTTATCTCTGACCACTCTGTCTTGTAGGTGCTCCCAGTGCCATTGTAGTCTCCTATTTCTTTAATTTCTGATTTATCCTGACATGAAATTTTTCATATTCCTGCGACGCAGGAAGGATGAAATATCTCCAGAGCCATCTACTGACCTTTTATTAAAACACACCCTTACTTCATAGTACACAATTTCTGCCCAGCACCTCAAAATTGCTTCCTCATTTCTCTCTGCTGTGTGTTGCTGTTGTTGAGCTCTTCCAACATTAAAGACTAGAGTCCCAGACCAGTCTAATGACACGTTTCTTAGTTTCATCTCAACTTCTTGCCCCAAATTGTTGTTCTTAATGTTTCCCTCTTCTGTCTTGTCAGCTTTGTTTATGCTCTTGGAAGTGACTTGCAATGCAGCATAAGATGGCCATTTGCAGAGAAAATATTAGTGACTCCTACACTTCTCAAACAATGTTTCTCCAAGTTCAGGCCTGAAGAGTGACATTCTTCAGCTCTAAGCAAGGCTTGCAGTGTGGGCTGATGGAGAGGGAACAGACTTTTCCAAGTTCCTGGGCACTTGTTTTGATGTTAGGCACAATGTCCTGGAAGCAGCGTGTATTCGGACAGCTGTGTTCTACAGCCTCACCCAGGAAAGGGACCCAAAAATTAGCTGAATTAAAAAAAAAAATTAATGAATTTCAACTACCAGCACCAACCCTAGGGATTCATTGTGTTTTTTCTTACTCCTGCCTTTGTTACCAGGTATGGAATCACCCAAGAGAACGTGGGAATTCTCCCTGCTTGCGTTCCCCCATCTTTCAGGAGTAAACTAGCAGGCTATGAAAACAGCAAGTCTTACACAGGAGGAAGCTTTTCCTAGTGACTGCTGCCAGAGAAATGATACTGGCTCTGATGGTTCACCTAGTACTGTCAATGCTAAGGAAAGGGAGCTCTCCTGGATGGGAACAGAGCGTGCCTTCCCCTCAAGGTCACTTTGGGATCTTTTCCTCCAGAACTTAATATCAACAACCTTGAAAACAGCTAACATTTAGTCTAGTCTCACAGTTATGTCTCCAACTCAGTGGTGTGTTGCCTTGGTCACTGAGTCTCAGGCATTCTGTATTATGAGCTCTTAGACAGTGACTCAGCTAAAGCATCGCAGCATGTCATTAACACAAGCCACATCTTTCTATGAAGCTGACAGCATTGCCCCAGAGCGGCAGCTTCTGGATTCTTGCACACAGACACCATGCCACACATTGGAGATCTGTCCTGCTGCATGATACAGCTCAGAGCTTATAAAAGGCCATGTGGTTACAGGATGCAGCATGGTTACCCTTCACAGTAGCCAATCAGTGTTAAAACTCCTGCCTTATTATAGCAAGGATCTTCTTCCCTTGGAAATATAGCTCAGCAGAAAAACAACTAAGTAATATTACTTGTTTCTTCCATGGCCCTTTAATTCTTCAAGACAACTGCCCAGGTATTTCTGAACGAACCCTCCCAAACCCTTGCTGAGACAGGAATTATGTACAATTGCTCTGCATTGACATGGCAGCAAATGCCTTGTGGGAGCAGAAACACTAGTCCAGAGTTTGATCTTCACAGCTGTTAATGGGATTGGACTATGAATATCTCAGAAACGGTCTGTCCCTGTGACTGACCTACTATGGCAGCTGTGCTCCCCAAGGATATCAGAGCTGCCTCTAGGTAGCTAGCTTGGGTTTTCCTACAGCCACTTTCACCATAGTATCTAAGTGCTGGGTGAAACTCACAAGTGGAGATGCTCTCAGTCCCTTCTCAGCTACTTGATCACAGCTATGGAGCTCTCCTCTGTAATGGACAAACATGATCTCTGATCCTATCACCTCTCTCTCTCTCTCTCTCTCTCTCCCAACAACTACCCAAGGGGCCAGAGGAGGAAAATAGTTTTGCCACTTGCATTTCCTCAGCTTGGCATGATGGATGGGTGTGTATAGATTGGATACTTTTTTATTTAATATCTTCATTAGGGATCTGGAGAAGGTTGTAAATTGTATATTAGTAAAAGTTACAGGTGATACTAAATTTGGGAGGAACCTGGGAGGACAAAGTGGGGTACACGCTCGGTTACTCTGTTACGTACAGTCAATTTGGGCAGAGGCAGTCAGCTGTAGCATACTGTAACAACAAGGAATCTGGTGGCACCTTAAAGACTAACAGATTTATTTGGGCATAAGCTTTCATGAGTAAAAACCTCACTTCTTCGTATGTATCTGAAGAAGTGAGGTTTTTACTCACGAAAGCTTATGCCCAAATAAATCTGTTAGTCTTTAAGGTGCCACCAGACTCCTTGTTGTTTTTGTAGATACAGACTAACACGGCTACCCCCTGATACTTGTAGCATACGGTGTGCAGCTTCATGGAGCAATGAGTATAGCGGTGCCTACTCTGTTACAGTACCCTGCGTACCGTTACTATAGAATGCATACAGTCACCGTGCAGACAGTAAATTCTGGAACAGAGCATACAGCTAGACTCTGTCTGATCCATAGTCTGTTTATGGTATGTTGTGTACAGTCAGTTGCTCTGAATGTTGGTTCCAATGTGGTGATACAGTTGGTGGTTCATACAGTAATTTATAGCACACAGTTACTGGGCAGTGTGTTCAGTCAGTTGCTGGATGGTTGATGCAATCTGCAGACTGGGCTTGATGTTTAACTCTGATCAGACACACTGTCTCACTGAAGAAGAGGAGTAGGGGTTGAAAAAGAGCCATAAAATTCTAATACATTCCTAATAAAATATTAAAACAGGAAAGTGGGCCTCTGCCTAGTGCCCCTTGCTGAATGTGGCCCTGCCCCCAGCCCTTTCCTTTGGCTCATGGAGCCTGGAAGGCTTGTGGAGGCAAGATCCTCAGTCTCTGTGAGTATGTCTTCACTGCAATGTGAGCCCAGGGTTAGTGGAACTTGAGTCAGCAGACCCTGGGTTAGAGAACCAAAGGCTTGAGCATCTACACTGATTGTCAACCCTAGGTTAAGTATCAGGGGGTAGCCATGTTAGTCTGTATCCACAAAAATAACAAGGAGTCAGGTGGCACCTTAAAGACTAACAGATTTATTTGGGCATAAGCTTTCATGGGTAAAACAACTCACTTCTTCAGATGCAAGGTTAAGAATCTTCTAACCCGAGCCTGCACCCAGGGCTCCAGCGTCCACACTGCAGTACATAGGCTTGAGTCCAACCAACCATATCTAAGACTTCCTAGTGTCCTCTAGCCCTTTGTTCTTGGTGCAGTGTAGGAAAACTTGACTGTCCACCACATATGTTACAGGACATTTGAACAGCTGCCAACACAACCTGCCAAACCGTCATTCTAGTCCGTGCGCTCCCAGCTACCAGAGCCAGCAACATGGAAGAGGCGCCAAATGAAGAACTTTTCTCATTTGCACTTTTGGTTCCTGTTTTAGGAAATGAGCAGAGCTTCAGTGATCTGCTGGTGGACATTTCAGTGGCGTTTTCTGACCCACTGAAGGCACCTGACAGAGCTAATAATGGAGCAGGAGGAGGAGGAGGAAGACGCAGACATGCAAACTGGCTGATGCTGCTTATGACACTAGATACAGCCACTGATGCCCTCTATGTAGACTGGGACTTCTGCAACAGGACCACAAGCACAGACTGATGGGATCACATTGTCTTGTAGACCTAGGATGACCAGCAATGGGTCCAGAACTTTCATGTGAAGAAAGCTACATTTCTGGAGCTCTGTGAGCAGCTTGTCCTGACCCTTCAGGGTAAAGACACACGCATTAGGGTGTCCATGCCGGTCCAGAAGCAGGTCGCTATAGCCGTCTGGAAACTGGCTACCCCAGACTGCTACAGGTCTGTTGACAACCAGTTTGGTGTTGGAAAGTGAATAAGGAGGTTATTTACTCCTTCACATAACACAAGAATTAAGGATCATCCAATGAAATTAATAGGCAGCAGGTTTAGAAGAAACAAAAGGAAGTACTTCTTCACACAGTGCACAGTCAACCCATGGAAGTCATTGCTGGGAATGTTGTGAAGGCCAAAACTGTAATGGGGTTCAAAAAAGAATTAGATACGTTCATGGAGGATAGGTCCATTAATAGCTATTAGCCAAGATGGTCAGGGATCCAACCCTGTGCTCTGGGTGCCCCAAAACCTCTCACTGCCAGAAACTGGGAGTGGATGACGGGGATAGATCTTATGTTCTTATGGAAAGTTGACTGTGTGTAAAGTGGGGGTGGAGGTTTCTGAGGCAATCAGGAGTGTGATTTAACTCCAGGAGGCGGGCATAAAAAGATATTCCTGAAGTAACTGCTGGCTTTGAGAGAATGGGGTTTCCAAGCTGCACCAGGGCCATTGATGGAACTCATGTGCCCATAGCTTACCCTCGTCAAGGAGCACATGAGTACCTACACCAAACAGAGTATTGCTCTATTGTTATACAGGTCTCATGGACCACAGAGGCCAATTTATGAACGTCAAAATGGGCTGCACTGGAAAAGTTCATGATGCCATGGTTTTGCGCCAATTGGGAGACTACATTTTCCAGTCTCCCTTTGTTCTTGGTCACTTTGATAAGTGCAGGCCAGGATACAGCTGATTCTGTCTTTCTGTTCGGGCAGTAGAAGGAGGCTTGATTTCTTACTGCCTTCCCCACCAAATGTGTTGCTGGCACCTGGGATGCTAATAAAGCTTCTACACACGCTGCACCCGGGGCTCTGGCTGAACCCCTATTTAGCTGCTCTGCATTGCACCTTTCCTAAGTTCCTGTTTTAAAGCAGAAAGAAACACCTGGCAAGATGCTATTCAGAGTCATGAACATACTGTATTTTTCAGGACAAAGAACAGCTGGCTCAAGCTGAACCCAGCCAAGACTGAAGTGATGCTGGTTGGAAAAGAGAAACACATCAAAGAGCTGACCAAGACATTGTCTCCACCTTCATCAGCTGTGTGAAGCCTTGGGCTCCGGTCTCACTTCTCACTGAGATTGGGTGATGAGGTAGCATCAGTTTCCAACAACGCCACTTTTTCCTCCAGCTCGCTAGGAAACTTTATTCCTTCTTGCTGGATGTGGAGCTGAGCATAGTGATCCATGAGTTTGTCACTCCAAGGCTGTATTTCTGTAATTCACTAAATCTGAAGCTGAACATGAAGATGATATGCAGGCACCAGTTGGTTCAGAATCCAGCTGCCTGCCTTCTCCATGGTTCAGGCTGCCGTGAGCACATCAGGCTTGTGCTCAAGCCCCTCCATTGGCTCCCAGTCAGTTTCCAATGCCAGTTTAACACCTTGTTCAGCAAGGTGTAAGGCATTAAGAACATAAGAACGGCCCTACTGGGTCAGACCAAAGGTCCATCTAGCCCAGTATCCTGTCTGCCGACAGTGGCCAATGCCAGGTGCCCCAGAGGTAGTGAACCTAACAGGTAATGATCAAGTGATCTCTCTCCTACCATCCATCACCACCCTCTGACAGACAGAGGCTAGGAACACCATTCTGTACCCATCCTGGCTAATAGCCATTAATGGACTTAACTGGATAAATTCATGGAGGTTCTCTTTTAAACCCTGTTATAGTCCTAGCCTTCACAACCTCCTCAGGCAAGGAGTTCCACAAGTTGACTGTGCGCTGTATGAAGAACTTCCTTTTATTTGTTTTAAACCTCCTGCCCATTAATTTCATTTGGTGGCCCCTAGTTCTTATATTATGGGAACAAGTAAATAACTTTTCCTTATTCACTTTCTCCACATCACTCATGATTTTATATACCTCTATCATATCCCCCCTTAGTCTCCTCTTTTCCAAGCCCTGAAAAGTCCTAGTTTCTTTAATCTCTCCTCATATGGGACCCGTTCCAAACCCCTAATCATTTTAGTTGCCCTTCTCTGAACATTTTCTAATGCCAGTATATCTTTTTTGAGATGAGGAGACCACATCTGTATGCAGTATTCAAGATGTGGGCGTACCATGGATTTATATAAGGGAAATAAGATATTCAGATACTATGCGGCTTCATAGCGGTATAAAACTTTAGACAGAGCGGATCTGCTGTTTGTCTCCTTGGTCCATATGTGTGTAGTGTCCCTCAGAGTAAAGAAGAAACCGGACTTGATTGTAATGTCTCTAAAAAAAGATTTTTTACTGAGGCTGCTGGACACAGGCAGACCCTGTAGTTCTCCCTAGATATCAAGCTCCTAAACTTCTGCAGGCTGGCTCGTGCCTAGTATCAGAAATCACACAAGGTTAGCAACAAGAAGGTGGTCAGGGAAAGTGTGGGACCCTTAATGAATGGGGGAGGCAACATAGTGACAGATGATGTGGAAAAAGCTGAAGTACTCAATGCTTTTTTGCCTTGGTCTTCACAGACAAGGTCAGCTCCCAGACTGCTGCACTGGGCAACACAGTATGGGGAGGAGGTGAGCAGCCCTCAGTGATGAAAGAACAGGTTAAGGACTATTTAGAAAAGCTCGACATGTTCAAGTCCATGGGTCCAGATCTAATGCATCTGAGGTGCTGAGGGAGTTGGCTGATGTGATTGCAGAGCCATTGGCCATTATCTTTGAAAATTCACGATGATCGGAGGAGGTCCCGGACGATTGGAAAAAGGCAAATATAGTGCCCATATTTAAAAAAAGGGAAGAAAGAGAACCTGGGGAACTAAAGACTGTTCAGCCTCACTTCAGTCCCCGGCAAAATCATGGAGCAGGTCCTCAAGGAATTCATTCTGAAGCACTTGGAGGAGAGGAAGGTGATCAGGAACAGTCAACATGGATTCACCAAGGGCAAGTCATGCCTGACCAACCTGATTGCCTTCTATGATGAGATAACTGGCTCTGTGGGTATGAGGAAAGCAGTGGATGTGATATATCTTGACTTTAGCAAAGCTTTTGATACGGTCTCCCACAGTATTCTTGCCAGCAAGTTAAAGAAGTATGGATTGGATGAATGGACTATAAGGTGGATAGAAAGCTGGCTAGATTGTCGGGCTCAATGGGTAGTGCTCAATGGCTCAATGTCTAGTTGGCAGCAGGTATCAAGCGGAGTGCCCCAGGGGTTGGTCCTGGGGCCAGTTTTGTTCAACATATTTATTAATGATCTGAATGATGGGATGAATTGCACCCTCAGCAAGTTCGCAGATGACACTAAGCTGAGGGGAGAGGTAGATACACTGGAGGTTAGGGATAGGGTCCAGAGTGACCTAGACAGATTGGAGAATTGGGCCAAAAGAAATCTGATGAGGTTCAACAAGGACAAGTGCAGAGTCCTGCACTTAGGATGGAAGAATCCCATGCACCGCTACAGGCTGGGGACCGACTGGCTAAGCAGCAGTTCTGCAGAAAAGGACCTGGGGATTATAGTGGACGAGAAGTTGGATATGAGTCAGCAGTGCGCCCTTGTTGCCAAGAAGGCCAACGGCATATTGGGCTGTATTAGTAGGAGCATTGCCAGCAGATCGAGGGAATTCCCCTTTATTTGGCACTGGTGAGGCCACACCTGGAGTATTGCGTCCAGTTTTGGTCCACCCACTACAGAAGGGATGTGGACAAATTGGAGAGAGTCCAGCGGAGGGCAACGAAAATGATCAGGGGGCTGGGGCACATGATTTACAAGGAGAGGCTGAGGGAACTGGGATTATTTAGTCTGCAGAAGAGAAGAATGAGGTGGGATTTGATAGCTCCTTTCAACTACCTGAAAGGGAGTTCCAAAGAGGATGGATCTAGACTGTTCTCAGTGGGATCAGATGACAGAACAAGGAGTAACGGTTTAAAGTTGCAGTGGGGGAGGTTTAGGTTGGATATTAAGAAAAACTTTTTCACTAGGAGGGTGGTGAAGCACTGGAATGGGTTACCTAGGGAGGTGGTAGAATCCCCATTCTTAGAGGTTTTTAAGGTCAGGCTTGACAAAGCCCTGGCTGGGATGATTTAGTTGGTCTGCCCAGTCCACAACAGTGAGCCTCCAAGCTGGGCTGTATAAACATACCCAGAGGAGCTCCCTAAACTCTACCCTGGACTCAGGAGAGCTTCTCCTGTCCTTGGCAGGCCCTGCCTGCTTCTCAGCTGGCTCTTTTCTTTTCTCCAGCACTTCATGCAAGCTCTTGCTGCGAGGCTGGCTGCTACGCGGAGCCGTGAAGTGAGAGCTGTGAAGTATCCCATTGTTATTTACTGTAGCTCACTGTGGGAGAGGTGATTTGGCATAACCGGACAATCCTAATATTGCATTAACATTGGGGGTGGGATGCATGTAATGAGCCAAATCACCTACACAGGTGTCAGGAGGAATAAGTTACAGCTCCTTGCACCACTCCAGGGGTCTACACCCCAAGGGAGGACAAAGACACTGTTGTTGTCATGACCCTCTTAAGGTTCATGACATGATCGGGGAGGGGAGGAGGGAGCTTTAACTTTCTCCATAGGAGGCTGCTGGGGGATTCCCTACATCAGCTCCAGCCACACCACTTTCCCACCCAAAGTTGCCATGTTTTGGATAGTACTGGTGTCCTATGGGCAGCAGCGGGGTTGTTGGGACCACTTTTCACCACTGCAGTCTCAATCAAGCAAACTTTTCTCTGCCTGGAATCTCTGCCAGGGTGGACCCTCGTGTGCATTTGGTCCAATAGATGTGTTCACATGACAAGTAGCACTAACTGACCTCCTATTTGGCAGCCTTAGCGTACTGGTTAAGGACTGATGGGCCACGGAGACCAAACTCTCCTCTCACCCCACATTATCTGGCTGCACAATTTGTGGGAATTTTGCCTTGCTGCTGCCCAGCCTGTTCTGGTTCCAGGGATAAATACAGAACTCCAATCTCCAGAGCGCTGTCATCTATCGCCTTTCACCAGCACTGCAATCTTTCATCACACTGAGGACTAGATTCTCTGCTGAGGACCATTTCTGATATAACTGGCCAAGACAATAACAGGGTTCAAAAAAGAACTAGATACATTTCTGGAGGATAGGTCCATCGATGGCTATTAGCCAGGATGGGCAGGGATGGTGTGCCTAGCCTCTGTTTGCCAAAAGCTGGGAATGAGCAACAGGGAATGGATCACTTGATGATTACCTGTTCTGTTCATTCCCTCTGAAGCACCTGGCCTTAGCCACAGTCAGAAGACAGAATATTGGGCTAGATGGACCTTTGGTCTGACCCAGTATGGCCATTCTTATGTTCTGCTGGGCACCACCAAGCAGGGGAGGGGTTGCTGGAGTGGGTTACAGTTCCTTGACTGTCAACCCCAACCTCATGGCTGCTCAAACTGCAGGCTGGTAACAGCTCACAAGAAGCCATCCACCAGCTGAAAAGAGCTGGCGTGCAGCAGCACTCCAACCACGCCCCATGCAACACTGGGGCAGAGACGGGGGTGGCCTATGAGAGGGTTACACTGCTTCAAGATCCACCCCTGATAAGGGACCCACATGAGCCCTGGCCATTTTCAGAGCAGTGCAAAGGGGTGGGCTAGAAGAAAGAATCTCATGCTGAATTGCACTGGACCTGCAGCCTTAGGCTTGGAGCTGTAGAGCGTGCTGTCTGAGCTGGCAGTCCTGGGCACACGGGTCAAGGCTGAGTTCATTACTGAAAAGGCTTTGACAAAGAATAGAAACTGAGGAGAGGGGAAGTGAAAGCCGCAGGGGCCAAGACACCTGTTCTTGTGTCTCTGTTACGCTGGGGACCTTGAACTTCTATATTTGAGCAAGCGATTATGACTTGTTTGTTTCCGTCTTATCCTTGTTTGTGAAGCTTGACTGAATTCACACACCCCTATTTACAGAAAATGCCACCTTGAAGCTGCTGGGAAATTCTCACACCTGGCCAAGCACTGACCTCAGAGCAGGGGATTTATTCTCACTGGAGATACATGGGGCCCCTTAGAAAAGTCAAGTGAGACCAACAGACTGACCATAACTGGCTTTTAATAATCATTTCAAAATGTATCAGTGACTGTAATGCTCATCAAAAGGAGCAACTGAGGGCCTGGACAAACGCTGTGCAAATTTCACCCACACAGCTCTGCCAATGCACTTTAAGCTGATCTGCAGCAACCCCCGCTAGTCCAGTCCTGGGCACCCCATCCCACTGATGTGCTGAAACCAGAGGTGACGCATCACGTGCTACCCACAGCTTTACTGCTTGGCTTGTACTGAGCATGCCCACATGGACTGAGCATGCTCAGTAACATCTGCTGAAGCTGCTGCCCTCAATCTGCCCCTCCCCTCTATCGGCAGGTCTGGGTCATCTCTGGCTGAAGCATCTCAGTTCTGAGATAAGTACCTGCCTCCCCTGCCTCATATCTCTGCCAATGCACCTTATGCCTGCTCTGCTGCGCACCCTTCCTGTGCCCCCATACAAGCTTGCCAAATACTTATGGTATAAGAAAGCATTTCTGGTTAAAGGGAAGAACAATCATATTCCAAAGCACCCTCATAGTGCAATACATGCAACCCCTGGTGTTTATCAAGGCCAAAGAGGTGGAAATTTTATGACACCCCATTGTCAAAATATTGCCAGCAAATCACTACACCTGCCCCAGCTCTGTCTGAGGGACAGCTGGCTACAGAGATAGTGTCTTCATATTTATACAGATCTTTAACTTTTATCCCATCACGATTATCAGTTTCCCTCAGAAATACTCACCTATACTTTAAACGGGGAGCGCATTGTCAAGCTGTAGAAGCCACATGATGCTGTCACACAGCTCCTAGTAAATCCCATGAAGGAGTCAGCCCTCCTTGCAGTCCGAAACCTAGCATCAGCATCACAATCTGCCTCATTTGAGTGGAAAAGAGTGTCCCCACCCCTCATGCCCAAGACTTCTGATGGAGTGGTGTCCAAAAGCCCGGAGCCCACTGCCCTCTGATGATCTGCAGCACCATAAGATGTGCAACAGTCCCTGTGCCTCACAGCAGACTTAAGCCAAGATGGAACTGTTTCCTTCATCAGGAGATGAGGCTGCCTTTGACTATGCTCTCTGGAACTAGCCTCTTGGGTGTTCTGTTATTATGACACAGGGAAGATGGGCTAGTTGTGAATCATTTCATGACCCATATGACAGAAAGGGAAAATCAGCTGCTGCTAAGAAAAGGTGTATGTGTAACACCGACAGACCCTGCTCGTCGGGATCGAACCGGGGACCTCTGGAGCTTAGTGCATGAGCCTCTACTGCATAAGCTAAAAGCCAACTGGCTGTTAAGCAGACTCATTTTAACTCTCACTAAGTGGTCTTGGTGCCACTAGAGGGGACAGAACACCGCACCCAGGAGGTGTGGGGGTTACATATGGTTAGGCAGATACCATCTCACTAGTGGTTGAACTAGAGAGTCCCAACAGCAGGGGGAGGGTTTTTCGTTCCACCTGCCAGCTGTGCTCACAGGAACGGGGAGGAAGAGTCCCCTCGCCAACAGCCTAGCTCTCTTGGGAGGAGAGAAAGAGAACTATGAGAGAGGAAGGTACCCCTGGGAGGGAGACAGGCTCCCCTATTAGTGAGACTGGACCCAAACTGAGGGAGGGGAGACACATACACTGAGGGACAGCAGGGAATATAGAATTCATGGGGGATGCCAGGGAACATGTACCGGGATACAGAATCCTATTTAGGGCTAACTTAGCTGCCATGAGCAGACCTCAGTTAAGACAAGACAAGCCTGAACAAATAACTGCTGAACAAGCCTGAACAAGAAATTACTGAAACAACTAACTACTGTGAATATCGACAAAGAGTCCTGTGGCACCTTATAGACTAACAGACGTATTGGAGCATAAGCTTTCGTATGCGTCTGACGAAATGGGTATTCACCCACGAAAGCTTATGCTCCAATACATCTATAAGGTGCCACAGGACTTTTTGTCGCTTTTTACAGATCCAGACTAACACGGCTACCTCTCTGATACTGTGAATATGTTTATAGTAAATAAGGGAGGCAAAAATTAACCAAACTAACTCTTGTGGGTATGTTTATAGTGAACAATGTAGGCAGGAACACCCCAAACTGGCAAGATTGGTCCTAATACACTCTGCAAAGCGATTGTCTTTGCACAATCTGCAGTGATTGGTCCTGACATGCAAGCAGTAGAAGTTAGTAGCTAGGAAAGATGTATATAAACTGTGTAGTGTGTGACATGAATTGGAACTGGGGTATCACCCTGTACCTACACCCCTTGCATCTGAGCCTGGGCAGCACAGGCAAAAAGCTGTTACATGCCTAATAAAATAACCAGCGTGATGAGCTGGAGTCGAACTGAGTTTTTTGGATCCCAGAGAACCAGCTGAAATGTTCTTCCTGAACTGGATGAGGTGTTCTGGATATGCCGAGAGGGAGGACTGACCATCAGAAGACATGAGGATGCAGCAGACGGAAAGGGGCAGGGGGACATAAAGCATGGGAGGTGATAGAGCTGGGGAATATGCGGGTCACAGAAGCCTATGCGCAAACACGTACACACAGGCATGGTCATACACACAGGGCTTTCAGGATGGACAGAATA
Source organism: Malaclemys terrapin pileata (assembly GCF_027887155.1). Taxonomy (NCBI): domain Eukaryota; kingdom Metazoa; phylum Chordata; order Testudines; family Emydidae; genus Malaclemys; species Malaclemys terrapin. The sequence continues at coordinate 146,320,668 of NC_071505.1, forward strand.
GACATTATCTGTGGATTCAGTTCCTTGTCCCACTCAACTCTTTGTGGCTGCCTATATGGTTGAGCTCACTGTAACCCCCTATTTGTACTACCTATTCCCAGACTAATGGCTCAGAGGGTTCCCAGCTGAGTTTTTTACATTTCATAAAAAGGTGCCCTGCTCACTAGCACGTGGGTTACTCCAGTGCTGTACATGGTGTGACTGACACACAAAGGAACTTAAGAGTCACTCCTTTAGCTACCGTATTTGTGTCAATGTGACTTGCCTTTGCTAGATTCTGTACGTTACTAAAGTGCTGCCCATGCCACCCCTCCTCACATACACAAGGCCACCACTGCCAGCGCTGAATGTAGATTGATTGAAACAGCCTGGAGAACATTCGCCACAACAGCCAAAGAGGAGGGGGAATGCTGCTGCCCAAGCAAGACAAATAGACAAGCTTTGCATGTGCATGTTCTCAGCTGATGGAGAGAACCTCCTTTGTGGATTTTGAAAACAGGAGCTGAACAGCGGGTGTGGGCTGGGGTTGCTGTGCCTCTGATTTCTTCTTGTGGGACAGCCCCACCTGTGTGTTCTGAGAAAGCATCAAGGATCACTTCCCCATTCGGAACATATGTGCCAAGCAGATTTCATCTGGGGGCTGTTCATGCTTCTGAAATAGGAGTGAAAAAAATAATTGCACAGTTGTTGCTGGGTAGCCACACACCCCCACAGAGTTTGTATAGACCAAGTGTTTATCAGTAAGTGTAGAGGAGGATGTTATGGGGGTGGAAGGATGACCTTATGGTTAGGACACTGACTGGAGACTTCTTGTGCAAACGTCTCACTTTGTGTTTCCATGACTCATTTTTCCATCGGCAAACAGGGGATTATAACATTTCCTTGATGCACACAGATGTTGTGAGCATTTCCTGGTTATGACAATGCAATTAGTGATGGGGAAGATATTTCATGCGAGCAGGCCTGTGTTTAGCAATGGTTGAGGGTGGAAGTCATGATACTTCCATAGGAAAAAGGAGCTATGCCCCTCCCCAACCACATGTGAACCACAATGGATACCAACCCGGGGGGCAGGGGAGGATACAGCAGGACATAAGCATATGGAGGGCATCCAAATGGTTCTTTAGGTGACACCATCTTGCCTTCAGAATGCCACATGTGCAATCTGTCACCATCCTGCAAGTGATAAGTGTGTGTAATCGAACCTTCTTTTGCCAGACCACCAGATCAGGGTAAGATTTCATGAGTCAGAACAGGAGACATTAATTCAAATAGACTGCTCCCATCTGAATTGTTAAATGGGCAACATCCTGTCCCCACCTCATACATCCATAGAGACACTTGCCTCAACTCTACTATGGAGGTGATAGTAGAAATGAAAGATCAGACTCCAGCTGAAGAAGGATCTCAGTCTGCTAGGATGCCAAACAAATGATAACCCAATAAGGAGTTGTCCTGTTATTTTATTTACTCACAGTTTCAGAATATTTCATCTTAAAACTGCACAGGTCACCGTGTCCCATTGTCAGATCTGGTTAGCACAGACAGTGGTTAGAGCAGCAGGCCCTAGGAGTTAACTCCTGGGTTAAATTCCTTGTTCTACAGTATTGGACTTGGCAAAGTTGCTTCCCCTCTTCGATCCAGTTTCTCTGGCTGTGAAATGGTCTTTCCCTCAAAGCACCACTGTGAAGGAGGGCAGCTAGCAGTTTTAAACAACTACACCACTGGCTGGAGTTCATCTCCAGGGTCATAATTTCGCTCCAGCTCTCCAAAGTAGACATGCCCTTATTCTCTGGGGCCAGAGTGATCCCTTGACCAATTCCATGAATTGGGTCCAGTGGGTTAAGTTCAAGGATGCACATGCACAGCCACCACTCATTTAAATGGGAGTCACGGGGATGTATTATTTAGAGCAATATAACTGCAACTTCTGGGTTGATTGTATCTGTCAGTCTGTTAAGAGTTGATTTATGCTCCCCCTGGCAGAACTTCTACTGGAGTGAGAGAGTTTTGAGTGTAGCTGGATGGCAGGATCAAGCACCAAAAGCCTGAAAACAAACCTGCACCTGGCTTTATGAAAAATCACCTGGCAGGGGGAGTGCACTCATGTGCTCTGTAAAAGCTACATCAGTCCTGGGAGTGATTCACCCATGTGAAGTGTTTTGAGATCCTTGGATGAATGGTAAACTATGTAGGCCAAGTACTATTATGACTAGCAAATGTGCTGGTGAAAGCAGGAATGGGTAGGTTCTCAACCCACCCAGCTAGAAAATTCAAGGCCTGGGGTTCTTGGCAAATCTAAGATTTAGGAACTTTTTCTATTAAATGGAGTGAGAATACTAAATATTTCTTCTATTTGCACCAGGTGGCTGCAGCAAAAATAAATGTCTGCTCCCAAAATCTCACATCTGGGCCTCAGCAACAACTAAACCTGTATCTACTAAAATGTATTTCAAGACACCTGCAGGTTTCAACATTGCCCAAAATAATCTTGCACAGCATGGTAACAATAAGAACAATTCTCAGACCGGTGATAGCTTTTTGTTACTTATGGCACTATAAGGACATATTTCCCAGGAGAAGAGTATTACACCATTTTATAGGCATGGAAATTGAGACCCAGCATACTTATGAACCTTATGCAAGATCACCAGGCAAGTCAGCAGCATAGGTAGGATTAGAACACAGAACTGCCTGGCTCCATCCCTGCTTGGAGCACTTCACTTTGTAGAGCCATTCCCTGGCTTGTGTAAATGGCAGGGCTGGTAGCAAGAGAATGAGTAGGAAATGAGTTCTGCATTCAATATTGCACTGAATCTGCTTGTATTTACACCATAACCTGTTCTTGGATCAGACACTGGATGGAGCTTTTCTATCCAGAGTCTGGGTGGATGGTAGAACTGGTACTAGATTAGCAGTCTTCTCTTGGCCCTCTCTCAGTACCACACAAACCTAGAGAAGAAAGGCGTAAGCCCACTTTTCATACCTGATTTCAAATGCAAATAAAATCTCAAGTACACACAATTGGTATACAAGTTCCAAGGTCAATACATCCTGGTAGGACAGAAGCCTACTCATAATACTAACCCTCAAAGAATTAAATAGAGCTATGCTGGCACCAGGGGCTGGGTTGCATAGACGGAGTTTCAGGGACTTCAACTTCTGCATGGGTAGTGTCTAACACACTACGATCAGTAGCTGGAGTTGCCATTAGGTGTTTAAGCATACTTTCACCTGCCCATCTCCTGCTAGCAGAGATTAGGGCTGTTTCATCCTTTCATCACAAAGGCAAAGGAACTATGCCAGTACTCTTAGAAACCATGAAGTGCTATAAGTTTCCAAAATGCCCACCTGCAAATGCTCCTCAGCAGAGTAATGCTGATGCTCCTCAAGAGCAGAGTAACAATGATCTAGCAGAATCACACGTTTGCTGTAAATACATTAATATCTGTCACTTTGTCCTCACCATCACCCCAGGTTCCTATGATTACATGTGTGGCAGATTAAAGGTAATCAGATGTGGTTCTTTGCAAACAGCTTTCTAAATCCCCTCAATTGAAGCATAAGGGATTCATGGCAGTGCAGAGAGGAGGCTAAGAAATCCTCCTTTTCCATAGCCTCCAAGTCCTAGCCAGCTGACCTAGTTGGAAAGTGAGCAATCTGTTTTTGAAAATTATCTGCTATAAAGACTCATGTTATTTGTGGAAGCAATCAAGTAAAGCTTGAATAATTTTTCTGTTGAAAAGGCAGCTTTCAGGAAGAAGAGATGCATTTTAATTTGTCATTTCTCCTTCAGCCTCTCTCCTTCAGCCACCCTGCACATACAAATAGTCCATCACACACACCACACTATATCACCCCCCACCACACTATAACTGGACAGGAATGTTATATGATTTAGTTGATGTACCCCATGAAGCAAGCTATACCAGTCCTTTTTCTAATTTAGATACCTAACCAGAGTGAAATATACTTTTGTTACATTGAAGATGGGTTATTTTCATGTACTATATCTTGACCTGACCCTGGAGGCCACCTGCAAGTTACAGATCAATCGACACAGAGAAAACCATCAGTTGAGTGGCTGTTTGACCTACTCCTGCTATTCCACAGGAATAACACAGAATCTGTGTCTCATTATAGAATGGTATCTATAGCACTCCCAGTCATTTTACTTTATCTTATATAGCAACACTTCACATCTGTATAGTGTAGGATAAAATCTTTAGGTTTTTTTTCGTCATACAAGCAGATTTTCCCTTTACAGAATCATGTTGATCCTTATGGATTAAGTTCAATGTGGTTGCAAGGTTTTACAGATAAGAACAAGAATGGAGTGGCTGGTATACCATACTATGTTATAGGGAGGTGGATACATAACAAGAAATAAAGATGAGGACAGAGGGAGGTTTCACATGAGATGAAATATGAGGCAGAAATAAGAGATTATTCAGGGTGGCAGTGGCCAGAACTGCAAAGAATGCTCTTGCACCTCAGTAATACTGCATCTGATGATCTGAGGATGACCAGATAGCAAGTGTGAAAAAATCAAGACAGAGGGTGAGGGTGTAATAGGAGCTTATAAGAAAAAGCCCCAAATACCAGGACTGTCCCTATCAAATCAGGACACCTGGTCACCCTAGATGAGCTTGACTAGAGGAACAAAAAGAAGAGTTGTGATAGGGTAAGGAGGAGGAAGTGGAGGCAAGAGAAGAGCCATAGCCTTAACATGCACATGGTTTCCTCCCTTGTCACATCAACTGGCAGCACTAAAAACAACCTGGAATCTGAAAGTCAAGCTTTTTGGCTCACACATCCACAATAGAGATCCTGCTCACACAAATTAAGACAAGTCTTATTTTTGCATGAGTCAGGGGAGAACCTAGCTCCTGCAGCTATATTCATCCTGGTGCACTCACACAATAATAGGTTTCAGTTCTTTTATAATGCTTTTATACACAAGTCAAATTGTTCAGTCAATAGTCAGCAGCTATAACTGAACCCATATAGGAAGTGTATCATGGTGCTATTTTTAGACTAGGCCCATACTTTGATGTGCTAGCATTTCTGATAGCATGCTAGATCTTTGACAGATGAATGAGGAAAACTCTGCTGGGTCAGGGACAATGAAAGCCTACATAATTTGCAATCTTGCATCTAAAGGGGACACTGTAGAAGCATGCAATAAGTTAAGAGCTATGCTGAGGTTCTCCAGTGCCAGTTCAGATTGTGTCTATAAAGGTAGAGTCTACACCCCCTACCTCCTTGACTCCAACAATGAACATGGGGATGAGTCATTGATCTAGTATCTACTAGCTCACTGCCAGGGAAAGAGTAACAGCTTGTCAATAGAGGCTATATGGGCTATCATAGCTACACATCTTTCCTACAGCCTCTTTCCAAGCCTCTGCTGTCTCTTGGTTAGATCCTTAGGGGAAGAATCAGCTTGTTTCAGAAGGTAAGGAACACACTGCTGAAGTCCTGTTCCTCTTGAAATTCTACAGGAGTTTTAGACACCACCACCAACTGATCTAGGGCCTTTGAAGCTTGATCAAGAGGCCTAGCTCATTGGTACTGAAGTGCCTGGTGGAGCATTACTTTAAGAAAGGTGACATTTTCCTCACACTCAGAGGATGAAAGAAACTTGAGGCTTTTGGTTTAGATTCCCCCCTCCCCCCTGTAATGAGAGAGAAGGGATGAACAAACAGACTGGCATGGAAGGGTTGCCTCTAGTTTCCTTCATAAACTTAGCTTCTCTCAGGGTTGGGGGTAGGCCCAGTAAAATGCCATCAACAGCTCACTGCTACTCAAGAAGATGCCTCTTATTTTTCCGTATAAGCCTTGTTTAGTTTCCTCTTTGCCATTCCTGAGGCCACCAGGAGAGCTGAAGCACAGGAACTTGTTTAGTATGCACCACCTGCCCTGAGAGGGAAGTATAAGCCATTTGTCTTCTTCCTCCGATCCCCTTTAACCTTTCCCTCCTGCCCACATGAGGCCATTGCATAGGGACTGGAGACAGACCAGTATTACTACCTCTGGGTAGAATGAGTAAGCTTACAAGAAGCCTAACTGGCTGAGAGAGGAGGAGATTAGTCCGTAAATGAGGTCAGCTATAGGAGTTCTGCCATAGTGGACCCAGGCAGGTGCCTACTTCAACTGTTAAGTAAATAAACCCTGTTGAGGCCAGTAGGATAAGCTGGTGTCCTCCATGAGATATATACTTATTAGAAGGCAACATAATCTGACTTGTGTTCCAGTGCTGTTGGTTCTCCTCAACTATGCTCAGATCCATTTCACCTCCATTGTAATGCAAGAAATTTGTCAAGATCTTAGCACTCCTAAATTATGGTTCTCTTCCAAGTGACTGGATGGAGAGGGACGTATAGCCTCTTCCCCCTAAGGACATGACACAGTTTGTACTCATTACCTGCTACACCCAAGAGCAGACCAGTGACATGAAGTTGCTTTTTGCTATATATTAAGCTATAAACTTAACACTGTTCCACATGACATATTAGGAATACATTTGCCTGGTTTTATACCCATTTATTGTTACTGGACAGACTCCAATAACTAGACCTTAGCACACAAGCAGCAGCATTAAATACGACAGTGGAGTCCTTAACGTAAGTTTTTATTTGTCCAAGAAACTCAAAGTCATAGTTAAGGTCCAACATCCAACTTTATTTTAAACATGACAAAAAGAAATCTATTTGAGATCATGGTGCATGGGAGTGAGCAAGTTAAGAGTGACCAACCACTCTGAGATAGGCCCTAAGCACTGGGGGCGCATTATAAGTTTGAAAATCTTCTAGAGGCTATGCCAAGCTGTGCCAACTCTCCCACGCCATCTCAAATAAAAAAAATAAAAATAAAATCAGTTTCTCTCAAGTACCCTGGGCAGGTTTCTGGAACTGGCTTTTAAACAGTTTGCTATTAAAACAAAAAAGCCACTTCTTAACGACAAGTACAGAACAAGTTCCTCCCAAACCTAAAGCAAGAATATCACATCACTTTAGTCAGTTAAGGAAAAAGAAAACTGAACTATTCTAAATGCTTCGAGTGGCTGTTTCACCTTCCATTTACAAATGAAGAACAAAAAAAGAATGAAGTTCTGACCTTTAATTTTTCTAGTGTCCATGAACACAGCCCAGTTTTCCTTTCAAAAGCCCTTTAATACAATCAAAACCAGCTACAGACAAATACATTTTAACTACTGTGAAGAGCAATAGGTAAGCAAGACTTCAGCACTTGGAAACACAGTCTTCCCATCAGATATTACCAAGGCTGAGAATGTTTCTCAGAATGCCCAGACTTGGCCTGGACTGAGCCAGCTGTGACAGGAACTGGTTTCCCGTTACTCTCATTTCCTGCCACACAAAAATCCTACACCCTGATCCAATGCAGTGTGGCATGACCCTCAGTAAAGGAGAGGGAATATTTCAAGTTGGTGGATGGGCTGAAGGCTTAAATTAAAAGGAAACTCAAAGATAAGACTGTTTCTCTTCTAAGTCCCTTTTCAAACCTCTCAATGGACAGGAAGTCCAGAGTTACCACATCATTAGTCAGCAATAGAAACCCCTGAAATATAGGCAATATGTAAATACCAAGTGCTTGTCTCCAACAGCAGGTCACTCTGGTATGAAAATTGGAGTTATTTTCATTATAAAGTTTCTGTTCTAAGGGGTAAAAATTTAGGCTAAAATTAAAGCAGCTAGTATTTGAATGCAAGTATAAAAAAAATCAGACGTGAATAGGGCATTTAGAGGTAGGGTCACCACCTGCTTCCTTAAAAAGTATTCTTTAGCCACCAGTCTAACTGATAACTGGATAAGTAGAGGACAAATACGGTAACATTTGCTCTTCCCTTAATTTGCAATAAAGGTAAAATGCTGCTGTCCTCACACCAGTTCAGAGTAGCTATCAATCACAGAGGTGGTCATTCAGAGTACCAGTTTTTAAAAGCAAAGCAACCAGCTTTATTCCAAGTAGAAACTGGCCTTCACTTTGGTACCAACTTGCAATTTCACCAATACTTGTCTACACAGAGTTGGTTCATGGAAAGCTGGAATGTTAATTTACCCTGAAGAAACCTGCTGTGGTCTAAATGTTTGGGTGCATTTGCCTAATGTGCATTAACAATTCATTAGAACACTAGCTCCACTTCCTCTTAAAAAAAAAAAAAAAAATTGGGGTGGGGGGAGAAAGAAGAGAGAACAGAAAGTCTTGTCTACACTTCACTAGGCACTACCTACGCCAATGGGAGAGCACGTCCCATCAGCATAGGTACTCCACCCAAGGTGGAGTAGTTATGCTGATGGGAGAAGCCCTCCGATTGCTACAGCATTGTCAACACCAGGGGTTAGGTCAGTATAACTATGTTGCTCAGGGGTGTGGATTTTCCACACCCCTGAGCAACATAGTAACAGACATTAGTTGGTAGTACAGACCAAGCCTTAGGAGCAGAGATTAGATTTCAAGAGGGCACATAGTACTGCCTATAGTTATGGCTACACTGCTATTGGGGTGACTGCAGCATGTGTATGTCCACACATGCTGCAGTCACACCTGACTGCTGTGTAGACACACCCTTAGTCTCAAATCAGGCTAGCCCAGCAAAACTGATAAACAGATTATCCTGTGGCTCAAGTGTTGTTTAGACTAAGTTACATTGCTGGTGTTTTTGAAGACTTCTGTGAAGCTACTCCTGCAAGAGAGAGGTGATCGTGCCAATACAATATTTGAGTTCTATTCAAATGAAGTTTTGCTTCCAGTGTCCGGTCAGGAGGTATTAACTATTGCAGTTCAGCCTCTTACCCCATAGTCAACCTGTACTTGAACCAGAAGCATGCAATGGAAGCACAAAGCCTAGTTACAAAGGCATCATTAATACCACTAAGGGAGACTGAATTAAGTGAAACTTGAATTAAGTGAGCAGCCTAAATTTAGGTTAGGGCTGCTACTTAAACTCTTTCTTAGACTCGTGCTCAGTCTCATGTTACCCCGTGCTAAAAAAAGGACTTAACATTAAATAAGCCAGTGAATAGGTTGCCAAGAATATTTTAAAATAGAGAAAAGCTAGGCTAGTGGTAGCACCTTATGCAAGGCTGTTTATTACTCCAGCTCTGTCACATCATTAGGCCAGGATTGCTGTGGAGGCAGCACACAGAGGAAATAAGGTACATTCTAGCAATACTCTTTTGCCAGTGCCAGTTGTGGGTCTGGAACAGAGCTAGATATGGCTTTAAGACCTTAACTTTAGGAAAGCAGACTGGGGGTGGGGGAGTGTATTTCAACATAAAAAAATTAAAGCCAGGAAGCTGGCCATTGGGAAGATACTGAGCCAGGGTAGCCATCTAGCATGTGGCTTCTCTGCAACTCAGGAATCTGATACAACTTAGAGAATTTTTCACTTGACCAGAGCTCAAAGAGCCGGGAAGCGATGAAAAATTCTCAAGTTGTACCAGAGCACTTTGAACAAGAAAAGTTTAATGAAACTAGAGCTTAGCTACCCCTGGCTCAACAGGAATCCATAACAGCCTTTTCCTCTGGCTGTCTTCCATCTTTCTACCAGAGGTTACCCTTGCTGGGTAACTTCCTACTAGCCAGATTCCTGGCCTTGATCCCCCCCCCCCCTCCCTTTCTGCTTTTGGTATTGCTGCATCTACCCTCCTAGGCAGATCTGCAGTAGTAGGATTTATTACTATTAGTAAGACTTTAGGGCTAGATTTTTTGAGAGATCTCAGCAATCAGCAGCTCTCAGAAGAGGAGAGTTGTACACAAGAATCTGGCTACTTCCTTCAGGCACCAAAATACGAGCAAAGATGTGTGGGTTTTTGGTTTTGTTAAAGATCTAGCTATTAGATTCTACAAGAGAAACAGATTTGACTCATACCCATCTTTTGAGAAGGAAAGAAACATGCCCCTTTCAGGCAAAGGGCTAGTACTAAAGTTATTATAAAGGGTAAGTTCAGGTCTTGAACAAACTATCCATTAAAAGGGAAAATTTGAGATATAGTGTTACTCTTGTGATCCTCTTAAGAAAGTTCTCCTCCTCCCTTACTAGTGGTCCTTGTTAGTGGCATTGGAGAACCCAATACTACCTGTGTTTGACTTGCTCCTGTGCACCAATTTTGGTAAGCTTACTTGCCTGGATATGAAGTTTTTGGCTTCATACAATAAGGTAGTCAGTAGATTTGGTAACCACATGAACTTTAGAAAAAAAGAGGAGTCAGTTTTCAAACTGGGGTTCAATCTTTCTTCCTGAACATGGTAAGGAAATGCCACACACAGAAGCACAAGTCAAGATTTTTTTTTTTTTGGAGTAGGTGTCTTGATTTATACTTGGCAGCATAAGTAGTGCTGAGAACCTAGAAGCCCCCCAGTTCAGTCAATGAAGTTGCTAGGTGCTCATCATTTTTGAAAGTCAGCTGCTTAGAAGGCTGTTTGATATTTTTAAAATAATGCTTCAGGTTAGCCTCAAGTTTATTCTTCTCTACTTTAGACTCCTACCTAGCCAAGGTCTCCTTATGCTAACTGAATAACTAAACCTAATAGTCTCATTTTACATATATCCTGCTGAAGTGGTCCTTATGAGTCTACCATCTAAGAGTCAGACATACTGATAGCTTTTTATTGGAGGAGGGAATTTCATCCTTTTAAGAAAGGGGCATTAGAGGAATTTTATTCTAGCAAGAAACAGCCTTCTATGGTTGTGACAACCCCTGTGTTGCACAACCACTGATTTTGCCCTTCACCTTTAGTACTGAAGATTTGGATCCTCATCTTGCTTTCTACTTTATTAGAGAAGTTTGAATCCTGTGCTTAATACTTGACAGTTAAGTTACTTCAATATCTGGAATTGCAATACCACCACAGGTTCAAAACAGGAGAAGACCGATGTAACTTCAACTTACCAAAGATAGTAAGAAAAGTTATGCAAAGCCATGCTTAAGTATTGGCAAAGTCTATTTGAAGGTTACCATGTGTATGTTATCATTTTACCCTCTTTCCACTTCTGGGAAAGAAAACCTAAGACCTCCACATCCTCTGCTGGACTGTACTTAATCCATGTTTCTCTACTGGATATCTAAATAATCATATGGGTTAATGTGCTAATAAGCTTCCTGACCCTGCTATGGAAAACTCTGGAAGATTTAGGATTTTTATCCTTTGGTTAGGTCTACACTACAATTAGACACCCACTGTGTCAGCTGGCTCAGGCTGCAGGGCTGTAAAATTGCAGTATAGATGTTTGGGCTCCGGCTGGAGCATGAGCTCTGGGACTCAGAGGTGGGAGGATGGTTCCTGAGGCTTGGCTCCAGCTGGAGCCCAAACATCTACACTGCAATTTTACAGCCCCACAGCTTCAGCCCCTCCATGGGTGTTTAACTGCAGTGTAGACATACCCTTCCTAACCGCTACAGAAGGTTCAAGACAAGCAAGCTAAGCATCCACCATTTAACTAGATTGAAAGACACATACTCCTTTGAAGAGCAATCCTCCCCTTCATAGAAAAGGGGTCTCCACTTCAGAGATTACTCATAACACAGCATGGCCTGATTTCTGCCTTATTCAGTTCTTGTGGGGAGTTATGTTTGTGCTACACCATTTAGCAATCATGTGAAGTTAACATCTCTTCTCAAGTGGTAGTGAAGACACTGAGGAGAATTTCAATAGGTCTCCATACAACTTATGTGATGCTATGAACCTGTGGAAAGGGCGATTGTTGAACTCTGAAAGGAGCATCTTCAATTTGAGCCAGGAAGTTATTAGAATACTTTCTGTAAGGGGAAGGGTTAGGTCCTGTCCAAAGGTATACAGGAATATATGCATTTGTAAGAGGCACTTGGTAAATATCAAAATATATTTGAGAAAAGGTTGGGTGTTTGGAGTGAGCCAGATAGGCACATCTCATCCTACAGTTTAGGAGAAACAAGCATGCCTTCTTAGTACTGTACATGATGGAAAAGAGGCAGAGAAAGGGGGATGTTAAGCTGAACTTTAGTACAGGAGGTGAGCTATTCCTATTGAACACTGTGAAAGACAATCCTGGGAAGGGTTGCCCAGTCAAAAAAAGCTTCCAGTTCCTTTAGAAGGGCAGGCTTCAGACATTAACTTTTCTACCCAAACATTGTTTCAATACTTGTAATTGTTTTTGAAGCTTTAATTGCATTAAGGACTTCAGTCTTTAGTACATACGAGTTCACATTCTGGGGAATTTGTCATCTAAGAAAGTCTTCTGAAACTTGGCACCCAAAAGAGGATTTCAACCAGCCCCACTGTCAAACTCCTCAATAAATCAATTATCAACTCTTCTAGAAAATCAATACACAGCTACTGCAGGAACCAATAAATTCTGGAGCCCCTCCATGAAAGAGGGTAGTGTCCCTACAGTGACCCATTCTGTAAAGCCAGAAAGTACAAGATGCTCATGCACAGCATGAGCTGTTAAGCTGTTCCCCCTATGCAAGAGCAGTCCAATGGAAAAACTGACCAGGACTTGAGATTGAGGGAGTGTAAAGTGAGCAGGGGAGGCAATAAGGAACACACAGAATGATCTTGTTGCTGCTCTAGGACAGAATGTCTTTGGTTCTGTACAAGTTATTCTTGCACAGTTTCCTCTCAGTGAATAAGCAGCTGTATTACAGTACCTAAATCAAATGTGCAACAGCCATGTCTTCAAACATTTTTAACTACAGTAATTACAAACATAAGGCCATATGATCCCTTCCCCCAACAAAATAATGGCAATAAGGCTTCTTGTGGCTTTTGTACAGAGGGTCCCAAAAGGCTTTTTTTTTTTTTTAAACCAGGAGCCTAGTGGTGTGATTACACCACACACCAGGAAAACAGCAGAGCCAGAGGTAAGCCACAGATTCCCTTTAGAAAACCTCTGGCTGATTAATGGTTCCCACCACACAAGATTCCATTTAAGAAACACTCAAGTTGGAAATTAGTTACAAGGCAGCCAGGTGGGATAAGACTGGCTATAGGGGATGGGAGAGTTTGCAATATAGTAGTTGCTGAAGTTCCCATCACTGACATAGGGTGCTGGCTGATAATAACAGGTAACATTAGTGGCATTAGGTATGATGTTTTGTTCCGCCAACACTCTGAGTGCTAGCAGCGAGATCAGGTTGAGAGTCTGTCTCCGCTCATGTCCCATGAGGCACACTGTGCTCTCATTTACCACCCTGCGCAGGATCATGAGATAATCGTATTTGCTTCTCTCATCTTTGGAGAAGTGGTTCTGGAGGTAAGTCTCTAGTTTGCGCTGCTGATCCAGGATGTCAGGGAAGTCTATGAAGAATCTGGAGCACATGTAGCGCTCTAGAGTTTTAATCTCCTCCTTGTCCATGGGCCGGAAATCCCGCACTAAGAGGTTGCTGTACTTCAGGAGCCCACCACCTCGGATCTCCTCAGGATTCTTGGTAGCTATCAGTCTGTTTCGGAGGTGATCAAAGGCTGCCTCAAAGTCTCCATACATACTCTCTCCAATTACAGTTGGATGGAAGTGCTCTGACATAGGATTTTCTGAGCAGTCATAGTAAAAAAGCAAGGCATCTATGATTATTTGGAAAGAGTCCACACTGAACTCAAACTGTCGTCGTATGCGATCTACAAACTTCAGCTCTACATTCCTGCCATGTTTGTTGGAGAGGGATATTAAGCTCCATCGGTCCGTCTCTGTGCACACTTTCACTAGCTTCTGGATGTAGGCTTCCTTCAAAGTCATTGCGCTGATTTTTAGTTTGCTCACCCCCTCTGGCAAGAAGTTTAAGAGGGACCGCAACACCACATCTCGGACGAGCTGAAACTCAGCCTCAGTTGGCAGGGACACTTGAAAAATTAGGTCCAGATCTTTGCAACCCAGTCCATTATCCTTGACCAAGACATGACCAGCTGCAGAGCCATTCAGCCGGACATCGTGTACTTGGATGCCTGCCTCATCCAGCCTGTTGCGAACGGTCTGAACAATGTCCTTCAGGGTTATTTTCAGTGTTGGGAAGTTGCCCCGTCCATGGATTGGAACCACCTCTGTCAGAACCTCATGCAGACGGCTGACCTGCTCCCAGCTCAGTACACTGCATGACATGCAATCAGTATTACTTCCTTTGCCTGCCATTTTAGAGTTTGATCTTCTCCAAAGAAACTGGAGGGGAAATAAAAACATTTTAAGTCAGATTTCACTGTTATAACAGAGCACAGACTATACATCCAGGAAGTCAGTCTATTCATATCTTCATTATACACAGTGCTTGAAAAGCCATTCACCTACACACCAATAGCGATCTCTTTTTCTGAACAGATATTTAGTCTGTCTTGTGGTAGACAGAAGTAGTTTCATGCTCAGTTTTGCTGTGAAAGACATTCTTAGTTAGCAGCTGACCTACAGTACAATCCTACATGCTGCTGCATCACATGGCAAGAACTTGGGTTTAGATTAAGGGCCTGAATTTTATAGGTACTGTAAATCCACAGTGCCAACTCAATTCAGCACTTCTGAAAATCAGATCCAAGATATTTCTATTTACAGATGAAATAATTAGATTGTGCCTCCAATTGCCATGATGTCAGAAGGCAAACTCAGTCTGCACCTTATCACACCCCAATTAAAGAAATCCAACCCCACTGAGCTCAAACTCAAATTCTTACCACTCTAAAAGTTAAGACATTTCAGGATCCTGAATGCAAGCTGAAACTACACTTCAGTCATATAAAAGCTAAAGCCCCAACGTTATTCTATTCTCACCATGGTCCTCAGGAGTCACTAGTTACCTAAAGCCATATTTTTGAAAATACTAGTATGCTTGCATGAACATTTCGCCTCACTTGTGAAGGAGCTAGCATGAATTCAGTTAAGCCATATTAAGGGTCATATAATGGCAGTATCTCACCTAGTTTTATGCAAAGGGGTTTCTAACCTCAGCAGCTTGATGTCAGGCAGCAAGTCTGATAATGCCTAGTCTTAGTCCAGACCTTTTGAAGTCTGTGTTGTGTTGAAGTTGAACAGATTCTTACATCTTATTTGCCTAAATAGCTTTATTTGAAAATGTAATCAGACACTTATGGATCTTTTCTAGAGGTACTCAACTCCAATGGATATTAAATTACATATAAAGGCACAGGGGAAACAGACACCTTAGGTTTCCATTGTGGCCAGATGCTTTTGTCATTTAAGACTAATCAAGGCCTGGTCTGTTGCTCCATCTTGGAATGCTCAAGCAGGCTGCACATGCACAGAGCCAGCTCTAGGTTTTTTGCCGCCCCAAGCAAAAAAGTGTTTGGCTGCCTCCCCCCCCCCCCCCCAGCCCTGGGCTCCCCCCACAAACACACACACAGACTGTCCTCCATAAATGAGGAAAAGCTGAGGTGCCTTTATTATTCTTTTGTTCCACTCTTTGTTTCTATGGGGAATTTGCCAATACAATATCACTGACTTCTTTTTAAACAAATAAAACTAGAAAAGAAATTAAAAAAATGGGCAATGGCTGTTGAAAATAGCAATTCCAGTCCTAATAACCACTGGGAAGCATTTCTTGCTCAATTTTATCCTACTTTTTCTACAGCAAGTTACAGTGGATCAGTATATTTGATTTGGGAGAAATGAAGTAACAGCTGCCCAAATTGAGCTTGAGCACTCCTGAATTTTGAGGGTGTTCAAATCTGGAAGGCAGGTGCTAGATTCCCTTTCTGAATATTAGCTAAATCTGGAAAGGAAAAGTCAATTTCTGCTTCCATGGCTCAGAAGTGGAAATCCTCCTACATGCCTGGTACTGTATCTAAAGCTGCCCAGGTCCAGAGCCTCCCCTCCCTTACTTTTCATTTTAAATTCTAGTGGGGATCCATGTACCTCCCTTGCTAGGCTTCAGATAGAGAGGTGCACTGTCCATTTAGTCCACCCAACTCTTTTTTTGGGGGCTGCAAGGTGAGGTCACACCAGTATCCCTAATCCAGGCTGGGGATGTCTTCTGAAGGGGATATCTGGGCCAAAGCCTTCTACTCCTTACTTGTTCCCTGTTCAGTGCCACCCCGTTCTAGCAGTGAGTTCTCCAGTCACAGCAAGCTGCAGCATGAGGTTTCAGCTACCATACTCCCTCCCCCTCCCTTTCCTGTTGATAGTGGCCTAGGGAATGCTGGGAAATGTCATTCTTTCCCTGCTCTAAGGCTGGCTCTATAGGCAGGGAGCTAAACAAGGAACTACAGCTCCCAGGGCCCCCTCCCTGTTGGTTCTCAGCTCCCATGCTGCCGCCCCTGCAAATGGGCTGCCCAAGCACCTGCTTGCTTTGCTGGTGCCTACAGCCACCCTTGCACATGCAGCTGCAAGAGGGGATGCAGCAAGGGCATTCATTCAATAGTAAGCCCTCTTGCTTATAAGAGGTGTTTAAATGCATTACTAATCTTGTACCTTCCTCTTAAATAACCATTGCAACCACACTGCAAGAAGGAGACTGTTTTTCAGGCAAGAGAAGTGGCTATCAGAACTGCAGGGTTCCATACCCACTGTCCTACAGCCTCAGCGTGACCATGGCCAACTCATTTCACCTATGTCCCAGCTCTCCCCCTGTAGAATGAGGATAACCCCTAACACACATGGGGCACTGTGAGGCTAAGTGCATTTGTGAAGTGCTCTGAGGTCTTTGGGTGGAACTTACTACAAAGACCTGATCACATCCTCCCATGCATGCACAGAACTCATTTAGTTCAGTGGGTATGATGGGTCCCCAGAAATGCTAAGACCACTGTCTAAATGGGTCACTGGCAAGCACTCTAATGACATTCCATCTTTGGATCTCATATACTAATCAGCCCTAGAATATTTAGTGAGCTCCTCAGACCCAGATGACCCAGGAGCAGCAGTGTCAGAGCAAGGCAAACAGACTAAGATATCAAGCCTTCTGGCAACACTGCGTGGATGAATTGGATCTCCTTGGCCACCTCAAAAAGATGAGGAAGAACATCTTCACAGCCCATTTTGCTAGACCTACATAATTACATCAGTCATCAACATTCTAATTATATATACATACACACGAGTGTTTAGATGCTCCATCTGGGACAGATTTCCTCCTCCCATGTCAACACTAGTAACATTAAGTAATGTCACTTTTGGACCCAACTGATGTGAAAATAGTACGTAGAATTCTAGCAAAATAAACTTTGGGAACTCTCTCTTTGGTACTGCTATTCCTGCTTTCAGGACACTTCTAGCTGGAAAGTTAATTTAGTGCTGCTACTACTGTCAGTTTCCTCAAAGGGATTTCTACAGTTGTGTGAAATTTAAACCCTAGGATTGTTAAAAATCAGAAGCCTCTCACATCTAGGTCACTGGTTCTAATCATGTACAGATTAGAGGAGCTGTTAACTGTCTCAGACTAGTTTCCAATAGACTTGGGACATCAGCGATGATTAAGCCACAGTTTACATTTCAGTAACTTCCACTGTAAAATTCTTTATGTAAAGCAATGTGATATTAGAAGTAGCCTACACCCTATCCTGGTTCTAGACCTAAAGCAAGATAAACTAGTTTAGAAAACTAGACTTATCTTAGACTCCCTGGAGTGTTACAACAGGCTGAGATTTTTAATTTGCTCGATGAACCATTTGTATTAGCTTGTAATAGCCATTCGTACAAAACATATTATGAGTACTTAGTGTTACAGCAAAGAGTATTTCTTAGACATCAATAAGTGTTATTTGATATAATGACAAACATTTTACATGTTAACTGCAGGTATACTCAGAATGGATTTGCTATGCTAGGGCATTAAATAAGTGTGATGAATAGCAATATGTATTACAGTGGTTCAAACTTTTTTACTGGTGTCCCCTTTCACATAGCAAACCTCTGAGTGCAACCCCCCCCCCCTTATATATTAAAAAGTGTTTTTAATATATTTAACATCTTTATAAATGCTGGAGACAAAGCACGGTTGGGGGTGGAGGTTGACAGCTCATGACCCCCCCCCATGTAATAACCTCACAACCCCCTGAGGGGTCCCAACCCCCAATTGGAGAACCCCTGATATATTAGAAGTGCAGAAATAAGCTTGTTGTATCTTATATGATCTTTAAAAATACAAGGAAATCACATTTGGTGGTCTACACTTGGTTTCAGTGACTAGACAATGACATAGGTAGAAGTGTTGACTCATAACAGTTGCAGCTATAAACTTGATCATTTTAAATGCACAAGTTATTATACTTCTTCACACTATGTTCAACATAGTAGCTGCACTATATAGTGCAAGTGACAGTTACAGACTTTAGAGTTGCACTCTATATTGTATTACTACAAGCATGTTGGGCTACTATTGCAACCAAATTTGTGTCTGTGTTTCTGTATTGTGTTTCCCTCACTATAGAGGCACACAAAGTAATACCAAAATATGCCCAGTGTATGTGTTTCATAGATGCCAAAGCCAGAAGTGACCACTGCCAATGTAAAATCCTCCTGTACACCAACCCTCAATATTTGTTCCTCATGTAGGTACTTTTAGGTCACCCCTTTACCTTTGGTAAGTTACTGTCTCCATTAGTCCCCCATGCAGCGATCTTGTTTAACGATTCACATGTAACAGACTTGTTTCCCCAGACTGTCTAATCCCCTTTGCCATACGTGCTGCGTCTTCACTGAAGCAAGACTCCTTAGCAAGCAGGAGGTTTTCAGATTAGCAATTGAGTTATCAGCGTGCAAAGATAACTGCTGCAACTGGCCCAAAAGCTAATAGGGTCTCGGATAAATCAGCCAATGCTTTAAGTGCGCCCCTGAGCCAAGAGCTACCCGGAGAACAGTTAAGCCCAGGGTGTATTTTGCTTATGGCGTTGCCTGCACCTGTAACCTGAAGGGGTTGTGCGGGGCACCGCCAGGCTCTGCCCTCAGGACGGTGAAGAAAGCACCGGGGCCCGGGCATGACAGGCAGCCCCGCCCGTGGCCTGCCGCGCAGCCAGGGCACCGCAGGGCGGGCAGCGCCGGCCGGGAGTAGCCGGACCCGTCCGCTCCGCGCGCCCGGCCTCACTGGCTCGCGCGCTGCCCACCGCTTATTAAACGCGGCCGTGCAGAGTCTCTCTCATTCACTCACCTGCTAGTTCGGCGACACGCGCCTCCACAGCCACCACTCAAGTCTGTCACTCCGTCTAGCTGCCCTCACCGGCCCTATTTATACCCGCTGCGGTCACGCCCCCATCGGGCCACGCCCACTTTATTTGCATTCTGCACGCGGACTCGCGAGCCCCGCCTCTATAGGTAGCATCCGCTTTGTAATTGGCCGCCGCCTCGATAGATCGTGTGTGACGCAAAGCTAGCACGAGAGACTCGGCGCTCTGGCAACCGCGGCTGATGGACTACGGGAGCGCGCCCCAGCGAGAACGGCCAGGTTCGCGTTTCGGGAACGCGCCGCCACGCTAACGGGCACCGGCCGAGCCGGGCGCTCTTCTGCCGGAGGGCGGGGGCGCTCCCCGCCTGTAGCCCCCCGCCGCGCATCGGGACACCGCAGGGAGATGGGGGCGCGCGAGGGCGGGGTGGAGCAGGAGGGGGTGGGGGACATGCGGGGGATGGCACAGGAGGGGGTGGGGGACATGAGGGGGATGGCACAGGAGGGGGCGCGCGAGGGCGGGGTGGAGCAGGAGGGGGTGGGGGACATGCGGGGGATGGCACAGGAGGGGGCGCGCGGGAGTATGGGGTGGAGCAGGAGGGGGATGCGGAGCGCACGCAAGAGGGACCGGGCGGGGGTATATTGGGATACTCCAAGGGGATGGAGCAGGAGGGGGATGTGGGCATGTGAGAGGGATGGGGACATAGGCCAGGTGGGATAGGGCATCTTGTCTGGGCTTGCTCCGTGTGTGACAGCCACCATCCCCGAGTGAACAGGCCACCTGGCTGGCAGGGGCAGATGGGGATGCCTTTCACCCCGCGCACTTGCCTACCCACACCCTCTAACACAACTGGTCCATCACATGCCACCGGGAGCACTGGCGGTTTGGGAGCACCTTGCGGGTACAGAGCACCCTGTGGAACCTCTCCTGAGTGCTGCCCTCACTAGTCCCCTGGATTGTGGTCCAGCAAGGCCTAAGGACACAAGAGTACTGAATTTGCTTAGACACAGCTCATGGTTTCCATTCCAGCAACATAATGAGACCCAGAAGGGATGGTCTGGTGAACAATGCACTGGGCTGGCACTTGGGAGATCTGGTTTCTGTTCCTGGCTCTGCCACAAGTTCTGTGTGTGACCTTGGCTCATCTGCTATGTGCTATAGCTTCCCATCCCAAAAATAGGGATAGCACTTCCTTTCCTCTTGGGGTGTTGTGAGGGTAAATCTGTTAATGATTGTGAAGATACTGTAGTGATGAGGGACATATAAGTATACAGATAGATGCTGTGGAGCTGGCTAAGAAAAGAATATCAGCCACAAATGAACAACATGGAAGTGCTGGCAATCATGCCTCAAGATATTCAAGATCCTGTCTATGGTAAACAAAGGCTGAGAAACAAATGCAGTGGTCGTTACAGAAGTTTCAGGAGGGGCTAAAGAGTCCATTTTGATGTTCCCATGATTCAAGGTCCTTGGAAACTGCAGGAATTAAAGTTTCATATCCATGTCAGAAAGTAAAGCTGAGAGCCATCTGCATGGCCTGAAAAACTCTTCTTCCTCAGATTGAGAACAGATAATTCAGGTCTTGAATTAACTACACCATTAGGCATGTACTACATCACCATTGTGGAGCTGTTAAAGAAAGGATACTTGGGGATGTGGTTCTTTAAGATAATTGTTTGAGTTGATCCACACTCCCCATTCTCCTTCACCAATTCAAAGTCTTTACTGTAGATTCCTGAGTTAGTGGAAGCAACTAAATGAAGGTTGGGGGATGATTTCTTTTATATTCTTGGGCTCAAATACATGTAGTCAAGATGTGGGGGAGGTGTGCCGCTAGTGAATGAGGCTGACTAGAAAATATGAAGCTTGTACACTGTAGTGCACCTCATTCAATGGTGTCCATACAAACAGTGATCTCCAGTAACTACATTTAATAGGTAAATAGCCTTTCTTTCCCACTTTAGAGGACAGACCCTCCTTTTTAGCTGAACTTAAGTACATTTAAGGCAAATTGATATTTGTTGCTAGTAACAAGATTTTATTTTGTTTTCCATATTTAGGGGATAAAAATGCTTTGACTATTTTATTTTTAAAGACATGCTCCTTCTTTGAATAGGTGGAGGAACAGAAAGGCCAAGATTTTAAATTCAATCTAAATGTAAGAAGCCTGGTTTTCAAAAATGAAATAACCAGCAATTTGCACTGACCTCAGTAAGGAGCTGATTGGTGGTCAGCACTTTCAAAAATCAGGCCATTTAATTTAGGCACCCAAAAACAAAGATTTAGGAGCCCATCTTTAGGCATTCATTTAAAAAAATGGAAAAAGATCATAGGGAAAATTAATTGTCTAATTGTGTATATATGTGTAGCTGAGAGCATAGCAATAGCTCAGGATCACAGCATAGATGCGATTGAATTTTACAGTCACCTCACTCACTGACACACCTTCCATTGGTTAGTATCCTGGAAACATCAATCCATAAACCTGAAAGAGATTTTACTAAAAAAACAGAATGTTGTGTGAAACACATCTCAGTTTCCTGAATTTTGGACAGAGGATGGTTAAATCCCCCAGGCTGGTGCATAGTTAATTTTGAGATCTGATAAATTAACTAAATCTGATCTGATTCTCATCACAAATAATTTGATTGATTTCTCTTTCTGGAATAAGCTCCATATACATGTTTTTTTCTGTCCTGTCTTTTTAGCTGTTCATATGCATTCTGTGCTGTCAGCAACATTCAACTTGATTTTCTCAACTGAAATAGAAACATTAAATAGAGGAAAAATGCATCAGGAACATCAAAGAAAATGTGGAATAATGGGCTGCTAAGGTAGGAGAGAAGTGTTTGCCATGACATACGCACTAATGCCAAATCACTATCAGCATGAATCAATACATCGAGATATGGAGCAAAATAAGGCTCTGAAATAAGCAGGCTCATGGCTATGTTACTAAGGAGTAATTGGGAGTGGGACTCATCTCACCATTGCTGATTTACGAGCATGCTTAAAAATTAGACACTTCCCAGAGGCACAGCATTTACTTGCTCACTTGGATTATAAAATTGTGAGTTGTACTCCACGATGTGACTTGTAATCACTGTGATTACATTTCTATGTTAAAATTAAGAGTCACTACAGATTTCATTGTAGAACTCAGGATGCATAGGCATATTATGCATTCAATGTTTAACCTGATGCAAACATTCTGGAATCTATACTGAGCCTTAGAGCAGGAACAATTTCTATTTTTCATATCTAGGAGAGCCTGTAATGTTCATGCAAAATGCAATCAGTTTAAAGTCATACAGGGAACACCCATCAAAATCCCCACATCTATTAATAGTGCTTTCCGCAGTTTTACACTGCACCTTTAGACGTTTATGAGATTATGTTTGGTGTGTTGGGGGAGTGTGAACTTTCACTAAATTTGGTAGCCTTGGGGGACAGAAACTAGTGCTTCTATGCAATGGAAAACTTTTCTGAGAATTTCTCTACCACAACTGTGAGTTTCCATAAACTCTGGGGGAAGATGCCAGTCATTATTGGATGAATTCATCCTTCAGAGATGGGGAAAAGACCAAGATCTTTAGCAAATGTGGTGGGGGAAGCCAAAAAATAGTCATTTAATCAGCTGCTTTCCACACACTCTGTAGGCTCAGTTTCCACACCATGTAGGGTCAGTGTCTTGTCCCTGCTTAGTGGGGAGGCTTTCTGGTATGACTGCACCTGTGAGCCTGTAAATAGTAGAAGATACTTCTATACCAGAACAAGCAAGAGAAGTGGAATTTAGAGAAGAGTAACGGAAATTAATACAAGGCTGAAGAGCTTGTTGGTGAGGACAGATAAAAGGAACTAAACATTTAAAGTTTGACTAAATGATAATCACTATGTACAAGTATTTGAAAGATGTAAACATAAAGTAGCAAGAGAAATGATAAAGTCTGCTCTGAGGGGACATACCTGGGAGTAATGGGGTGGACTTAAGAAAAATTTAGGGTGGTTATGAAGAGAAATTTCCCATCACTGAGGCTTATAGTAAGCTAGAGAATGGTCTCCGATGAGAAACAAGGCAAGTCCCTTCAGTTTTGTCAGTTAGTTTCATTTCTGAGTCATAACTACAATTATACTACATCTTCAACCCTACTCCTGCCTCAAGCATTTTTGGATTCTGTGGCAGGAAATAATGATTTTTGGCAACAACATTTCTGGTTTCTTGTGGATTAATAGCAATTTTCTTACAACCTGAAAAACACTTTCTACTTACAATATGTATTAAATATCAATAAAAGCAAAAAGATACAGTATAGAGTTTACTGAAACTACAAATATAAAAATTGTATTCTTGTTACAACAGGCCCACATTTTACAATGTATGTTTACAAGATCCTTGTTTTACACCAAATGCTGGTAAAATGAGGGAGATAATTGGAGGAACAGTGACCTATTCTCTACTGAAGGCATCTGTCATCATATCACTAAGGTGGAATGGTACACAGTCATGAGGAGCTACTGGACTCTCTATTACACAGATTGCAATAGTGGAGAGGAATCCCTTCTTCCATCTTTGACTGATAGGAGACTATGTCAGTTCCTCTCTGATGAGGATCTGGCCTTTGTGATCCACATTTTAGCACCTTCAAGTTAGATTATTGCAACACATAGGGCCATATGGAAGCATGACTAGCAAATTACCTTTGAGGCAAGAAAGACTGAAGAACATGCATTACATCAGTACTCTGTATGTGCCACTGGTTCCCATTTGGTTCCAGATCTAATTCAAGATTAGAGTCTTCATTTTTAATGGTCTGGGGTCTAGTTTCCCTCAGGACTGACTCCAGAGATGCTCCAGAAAATGAGGACAAAAGCTGACTTCCTTTCAGAAAGGGGACAATGCAAGATTCATCTTTTCACACAACCCTTCCTTCAAGGATGATGGTATAAAAATGCTCTGGTGATACACCTTGCTGGGGAAAAAAGAAGGAACAAAGAAACATTGAAAAACACAAAGTAATACTGTCACACTGAATGATGGAGCCTAGATGCCCTTTATGGGAAAATATTTTGTAATTTACTTTTGTACATAGTGCCCAGAAACCTTGTTATGAGCACATTAAAAATGCTTAAAGATTAGTAAGTTCTATTAAAATTGTTTTCCCATTTGAATCCAGTAATAGGACAACAAATTTATTTTTGGCAGAAGAAAAGCAGTTAAAAACCTTTGTAAATGTCAACGATCTGGCACTACGAGATTAGTTGCCTTACCGGATGCAAGCTGAATGCAGTGTGTCACTATAAATCACAGGTCTTAAACTCAAATGACCACGAGGGCCACATGAGGACTAGTGCATTGGGCTGAGGGCCGCATCACTGACACCCCCCCTCGCTGCCCCCGGCCCCACCCCCACTCCACCCCTTCCATGAGGCCCCGCCCCTGCCCCACCTCTTCTCCTCCTCCTCCTCCAAGCGGTTTTAATAAAATATATACACTCAGTAAAGCCCCCCCACTGCACTGGGCTGCACCACCACTCCACCTCTGCTCTGCTTCTTCCAGGGGTGGCAGGTTTGTAGAAATTTTGGTGGTGCCCAGAACCCGCCCCCACCTGCCTAAGTTTCTGGGAGGGAGTTTGGATGCGGGAGCGGGTCTGGGGTGCAGACTCTGGGATGGAGTTTGGGTGCTGGGTGCAGGCTCCGGGCTGGGGCAGGGGGTGGGGGTGCAGGCTCTGGGATGGAGTTTGGGGATAGGAAGGGGTGCAGGGGTGAGGGGTTTGGGGCATTGGAGAGGCTCAGGACTAGGGAAGAAGGGCAGTGAAGGGGGGCACTAGGACCGTGCGGCAGCAGGTGATGCCGGAAGCCAGCAGAGTGGAGCGGAGTCAGCATGAACTTCAGGCTCTGGGCAGTGAGGGGGCAGCAAGTGAGGCTGGAGGACACTTGTGGGGAGAGACCTGGCCCCAAACATTGGGGAGCAGCACCCGGGGAGCTTAGCTGCCACATAAAATAACTTGGGGGGGGCAGGGGTGAGGGGAGTTTGGTGGCGACAGGAAGTAACGGGGTGGGGGGCAGGGAGCTTGGCAGGCCACAGGGAAGAGCTCCGCAAGCCGCATGTGGCCCGCATGTTTGAGATCCCTGCTATAAATCTAGGGAAGGTATTTATCAACTGTAAAAGCCTAGAAGTGAGTGTGAGATAGATAGATGGCACTCTATTATGTGATAGACAAATAGTTCTGCATTTGGGGAATAATTCTGTGGAAACATAGTAGACAATACAGAAGACTCAAAGAACAGATAGAAAAATACCATCCACTACTTCCATCATAACAAAATCCTCCTTTGGAGTCTCAAGTGGAGACTCCTTTCTCTAATACCAAAAACTGCTACAGGGCTTTCAAGCTCCCTTGGGGAGATATAGGCATTCTTTCTCCTGTATTATGGCTGTAGAAAAATGTGAAACCTGGTACACATCTGTATAATGTTCTAATGAACTGGTTCGTATGTGTATGCGTCACTGCCTTCTGTCTCAATGAATCAAAACTGCTCAACTGTATGTCATAGGCCCTGTACTGCTAATACTGAATGGTTGCTTATGCCTTAGTTCAAGTCCCTGAGACCTGTGCCTTTAGAGCAGGAGGATCTCAGTTCTACCCCTGTTGTTGCTGTGACAGCCCAAAGAAGGCCAACATTTTTCTTTCAGTTATGAAATGGAAACCATAGTGATTGAAGTATGCTGAGATGGAATGCATTTACTGGAGACAGTGGTAGCAGTTGTTTTTCCGTGCACCCTAGTTGCTTGAACTACTTAATTAGTCACAACGTTTTCTGTAACTGAGGGTAGAACTAACTGTTAAAGATTTCAGTAGCACTGGAGAGGTATTAGGGGGATTGTGGATGAAACTGAGAAACATTTAATCTATTTTGGAGGTTATGAGCAAATTTAAGAAACAAAGCCCTAGGCAAAAGCAGCAGGTGGCAACCCTGGTGAAAGGGGAGTTCAGAGAAATGGCAAAAGAGAGACAATTGGATGTACAACCTCAGCCATGTGAAGCTCTTCCAGAGGGGGCTGCCCTCCTGCTCTTCCAACAGAATTCAATGCTCTCCCCTCAAGATAGATATTCATTCTGAAATACTGGCTCCTTCATATTGCATGTATAGTCAAGTGCTCTGTAAAGCTTACACCACCATCCTTACCAAGAATCTGAATCCTTGAGTCCTGCCTGCTCCTCTTCTGTTCTGTATTTAGTTGAATTTGGTGCTGTTCCCCCTCCTGGTACATTAATAGATTTTAAGGCCAGAAGGGACCATTAAATCGTCTACTTTGACCTCCTGCATAACATAGGCCATATAATTTCACCTAGTTAACTCTGCATTGAGCCAAAATAACCTGTAGATGACTAAAGCATATCTTCCAGAAAGGCGTTTGGTCTTGATTTGAAGACAGCCAGAGATGGAGAATCCAGCACTTCCTTTGGTATATTCCAATGTTAATCACTCTCACTGTTAGAAATATGTGTCTCTTATTTCTGATTTGATTTTTTTTCTGGCTTTAACTTCCAGCTATTGGTTCCTGTATGCCCTGTGAAGATATTTATATACCATAATCTGGTCACCTAAAGTCTTCTTTTTGGTAAGCTAAACAGCGAGAGCTTCTCACTATGAGGCATTTTCTTCAGCTCTTGAATAATTTGTATGGCTCTTTTATAGCCCCTCTCCAGTTTTTCAACGTTACTTTTAAAATGCAGATCTCAGAACTGGACACACTATTCTAGTATTGATCTCACCAATGCTGTAATGAAGAAAAGCCATTTGTCTGCTCCTACTCACTAGTCCTGTGTTTATGAAGCCAAGGATCATATTAGCCCTTTTAGCCACAGCACTGCACTGGTAACTCATGAGTTGTTTGTGCACTAGGACCCCTCATTTCTTTACAGAGTCACTGTTTTCCAGGACACCCCCCCCCCCCCATTCTTTAGGAATGGCCTGCATTCTTCATTCCTAGCTGTAGGGCCTTGCATTTGTATTAAAAACACATTTTATTTGAATGGGCCCAGCCTACCAAGGGAGCCAGATCGCTGTGTATGACTTGCCTTGTCCTCATCACTGTTTACCACCCTGGCAATCTTTGTGTCCATCTGCAAATTTAATCAGCTTTGACTTTATATTTACTTCCAGATCATTGATTAAACTATTGAATGAAATATTGGTGAAAGGTCTTGAATTGACAATTGAAGCCTTTGGTTTATTCCCTGTGGCCATAACAATAGGAAATAGGGGCACAGCACAGAACACGCAGCCCAGGGAGAGGAGACCCTAAAGTGGCTTTGAGTCACCTTTGCACCTTTACAATCCTGATCTGCTCCAAGGAGCCCAGTGTAACTTAGAGAGTCCTTTGGGTGTTTCTAAGTTATAACAGCCTTTTTGGGCTGCCCTATGGACTGTGGTACTGCCTGGAACCTTTACAACATTGCATACTGTGGCCCTGCCCCCAATACAATACTTCTGCCTCCAACATGACACCATCCCAGGCCTTGCAAAGGGGATTTTGAAGGGCAGACTTATGGCCATCTTGTGCAGTACCTGCACCAGGGGAATGCTCCCCTGGCATGAACCAGGGCTTTTAGGATCCCTTTATGCCACTCCAGCCCTTTTACTCAGTGTAAAGGTGTCAGGGTGGGTGTGAGGATACAACAGTGTGAACATAAGAGCACCTTACCTCTTCCTAATCTGTCATTTTGACTGTGCCCAAGAGAACTCTAAAACAGCACTTCTGTTCATGCACTCCCATAAACCCTCATTTTGATCTGTGCAGCACCATTGCACTGGGAAGTTCTTCCATAGATTCCAAGGCCAGTATGAATCACTGTGATTATCAAGAACTTCCCCCAAATAATTCCTAGAGCAGATCTTTTTGGAAAAATATCCAATCTTGATTTTAAAATTGTCAGTGATGGAGAATCCACTACGATCCTTGATAAACTGTTTCAATGATTAATTACTCTCGCTGTTTAAAATGGATGCCTTATTCCCAGTCTGAATTTGTCTAGCTTCAACTTCCAGCCATTGGATTGTGTTATACCTTTCTCTGCTAGATTGAAGACCCCAGTTATCAAATATTCATTCCCCATGTTGGTATTTATAAATTGTGTGCAAGTCATCCCTTACACTTCTCTTTGTTAAGCTAAATAGATCGAACTTCTTGAATCTATTAATATAAGGCATATTTTCTAATCCTTTAATCATTCTCATGACTCTAATGCTCTCCAATTTATCAACATCTTTCTTGAATTGTGGATATGAGAATTGGACACAGTATTCCAGCAGCATTTGCATCAGTGCCAAATAGAGGTAAAATAACCTCTCTATTCCTACTTGAGAGTCTCCTGTTTATACATGTAAGGATAACATTATCCCTTTGACCACCGTGTCAAATTTGGAGTTCATTTTCAGCTGATTATCCACGTGTCCCCCAAGTTTTTTTCAGAGTCACTGCTTCCCAGAATAGTGTCTTCCATCATGTAAGTATGGCCTGCATTCTTTGTTCCTAGATGTATATATTTACATTTAGCCGTATTAAAATATACATTGTTTGAAAATGCTAAATGTTAAAATGCATAGGGCCAAGAACTCATCTATGCAGGACGACACTACAAAACACATCTGCTCAGTGATGATTCCCCATTTACAATTAGATTTTGAGATCTATCAGCCAGTTTTTAATCCATTTAATGTGTACCATATTAACTTCATATTGTTCTAGTATTTTAATCAAAATGTCATGCAGCACAACATCAAATGCCTTACAGAAGTCCAACTATCAACAGTATTACTTTTATCAACCAAACTTGTAATTGCATCAAAAAAGGTATCGGGTTAGTTTTGATGGGATCTATTTTCCATAAACACATGTTGGTGTGCATTAATTATATTACCCTCCTTTAATTCTTTATTAATTAAGTCCAGTATTAGCCACTCCATTATCTTTCCCAGGACTGATATCAGACTGACGGGCCTATAATTACCTGGGTCATCCCATTTCCCCTTTTTAAATATTGGCACAACATTAGCTTTCTTCCAGTCTTCTGGAACTTCCCTGGTATTCCAAGACTTATTGAAAATTAATATTAATGGCCCAGTATGCGCCTTAGCCAGCTTTTTAAAAAAGTCTTGGATGTAAGTTATTGGGACCTGCTGGTTTAAAAATGTCTGACTGTAGTAACTGCTGTCTAACATCCTCCCAAAATACTAGTGGAATGGAAAGAGTGTTATCATCATATGACATGACTACCTCATCTATTTTTTCCCCAAATAGAGAACAAAAAAATGTATTGAACACTTCTGCCTTTTCTGCGTTATTATTGATAATTCTACCATTTCCATCTAGTAATGAATGAATATGATTGTTAGGAAACTTTTTGGTCCTAATGTACTTAAAAACACATTCTTATTGTTCCTAACTCTGCTGGCCATAGATTTCTACTTGTGTCCCCTTGCTTCCCTTCTCGGTTCCAAGCTTTTGATTTATATTTATTACTACCGACTTCCAGGGCCGGCTCCAGCATTTTTGCCACCCCAAGCAGCGAAGCGGAAAAAAAAAAAAAAAAAGATAAAGCCGTGATGAGGGACTGAGGGACCTGCCACCGAATTGCCGCCAAAGACCCGGACATGTCGCCCCTTTCCATTGGCCGCCCCAAGCACCTGCTTCCTTTGTTGGTGCCTGGAGCCAGTCCTGCCAACTTCCCCTCTCCTCCATTTGTTATATACCTATATTTTTAATAGGTGCTTTCACTTCCCCTCTAAACCAGGTTGATTTTTCAACCAATACACCTTCTTCTTCAATTGTGGTTTTTTGGGTATCTAGTATAGTGTTCTTAAGCAATTCCCAGTTTTCATTCACATTTTTCTGTTTAAATTCTTCCTCCCAGTTGACTCGGCTCATAATTGTTTTCATCTTTGTGAAATCCGCCCTTTTAAAGGAACAAGTACGTATATTATTGATTTGGACTTTATTCTGTTTACACATTATCAGTGAGATCAAGTCATGATCACTGTATCTAGACTAGATTTAATTTTTAGTTATGTGATCAGTTTCTCTCTCTGTCTAGATGCGGTCTAATATAGAATTCCCCCCTGTTGGATGCAACAATTTTTGAGTTGGGAAATTTTCATTTATAATATTAAGAAATTCCAAGGATGTTTTAGTACTGGCAGCATGAGACCGCCAGCATATGTCACTCAAATTGAAGTCCTCCATAATAACGCAGCTTTTTTTCCAGTATATTATAAATAGGTGTTTAAGGAGTCAGGCATCCTGTTCCCTATCATGATTTGGTGGTTGGTAGCAGACACTAACTAATACCCTATCTTGTGCTTTATCTGTTAGTACATTGTTCCGTACATATTCAAGATCATTTTCTTCCGAGTTGTCAGTGACTCAGAAACAAGTAATACTATTTATTACATAGAAGCCCACTCCCACTCCTCCTTTGTCTATGTGATCGTCCCTAAATAGGTTGTAATAATTTATTTTAACATTCCAATCATGTAAATCAACTCACCATGTTTCACTAATACCAGCTAGATCGAATTTATGTCCATAATCCAGTTCCTCTTGTTTGTTATCCATGCTCCTATCATTGATGTATACGCAATTAAAGAATGTCTTCTCTTCATGTCCTTTGGTTCTTTGATTAATTTTGTTCTCATCTCAGTTTTCTGCTTAATGAGTGCTTACATTTTCCCTCTTTTTACTCACCCCTTTTGTTATTAGTTTAACAGCCTCCTGACTGCTCTAGCCAGCCTGTCCCCAAGGAGTTTGGTTTCCCGTCTAGTGAGGTGGAGGCCATCCAAACTGTACAGCTCCCCTTTTCCTTTAGAAGGTGGACCAATGTTCCGCAAAACCAAAACTCTGCAGCCTACACCATTTATCTAGACAGCAGTTCACTTCCAATATCTTCTGCTTGCAGCTAGTTAGTAGATATCAGACTGGACAAGAAAGTTGAGGTAAGGGTAAGGCACTGGGATATGAAAGAAAAGGGACATAGTTGAGATTATGGCTGTGTTGTGTGGGAAGTGTCACTTTAATTCTCCATTTCCTGGTTTCCTGACATGTTGATTTGAGGAATCTATCTGTACAATTTGTGAATTATGGTTGATGCTATGAAGTTGTTCTGATGAAATTGTTGTATTTTTGAATGCCTCTGTGTATGTGGAATCCACCCTTGGTGGACAAGGGCTGTGTCATGTCCTTTACAGACCAGATACAAAAGTGGATTGTTAGAACTTAGTCTGCTTGTTCAGGTGGAAACACCTTGGGATGGTGAGTTAGATAGAGCTTAGGAGAACTAGTCTTCTCTTATCTTGTCTGCAGTGGACTGGTGAAGAAGAATGAAACACCAACAACAGAACTAAGGAACCAGATGTTGGTAGGGGAATATATAAACTCCAGAGACTCTGGGAGACATGAATAGGAAATTTTGCACAGGAGAGGGGAAGAAATGATCAGGTTTTCTTAGCAGGGGTTCCTTTGTTTAACTTCGGCCCAGCCACAGTCAGGGAAAACTAGCTGACCTAGAGAGAGGCTCCATGTTTCTGAAAGTAGACATGAGCTGCAGGGAAAGGATTCTACACATCCCAGAGGGCTATGCCCAAGCCTAAAGAACTCTCCAGAGTGGTGAGGAAACTGAGGCAAGGAAATATGTGTAGGCATGTGTGACGGGTTGAATCACAGAAGCCCCCTTGGGAGCTGCCACCTAATGTGCCAAGACTACTTCTGCCCCTGCTTTCCTGCCCCGTCAGCTTAGGACTTCAGTGCCCTGCCTGGTTTGAGCCCGACTCGCTAGCCTGCTGCAAACCCAGACCCAGGTCTGAATCATGTCCCCTAACAGCTATAGGCTTACCTGAAAGCAGCTAACAGAAGTGTTCTTGTCTTTAACACTCAGATGCCCAACTCCCAATGGGGTCTAAACCCAAATAAATCCGTTTTACCCTGTATAAAGCTTATACAGGGTAAACTCATAAATTGTTCACCCTCTATAACACTGATAGAGAGATATGCACAGCTCTTTGCCCACCCAGGTATTAATACATACTCTGGGTTAATTAATAAGTAAAAAGTGATTTTATTAAATACAGAAAGTAGGATTTAAGTGGTTCCAAGTAGTAACAGACAGAACAAAGTAAGTCACCAAGCAAAATAAAATAAAACATGCAAATCTATGTCTAATCAAACTGAATATAGATAATCTCACCCTTAGAGATGCTTCAGTAAGTTTTTTCCTCAGACTGGACACCTTCCAGGCCTGGGCACAATTCTTTCCCCTGGTACAGCTCTTGTTCCAGCTCAGGTGATAGCTAGGGGATTCTTCATGGCGGCTCTCCCCTTTGTTCTGTTCCACCCATTTATCTATCTTTTGCATAGGCTGGAATCCTTTGTCCCTCTGGGTTCTTACCCCCCACTTCTCAATGGAAAAGCACTAGGTTAAAGATGGATTCCAGTTCAGGTGACATGCCACTGTAAGACCCCAAGCCTTCATTCCTCCCAGCCTGACTCACAAGAAGGCTTGCCTCCAAACAGAGCCATCCACAGTCAATTGTCCTGGTTAATGGGAGCCATCAAGATTCCAAACAACCATTAATGGCCCACACTTTGCATAATTACAATAGGCCCTCAGAGTTATATTTCATATTTCTAGTTTCAGATACAAGAGTGATACATTTATACAACTAGGATGACCACACTCAGTAGATTATAAGCTTTGTAATGATACCTTACAAGAGACCTTTTGCATGAAGCATATTCCAGTTAAATCATATTCACTCATTAGCATATTTGTATAAAATCATATAGACTGCAATGTCACAACATGTTTATTATTTTGTCTAGATTTCAGTATCTCTTGTGCTGTTAAGTAAAAAGCAATGGTGTTTTAGAATCCTCTGCAAAAGCTGTCTGTGTATCTGTTTGCTTTCACTATCGCCATGCCCCTGAAGAGTTAACCTGTGAAACCAAAGTTTTCACAAAGGTGGAGTTCTGGAAAGGGGTGTGCATAAACTACACAGGAGACTGAGGGGTCAGCACTAATCCAAGGGGTTGGGCAGGGCCCGACCTACCTATGGTGGTGCCCTACGCAACCCGATCACCTGCACCCCCCTGTGGGGGGGCCAACCCTCTGTTGTGGGGGGGCTGCACTCAAGGGCTGCAGAGCCGCGGGGGCAGGAGCTGTGGGGGGCAGCAGTAGGGCAGGGAGGCCCAGGGCAGTGCGGGGGATTACCGGGGGGCCTGGCACCAGCAGCAGGAGTTGGGCCCGCCCCCCACCCGCACTCACTGATGGCAGTGGGAAGCAGAGCAACCCAGCCCCAGCCCGCTCTGCTCCCCCAACTCCCAGCCCTGTCGCTTGGGGGAGGGGGCTTGGAGGAAGGGGTCAGGCCCACTCCTGCACTCACCAGCAGCGGCGGCGGGAAGCGGAGCAATGCGGCTGGGAGCTGGTGGAGTGAAGTGGGCTATGGCTGGGTCGCTCTGCTTCCCGCTGCCACCGCTGGTGAGTGCAGGGGCAGGCCCGACCCCTTCTGCCGGCTCCAGTACCCATGCTAATCCCGCGAACCGCATCGCTCGGGAGAGGGGCCTTGGGGAAGGGGTGGAATTGAGGCGGGGTGGGGGCGGAGCAGGGGTGGGAAGAGGTGGGGTGGAGCAGGGGTGGGAGCTTGGGGGAAGGGGTTGAATGGGGGCAGGGCAGCGGCGGAGCAGGGGGACTGGCTGGGGGATGGGGCTGGCCGTTGGTGCCAGTGCCACATGTGCAGCATTCCGCTGCCTAGGGCACCATGAAATTTTGTGCCCCAAATTACGTGGTGCCCTATGCAGCTGCGTATTCTGTGTAAGCCTAAGGATGGCCCTGGGGTTGGGCAGTTGGACCCTGGGGTATCAGCTGCCAAAAAGGGGAGCTAGATAGAGGATCTGGCCCCGAAGAGTGTGCCTAGGGACCCCCAGCCAGGGGCAGTGTCTTGTGTCTGGACTCTGTTCAGACTCTGGAGGTTTAAAGCACATGGGGGACTCATCATTTGGATCCCCTCAGAGTAGTGTAGGGAGTGTCCAAGAGGGGGAGCTTGACTAGATCTGTAACACCTATGATGTTTTTACTGTTATATTCTCATGTTCTTGAAGGGCACAAGGAGCACAGGGTAATGTCTAGCACTTGTACTCTTAATTGCATGTTAACAAAGGATTTTGCATGTGCTTGCTAAGTTCTATCCTTACCTAAGGTGGGAAGGGCCACTGCTTTCTGAGCAACACGATTTAAGTTCCATTTTTTGTGCCACAGCAAAGTTCTGAATGTTATGGTGTGCAGCAGAGATGGCTGGCATGTCCTTGTACAAAGGCTTCTGCTTTCCCCCTCAACTTGAAATAGAATCGTAGGTTGCAAACCTCTGACCCAAAGAAGTTATGATCCCTAAAGAAACCCAGTCTCTAGATTGTATCTTATTTCACTGCTGATTGAGACCCATAGTCTGGTTAACAGGGATTATTCAGCACAGAAATCTAGGTTTAACTGCCATTTTCTATTTTGCTATTCACCTTTAGCAATTGCACAGAAACTAGCATAAGACAGAGGACGGCAACAGCAATTTAATTAAGCAGAAGAACAACTGACCTTCAGCGATGGGACTCAGTTTGGGGGTTTCAAACAAGACCTCTCAGGAGTTATTTGGGCTAGATTCTCATTTATGTTAAGGCCCCATTACACTGGCAAGTATAACAGGGCCTTAGTGTGAATGAGAATAAGGCCCAATTGAATGCCAAAGCAGCTGGACCAATTTTATAACATATAAAAAAACATATAACATATTAAAAAAATCACTCCTTAGATTGGCCCCAAATGTGGAAAACTTTCAGTCTAGAAAGAGAGATTTTTAGACTTTTATTTTTTCCCTGCCTTTATTAACTACCACTTACTCTCATGAAATAGATCCTAGGGCAGAATCAACTCTTATTTCCCAGCAGGTTCTCTGGGTGGGTTATTCCCTTAGGAAAGCTTGGCTCAAGTGTAAAATCCAGTTGGTACCTAATTTCCAGCAAGGCAGATGGATATCACACAGTGAGAAAAGGATCCTCTGGGTTCCAATTAATTGTTTTAATCTAAACCCAGTGGCTCTCAAACCAAGTCTGGGTATGAGTACTGGATCTTCAGGTTTTTCAAACTGGTTCTCTAGGCTCCCAGTCTTTACCAGAAGGTTAGTTTAATAAATCCTTATGTTGAGCAGTCTTTACTTATATGAGTGGTTCCACTGTGGTCATAAGACTACTCATAGAAGTAAAGGATGGCAAAATCTAACCCTTAATTATGAGTAAGGCTACGATTTTTATCACGGAGGTGATGGAAGTCATGGAATCCGTGACTTCCAGAGACCTCTGTGACTTCAGCCCACGGTGGCTGGAAGCTGCAAGGTCCCCCCACCACCTGAGGGGGCTGGGAGCTGCGGGGTACACCTGCTGCCAGAGGCGGCAGGGGGCCCCCTGGAGCTCCAAGCCACCGCAGGCAGTGGGGGAACCCTGCAGCTCCTGGCCTCCGCAGGTGGCAGGGGCCTGGGAGCTCCGAGCCGCCACAGGCAGCAGAGGTACCCCACAACTCCCGGCCACCCCGGGTCCTTAGGAGCTCTAAGCCACGGGGGGGGGGGAACCCTGGAGCTCCTGGCTCCCACAGGCGGTGGGGACCCTGCAGCTCCCAGTTGCTGCATGAGGTGGGGACCCTACAGCTCCCAGGGGCTGCAGGGGGACCCTGCATCTCCAAGCCCTGGGCAGCGGGGGACCCTGGAGCTCTGAGCTCTATGAATTTTTCTTTATTGCCCGTGATTTGCCCATGGCTTTTACTAAAATTATGCATGAAAAAATCCTTGCCTTAATTATGAGCCTTTAGGCTAAGTCTGTCTGTGGCACCTATGCTCACCTTCCCATTCCGTTGTGCACAGTAATATACAATGGAACTTGCACTGCTCCAAATCTCAGACACTCAATCAGGAGAGATTAATTGATGAGCTCAACATTGACTAGAAAACATGACCTTTAATCTTATCTAGAGAGGTTCCTAACTTTTTATAGATAATTCATGTTCCTGAGGCTGAGTAGCCATGATGCCAACACAAACAGTGGTGAGCTGGAGCCAGTTCGCAGGAACCGGTTGTTAAATTTAGAAGCCCTTTTAGAACCGGTTGTTCTTCTTCGAGTGCTTGCTCATATCCATTCCATTAGGTGTGTGCGCGCCGCGTGCACGATCGTCGGAAGATTTTCTACCCTAGCAACACCGGCGGGTCGGCTGTGGAGCCCCCTAGAGTGGCGCCTTCATGGCGCTGAATATATACCCCAGCCGACCCGGCGCCCCCTCAGTTCCTTCTTACCGCCCCTGACGGTCGTTGGAACTGTGGAGCGCGGCATAGCTGTTCTCCACTCTCCCTAGCTTAGTTAGTTATTCGCAGTTGTAGTTATAGTTATAGTTCTAGTGTTTATAGTTAAATAGTTAAATAGTTTTTAAAAAAGTTGTTATAGTTGTTATAGTAGTCCAGGGGATTAAGGGGGTCATCTCCCCCTTTCTCCCCCGGCCGCGGGCCCGGGCTCATGCCCAACGCTCCCGGCTTCAAGCAGTGCGCCTCCTGCGCTAAGCCTATGCCCACGAGCGACCCGCACGATTCCTGTCTGAAGTGCCTGGGAGAGTCCCATCAAACAGATAAGTGCAAGATCTGTAAGGCCTTCAGACCAAGGACCAAAAAAGAGCGGGACTTTCGGCTCCGGCAACTCCTGATGGAGGCGGCACTTAGTCCGGACACTCCCTCTACAAGCCAGGCCCCGGCACCTAGCGCCTCGGTGCGCAGTGCCCCGGCAGCACCGGCCATGCCGACCACACGAGTGGCGTCGGACAAGCCTCCCCGGCACCGGACCTCGTCGGCACCGCAAGCGCAGCAAGTGCCTCGACGCCGGTCATTATCCCGGGGGCATAAAAAAGCCCATAAGACGGGGGCCTCCGTGCCGAAGACGCCGGCTCCCCCAGTGCCGGGGGTAGAGCCGAGTCCGCCGGTGGAGCACCGAAAACAGGTGCCTCCAGCACTGTCGACTCCAGCGCCGAGGCCGTTGAGTCCGGTGCAGATAGCGTCTCCACCGAGACCGGCGGTGATACAACTCCCGTCGACTCCAGAGACCTTCGCGGCGGCGAGAGACTTGATAGCTCTCACGGAGCCGGCACCGCCTCAACCACCGGCACCGACGGCACCGTTGACTCGCCCGGTCCAGTCGAGGGGGAAACCTGCCTTGATGCGCCCTCCATCGCAAGGGCTAGAACCTCGGCACCGGTCCAGGTCCCGAAGCAGGTCCCCACGCCGCTCGCAGTCCCGGCACCGAATATCACCTCGGCACCGGTCGTACTCGCAGCCAAGATCTTCGTCGCGGCACCGCTCTACGTCTCGGCACTGCTATGATCGTCGGCACCGATCAACGTCGAGACGTAGTTCTCGGCACCGCTACGGTCGACGCTCGGCGTCGAGAGGCCGCTCCCGGCACCGGGCATACTCCAGGTCCTCGTCGAGGTCCAGATCCGACTCCCGGCACCGACGAGGTCATCGGCACTGATCGCGGTCCCGGCACCGTTCGCCGGCACCACGTAGAGATAGATCATCTCCGGACCGGCACCGTGCGGCACCGCAGCCCACGGGGATCGTTTCGTCTATCTCGGCACCGCCATGGCCATCAAGATCGGTGTCTCGCTCCTCAGAAGACCTGTCGAGATCGGCATACCCCCCTCAAGGGCAAGCCGAGGAACGGGACTTGGGCCATTGGCAGGAGATGACAGAGGACCATTCTCATGGCCCATCTCACTGGTCGTTTTGGACCCCGTGGGCGTACCACCAGGAGCAAGGGGCTCCGATACCCTCGACCTCTCGCTCGGGCCACTCCGTTAGAAGGGCCCCGGAGTCCACCATCTCTCGGCCTCCGCCAGGGGGCATGGAGGCTTCCGTGTCCACGCCACCCGACACCATGGACCCAAGCACAGGTGATGCTCCGGCCCAGGAGCAGGGGGACCAGGACCCTCCCTTGGATCCTGTACCACCGGAGGCATCTTCCTCTTCCTCTCCGGATGAGGCAGTGGCGGGCACATCATGTACAGGTCCACCTCCGATAGATCTTCGGGCTCACCAGGATCTCCTGCGTAGGATGGCCCGTAATATGGACCTGCAGGCGGAGGAGATAGTGGAGGTGCAGGACCCTATCGTGAACATCCTCGGAGCGGATGCCCCATCGAGGGTGGCGTTACCCCTGATCCGCACGATACAGGCCAATGCAGCTACGATATGGCAAACTCCCGCCTCTATCCCACCCACAGCGAGAGGGGTGGAAAGGAAATACTTTGTCCCGTCTAAAGACTACGGGTACTTGTATACCCACCCCCAACCGTGTTCACTGGTGGTGGCATCAGTGAACGCAAGAGAGCGCCACGGTCAGCAGGCTGCAGCGCCTAAATCAAAGGAGGCTAAGCGACTCGATTTGTTTGGCCGTAAAGTTTACTCAGCCGGAGGGCTGCAACTTAGAGCGGCGAACCAGCAGGCGCTCCTGAGCCGCTACAACTTTAACTCCTGGAACTCTATGGGGAAGTTTAAGGAGTTGGTTCCCCAAGAGTCCAGGGAGGAGTTTGGAGCCATGGTAGAGGAGGGTAAGAAGGTGGCTCGGACCTCCTTGCAGGCCTCCTTGGACATAGCGGACTCGGCTGCGAGGACCCTGGCTTCGGGTATCGCTATGCGGAGGATCTCCTGGCTTCAGGTTTCGGGTTTGCCTCCGGAGCTGCAGCAAACCCTACAGGATCTGCCCTTTGAGGGACATGGATTGTTCTCGGACAAGACGGACTCTCGCCTGCAGAGCCTCAAGGACTCGAGAACAATCATGCGCTCCCTGGGGATGCATGTTGCGGGCCCTCAGCGCAGACCATTTAGGCCGCAGCCTCAGCGCTTCTACCCCCCCCCCCGCCTCGCCAGAGACAGGACTCGGCCCGGAGGCGAGGGCGAGGTGGTAGAAGAAGGTGGACCGGCCCTCAACCCGGCCAGAACCAGGGACCACCTAGACCACCTTCAGGCCCCAGGCAGAACTTTTGAAGGTGCGGTCGAGGACGGCGCCCCAGTCATCCCCCAGGATCCAGCCCCCTCCTTTCGGGATCGCCTCTCCCACTTCCACCGTGCTTGGTCCCTTATAACTTCGGACCGTTGGGTCCTCCGCACGGTGGAGAGGGGATACGCTATCCAGTTTTCTTCTATCCCCCCCTCCCACCCCCCTTCCCCGTCCCTCTTCAGGGACCCTTCTCACGAGCAACTTCTTATACAGGAGGTTTCTACGCTCCTGGCCTTGGGGGCCATAGAGGAGGTTCCGATAGAGTTAAGGGGCAGGGGATTTTATTCCCGTTACTTTCTGATCCCCAAGTCCAAAGGAGGTCTGCGGCCCATCTTGGACTTGCGCGGACTCAACAAATTCGTAGTAAAGTTGAAGTTCCGCATGGTCTCTTTGGGGGCCATTATCCCTTCCCTCGATCCTGGAGACTGGTTCGCCGCCCTCGACATGAAAGACGCTTACTTTCATATCGCAATTTACCCGCCTCACAGACGCTTCCTGCGATTCATGGTAAGCAGAGTGCACTACCAATTTGCAGTCCTTCCCTTCGGCCTATCCTCGGCCCCAAGAGTGTTCACGAAATGTATGGCTGTCGTGGCAGCGTATCTTTGTCGACAAGGGATACAGGTGTTCCCGTACCTAGACGACTGGCTGGTACGCGGTCGCACCAAGGAGCAAGTTCAAGCTCACGTCCACATAATAGTGCACACATTCAACGAGTTGGGCATCCTACTCAACAAGGACAAATCCACTCTAGAACCTACCCAGAGAATAGAATTCATCGGCGCAGTTCTAGACTCCAGACGTGCACAAGCCATCCTGCCAGACAACCGCTTTGGCACCATCAAGAACCTCATTCAAGGGCTCAAGACCTTCCCAACTACCACGGTGAGGTCGTGCCTCACCCTGCTGGGTCACATGGCTTCCTGCACGTACGTAACCAGGCATGCCAGACTTCGGCTTCGCCCACTTCAAACCTGGGTGTCATCAATATACCGCCCACATCGGGACAGCCTGAACATGGTGGTCACGGTCCCGAATTCGGTCCTGACCTCCCTCACCTGGTGGCTAGATCACAATGTGGTCTGCGAGGGGATGCCTTTTCACACCCCACAACCCTCTCTGCACCTGGTCACAGACGCTTCATCTCTGGGTTGGGGCGCCCATCTCAACGAACACCATACCCAGGGCCTGTGGACTGCACCCCAGTTAGCCCTGCACATCAATGTTCGGGAACTGATGGCGGTGCGCCTGGCGTGCCAGGCATTTCTCAATCTCCTACGTGGCCGTTGTGTGTTAGTTCTCATCGACAACACCACGGCCATGTTTTACATCAACAAGCAAGGAGGAGCACGTTCGTCAATTCTATGCCAAGAGGCCATTCGCCTGTGGGACTTCTGCATCGCCCACTCAATCAATCTCACGGCATCGTTCCTCCCTGGAGTCCAGAACACTCTAGCGGACCGACTCAGCAGGTCCTTCCAGACGCACGAGTGGTCTATACGTCCGGACATCATACATTCCATTTTCCAGAAGTGGGGGTTTCCCCAGATAGACCTGTTTGCATCTCGAGGCAACAGGAAGTGCCACGTGTTCTGCTCCCTACAAGGTCGAGCTCCGGGCTCCCTCTCGGATGCGTTTCTCCTTCCCTGGAAAGACCACCTGTTTTATGCCTTCCCTCCGTTTCCTCTGGTCCACAAGGTACTGCTCAAATTGCGCAGAGACCAGGCACAGGTAATTCTGATCGCTCCAGCGTGGCCGAGACAACATTGGTACACCACACTGTTGGAGCTCTCGGTTCAGACACCGATCCCGCTTCCATTATGTCCGGATCTCATCTCTCAGGACCACGGCCGGCTGCGTCACCCCGACCTGCAATCACTCCACCTCACGGCGTGGCTGCTCCATGGCTCACCCAAGCAGAGCAGCAATGCTCGCACTCTGTCCAACAGATTCTGCTGAGCAGTAGGAAGCCCTCAACACGCACCACGTACCTGGCCAAGTGGAAGCGGTTCTCCTGTTGGTGCGAACAACGAGCCACGTCCCCGTTGCAGGCACCCATTCCTCTCATTTTGGAATATCTCCTCTCCCTAAAACAGCAGGGGTTGGCGATATCTTCAATTAGAGTTCACCTGGCCGCTATATCGGCCTTTCACCCAGGGGAACTCGCGTCCTCGGTATTCTCTAACCCGATGGTCGTTAGATTCCTCAAGGGCTTAGACCGGATGTACCCACAACAACGTCAGCCCGTCCCGACGTGGGACCTCAACCTGGTTCTCTCCAAGCTCACAGGTCCTCCATTCGAGCCACTGGCCATCTGTTCACTTCTGTACCTATCCTGGAAGACAGCCTTCCTCGTAGCCATCACCTCAGCAAGGCGCGTTTCTGAACTCAGGGCGCTTACATCTGAGCCCCCTTACACAGTTTTTCATAAGGATAAAGTGCAGCTTCGTCCACATCCTGCCTTTCTCCCTAAGGTGGTTTCTCCTTTTCATATCAACCAGGATATATTTCTCCCGGTCTTTCATCCTAAACCACATGCCACTCGCCAGGATCAACGTTTGCATTCCCTGGACGTACGCAGAGCCCTGGCCTTCTATATTGACCGCACAAAGCACTTTAGAAAGACGACGCAACTTTTCGTTGCAGTGGCCGACCGAATGAAAGGCTCACCGGTCTCCTCACAACGCCTATCCTCCTGGATTACGTCTTGCATCCGGACTTGCTATGACCTGGCAGGTGTCTCAGCACCGCACCTCACCGCTCACTCCACGAGGGCCCAAGCTTCCTCGACTGCTTTCCTGGCACATGTTCCGATCCAGGACATTTGTAGAGCGGCGGTTTGGTCATCAGTCCACACATTTACAGCTCACTATGCACTAGTGCAGCAGTCCAGAGACGATGCTGCTTTCGGATCAGCGGTTTTGCACACAGCAATGTCTCACTCCGACCCCACCACCTAAGTTGGGCTTGGGAGTCACCTAATGGAATGGATATGAGCAAGCACTCGAAGAAGAAAAGACGGTTACTCACCGTTGTAACTGTTGTTCTTCGAGATGTGTTGCTCATATCCATTCCAAACCCGCCCCCCCGTCCCCACTGTCGGAGTAGCCGGCAAGAAGGAACTGAGGGGGCGCCGGGTCGGCTGGGGTATATATTCAGCGCCATGAAGGCGCCACTCTAGGGGGCTCCACAGCCGACCCGCCGGTGTTGCTAGGGTAGAAAATCTTCCGACGATCGTGCACGCGGCGCGCACACACCTAATGGAATGGATATGAGCAACACATCTCGAAGAACAACAGTTACAACGGTGAGTAACCGTCTTTTCCACGCAGGACAACCGGTTCTAAAAGAGCTTTTAAATTTAACAACTGGTAAAGCTCCGGCAGCTCCCTGCCCTGCCCCCAGCCCCAGCTCACCTCCGCCTCCTCCCCTGAACGCTCCGCCCCCCTTCTCCTCCCCCTCCCCTGCTTCCTGCAAATCAGCTGTTCGCGCGGGAAGCCTGGGAGGGCTCAGAAACAAGTGGCGGGGGGGGGGGCGAGGAGGGCTCCAGGGAGGCGCGGCGCGGCGCAGCCCAGTCCTGCTCTAGCTGAGCGACTCCAGCCCGGCCCAGTCCCGGCCAAGCGGCGTGTCCCAGCCCCGGCCAAGCGGCTTCGGTCCAGCCCCGGCCGAGCGCCCCGGCTCTGGCTGACCGGCTCCGGCCTGGCCCTGGCCCCGGCCGAGCGGCTCTGGCCTCGGCTGAGCGGCTCCGGCCCCAGGCCCAGCTCCCACCTCCAGGCAGTGTGGTAAGGGAGCAGGGAGGAGGTGTTGGAAGAGGGCGGGGGAGTTCAGGAGGGTGGGAGGGGTGGATAGGGGTCGGGGCAGTCAGAGCACAGGGAACAGGGGGTTTGAATGGGGGCAAGGGTCCCGGGGGGCAGTCCGGAAGGAGCAGGGGTTGGATGGGGCGGTGGGGGGCAGTCAGGGACAGGGGTTCCGGGGGGGTGGTCAGGGGACAGGGAGAAGGGGTGGTTGGATGGGGCAGGGGTCACGGGGGGCCATCAGGAATGAGAGGAGGGGTTGGATGGGGCAGCAGGGGGCAGTCAGGGGACAGGGAAGGGGTGTGGATGGGGCAGGGGACCCGGGGGAGGCATCAAGGAATGTGGGGGGTTGGATGGGGCAGGAGTCCCAGGGAGCGGGGGGGGGGGGGCACGACCCCATCCTGGGGTGAGGAGTAGGGAACCGGTTGTTAATATTTTGGCAGTTCATCACTGAACACAAAGCACTTAAAAATAAAGAATCAGGCCCTCAAAAATTATGCAACTGGTTCAAAAATGGCAATATTTTAAAAAGTAATAAATACTGAATTCTTTTTGCTTGTCTTTTGGTTCTGAGCCTTTAGCATACACTAAGGTCATGCTTTCAAGATTTTCTCTACCACCCGGAGAGTTAGAAATATACTTTACTGTTTAAATTTCTCAGGTTATCACTTGACTTCAAGAACTGGGAATTTAAGAAGAAACACCACATTTAGTGAAACTTATGATAAAATTGTGAAAGTTGGCAACATCAAGCTAGATTGCTGCTTCTTCTGCCCCCACAGCTCCTTTGTTCTAGCCACAGGTACAGAAACTTTACTGTTTTCTGGCTGTGTCCTAAGCAAAAATATCCTTGGACAGAAGAGAAAAATACTATCTGTGGAAAATCCTTGTTAGACTCTACACATGTCCTGCACCCCAGACAC
Organism: Malaclemys terrapin pileata; assembly: GCF_027887155.1. Classification (NCBI taxonomy): domain Eukaryota; kingdom Metazoa; phylum Chordata; order Testudines; family Emydidae; genus Malaclemys; species Malaclemys terrapin. The sequence continues at coordinate 146,364,614 of NC_071505.1, forward strand.
AGACTGAAGAGGAGAGAAAGAAATGCCAAGGTCATTTGATAAACCAAAACATCAGGCTCCTGTTACTATATCCTGATGAATATTGCAAGGAAGGCAGCTGGAGAGAAGAGCTGTGGCACTCTGCTAAATAACACAGTACCCTGCATCCTACAGGAGCACAAAGAGTTCTATAAATGCAGAAAAAAAGCGTTATCTTGTCAAGAAAGACATGGTAAAACAACAAAGCATTAAAACAAAGAGCTAAGGGAAAGTGAAGGAACAGTGAAGAGATCTCCCATTTAAAATAGAAAAGGTGAAATGGAAATAAAGAAGTTTTTAGTATAATGAAAAAAGAGAATTTGAAATGTACTCACAGATGTCTAACCAGTATTGTTTACATAACTGCTATCAAAGGCAGTGGCAAGGAAACATTTATTTTCTAAAATTGATGGAAAAGTGACTGTCAGATGGCTCCTCCCACAAATACTGTGTCTCCTCTGTGGCTCTCTTTGTGTTTTTTTATACCCACAGTCCTGGACACAACACAGCTTCTGGGAGAGGCCATGCTGATCCATGCTTTTTTGATTGTCTTCTGAATGAGGCCTTCCAGAGACATACACCATCCTCCCGGTGTCCCAAAATCTTGTTGTTTTCAGTATCTAGTCCTACCCCCATATACTCTGTGCATTGTTTCATCTTGGAGAAGGGACCCATAATTAACAGAGAGAGATTGATGAACACCATTCATACAAGAAATTATACTAGAAGGAGCTGTGGATGCAGCTTTGGGCCCATCCACATAGTGTGACCAGGTGTCCAGTTTTAGACCAGAACACCTGGTCAAAAAGGGATCCTGGCAGCTCCAGTCAGCACTGCTGACCAGGCTGTTGACTGCCCGGTTGGTGGTGCTGCGCAGCGGGCCTGGCAGGCTCCCCGCTAGCCTCCGTGCCGTGCGGCTCCTGGAAAGCAGCAAGCATATCCCCGCTCTGGCTCCTAGATGCAGGGGCAGCCAGGGAGCTCCGCACACTGCTATTGCCCCAAGTGCCGCCCCCACAGCTCCCATTGGCTGGGAACCATGGCCAATGGGAGCTGCGGGGACGGGGCAGTGCACAGAGCTGCTTGGCCACACCTCCGCATAGAAGACAGAGGGGGGACATGCTGCTGCTTCCGGGAGCTGCTTGAGGTAAGCGCCGCCCGGAGCCTTCACCACTGACCCCCTCCTGGGCCCAAACCCCCTGCCTCAGTCCCAGCCCTAATCCCCTTTCCCCCCTCCAAACCCCTTGATCCCAGCCCTGAGCACCCTCTTACACCCCAAACCCCTCATCCCCAGCCCAACCCCAGATCTGCACCCCCAGCCAGAGTCCTCACACCCCCTCGCACCCCAACCCCCTGCCCGAGTCCAGAGCCTTCTCTCGCACTCTGAACCCCTCAGCCCCAGCCCAGAGTCCCCTCCTGCACCCCAAATCCCTCATCCATGGCCCCACCCCAGAACCCGCACCCCCAGCCCAGAGCCTGTACCTTCTCCCACACCCCAACCCCCTGCCTCATCCCAGAGCCCCCTCCAATACTCCAAACCCTCATCCCTGGCCCCACCCCAGAGCCCGGACCTCAGTTGGAGCCCTCAACCCCTCCCACACCCCAGCCCCCTGAGCCAACCTGGTGAAAATGAGCTAGTGAGTGAGGGTGGGGAGAGCGAGTGACAGAGGGAGCGGGGATGAGTGAGCGGAGCCTCGGAGAAGGGGTGGGGCATGGGCGGGGCCTTGGAGAAGGGACAGGGCAAGGGTGTTCAGTTTTGTGCGAGTAGAAAGTTAACAACTCTACATCCACACTAAAAACAGTTGTTTCTGTAACTATTTAGAAGCATTGGTTATAAGTAACTCCTGTAGTGCTTTATCTACTGCTGCTAATAATTCAGGGATTGTGGATGTTTTTCAAGAGAGCTTCGCTAAACCACCCAAGATTTCCATAAGAAATCCCATAATCCTCTGCCCATTCAGGAAACTGACTGTTTTCCACTCTGGAGATCTTCATGGTAGTCCAGCCTGCTGTGCTCTCTGGCTTTAGGAATTAGTGACCATAATATAATTACATTTAACATCCTTGTGGCAGGGAAAACACCACAGCAGCCCAACACTGTAGCATTTAAAAAAATGAGGATGTTAAACAGAAATTAATAGGTACAGTGCCAAAAGTGAAATCTCTGCAAGCTGCATGGAAACTTTTTAAGGACATCATAATAGATGCTCACCTTAAATTTATACCCCAAATTAAAAAACATAGTAAGAGAACCAAAAAAGTACCACCGTGGTTAAACAACAAAGTAAAAGAAGCAGTGAGAGACAAAAAGGCATCCTTTGAAAAGTGGAAGTTAAATCCTAGTGAGGAAAATAGAAAGGAGCATGAACACTGGTAAATGAAGTGTAAAAATATAACTAGGAAGGCCTAAAAAGAATTTGAAGAACAGTTAACCAAAGACTCAAAAAGTAATAGCAAATTTTTTTTAAATACATCAGAAGCAGGAAGCCTGCTATAACCAGTAGGGCCACTGTACGATCGAGATGCTAATGGAGCACTCAAAGACGATAAGGCCATTGCAGAGAAACTAAATGAATTATTTGCATCGGCCTTCACAGCTGAGGATGTGAGGGAGCCTGAGCCATTCTTTTTAGGTGGCAAATCTGAGGAACTGTCGCAGATTGAGGTGTCATTAGAGGAGGTTTTGGAACAAATTGATAAACTAAACAATAATAAGTCACCAGGACCAGACAGTATTCACCCAAGAGTTCTGATGGAACTCAAATGTGAAATTGCAGAACTATTAACTGTAGTTTGTAGCCTATCATTTAAATCAGCTTCTGTATCAAATGACTGGAGTATAGCTAATGTGACACCAATTTTTAAAAAGGGCTTCAGAAGTGATCCCAGCAATTACAGGCCGGTAAGCCTGACTTCAGTACCAGGCAAACTGGTTGAAACTATAGTGAAGAACAAAATTGTCAGACACATAGATTAACATAATTTGTTGGAGAAAAGTCAACATGTTTTTTGTAAAGGGAAATCATGCCTCAGCAATCAATTAGAATTCTTTGATGGGGTCAACAAGCATTTGGGCAAGGGGGATCCAGTGGATATAGTGTATTTAGATTTTCAGAAAGTCTTTGACAAGGTCCCTCATGAAAGGCTTTTAAGCAAAGTAAGCTGTCATGGGATAAGAGGGAAGATCCTCTCATGGATTGGTAACTAATTAAAAGATAGGAAACAAGTGGTAGGAGTAAATGGACAGCTTTCAGAATTGAGAGAGATAAACAGTGGTGTCCCCCAGGGGTCTGTACTGGGACCAGTCCTATTCAACATATTCATAAATGATCTGGAAAAAGGGATAAACAGTGAGGTGGCAAAATTTGGAGATGATACAAAAGTATGCAAGATAGTTAAGTCCCAAGCAGACTGCGAAGAGCTACAAAAGAATCTCTTAAAACTGGGTGACTGGGCAACAAAATGGCTGATGACATTCAATGTTGATAAATACAAAGTAATGCACATTGGAAAACATAATCCCAACTATACTTATAAAGTGATGGGGTCTAAATTAGCTGTTACCGCTAAAGAAAGAGATCTTAGAGTCATTGTGGATAGTTCTCTGAAAACATCCACTCAATGTGCAGCGGCAGTCAAAAAAGCGAACAGAATGTTGGGAATCATTAAGAAAGGGATAGATAATATGACACAAAATATCATATTACCTCTATATAAATCCATGGTATGCCCATATCTTGAATACTGTGTACAGATGTGGTTGCCCCATCTGAAAAAAAGATATATTGGACTTGGAAAAGGTTCAGAAAAGAGCAACAAAAATGATTAGGGATATGGAACGGCTTTCATATGAGGACCAATTAATAAGACTGAGACTTTTCACCTTGAAAAAGAGATGACTAAGGGGGGATGTGATAGCAGTCTATAAAATCATGACTGGTGTGGAGAAAGTAAATAAGGAAGTGTTATTTACACCTCATAACACAAGAACTAGGGGTCACTAAATGAAATTAATAGGCTGCAGGTTTAAAACAAACAAAAGGATGTATTTTTTCACACAACACACAGTCAACCTGTGGAATTCCTTGCCAGAGGATGTTGTGAAGGCCAAGACTATAACAGAGTTAAAAAACGAACCAGATAAGTTCCTGGAAGATAGGTCCATCAATGGCTGTTAGCCAGGATAGGTGTCCCTAGCCTTTGTTTCCAGAAGCTGGGAATGTGTGACAGGGGATGGATCACTTGATGATTAGCTGTTCTGTTTATTCCCTGGGGCATCTGGCATTGGCCACCGTCAGAAGACAGGATATTGGGATAGATGGACAGTATGGCCATTCTTATGTTCATATGATCTGCTTTGGTAGCCTGGATACAAGCGGGGAAGAAATTTTCACAAAATCCCAGAGCCCCTTAAGGTGGGTTCTGAAAGGGAAGCAGCAGCATATCAAGGTATTGATCGTCATACCTAGCTAAAGTGACCTGCAATAAGGAGGGAAAACTCTGAGCCAGGACCAGCTGACTGTGAAATATGACAGTAAATATGTTAGAGAGACAAGCTGGGTGAGGTAGGATATTTTATTGGACCTACTTCTGTTGCTGAGAGAGACAGAAGTGGGTCCAATAAAAGATATTACCTTACCCACCTTGTTTCTCTAATATCCTGGGATCAACACGGCTACAACACTGCATACAACAGTGAATGTGTTGTCTGTTTCTTGTAAAGATAGCTGCGTTGGGAACTTCCAACAACTTTACTTGTTAACTTACTTTAAAGGTGAGGTACAATGCATTTTGTCAGCACCAGTTCTGGGTTCCCAGAAAGGTTTTAGCTGAGATGCCTTTGCTAAGAATTAGGGATAATTTGTGAGGAAACTTCAAAGGTGTCCCGCAGAGATATATTTAAAAAAAAACAAAACAGGAGTCTTTTCTTGGTTCATTTGATTTGTTGCTAATGCAGATCTATTTTGGCTTGATTCAGGTCTAACCAACCCAGTTATTAGATTGTAATACAGTAAAAAGAACAGGAGTACTTGTGGCACCTTAGAGACTAACAAATTTATTAGAGCAAAAGCTTTCGTGGGCTACAACCCACTTCTTCGGATGCAAGTACTCCTGTTCTTTTTGAGGATACAGACTAACACGGCTGCTACCCTGAAACCTGTAATACAGTAAGTGGCTGAATTTTCTTTTCAGAGTAAGACAAGCTCAAGCCTGCCCCCTGCTGAAATTTTTGTTATTTGCATGCTTGGAAAGCAAGTATGGGGACCAAGCACTCTGGGTGCTCTTATTCTCCCAAGACCTCCTCAGAACTTAGTTGCTGACCTCTGAGCACAGTGGGTGAGGAAAACTCTTCCTGAAAACAAAAAAGGACATTCTGTTCCCAAAGCCAGTCCCAGATGATGGAACACCCTATTTCCATGGTGTAAGGATCTGTGTACTCTTGCTTTGAAACAGCAGGAAGCCAGGTAGGAAGCGGATGGGGAAGGTAGGCAGATGCTCTGCATTGAAGAGGAGACAGGGCAATGTTAGGGGTAATACTGTTTTCCTTATTATAAAAAAAAAATCCCATTTTAGTGCTAGAAGAAAACAACTTTCAGGGATTCTTTAGTATTGACACAAGAGCGCTCCTGCTTCTTGGACCCACATGGAACATGTAGCTATTGGCAGCTCCAAGGGTGGAAAGAGTCTTCCTCCTTCTCCTGTGTAGAGTGTAGGCGTGACCACCACATGATCCCCCATACAGATCAGACTGACTCAGTTCTGGAATCTGACTCTTTTTCGTGTAGTCCCAGACCTTGCAAAATCTTTTTCTCAGAGCCCTGTCCCTGCCCAGCCACCCCAATCCTTTCCTGTTCCAATTTATTGCATCCCTCTATGTCAGTGGTTCTCAACCAGGGGTACGCGTACCGCTGGGGGTACGCAGAGGTCTTCCAGGGGATACATTAACTCATCTAGATATTTGCCTAGGTTTACAACAGGCTACATAAAAAGCACTAGCGAAGTCAGTACAAACTAAAATTTCATATGGACAAAATGAAAAAGGAAGTAATTTTTCAGTAATAGTGCGCTGTGACACTTTGTATTTTGATGTCTGATGTTGTAAGCAAGTAGTTTTTAAGTGAGGTGAAACTTGGGGTACGCAAGACAAATCAGACTCCTGAAAGGGGTACAGTAGTCTGGAAAGGTTGAGAATCATTGTTCTATTATGTCATATGTTTCCATGCAGGGCACTCATGCAGCTTGGTTTTGGTGTTGAGTCTACACATTTGTGTGTATGTATATGCAGGTCTCAAAGATGGTGTGTGTGCCTGTGTGCTCAGGTATGGTGTGTCCACACAGCTCAGCTTTGGTGTTTGCAGGGCCGGCCTTAGCAAGAGCGGGGCCCGATTCCTGGGGGCAGGGCTGGGGTCGCGGGGCTGGGGTCGCGGGGTTTGGGTCCAGGCCGGAGCCGCTGGGGCCAGGGCCAGGCTGGGGTCGCGGGGTTTGGGTCCGGGCCGGAGCCGCTGGGGCCAGGGCCAGGCCGGAGTCGCTCGGCCCAGGCCGGGAGTGCTCGGACGGGTCCGGAGCCGTGGGGCCCGAGCTGGGCCGGGGTACTCGGCCGGCACCGCTCGGCTGGGGACGCGGCCGGCGCCCCGGGGCCCGTGCCGGGCTGGAGCCGCTCGGCCAGGGCCGGACTGGGCCGCCCCCCGCCCCCTTACCTGTTGCTGCCGCCGCCTGCCCCTTTTCAGACTTACCGCGAACATCTGATTCACGGGAAGCAGGGGAGGGGGAGGAACAAGGGGAGGAGGGGGAAGTGAGCTGGGGGCGGAGTGAACAGCTGCGGGGCCCTCTTAGGCGCGGGGCCCAATTCAGCTGAATCGGCTGAATCGGCTTAAAGCCGGCCCTGGGTGTTTGTCTATATGTGTTTGTACATACAGTGTGAACACGCACAACTTGGCTGCAGGGGTGCATTTTGGTGTTTGTGCGCATGCTGTGTACACATCCATCCCAGTGCACAGGTGTGTGCGCGAACAATAACCAGAGGAGAAAAAGGTGGAAACTGCCCTATTGATGGCTGGGGACAGAGGCTCTTCCCAGCAGGGCCAGCGCCAGGCACCAGCTTCTCAAGCAGGTGCTTGGGACGGTTGCTCCGGAGAGGGGCGGCACATCCAGGTATTCAGCGGCAATTCGGCGGACGGTCCCTCACACCACCTGGGATCGCGGCTTTTTTGTTTTGTTTTGTTTTTTGTTTTGGCTGCTTGGGGCGGCCAAAACCCTGGAGCCCGCCCTGCTTCCCAGGTACCAAGGGGGCAGTTTCCACTTTAGAACCAAGGACGTCTCGCTGTCGGCGCTGAACGAAGCACTGGGAGGTGGGAATCGGTGGCAAGGATGGGGAGGGGCCAGGTCGGCAGTCGCCATGTTGGTGGTGGCAGCAATGGTGGGGAGAAGGGGCCGTCCGGAAGCCGCCATGTTGGTGGTGGCACTGGTGGGGAGGCTCAGACCGGAAGAGGCGGTGTTGCTGGTGGCCGTGGGGGGAGGGGCAGACCGGAAGCCGGCAGCCCGGTGGCCGGGCCACGCCGCGCTCCGGGCGTTGACAGCGGGGCGCGAGGCCGGATGGTGCCGGTGCTCCCTGGCCTGTTCGTGGGCGGCGCGGAGGCCGGCGCGGCGGCCGGGGCCCTGCAGGCGGCGGGGGTGGGGGCGCTGCTCTCGGTGGACGCGGAGGAGCCGCCCCCGGTGGCGGGGATCCGGACCCTGCATATCCCGGCGCGGGACGAGCCCGGCACCGACCTGCTGAGCCACCTCGACTCCTGCGCCGCCTTCCTCAGCGCGGCCCGGGCGGGGGGCGGTGCCGCCCTGGTGCGATGGTGAGCCCGGGGGGGGGACCCCCAATGTCCGAAGGGCCGCGTCGGACCCCTGGACTGTGCGGCCGGAGGCTGAGCTGTCGCTGCCGGGCTGGTCCGAGGCCCCTTTGCACGGACCTTAGCACCGGGGCTGGCAGCGCCTTAGTCCTTTGTCCGGGGAGAAGTGCAGTGATGCTGGAACTGGGGCGGGGGGCTGCACCCTCTGGCTTGAAGTGGTTCTCATCACATACTGGGTTTACAGTTTGGGTCAATGGCTCTCAACTCCCCCCACTGTGCAAATTTTTCCAGCGTCCCTGAAGAAGTGAGATGTGGTCGGACCCTTCTCCCCTCCCCTCCCCCCCCTGCACTGCCCCCAGTGACCTGGGTCTCAGGAACAGGCGATCCCGTTTTCACCTCCCCTGCCAGGCCGTGCTCACGTTCTCCGCAGCCAGAAGCGGAGCAAAAAGATTAATTTCCCCCAAAACAGATCATTAAAAATGGAAGTGAGGCTTGAAGTGAATTAATTCCCCTAGTGTATTTTCCCCAGTTTTGTTCATGATCTTATTCTAAAGAGTTCTTTGTCTTTCAGCCATGCTGGAGTCAGTCGAAGTGTTGCTTTAGTAACGGCGTATTTAATGAAAACCAACAATCTCACCTTCGAAGAGGCTTATGCCACTATCAAAGCCATCAAATCAGATGCCAAGTGAGTTCTTTGCCCTGTTAAGATTCCTTTCTGTCCCTGTGCGGACTAATGTGTACGTTCGCCATAGCCTAGGAAATGTGCCTCTGATTTTCACTATTGTTCCAGAATGAACGAAGGTTTTGAGTGGCAGCTGAAACTCTATGAAACAATGGGCTGTAAAGTTGATGTGAGCAGTGCCATTTACAAACAGTATCACTTGCAAAAAGTTACAGAGAAATATCCTGGTGAGTGAAGATAATGTCTGAGGTGCTGTGTATTCAGGGGAGCTAGAGCCATTGTAGCTAAGAGTTATTGAACTTGCAGAAGGATGGTATATTATATTTCTTCTAGGGTAGATACTAGTTCCAGGACTGAAATATTAGCACTATCTGAATCAGCCTTTCAGTTACACACTGCTAGCTCTAATCTAGCTTGGTTTGGCAAATCTAGTGATTTATACTAGTGCAATTGAGAGCAGCTAGTGCTCAAATATGGTGATTTGTGCATGTAAAAACCTCGATGGTCTGAAAACTCTGCATGTTGTGTGTATAAAGTTTTGTACACTGAGAGCCATCTGTACATCAGGACAAGATCAAGACATGCTATCTGTAGCTACAAAGCTTCTTGTAATTAGCGCAGTGCAACTCCCCTTTTTAAGCACTAAGTGGTGAGGCTCATCTCTTAGGAACTTCCTAGGGAAGGGGAAGGTAGGAAGTGTGAAGACTGGGGCACGGGCATAGTGCTTTAATTATAAATAGTTCATTAAGTTTGAGTCCAGTTCACAGATTTGTATCATTCACTCTCTGCAGAGCTGCAAGACTTGCCACGAGAAGTCTTTGCAGTTGACCCAACCAGCGTTTGTCAAACTCTGAACAGTGAGGTTCTCTACAGGTGTAGAAAATGCCGGTATGGAGCCTTTCATTTCTCACAAAGTGTTACTTTGAAATAAACTGTTGTAAGGAAAATAGCCTTTGTAGCTTATTGGGTTTGTCTCTTTCAGAACAGGAATAAATCTTTGAAAAACTTTGAATCAAAAGTACGCATGATACTTTCCTTTGCCTAATCTTTGTTTTGTGATCATGAAGGCTAGGTCTACACTACCCGCCTGAATCGGCGGGTAGAAATCGACCTCTCGAATCGGCGCTCTTACTCCACCAGCGGAGGTGGGAGTAAGCGCCGTCGACAGAAAGCCGCAGAAGTTGATTTTGCCGCCGTCCTCACAGCGGGGTAAGTCGGCTGCGATACGTCAAATTCAGCTACGCTATTCACGTAGCTGAATTTGCGTATCTTAAATCGACTCCCCCCTGTAGTGTAGATGTACCCGAAGAATAAAATGCCTCTCAGGCTCTGAAGTCCTTTTGAACCTCTGGGGCTAAGTGTACATCTTCTGTAAGTAGGTGCAACTTCACTTAAGTTGCTTCTGCTTACATCAAAACTAAAACTGAGTTTACTAAGTTGAAACTGTTCAAAATCTGACACCCCCCCCCCTTCTCCTCCCGAAGAAGCCTCTTAACTCCGTAGGTCAGTTGTCTGGTCTTGTTTCGGCCTCTTTTTTTTTTTTAATCATTGGAAATAGGAGAGATTCCTATTTTCTAGCTGTACAGTTCCCAGACACATGTACCTAGATGATCTCATGTTTCATTAGCTAGGAGTTTGCTAAAAGTACACTTCTACCCCGATATAACACGACCTGATATAACACGGGTTCGCATACAACACGGTAAAGCTCTGACATGCTGCTCTGAGCAGCGTGTTAAGGGTGCAGGGCCGGGGCAGAGGGTCTCGGGGGCGGTCAGGGGCTCCCCCCCTACAGGTGGTGGGTCTAGGGAGGCAGGAGCTGTCGGGGGGGGGGGGGGGGGCAATTTTGGGGGCCCCGCAGTCCCAGAGTGGCCTGGGGGATTAGCAGGGGACCGGGAGCAGCCTGCTCCACTTCCCTCGCCCCAGCCCCAGCTGTGTTGCTTGGGGGACGGGATCCTCACCGGCAGCGGCAGAAGCGGAGCAGCCTGGCCCCAGCCCGCTCCACTCCGCTAGCTCCCAGTTGTGGCGTTCCGCTTCCTGCCGCAGGTGAGTGCGGGACCTTTCCCCATCACCCCTTTCCCCGCCCCCCCCCCACCCCAGCAACGGGGCTGGGACTGGGGCAAGGAAAGTGGAGCGGGTTGGGATCGCGTCGGTCCGCTTCCCGCTGCCGGTGAGTGCGGGGGGCGTTCTTTCCCCAACCTCCCCGCACTCACTGGCGATGGGAAGCAGAGCGATGCGGCTGGGAGGTGGTGGAGTGGAGTGGAGCGGGCTGAGGCCACGTTGCTCTGCTGCTGGTGAGTGCCTATCAGGGGGCAGGGGGTGTGGATAGGGGTTGGAGCAGTCAGGGGACAGGTAGCAGGGGGGTTGACTAGGGGGTGGGTCCTGGGGGTGATTAGAGACAGGGGTCTCTGGAGGGGGTGGTCAGGGAACGGGGGGGGGGGGGGGGGCAAAGCAAGTTCGATATAACATGGTCTCACCTATAACGCGATGAGATTTTTTTTGTCTCCCAAGGACCGCATTATATCAGAGTAGAGGTGTAACTACATAAGAAACAAAGTGTAACTGTGGGAAAGAGGCCCAGGGCTGCAGGCATGATAGGATTTGCTGAGGTCGGGAGGCAGTCTAAAAAGGGACAGCCTTCACTGACCTCTTCAAATGAAAAAAGAAAATCTATACTGTATAACCCCATCCATTTGCTGCTGCTACTATTGCCTTGTACTTCACTGTTGTCCAGTTATCTTCAGCCTTTCTTTCTCTCTTTTGTTCTGAAAAATAGACGTTCCCTATTTCGTAGTTCGAGCATTTTAGCCCATGCTGAAGGAAGTGGACCAGCAGCGTTTGCTCACAAGAGGATTACAGATCCTGCTCAGCTTTGTAATGACAGTCGAGTTAAATGTACCTCTTATTTCATTGAGCCTGTACAGTGGATGGAGCCAGTATTGTTAGGAGTGATGGAAGGACAGGTGAGGAGAGCAAGCACTTCACATTGTTTGTCTATGAAACTCCCTTAAGAGACGTTCTCACTTTTTTTTAATGATTCTGTGCATCTGACCAAACTCCTTAAATCTCCTGGTTTTACTGCTCGTGCAACATTGCTGTTACAGCTACAGTCCTTTCAGTCTCCACCACCTCTGAAGCTCATTAATAAGCTGTAAATGTCGTCTTCTCCCACTTCTTACAGCTCTAGGGCTCCCACATGACAATGGTCACCAAATAGCCACTAGCTGATGGAGGATGATACCCAGAGTGGGATTCTGCTTCAGGTATCCTCCATGACAATAGCTTATTAAGCCATAGGACACCTTTTAATAGCTCTGTTGAGTAATATTGTGATTATGCAGCAGAGATGTTTTTAGAGAAATCTTGCAGAATTTCACTTACCCTGTTAGAGATAGTGTGTGTTGTCTTGTTGAACAAGCATATCTAGGTTTTTTCCGTTATCACCAAAATTAAGGACCGGTAAGTAGATTTGATGCCTGGACTGGTGGGTCTTCATGACAATACTGCAAAGCTGAGTTAAACTATATGTTTGCTGCTTTCTCAGCTCCACTTCTGCCAGAAGATTCTTCCTAGCTCTCTTCTGCCCTCCCCAAAATCCCAACTTCACCAAAAATCCCAACTTTCACTCTATGCATCCGAAGAAGTGAGGTTTTTACCCACGAAAGATTATGTCCAAATAAATCTGTTAGTCTTTAAGGTGCCACCAGACTCCTTGTAACTTCACCATGTGTGCAGTTCTGCTGCCTCTTTCTTCCCACATTCCAGAAAAACTTGATTACTTTACTCTACATTTGTTGAAAATGGCTTCCAGAGAAACTTGAAAACAGGTGCTGTTTTCATCGCTCTAGCAGTGGCATACGGTACGGTACACTGGCCTGCGCCTGAAGGTATCACAGGTCTTGCTACCTTGGGTCACAGGTATCGTTGAACTGTTCCTCTGCGATAGTCAGTTCAGAGCCCACATGAGGGAGAAGACGGGTGCTTGGAGACGATAGAGCAATGGGTTACCCCAGGGCTCTGTGCTTTCTCCAACCCTGTTCAACCTTTACATCAGTGACCTGCCAACAATGGAGTCACAAAAGTTCATTTATGCAGATGACATCTGTGGCGGTACCCAGGCCCAGACGTTTCATGAGCTTGATGCCACCTTAAACTGGGACAAGATAAAGTTAGCTGACTACTGTAAGACTTGGTGCCTCCAGCCAAGCGTCATATAAACAGTCTCCAGTTTGTTCCATCTTCATCACGCCAGTGCAACACAAGAACTAAATGGTCAGAAGGCGAAGCATGAAATAAAACTGATCTATCTAGGTGTGACCTTAGACCGCACACTGAGTTACCATGCCCACCCGAAGAAGACAGCAGCTAAAGTTAAGATGCGCAACACTCTTAGCAAACCGGCAGGTTCACCATGGGGTTCTCATGCTCAACTTTGCGGACAACAGCTCTTGCCACCTCGTATTCGGTGGCAGAATACTGCGCACCAGTTTGGAGTCGATCGTCACACACCAGACTGACAGATACGCAGTTACGTGCTGCCACGAGTATCATCTCCGGCACCCTGCGTCCGACTCCACGCCGATGGCTTCCAGTTCTGAGCAATATTGCTCCTCCTCGTATCAGACGAGAAGTTGCCACTGGAAAGTTACTGGAGAAAGTACGTGCCAACTCAAGCCTGCTGCTGCACAATGACCTTTTTAAACCGCCAGCTGCACATTTGCCGTCACGTCGCCCATTATGGTCTCATCCGACGCACCAGGATGTTAGGGCGGAAACACTCTGGCAAGAGGAATGGAATCTGTTATAATCCCCAGCCAGTCCCTCGTCACCAACCCCACAATTTGCCCACTTGGTTTTGACCTGCCCCGTTGCCAGTGGTCCCTTTTGAGCAGTTTTCGGACAAGGCAAGGTGTCTCTGCAGTCATCTGGTATCGCTGGGGCCTTTGTGCCATCCCTTTGTGCAGCTGCGGTGCAACACAGACCGTGACGTGTGTTGTCGATGAATGCCTGCTGACTAGGTTCAGCGGTGGCCTAGAAGAACTGCATCACGCCGCTGAAGAGACCATCGCTTGGCTAGACGACTATGCACACGCTAAATAAATAAATGAGCCACAAAGCGCTCCTGATCAATTTCACTTATAAAACTTTCCCTATTGTCTTCCAAACTTTCTGTGCACTTTCCCAGACTTATCTAATGGACTCAGGTTCTCTCCCCACTAGTGTTCATATGCGACCTTCATCTCCTGGTCATTTCAAACAGTTTCACTTTTGCAGATGCAAAATTCTTCTTTGCTGTAGCTTCTGCCATCTGGAGTAGCCTTCTTCTATCTCCCCAAATCCGTTAGAATCCCAGCTTTGCCTTTACTTAATTATTTTTGTTTCTCTATTTATGCAACTGCATTCTACTATGTAGAGCAGAGGTGGGCAAACTTTTTGGCCCAAGGGCCACATCGGGGTTGCAAAACAGTATGGAGGGCCGGGTAGGGAAGGCTGTGCCTCCCAAACAGCCTGCTCCCCCCCCCCCCCCCGCCCTATCCTACCCCTCCCATTCCCCCCCGACTGCTCCCCTCAGAACCCCTGACCCATCCAACCCTCCCTGTCCCCTGACCACCCTCTCCTGGGACCCCCCGTCTCTAACTGCCCCCCGGGACCCAACCCCATCAAACCCCCCTTCCCTGTCCCCTGACGGCCCCTGCCCCTAACTACTCCCCTGGAACCCTCCCCCCAGGCCCCTTTCGGAATGTGGCCCTGTGAACATGGGCAGGGGACTCAGGAGGAGCAGGGGCAGCTGCAGAGAAGTGGTGGTTTCCCCTTCAAAGCACCGCTTCTCTCAGGCCGGCTGCATGGCTGCCCGGTGCTCCTCCTGAGTCCTCCGGCCGTGTTCTCCGTGCTCCCGCCACCCGCACCGCCAGCCTGCCTCCCCCGCTCCCGCAGTGCAGCCCCTCCCCTCCTCCCCCTCGCGGCAGGTGCGCCGGTGCTGAGCTGCCGGAGTATTATTTAAGGTACCTACATGGGAACAAATATTTAATAGTGGGCTCTTTGGTCTAGCAGAGAAAGTTATAACATGATCCACTGGCTGGAAGTTGAAGCTAGACAAATTCAGACTAGAAATAAGGTGTAAATATTTAACAGTGAGGGTAATTAATCATTGGAACAACTTACCCCAAGGGTCATGGTGGATTCTCCATCCCTGATAATTTTTAATAAATATTGGATGTTTTCCTTAACAATATGCTCTATTAATTATTTTGGGGAAGTTCTGTGGTCTGTGTTATACAGGAGATTAGACTAGATGATCACAATGGTCCCTTCTAGCCTTGGAGTCTGAAACTGTTGATGTGGCCCCAGGCTCTGTAGCTGCTTCCTAGGAGTTCTAGTCCTGAAGTCTGAGAAGTGAATTGTTTGAAAGAGCCTTATATATGGTTGCTTGTGTTTATTGCAGCTTCTGTGCCCCAAATGTACTTCGAAGTTGGGCTCCTTCAGTTGGCGTGGTGAACAGTGTTCGTGTGGCCGCTGGGTGACTCCTGCCTTCCAGATTCACAAGAGTCGGGTGGATGAAATGAAAGCGCTGCCAGTTTGTGGATTCCAAACTGCCAAAACGTGAATGCTGGTGCTTGCTGGCTTTAGTGACTCCCCTGAGGTTCTCTGAGAACTGTTGCCTGTTATAGTGTATCGCTGTGGTCAGCAGTCACCTCTTTCTGTTAGCATGAGGATAGTTTGGCACTACCAGAACATACAATTGTAGCACAAGCTTCTAGTGTTTATGAACACGTGCATCTGTGCAAGAGAGTTGTTTAAGATGAGCTGGATGACTCTTCTTGGGGCTTCTTGTATTTCATAGATTTGGGGAGCCATATGAATTAATAGAAAAAATCCACTGACATCTTTTTAAAAAACCATTGGTGAAATATTGCTGATCGTATAGCCTGCAAGTGTGAAGTGCTAATAAACTCCGTCTAGTCATGCCTATGGTCTTGCAAAATATTTGGTAAAGTGTTGGAACACATTTGACATCGGTAAATACAGAGCAAGAAAGGCAAATTTTGAAACCAGAGTGGTGGTGTGAAGGCTCCTTAGTTTAGAAAGACGACTGCATGTGGCTTTTGCTTGTGGGCTATCATTTCATAGTCGTATTTCTGTAAGACCAGTTCCAAAGGTCCTATGTGAAGGCAGATGTTTATGAAGTGTTCTGAAAAGGGAATGCATGCTGTATGATATGGGCTTATGACCAGAACACAGCATTGGGGAAGAGGAGTTCTGTTCCACTCTTCTGTAAACTGTGTGTGCGGCTGTGGTAAGCTACTTCTCCTCTGCCCCAGTCTCTCCAGTTTCCTCAGCTGGAAAAGGGAGGTGATCATTTTTTGTAAATCACTTGAGATCTCTGGATAGAAGGTGCTGTATATGTACTGTTTAGTCGTGGTGATGGTCTCTTCTGAGGTTGGTTCTTCAACTTTTGTTTAATTTAGATCAAAGAACTCTTTCAAGTGAAGTTAGTAAATGGATGTTGAGACAATGTTCTATGAATGCCACGTTGCAACAGGAAACTAAACAAGTCACTGAACAATTTTTCACAGGCCTCATAGGTAGCAGGGGGAGAGCAGTACTGGGTTTACAATGGTTCTGGTGGCGCCAGGTCCACACTTGGAAGGAGCCCACAAAGGGTTGCCACAGCCCAGCAATGTGAAGAGACAGCACCTTCCCAGCACCAGTTGAAATGCTCAGCATCCTGGGGAGCGCAGTGCGCATGTGCAAAAGGGACTGGGTGTTGCAGGGTGTGCTGGGGGTTGTAGTTTGCACACCACTGTGTTCCGCTGGGGCCCTGGGACCTGCGCTGCCAGCTGCACTACTAGTCCCAGAATGCCCCGTACCATGCTACCAGCCACCCCAGCTGAAATGGTTCGAGCGGACCTAAAAGAAACCCCAAGCAAGGAAATGGTCTGGTGCAGGGACTGGGTTCCTGGGGCTAATCCTGCTGCATTCCCCTCCCTCTTGGAGTTCCTGGCTCCCCCCATCCCTGAATCTCACTCTCCTGGGGCAGTGGGGAGCTGGGGGCAGCCCCCCAGTGAACATGATGCCCAGGGGCTCCTGGGCACTGTCTCGACCCTGCACTTCAGGGTGGGGAGTGGTTGTCTGTGGTGCCTGGGAGCAGGGGGCGCGGTGACAGTGGGGCTTGTCAGTGCTGGCTGCCGTGTCCCCTGCCAGTGGAAATGCCCAGAAACTGCCCCCCTGCACTCCAGGGAGGGGGCGCAGCCCGGTTTTGGGGAGGTGGGGCAAGTTGAGGTGCGATGGGGGAGCTGCCGGTGACTCCGTGTGGGGGGTGTAGGAGAAGCAGGGTGTTAAGGTGGGGTTGGTGTGATGGTGAGAGGGAGGGAGGGGAGAGGCTGGGTTGAAGGTGGGGGTTGGCTCAGTGTGTGTGGGGGTAGTAGAAGAGGGAAGTGACAGCCCTGGGGTGAAAGTGTGTGTGGGGGTGGGCAGTAGCAGGGAGATTGAGGAGAAACTTCTCTTGCTTTTTTGAGGATGAAGGGCCAGATCCACAAAGGAACTTAATGCCTAACTTTTAGGCACCTAGAAAATCACTGGAACAACATTGGGATCCACAAAGCCAGAGTTAGGTGTCTAGGCAATGAATGGGGAGAGATGGATTTCTGCAAATATCATGCTGGCTTTTGTGGATTCTAGGTGGGGAGCTACCTAAACTGGTCAATAAGGGATGCTGAGGAGAGGGGTGTGTCCTAAGGCCTGCCCCACTCCTCTCATGGAGTTAGTTATCCATCTCTGCTTGTGATCTATAGCTGGAACCCCTTCTCCTGGTGTCAGGTGGACTAGGCACCTAAGCTGTTTCTTGCAGGTGGTGGTGATATATCCCTGTAGGGTATGAAATTAAAGAATTAAGGTTAGCTTAAGTTTGATTAAGGAGGGGTATGTGTATAGATATATATGTAGATAGGCCTGACTACCAAGTAGAAGAAAAGGCCTTGAAAATAATGAGTTACGGTCAGAAGGAATAAAGTAGGGAGGAAGTCTGGTTCAAAGAATGAGATAATGGGAAGTTTCTAAAAAGAAGACCTATGATTGATAAGAGTGATTGCAGATGGTTTTAAATAAGACAAAAAGAATGTTTTAAAATGAGCCAACATGGCCCATCCCAACCCACCTACCAGTGTTAAAGCCTATATGAACCCAGGTGCAAAGGGAAAAACTGTTGGTCAGCAAAAAGGAGGGGAGGAATGAGGGAGGAAAGGCCTTAGAAAGAAAGGAGGTTGTAAATCTTATCTGAATTAAGACTAGAAGTTGGTCTGAAATTGGTTTTAACTGAAGTCAGTAATTGGCAATGACAGCACTTGTTTGTTAACGGGTATAAAAAGTAATAGTTAAAGAGTGCTTTGCTAATACCTGCCTGACCATGTTGAAACTGCCCAATATGGGTCTAGGTTTGGTGTGTTTGTAAGTATCTTGATCAAATGCTTATAAATGTTTTGTTAGTGTTTGGATGTATTAAATTGCTATTATTTAGGCTTTTTAAGCATGTTCAGAGCAATTGTATAAAATACCATTAGGCCTTTGGACTTAAAAGACTTTATGGTTTTATTAGCATCTTTGTTATACCCTGCATAATCATTCCAACACTCCCTTAACTTTTTGCCTAGTGGTTAATGCACTTATCTGGGAGACCCAGGTTCACTTCCCCCATCTGCCTGATGGGGAAAAAGGTGGAAGACCCCTGTTCAAATCCTCTCTGGGGGGTGCTATGGGATAACTACAGGCCTATGGGATATTCTGTTGTGGGTCTCCCTTAGTCTCTCTCCTTGAAACTGTTCTACTGTAGAACATCAGGCCAGAAGAGAGTGAAAATGACTCTACAGCAGTGCTCCTCAAACTTTTTCAATGGTGCTCCCCCTTACCCAGTTGCATGCCCCTGGGAGCCGGGATGAGTGGGGCATGGTGGGAGAGAGGGAGCTGCACTCTGGGGTTTGGGAGGATGAATGGGGCAGACAGGGGAGGGGCAATTGCACTGGGGGCAGGAGGGGGGAGCTGCTGATACCTCCTTTGCTGGAGCCATTCCTGAGTGCTCCTCCACCAGCAACAGTAGCTGCTGCTCCTCCCACCTACTGGTGGCAGAGGCCAGTTAGTGCAGATAACTGGACTTTTAGTGTCTGGGACTGGGGCAGAACTGGGGGTAGAGTGGGGCTGGGAGGTGCTCCCTTCCTGCCCTCTGGGGGGCAGGCCTAGGCCTGCTGTGTCCCATCCCCCTTGATGGGACATGCCCCACAATTTGGGGACCACTGCTCTACAGCTTGCTGGTGAGGGCACTCCTCCCCCTGCTCTAATGACTATTTAAAGGTCTGTCATTCTTTATAAGTTTCTCTTTCAGTAGCTATTGGTACAAGGCTGTCAAATATAAATTGCCATCTTTCAATATCTACCATCACCCACAGTTCAATGGGAGGGAGCCCATATCTGCCCTCACTTTTAAGATAGTCTCAAAATGGCCAAAGGTTGCCCTTAGCAGAGGGCCTCTGCCTGTATTGTAAGTGATGCCAAGCTGCCCTTTGAGAAGATGGCCCCTGTGGGGAGAGGAACAAGTGAATGGTGGTAGGACCATCTTTGTGAAGGGTAGCTAGTGACCTCACTCCCTTGCAGAATTGTAAGCTCTTGGAGACAGCACTGAGCACAACAAAGTCCTGGTCTTAGGTCCTGCATGAATACCAATAAAAGGTGGCTGCCATTTTTGAAGGAACAGTTTTTTAGGGGATGTCATTTCAGTGTCTGAAGTAAAAATAATCCCATTTTTCAAAAATTATTCATTGCTCCAGATCTACAAGATTCATCTACCCATTTGTAGGAATGCCTGAGCTGAGAGATGAGGGATAAGTCAAATAATTTCTTAAAGGATCCATTATAAACTAATTTTTACTCCCATACTAGCTAATGGCTTTACATGTAAATTTTCAAATGGTTCATTTATAGGTAGGGTATTCTTCAGCCATGCTGAATCTCCCTGCTTTAAGTGCAAAGCTTAGTAATATAGAGCCCCAACAACTGCTTCCATAGTATGAGGGTTGGGAAAGGTGAGATGTGATGGGCTGCCAAGCTCCTGTTGCAGAAGTAGAGCCCAGTTTGTTATGCATGGACCCAGCACGTTTCCCTGTTTAAGAAGGGATCAGTTGTCCAAATAAGCCAGGGTCCTCCTGATCAACCTGCATGGCTTATATTAAGGCAAGTATCGCTATGCCCATTTCATAGCTATAGAAACAAAGGCAGAAAGGTACATGTGACTAATAGGACAGGGTACACACACTCTTAACCTGGGAGTGTGGTTTTCTGATGCTAAAAGGCCAAGCTGGTGGCTGTAAAGGTCACTAGTTACATCTTGTCTTTAGGAAAATACAGAGACAACCTTTCACCTGTAGCCATTGGATTTGCACTGATTCGCTTTTCGAAGGGAAAGGGCTAGATGCTTCGGAAGAAGTTAAACTAGGTCTGCCAAGGCAGTTTTAGGAGGGAGGTCCTCCTCATCCCTTCCTGGGGGAGCTGGATGGAGCAGAAGTAAGTAGCCATTTGCACAATAGAGTCTTGAGATTGTGCATTGAAGAAAAGCAAGACTTGACAGTTGGGTTCTTTTGTGTTAGTTGAAACTTGAAATTTCAAGCATTGATCTGCTAGGGCAAGCCTAAAACTGAATTCCTGAATAAGCTTTTCATTTCCTGGGTTTAAATGTTATAAATTTAAATAATGGATTTTTTAAATATCAAATGCCTTAATCGCTTAAGATTCAAAGTGTTTCTAGACCCCTAGCTTTTTCTTGCTCTTACAGCAATAGGTAATACTAGATTAGAATTGTCTAGTCCTCTTTTACATTCATTTTCTTGCGACAGGATGCTTTTCCTTTCTGAGAGACAGCTTTAAAAACTAATGTCATTCTGAAAGCAGTAGTGTAAGGGGGTAGTAGTTTACAGTTTGCTCAGATTTTATTGGTAGTATGCTCTCTCTAACTTCCTAGAAGTAGTTTTGATTTTAGAGGGAGGCTATATAGACCATGAATAGGAAGAGCCCACAAATACTTTAAATCCACTTTATTCTCATTGACTTGAACAGTTTTGCACAACTTTCAGCAACATCCATTATGAAATACAAGGAAGAGCAGGTCTTGGTTTGTTTTTTTTACCCATTCTTTCATTCCTTCCACATGTGTGGAGGAAAAATTTGTAGCAACACAGTGAAACATCAGAATTTCAACACTGAAAACAGAGACAAGACAAAAATATATATGTATGCAACTTTGAACTGGTCACACTTTAGGGCTAGGAACTGCACAATAAATATTACAGCTGCATTATTTTAAACAAGTTGTAAAGTTTATAACATCCTCTCTTAATTTAGAGAAATAGAACATCTGTCCTCTAGCATGGAATGCTACAAACACAGTACACTTGTGATAGGTATGAACTGAGGATTTTTGTATAGCGACTACTCATTTATACATGACCATGCTTAATAGGCAGCATACACAGAAATTAAATGAACTGTAAACTGTCAGCCATTCACCACCAGAGCACTACGTTGAATATCTTTAATTTGTTTACTTTGAGAGATCAAAGAGGTTAATATTTGAAGAGCCTTTTAAAGTTTCAGCTGGGCTCCGTGCCAGACAGTGAGTTGGCATAACACAGGAAGTAGCAGAAGTTGGTCCATTGCCATTCAAAGCTAAATGATAGCTGGAATAAGTCTGGGATTAATGTTGTGTGCCCCCCCCCCCCCCAAAAGTGTTTAATTCCTCCTGAAATACAAGTTCAAAAAGGTTGCCAACTCCCTTATTAATTTCTCCCATTGTGAAGCAATATGGTAAGTTCTGGCTCTAGCAGGTTAATGACAAAAGGCTGCTCTGTATTTAGTCCTCATCACATATTGGCTCTGCCATTATTAAACAAGTCCAAGAAGCAGTAGCTCTGACGGCTTTGAAGACACCAAACACCTCCAGAGTGCAGTGCAAGAAAGAGTCACCAGCTCCTCGGGATCACAATGAACCTTCCAACAAGAAAGTTTAGCATTGAACATCCCCTCTAAAGAGGCTCTTGCATACCACAATTGGACAAACAAATTAAATCAAATTCAGGTATCTGAAGGGAAAGTTTTGGAAGCATGTGGTGACCTCAACATTGTACTAGAAGGCAAATGTTATGGCATGCAGCGTGCCACTGAGGCAGGCTGGATTCCTGCTCCGTACAAATGGGATCACCACATCTTGTTGGGTCCTGTAGTACAAAGTAGCTACACTGAAGCAGGCGAGTGTCATGCCATTTTCTGTTGGGAGTGGGAAGCAAGAGGATAAAATTCTTGCTGCTGATAGTCGAGCAGCTATGGCTTTGATTTTTTAATTAAAGTGTAGTCCAACAGTCTTATTTAAATATTAGGTAGGAAAATAAATGCTATTTCTCAAATGCAGACTGACACATGGCTGCTTTCACATGTTTCTTTTGGTTAACACCTTGCAGAGTTCCACAACTACTGTGTTGTAATACACTTGCTTTAATACAGGCTCAATTGGAGGTTTAGAAGGGAAACTACCAAAGAATATGCTATATATTGGTAGTAGCAGCTCATTGGAAAAATTGAATAAATCCTATTTCAAAGCAGGGGAAATGCCCATTCTTTGCCTGATAGTCACTGGCTAAAACTAGGCCTGTATGCCCTTACCACCACCACCTCAGAATGTACCATATCACTGCACTAAGTCTCACCTCCTCTACTACAACAACTTACTTGGTTTACTTTCTCCCAGAAGCAAAAGCCTGTCTGTTAAGAGAGTACATCTATTTGGGAGTGGAGGGGGGGGGGGGGGGGGAGGGAGAATCCCCCACCCTACAAGTTTACAATTGCAGTTCCTCACTTTCTCTCAGGCCCATTCACACTAACTCCACCCACCATCCATTTCAGACACACAGTGAGGCCAAACAAACTAAGAGGAATGTTTTACAAAGACTTACTGAGTATGAACTAGGACATGTAGGACTGTTATAAACTCAGGCCTTGGCTACACTGGGGCTGTACAGTGCTGCAACTTGCTGCGCTCAGGGGTGTGAAAACGCCCCCCCGAGCGCAGCGCTGCAAGCTACTCCCCTCTGAGAGAGCTCTCTCAGCGCTGGCGGCGCGACTACATTCGTGCTTCACAGCGCTGCTGCGGCAGCACTGTGAATTGCCAAGTGTAGCCAAGGCCTCAGGTTCTCTCATTTCAGTCTTGCACAGTAGGGAAACAGAGGGGCTGAGATGAGAAATTTAAACTGAAGGGGATCATTGGAATGGGGGCAAAGCCTAGTCTTCCAGACTACGGAATGCATTCTGCATGTCCTCAAAGAGCTGAGCATAGTCTGCCTTGATATTCGCCTCGCCGTCTTTCACTGGGTCCTGAAAACACATCAAGTGAAAAAGTTAGTCTTGAAAAACATTTGCTCCCTCATACAGTCTGACAATCCTTTACCACTGGCTTAACTCCTTACTGACCTCTGGGTTTATATCTGCTCACTACACTCTGGAGAAAGCAGATGTTTATAGCCTCTTTAAATGACAGCTGGGTTAATGTCTCTCCCACATACCACACAATTAATAGGATAATGGAGAGTTTTCTTAGCCATTATCTAGGAAATTGGACCTATGGTTTGTAGAAACTTCTCAGATGAAAACTAAGTTTAAAAGGATTGAGGTAATGCTCATACTGGCAGTGATGCTATGTGATACAAGTGTTACAATGATTAAATACCATCTCCCCTCTAGCTAGAGCCAAATGGCATATGGAACTGTGGCATGAAAAATCAAGCACACTAAGATTTATCTTCCTCACTGCGCAGAGGCCAAATTCCAAACAAAATCCTTTCCACTGAAATTGAGCTAGTACAAGTCTGCAAGAACATGTCATGACACCTTCACTTTATACCAGAGAACTCTAATGCCCCAGTCACCCTCCATTTGTAGTGAGAAACTGAACTTGCAGCTATTCTCCTACTGAACACAGGCTATAAGGCCTCTACTTCAGAGAAGCCATTTAATGGACAGGATCGGACAATGGTATTATTGTGAGGGAGGCCACAGATGTGTCTAGACAGATGGATCATACTTTTCAATCTATTCCCTCAACATCTCTTTAAAGCTCATGTCAAACTGTGGGATGTGGGCCATGTAAATGCTAATAGAACAGTTTGTGCCTCTCTTGAACCAGATTCCTTTTCATAATGTACTTTTATTTTCATGGGTGCTGCTTTTCCATTCCCGATTAGATGTGTGTTGTATGGACAATGCCCATCATTTATTGAATATTTACTTGAAAAATGTGTTTTTAATGAGTCTGTTTTTAATGTTTTTAAACACATTTCTTGTCAGAGACTTAAAATACAATACTATCTAATTTTGGACCTAAGCCACCTAGCAGTGCCCAAGGCCATTTGGTTAGGTGTGACCCCATTAACATAGCTGCTTTCTCTGTGCTCATCCACAAAGGCAGTTCTCAGCTGAAAGAACCAGGGCCATGTATTTGATTACAGCTTAGGTTTAGAGTCATAAACAGAGAGGCATTTTACATCAACCAAAAAAAGTAGAGCAAGTGTCTCAGTTTCTGGAACCATTTCTCCTCATATAAGAAAAATGTTTACAGGCAACCCAGGATAACGGCTTTGTAGATGCACTGAAGGCTTCCATAGGACTTTTTGTCTCCTTAGCAAAGCAGTGTCAATATCCCTATTCCAATGCAGCAGGTGGCCGTACAGAGAAGCCAGGGAGCCAATGCCCTGCTGCCCACAGACATACCTTGAATTTCATGGAAACGAGTCTCTGAAGGATTTCAGACATATTTTCTCGGATGATGGACCATGTGATCTTATTGTCACTCTGGGCTGTGGTCTCTACAGCTCGGCGCGCCATGTCGTAGAATGCAATCATGTTGGAAAGCATCCCCACTGTCTTATAAAAAGGGCAGAACCTGATGGAAACAAGATAGAACCTAGTATGAACAACTAATGACTTTCCCAGGCTGTAGAGCAGTTGAGAATATCTTTAATGAAGTGAGAGCTCTGGTGTCTTCATGACTAACATAACCCTCTCATGGAGGCTGGATTCTCTTGGTGGATGGAAATATAAGAGTGCTGGCCTATTTCATCCCATAAAGCTACAACACAAAGCCCTGGATACACTCACTGCCAAGTGGCATAAACTGCCTATTGCAGGCCGAATTTTTTTTCAAAAGTATGACCCAGTGGCAACGGATCTTCAACTTCAGCCACAAGTACTCCTGTTCTTCTTTTTGCGGATACAGACTAACACGGCTGTTACTCTGAAACTTAGCATGATGGTGTGATCCTTGCATTACAATTCCAAGCTGTAGTGACACATTGTCACCACAGCAGCAAGTCACATCATCTCCATTATTGTGGCTGACTCCATTTGGATACAGTGCATTTCTGAGTGTTTCCCTTCCCACCTCCCATCTGTTTGGAGGAATGATGGCAGCTCCAGTGTGTTTCCTAGCATGGCTTGGCAGCACAGGGAGTGCTCCTATGGCACCAGCACTCCACTCAAAACAGAGACCGGCAAAGCAAGTGGTGGTCTTGACAGATACCACAGAAATGCCATGTTATTTATGCAGTGCATTGTTGTACTATACGACAGGTGAACGTAGCAAACAGAATCCCTTCCCAAAACTTGGTCTAAAGGCACAAGCAGCTACAACAGAGCACCACAAGCAAGTTGCCATTGGAGGGGGAATGCTTCACAGCACAGGTAGGTCTGGAGTTTGGGGAGGGGAGGGAAGGCTGAAGAACTCCATGGAAGGCTATTCTAGACACAAGAGATAGCATGGAAACAGGGTACAAAGTAGTTAAGAGGAGCCATTGAGAGGGAAGATTGAGTGGAGCACCAGGCTGAGTAAGGGCTGTAAGAGGAAGTTAAGAGTTGTAGATGGGCTAGAGTTGTGCAGTGATAGTGGAGAATAAGTAGCTTGAACCAGATTCTTGAGACACTCCTGAGTATCACTGGGGCCTATTGGAACAAAAAGATTCTGACTGGGGGGGGGAGGGGGAGGGCAGGGGGAGAGAGAAATATCAGTTCAGACTAAATGATCCTCTTCTCCCTCTCCAGAAGGAGTTAGTTTATTCAGGCAAGGGGCTCGTTCGTAGCACTGGTTTATTAGCAGTGCTCATTTCAATGGACAGACTGCTGGGGAAACTGTATCAATATAGCCAAGACCCTACCAAGGGGCCAGAAGGGGTCTGCATACTGTGCCTCTCTGACAACATGGAGCCAATGGCCCGATGGACCACCACAGGCTGCATTTTCCTATGAGCAGGCTCTCAGATCACCTTGAAAACAGGTCCTGGTTGCCACAAACTGGATCCTATTCCCAAATAGGATTTCCATCAGAACATAATACACGGAAGAATGAACGGGGAGCACACAGCTCTTGGCCCTCACCTGTCATAAGGGCTGTAGCCATTCTGCTGCAGGAAGTCATCTTTGATCAGTTTGGCAACCTCCAGGGTAATTTTATCTGTTTCTGCCAAGGAAGCCTAGAAGGCAAAGTCCAAATTTAGTTTGGTGCCAAGTTCTGTGTATGGGAGCGCTGGGTGTTGGCTCCCTAACTCTGCTAAGGCCCATAACGCCAGTTACTTGTTTACACCATCACCTTCATCTACAGGCATGTGGCTTGCCTCCCGCTCTTTTCAGATCACTATAAATACAAAATTATTTTTTTGCGTATTTCCCATTCACTGATACAAAGCCAATTATTCAATCAGCCACCAGTAGTTTACAAGCAGCATTAAACACAACTATTCAGTTTCCAACCTAGGTTGGGATTCCTGCAGATGCTAAGTAATGAGTTAAGTGAGAGATTCCTTCAAGATGTTAATTGCTTGCCTGCAGAGCAGCACGCACTAGACAATGCTTGCTAAGAGGCAGCTGTAGCTGTGATGTAAGCTTGCAGCTGATCAGGGAGCCAGCACTTCTGCTTTCCCTTCCCGGCTCTAGCATGTCCACACAAGGAAAACCAGACTCCAACAATGCATCTGAGGGTATTTCAGATAAACAATGCTATTTCAGACCAGACCATCAAAAATAAAAAAGTCTGCTGCTAAGAGGCTGCAGCTAATCCCTGAAGCCAGTAGTTGCTTTCCCCCAGTGTGCCAAATGAAGTCAGTGATAAGAAAATTCTTAATAGCATGCTGTGCAGAGCCATCTATCCCCTCAAAATAACCTGTTATAACCACAGCAAAGAGCAAGGCTGCACCCATAACATGTTAAACTGCTTCCATTTTAACAATAAAAAAATAATTTTATTCTTATCTGGTTGTGAGTGCTGCCTTGCCTCACCCACCAAGCACAACCTGAACTGTGATCTTGTAACTGAAGACTACATACATCATAAAAAGGCAACCCCCCCCCTTACACGCACACTTTCCTCTTTTCCAGGACACACAGAAGCAGAGCTTAGAGCTCTGGTGGACAGGCACCTTCTGGTGCAAGTGGCCCCTTCTGTAGCTGCTGGAGCCCTTCTTCCTGTCCATTGCTTTCCTCCCCCAATTTCTTCCAATGAAAGTTAATACATGTAGGCTGGCTTGGCTCATGTGTACTATGCACATGTGAGCTACAGTTTTTATAGCATCTATATCAGTTGAAACAGTCAGTTTTCACTGGGACCCTGAGGACACCTTTCCTCAAGAGCAGTTTCTCTGGCTAGGTTTAGCTTTCTACCCTGAAATGCTGAGGTGCACTGAGAAATTGAAAGAAGCCTGTAGAATGGGAGGTCACTGCACACACCAGCTAATAGGTCTCCAACACTAGGCATGATGACTACACAGCCACTTTGTAGAGAACAGACAACACTCGTCTAATTCTTTGCATCGTCGTGCCACTGTTGTGTGTTAAACTCTAACGGGACAAAATTTAAATGCACCCCACTCTTCAGGCCTATACTTTGAGCCCAGATTTTGGCGTGTCGGTGCAGTGCTTTGAAAATAGCCTTGTCAGGGTGCTGCAGGAGAAGGGGCCTCAGGATACTGTACTGCTGCATGGCTGTGAACTGGCATGTCACCAGAGGACAGGGGCACTGAAAGAAGTGACCGTGAAACTTTCCAACATGTTTATTAAATTAGAGACTCAGCCTGCAGGTCTAGTTCAAAGACAGGGGAAACAAATATCAGGTCAGGATCACTGCATCCAGAGCATTTTCCTTAACAAGAAGTGCACTGCAGTTGGCTGCAGAGTTGTTTTGCAAGTGTACTCACGGGCTGCCGGCGTGGGGATTTCTCCTATTTCTAGACTATTCCGAGGGCTGCTTTTTGGTTCCAGCACCAGAGCAGTAGAAAAGACTGAATTAAGTACAGCTAGTGGCAGACAAATCTACTGTTTTTCAGAAACACTTCTGTCTGAAGCATCTGGCAACAGCCACTGTCAGAAGACAGGATACTGGGCTAGACAGACCATTGGTCTGACCCAGTATGGCCATTCTTATGTTCTTAAACTCTTATTACCTTCCCTCCAGCTCTCAGTGCCTGCACACACACTCTGGCTAACAGTAGCCCCATCTCCCATGGATAGTGTCTACACTCTATGCCAGGAGCAGTGAAGTGGAGGCAGACCAGTTCTTTGGAAAGCCTTGCTAAGACACCATACTCCTCCCCACTCAGAGTGATCATTGCTCACCTTCCCCACAAGCTGCACAATCTCCGCCAGGTCCTCCTCTTCCTGCAGGATCTCCTTGGCCTTTGTCCTCAGAGGGACAAACTCTGTGAAGTGCTTGTCATAATACTCATCCAGGGCCCGTGTGTACTTGCTGTAGCTGATCAGCCAGTTGACAGACGGGAAGTGCTTGCGCTGAGCCAGCTTCTTATCCAAGCCCCAAAACACCTGCCAAATCCAAACAGATTCATAAGTGTCCCTCCCAGCAGAAGCCAAGTTATTAATGGAAGATGGTCAATCTCCCACACATTTCTGTATAATGAATACAGCAAAGACCATCCAGATCCTCCAGACAGGCTTGAAAGAGAATCTTTCCTCCCCACACTAACTGGAGGCCCTTAGATACTAAGATCCTCCCCCACTAGAATGTCTAGCATGCATTGAGTTGATCATTTCATGATGGTGGATCCCAGCTCCAAACAGATGGTCTTGAATACTTATCCTAGTGTCAGGCTGGAGGGATTGCCTTGCACAGGACAGATTCCAGCCCTGCTGCCTGCAGAATTAAGTGGGGCCCTACTAACTGCCAATACCTAAAATCAACCTCTCTTCCCAAAACACAGCTGTGCTGTAGGTTCACCCCTCTAGAAAACAGTCCAAGTCTCTATGCTCCTTCATTTAGGGATGCAGCCTCCTCTCTCTCCATCTTAGTACAAGGCTGCCATCCTTGCATTTGCCCTCTGTTTGAGGGACATGAATACTCCTGGGGAATCAGCCAACAGTGTGTGTCCGGAGTAGGGAGGACACGACACTGGGATGGGGTGGGCTTTCTCCCCACTTCCTGATGAATCCTGGCTGCATCAGGTCTGAGAGAACATCTTACACAGGGGCAGGCCTTGATACTGCCAGAACATTTCAAACCACCCTTACAAAACCCCCTTTCTGTAAACCATTCACACCATGGCCATTAGGGCACAATGGCTGTCACTGTACACGCAAGCACTTCTGATGCAGTGCATTCATTTCAAACCCTAGTGGAGTAACTAGGAGAATACAGCTTCAACACAGACTGCAGTAAGGTGGCACGTACCTGAACAATGCCCAGAGTGGCAGATGTGACAGGATCTGAGAAGTCACCACCAGGGGGAGATACACTGAGCAGGAAGAGAGAGAAAGGAAAGCAGTGATCAGCAGCACTGGTGCAGGGCTAAGCTGAAGCTCCAAACCCAGCACCATAACTCAATACCAGTAGCAGCCAGATTTACCAGCCTCCATGTCTTCCTTTCAACAAAATGCCCCACTCATTTGAAACCAAAGTCAGAGGATGCAGGAAGAGGAAGGATCCTGACTGGTTTTACTCTTGGTGAACAGTCACATTTTCCTGATCCAGCATTAGCAGCATCAGGCCTTCCCAATTCTTGGTACAAAATAGTATTCATCAATCAAGAGTCAAGGTTTCAAAGCAGACAGCAGGACATCAGGATTCTGAACTCTGATCCCAACAGTGTGTTTAGAATTCAAAAACTAAATCTGAGGAGAAATAACACCTTTCCTGAGCACAACGTCCACATTTGGGACCAATTACAACTTTCCACTGCAGGTAACATTGCCCTGCCACGTATCGATATCCATCCATTTCCAAACCCTAGGCCATACAATACAGTTACAGGATCTAGTTATTTGTCGAGATGATCCAATTGACATCTGACCCCAGCCTCATGACTCAAGGCTATGACCCAGGGCTCATTGCTGAGGATAAGGTGTTGGAGGGGAAAGAGAGGATTCTCTCAAGACAGCCTGGGGTCCAGAAATTTAAAGTGTTTGGGGGGAGGCAGTTTGACACAGAATAAGAGGTCCATTCTTGTAGTGGTCAATATCACTTCTATAAATTGTAGCACCAAGTCATTACACAGATGGATGATTAAGGCTGAGAGTTTGTCATAGAGGTCACGGATTCCATGACTTTCCGTGACTTCTGCAGTGGCTGGTGCTCCTGGCTCAGGGAAAGTTCCTGTGCCAGTTGCACCGGCCGCTGCTGGGGCAGTCTCGGGCCACCGTGCCCCCTATACTTCCAGCAGCAGAGTTTGGGTGTGGGAGGGGGCAAGGGTTTGGGGCATGGGATGGGGAGAGGTGGGCTCTGGGCAGTGCTTACCTGGGGGGGTTCCTCAGAAGCGGCAACATCCCCCTTGCTCAGCTACTAGGCGAAGGCGTGGCCATTGGCCAGGAACCACGGCCAATGGGAGCTGCGGGGGCGGTGCCTGCAGGCGGAGGCAGTGCTCAGAGCTGCCTGGCCACACCTCTGCCTAGCAGTTGAGCGAGAGGGATGTCGCCACTTCTGGGGAGCCCCCCAGGTAGGGTGACCAGATGTCCCGATTTTATCGGGACTGTCCCGATATTTGCTGATTTATCCCGTGTCCCGACCTACCTTCGGTCGGGACGTCCGGCACAGGCGGAGCCCAGAGGGGGCTCATGCCCCCCCGCCCAGACTCCGCGGAAGAGACAGAACGGAGGCAAGCTTGCCACCTGGCTGCAGGCAGCGCTGGGGTCAGGCAGGCTGAGCGGCGCCCCAATCCGCAGGGCAGCGTGAGCCAGCTACTCTGTCTCACAGGACTCAGCTGCCGCTACGGGAGGTGCTGCAAGGCGCAGAGGTGTTAAACTCCCCGCCCTCTGGTTACCTGGTGGGCTGGGGACACCGTGCTCTGCTCTACAGCCAGGTAACAGCTGTTCTCACAGCCTCTGCCTCTTCCCCCTTCTGTGTGTGGGGTCAGCGAGAGAGACACGAAGTGAAGATCTGTGTCCGTCAGCGGACGAGAGCGGTTATGTGGGAGAGGGTTTGTCCCATTCGCAGTGTGGACCCAGCTGCTGCAGGGCTCTCCAAGTCACCCGCTTATTGCTGGCACCTTGAAAGACTCAAGTTGGCAACATGATAAGCTGGTGCGGGGGGAGCCCACCCCGCTCCTGCAGAGACTGACCGTTGTGGAGATGAGCCTCCCCCTCAGACAAGCAGTGCTTTCCCTTTAAGAGGCCCGCTTGGCTTCGCAGCGTCCCCTCCCCTTCCTGCAACGCCTGCGAGTGCGGTTCGGACGCAGAGTCGCCGCCAGAGCCTGGGCTGGCACGATGGGCAGCTGGGACTAGGCCGCGGCGCCGGGAGGCTACTCGCCGGGACTCCAGGCTTGCCAGGGCCCGGGACCATGGGATAGCGAGTGCGACAGAGCTGGCCAGGGATAAGCTGCAGCCCTACTGCCCGCGCCCAGCGGGGCCTGGGAGGAGAGAACGAGGGGAGTGGAGCTCCAGCGGCCTTTTTTTTGCCCCCCCTCCCCCGCATCCTGACATTTCCCCTGTGTGATCTGGTCACCCTACCCCCAGGTAAGTGCTGCACAGAGCCCGCCTTACCCCATCCCAAGCCCGTCCCACACCCAAACTCTGCTGCTGCTGCTTGGGGGGGGGGGGGGGGGGGGGAAAGAGGGAGGGAGAGGCTAGGTACCGAGCCTGCTGGCCCCTCCAAACCCTCCCTCCCCCAGGCCGCACGCCATCACCCACCCCCAAGCATCTGGGCCGCCCCCCCAAGTTTTATTAACTAAAAATACCCGTGACCAAGTCATGGACAGGTCATGGACCATGAATTTTTGTTTACTGCCTGGGACCTGTCCATAACTTTTACTAAAAATACCTGACTAAAACATAGCCTTATGGAGGACTAATGAAAATTTTAATTTCTGTAAGACCTCCCAGAGATTGGACACTAGAAACCAGTAGAACCATCTACCACTTTCAGATAAGCAAGTGAAGTTGCTTTTAAATTTAAAGGTTTCCAGCTCCTCAGACAGGTATACAGATGTCTAAGTTATTAGGACATTGAGCACAGAAGAAAATCAGAGACATTCCTGCAAGTCTAGGGCAAGTTACCTTCCTAATGCCACATTGAAACAGCTGTCAGCCCATCTCCCTCCTCCCTTTCACCAGCGAACTGGCTACAACTGTTGCCTCACTACAGAAACTGCTCTCAAAGGTCTCCAGCATCTCTTCCTGTCCAAGTCTCAAGAGCCTATACTTTCATCCTGCTCAACCTCTCTGCTGCAGAGAGCATCAGAATGACAGGCAGGGAAGCTGATCAGGTCACTCCCCTCCCTCAGCTTGATGCCATAGTGGTAGAGAGTCTGTGGAGGGATTTTCAAGCAGTGTGTCACCACTATCAAAGCTCTCCATAACTCTGCCCCTCCCTACTTATGCAAGCGTCTCTCACATCACAATGAGTTCCTGTCCAACCCACACTGGCTTCTCTGCTCTGCCTGTGTTCCCACTCTCAATCACTCATGTGCCAGCTTCTCACATAAATCATCTACATACCATCTTCCATCCTTGCTGCCCCTTGAGCATGGTACAGTCTCCTTGAGCTCACCCACAGGCCTCTTATCCTCTCCACATTTCAATCCCTCTTGAATACTGTTGACAGGCATGTTATTCCCTCCCTGCCCAAACTCTGCTTCCTGTCACTCTGTCCTTAGACTGGGAGTTCCTCAGGGCAGGGGCCATTTCTGCTTGCCTGTCTGGGAAGCACCAAGCCACTGCTCCCATCACCCACCCCCGAGAAGAGCTGCAATCCAGGGAATGCTGAAAGGTTCAGTACTTACGCCCCGACGATGCTGACACTCCCTTCTCGCTCGGGGTTCCCCAGACACTTCACTCTGCCAGCTCGCTCATAGAATGAAGCCAGACGGGCACCGAGGTAGGCTGGATAGCCACTGTCTGCAAGCATCACAGAGAAACTACATCATGCGAAGGCTCAGCATCTACAGGAAGGCTTCCTGTGGCTGAACACCAAGAACAAAGTCTACTCACCAGCTGGCATTTCAGCTAAACGCCCTGAAATTTCCCTAAGGGCCTCAGCCCATCGGGAAGT
The DNA here is from genome assembly GCF_027887155.1 of Malaclemys terrapin pileata. Classification (NCBI taxonomy): domain Eukaryota; kingdom Metazoa; phylum Chordata; order Testudines; family Emydidae; genus Malaclemys; species Malaclemys terrapin. Next base: position 146,397,708 of record NC_071505.1, read on the forward strand.
GGAGTCAGCCATCATACTAACATTGTAGCCCATGTCCCGGAAATACTCAGACAGGGTGATTCCTAGAACAAAGAGAAGAGCACACTGCAGGTTACAGTTCAGACAAGTACTCTGGCTCATACACCTTTCCTAGAAGGGCAAGAAGCCTTTTCAGGGGACATTGAAATACTCATTTAGATTTGATGACAAGGGAGGCTGAAAGTTATTCCTTTTGGATTCCCAAGAGTTTCCTCACTGCTTTGGTACCTTCTCCCTCTCTGCTCCTATTCTCTGAACACAGATTTGCTCCCCCTTGGTGAGCCACGTGGACTGTGCCCCCCATTCTTGTTCTTCTGGTCCATGAGATTCAAGAGCTATGCCATTAGTTAACTTGTGCTTCTTTTGAAAGGTTGCCTCCGAGGCAGTGTAACAGACAGGGAGGCTATTCCCAAAGTGTGGCTTTAAAACAGTCCTTTACAGCAGAGAAGGGGATTTAAAGCTAATGGGACGCATCCTTTGGTTTCCAATCTGGCAGACTACAATAACTAAGGGAGGTCAGGTTTTGTCTCAAGTATTTGACAGCATTCAGTAAACAGCTTGTATTTTAAGATGAAGGGCATAACCCTCATCCCACCAATTTATGGGGGAATGTAAAGAGAGATAAAAAGGTCATAGCTGTATTCTCCACAGTCAAGAAACCATACTCTTTCCAGAATGAGCTAAGCTTTACAGAGTTGATACCAAACAACTACAGGATCAGAGCTGACAAAAAATCCACACTAGTAGCAAGGATTAAAATGGCAAATGCAATTCCTTGGCAGCCTATGTCTAAGAGAAGATCAAACTACTACACAAAACCTATTGGGTAAGTAAGGTTTAGAAAGATCAGTTTCTGAAACTAAGCAAAGTTAGTAAGCAGAGAATACATTGGAATCTGGATATACCAGAGGGCAAGATGACACTCATCCCGGGTAGCTTTTACTTCTCTTGTAACTCTTACCGGTATAAATAGAGGCTTCTCTGGCAGCGACGGGCATGTTGGAGGTATTTGCTACTAAGGCTGTTCTCTTCATAATACTTTCTACCTTCCCATCAACTTCCATTGTGAGCTAAAAAGGCAAAAAAAAAAAAAAACAGCACATGAATCTGTATAACCCTACAGTGATTAACCCCCCCCCCCCACTCCTGTGCCAGCAAAAGACCCAGTACAAGAGTATTTGCCCTCACAAGTGGTCTAACAATGAGAGCAGGGGATTGGACTTTGGGCTCGTGAGTTCTATATGCTGTTCTGTTACCGAAACCCCAAGTGACTTTGGGTAAATCCCTTAATTTACATGCCTCGGTTTGCCCACCAGTGAAAGGGTGAGGACAGATTTACTAGAGGTAAAGCTTGTTCAGATAATTGGATCAATACCACTTAGAACAGATATAAATGCTTTCACCTTCAAAATGGTGTACAAACAATTGTACTTTGGAACCTTTGTGGACAATATGTAGATAGGGAAACGGAGGCAGAAAAGGTAAATGACTTTCTAGAGCAGGAGGTGGGATTAGAACTCACAGCCTCACTCCTGTGCTCAGACCATGTCCTGTAAATATGCTAGATGAGCAGTATTGCTATATTAATGCTCTCTGGTTCTTATGTTTGCCATTTTGTTGGCTTATTTTAGTATTAGCAGTGTTACTGTTCAGTAAACTTGTGAGGGAAATGCGGAGCATGTTGTCTTTGTGAATTTAATTACAGTCTTCCTCAGCCTCCCCATGAGGCCAGAAAAGAATCTATTTACATGTTTGTGCATTGTGCTCTGTAATTTCTAGAAGAAGCTAGCTCTCCCAGGAGGCACATCTGTCCCCCCTACTATTGCATCCCCATAAAGGGACGACTCAACTCTCCCAATGACAACTAAGGTGGATTTTTTTGGGGGGTAGGGAGGTGGAGAGGGAAGAACAGGGAACTGCACAGATATTGCTTTGAAAACATAGGGCTATAGGAAGGAACCACAGTAGTCAAGTTAATAAATTGATGTGCAAAACAGTCTTAATGCTACATTAGGGTTTAGATTTAAAAATAAATCAATCACACATGAGTTTTCAATTCCATAAATTACACCCCAGGCAATGAGACCCACCATTAGGCAACCGCAGTCAGAGACAGGGATTCCCTTTCCCCTTATAAAGAAGCACTGAAGAGCACATTGTCACATTGTCTGTATTATCTCGCAATAACACCCCTAGGATCTGATTTGCAGAGGTGCTGAGCATCTACATTCTCAGTTACTTCAACACTAGTGTATACATACAAAGGGGCAGAACTCAACCAGCTTTTGAAAAGATTTTCTTCATGGGTGCAACTAAAACCTCAACATTTATGTAATGTTGCCTATTATTTTGGGGTTTTTTTTTTTTTTTTTTTTTTTTAAATGTTTATCCCAACGTTAGTTCAAATGTTGTGTTGAAAGCTCCCAAAACTGACATCCTTCCCTAGATGGGACAATGACAGCTCTTACTATAGCACAACAGATTACCACACCACATGGTGTCTGGAGGGACATGAAATGAGGCCCGCAACAGCTGAGGGTCTGACAGTATCCAGTGGTTCAAAGCCACCATATCAACAAGACACATGCAACACCTCTGTTCCCAGGAACATTTGGAAAGAATCCTTGCATCCCATACTGACCTCTGGGAAATCTCTGAGTACTTCAGACATCTCATTTCCTCGTTCTCCACAGCCTACATAGATGATAACATCACTGTTGGAGTACTTGGAGAGAGACTGGGAGATCACAGTCTTTCCACAGCCAAAGGCCCCGGGGATAGCAGTAGTACCCCCTTGTACACACCTGAGGAAAGAAGAGCCAGACTGGTTTATACTGAACTCAGACAAAGACAAGCAATGTCCTGTTTGCATATTGGAGTAAGTTTTCTTCTCAGACCTCTGAGGCTCTCTCACTTCACTTGCCTAAGACGGCGAAGATGGCACATGGAATCAGGTTTACCCCATGTCATGAGTACATGCGATATTTCAACACGCCAGAACAAAGGGAACAGGCTGTCCCTCCCCTACACCAACAGCACCTACCACTGTTCCCAGAGTAACTAGCTAGTGCTGGGACAACAGCTGGAACAGGTTCAGTACAAAAAAGTGTTTCACTAATGGAGATGTCTGAGGAATGAGCAGGCTGAACATCCAACTTAGAAGCATCACTGAGAGAAGAAGTGACATGAGACATTAGGCCAATGTTGTCAAGCATAGATGCCTAAAGTTAGGCACTTAAATCCATATGCAGGCACCTAAATAAGTGGTATATTTTCACAGGTGCCAAGCCTCTGAAGTCACTGGGAGTTGCAGGTGCCTAACTTTAGGCCTCCAATCTGGAAAATGTAGGCCCTTGTACAAGCTGCTTTCTCAGTGATAAGATAAGTGATAACTCTGACTATATCTGGAGACTCCCCAGTTATAGCATTTACTAGGCCTGTTTTATTATGACATTTTCCTCCTCCTTTTGGTGCACAGGGAAATTTTGGTTTTGCCAGGGATTCCTCTGAAGTACTTGCATCACCATTTTTGGGATGTTGCTCTGGGGCATAGGAGATTTATATACATTTTCCACTCCTCTTAAAGGAATTCTTGTACAAAGATCAGACCAAGCCCCACGGAACCCCAGGTGGTACTTACGGGAAGAGGGCATCAAGGACCCGTTGGCCAGTTAGTAAGGGATGGTTGGCTGGTAATTTTTCAGTGACAGGACGGATTTGACGTACAGGCCAGACCTGTACCATAGTGAACTTCTCCTTCACACCTTCAAATTCCAGCTCCAAGACAACATCCTACCAGAAGGCAGCAGACACCCGGAGTAAGCAGACAGCTAGATGCTGGGGGAATGTGCAAGTTCTCATTCTCACAAGTCTATACAGAATCCCACCAGCAATGCACACCATTAATGACTAGTTATTCTTTAGAGCCATAGGCCTTCCAGTCACCCCAGTTACTACCCCAGCCTGCAGGAAACCCACTTTCCATATTTACAATGTCAGGGAAATTACTCCTGGGGGAATTCTGCACCACTGCGCATGCGCAGAATTTATGCCCCCTGCAGATCTTTGTTTCCCAGCAGAAAAATGACTTTCTGATGGGGAAACAAAGGGGAGCCACAAGAGCTGTCACGTGACCCTCCACAGCAGTATGTTTTGGGTTCCCAGAGCAGCCAGCAGAGAAGTAAATCACTGTGGGGCAATGGGTTGGACGGGGTGGCCCCTACCCTGCGCCGGGCTCAGCTGCCAATCCCAGCTGGCAGGACAGGACTTCCTCTTCCCCTGCATGGCATCCAGGGCCATGTCAGACCAACCTCCAGATTTCTCCCCTAGCTGTAGGAAGCTCTGCAAATTCCCCTCACCCCATGCTTCCTGCACCCATTGCTCCTCAGCTGCAGGGGGAGGGATCACCGTACAGTGAGCTGCTCCATCTGCCCAACCCCCATGCATCCAGACCCCCCTCCCACCCAGACCCTCCCACCAAGCCTCAGCCCCCCCCCTGCACCCAGAACCCCCTCCAGCCCCATTCTCCCTGCACCACCCCAATGAGTATCCTGCACCCGGATCCCTACCCCACTGAGCTCCAACCAGCTGCACCTGGATCCCCACTGAGCCCCACTCCCCCAGCATCTGAATCCCCCTGCCAAGCTCTATCCCCCCCCGCCCCCACTGAGTCCCAGTCACCTTTACCTGGACCCACCGGCAGAGTCCCATTACTGTTGCACCCAGAACCACCACCCCCAACAAGCCCACGTGCATCAAGATCCCCCCTGCACCCAGATCCCCCACTGAGCCACCTGCACCCAGACTGCCCCACACAGAACCCTCTCCATCCACACCTGGACCCCCACACACACTTGGATCCTGCCTTGCTGAGCCTGCCTGCCCACACCTGGTGCACCTGGCATAGAGGAGCAGGGTCCCGGGGTCTTTCTGGGGCTGCCCCAGTCCTTGCACTGTGTCAGAGTTGGGTGCAGCCTCACCGCTGAGTCTGTGTCGGGGGAATGTGGTGGTGGTGGGGGGGGGGGTGCGGCACAGTGATCTCATCTCTGTGCAGCCAGTGGCCTGTGCTCCCCAATGCCATGCTGGGGATTCCACATTTATTTGACAAATAAAATGTGCAGAATTTTAAAATATTGTGCGCCGAATTTTTAATTTTTTGGCACAGAATGCCAAAGGAGTAGGAAATCAAGTGTAAGCATAAAGCCTCAGCTTCAAATAATCGTGACGCACAGTAGCTAAGGAAAAGGCCATTGTTGATTCTGCATGTACTTGGGACACTGCAGGACCACCCACAGTGGAGTGGCAAACATGGTGTATTTAAATGGCATCCGCTCCCGCACATGAGCAAGGTTGAGTTTTCACCATATGGAGCAGCTTGATTTCACAAAGTATTAGGGTGATCACTGTTGGCAAGTTGGCAGCAGGTGACCTGCATCTCCAAAACCCAGCTGCAAGAGTGTGGAAAGCACTAGCCAGCACCATCTGGAAAACTTACTGATGTGTCGTAGTTCCCTGGTGGAGCAATATATGTTACCGTCCCCCTGTTCCGTGGGGGCAACATGATTTTGTGTTTGATAAGGGAGTTTTCATTCACCAGTCCATAAATATCTCCCCCAGTGATGTGACTGCCAACCTAGGATCAGGAGAAGAAAGTATTCCTTTAGTCATACAAATGAAAGCTTCAGGTTTAGAGAGAGAAGCACAAGGCTTTATAAAACAGTCCTTAAATCTAGCACCCTGTCTTCTGTGTAAGGCACTGTAACAGCCCAATAGCCTGTTTGCATCTTTTACTAGCACTGTGACAGCCCTGCTAGAAATGGGCTATCAGCCTACACAAGAACCGCAACCATTATATGCAATGAGGCTTGCAAGGCTCAGACAGCTGTGTGATTATGGATGAGTAGTGGAGATTCCCTGGCCTCCTTTCTACCCAAAAGCCAGACTAACTTGAGTACAGCAAAGATGGAATGCGCCAATTTGTAGACAATGGAAAGTGAGGTACTAGAAGAAGGCAATCAGATCAAAGGTCTCACGTTTCAGCAGCGAGGCGGTCTTCAGGGTTGACAAAATAACTTGGCCAGAGCTACACCACCCTCTCCCAGAAAACGGATGCGTTAGAGAGCTATAGCTATCCTATTTGCTATGCCCAGCGTGTTCCCATTAATTATCTTTATTGTACTGTAAAGACATCCAGTTTAATAGGTACCACTGTATTTACCAACTGTGCCACCTAGCATCACATTAGTGGTACAGGCATTCACTGCCTGCTCTTTCATAGCCACTTTGCCTTAATCCACCAGTATGCCCACCCTCAAGCTCACTGGACTTCTGTTTCACAGACACAATGTATCTGAAAATGTGACTCACAATTCATCACTCTGCACATTCTTCCCCCACACTGCAATGTGCCTGGGGGATTTTTGGCAGCTTTGTCAATAGCCTACCCGCAGGTTTTTGGAAGGTGAAAAGTCCCATTTGAGGTCTTTGCTCAGGGCTGACACGTTGACACCTCTGGGGATGTAGATACTTTGGGTCTGAGTGCTGATGTCTGTCAGAGGCCTCTGGATACCATCAAAAATGGCCCCCATAATGCCAGGGCCAAGTTCCACTGAGAGGGGTTTGCCAGTACGGAGTACAGGATCTCCTACAGAGACACCAGCTAAAGAGGTCGGTTCAGGAAAAGCTCATCCACGCATTTACCAAAAGACATTTTATCTCACTAATTCAACTGCTCAGATTGTGCAATGCAATGTATCGCAAAGGAGATAAGCATTCAGCCTCTATTCTCATATCTCAGCCTGGAATAATTCAGATTGAGGTTTTCACTCTCCAGAGAGGAGACACTAAATATTTTCCTTTATGACCATTAGTCCTGAGCCACAAAATGGAAAAGTTTACTGGAAACCCACAACCATATTTAGAGATCCAAAGAGGACAGATAAAAGCTAGCTCATCTCTAAAGAGCCTCATGTGACTTACGCCTCCTGGGGAGGGTAAGAGAATGAGTCACAGGTGACAGTTGCCATTTAATGTGCTATAGGAAGGTGCTCACATACCCTGGTGATGAGGGCTATATAAGGGCTCTTCCCGTGTGAAATTAACCCGTGGAGTCAGTAGGCAAGAAGTCTATTCTCCATTTAAGCCCTCAAAATAGAACTTCAGCGAGACTTCATGACCCACATAATACTTTTGCACAGAGATGGAGATGATGTAGCCAACTCCAAGTTTAATGGCTCCCTCCCTGATGTTCTCCCTCCTTCAACATCGTTATCTATTACCAAAACTGGATGGTACATTTTTGTAGCAAGCAAGTTTGGATCAACAGTATGGATTTCCCAAGGATACATGTGCAATATGCTTATGTTTAGCAGAGAAATCAATCCACCCAAAGGAGGAATCCTTCCCAATTTTAAAGCTGTATTAGGATATTTTAACAGTACACACTTTTTGAAACCAAAGCAAAAACAACCACCAAAAACTGAATTTGCTTGGTAGCTCTGGTGTTTGTCATTTGTATTTGCCAATGAACAAATACAGTCCAGTTACCAAGTTCAAGTGTAACTGAAGTTAGACATTAAATCAGGATTGAGGTTTAAGGAGACGTGAGAATGATGGAAATTTTCTTCAATATCCTCAAAAAACCTTATTGGGCTTGTACATAACCTCTCTAGCGGGGGGATGTGATGTGTGGGAGTTCAAAGGACTATACTGAGAAAGGCAGGAATGAACGTGGGACCCCAAATAGGTTTCCAGGGAAATATCTACAGATAGGTTTATACAAATTCCCCACCTCCAGTCATGCCAAATCCCAGCCTTTTGACGGTACATCTGAGGAGAGGATGACATTCTGCTGATTACCTGTTCCAGGAGTTGGTGATCAAAGGCCTAAGCTATAAAAGAAACAGACTGATCTGTCCAGTCTGCGTTCTGGTTCTGTCTGAGACAGTTACAAACTTGTAATGATGGGGAAAGTCCAGTTGTGGGTTTTGAAAGATGGACTCCTACTAAAGCCCGAGACTGGAGTTGGGGTGACCCTGGTGAGCTTTTTAGCATGTGTATAGATGCTTTTATTGTTTTTAATGTTTTCTCTGGTATTGCTTTTACTTTTAGAATAAAGGTGCTGGTTTATATAGAGCTGTGTGGTAACTTGTAACTGCTGGCCATTTCTCTGTTCATAGCCTCTGGAAAGGAAGCAAAGCCCAAACAGTGGCCTGTATAGGCAGCCTGGATTGCTGGGAATATCACAGTGTAGGCAGGGAACTGTGTAGCCTGGAAATACTCTGGTCAGAAGGGAGTGAAACACAGGTCTCTGTCCAAGAGAAATGATGGCTGAGGAACCAGGAGCCTAGAGTGGGTGCCCTTCTTGGGCCAGAGAGTGAATACAGGTGCAGTTGCCTTCAACTGTAACAATAGATACAGGATATATTATGCAAGTCTTATAGAAGCAGCGGTGTACTTTGAAGACTGTCTCATTACCAGGGTTGTGCAATTATAACAATGTAATCATGCACTTTTTACACACGCTCCATCAAAACCTATGTAAGGGATAAGGAACAGAGATGGCTTCTGCCTATGACCACTGCAATCTAGTCCCACTGAGGTTTGTTTATTTGCTCTACTCATCATCCTACCTGTTAGGATTACTTAGTTTGACAGGCCTCAAAGACACCAATGAGAAGGATACAGGTTTCTTCATACACCTGGATAGTAGCCATATCACCCTCCAGACGGATAATTTCTCCCACCAGCTCACAGTGGCCAACTCGTACCAACTCGTACATAGCTGCACCTGCCATGTTGCAAGCAGTGACCACTGAAAAAGAAAAACACCTGGGTGAAACTATTTCACATCTTGTCTGAAGAAGTCAGCTAACCCAGCAAAGAATGTAGAGTGCTGGAAAGCAGAGGTCTGGTACCCAATCAGTCCATGTAAGTAGTAAGCGGGTCCTGGAGGGACAGCTGCAGAACTTATGAGCCAAAACAAAAATGTCCTGTGTTTATTACCCCTGTTCCCTGGGTCCTATGGCCAGCCGCCATTAGACCTTAGTAATCTATAGACAGCTGTAATTCATATCCAGGATATGCCCTGTACTCAGCACGAGACTAAGAAGATTTAAGATTCTAAATGACAATCCTCCCAAATCCCTGCTAAAAAGACACTCCTTCCCCAAAGCCCATCATGAGCACATTCACCCCTGGGAAAAGTAAAAAAGACACGACACTCCCACTATTCTGACATCAGACCATCTGGTATATTGTCCATTTAACTTCTGGAGTGTGCTGGGGCAGGGACTGTGCCATTTTATTACTACTATTTGTATTTGATAGGTTTGATTTTGCAGGAAAGTGACAGATGATTTTTAAACAGATCTTTGAAGTTGATAAAGCCTTTGCCACCTGATTAGAACTATTTTAAAGTGGATTATATTTTGGCCCTAAGCTACCTCACTATCCTAAATGACCAGAAACTAACTACAATAATTTAATACATTGGCTTATGAATGAAATGTGACTGTTATGTTGAAGAGATTCCTAAAGTTGTCCTGCTTTCTTCAATACAATGCCCTCTAATACACAGGGTTTGACACACAGGAAGACACGCATTCACAGTGGTTGATTTATAATAAATAAAACTAATACATAGTAACACCTTACTGACATTTCCCATGCTGGTGACTCTCAATTTCGTACATGCATGTAAAGCAGCAGACAGCTCTTTGAGGGCTTTGTGCTAGGTAGAGTATGTGTGAGTGTGTGTGTGTGTGTGGGGGGGGGGGGGACGACGACAATTAATCACTTGGAAAAGCTTCACTGTGCTTCCTCCAAGAGGACAAAGATCCATGAAACAGTTTTCATAATACAATGTTGAACCCACGCCTTCCCCAACCGAACAGCACCTACCGGGTCCTGAGACTCCATGGACGTAGCCAAACACGCTTTCCCTATCTTCATCTCGGATTTTGGGTAGCTTGGAAAAGTTCATCTTGCCCGTTTACCTGCCCAATAAGAAGACAATCAACAGTTCATTCTCTACAGAGCAGGAACAGACCTAACCCAATGAGCAGCAGACTCCCCTTTTCAGCTCCCCTCTCCCATTGCTTCCAATTAACAGAAAACCCAGTGCAGGAGCCTCAAAATTCACGTGGTCCGATGCACCTTAATTCCCACCCCTTCCACCACTATGGATTCATGGCCAGCTATAGTGAATAGCAGTTTGCTTGTTTTTTTACTTCAGCAAGACATACCAGTAGAACAAGCCTTATTACTAACAACATTGTGACACTGGCAAAACAGGGCCCCAGGTGCTTATTGTGGAACTATTTCCACCCTGATTTTAACACCACTAAGTACAGCAAACTATGCTCTGAATGTATTATTTTAAGCCCAAAGTTCATCTCCCACTCCTCTCCCCCTTGCTGTAAGGCTCACTTCAATCTGCAACATTTACTAGAATGATAAGTGATTTCACAACTTTCAAAGCAGCATTTCTGAGCCGCATAAGTACTGTATGCAGCCTAAAGTACCACTATGCCTGGAATCCCCCCAGTGCATTTTTACAGCGTCACGGTTTAGTGTTTGTTATGTCTCTGAGATTGCTACGTCAAATGTATTCCTTCTACAAGTCAAGTGATGCCAACACCACAGCATCCAGCTGCTATATGCTCCGTTGTTAGACAGCTGGATAGATTCTGCAGGGTTAACAGGAGGCCTTACACTTACGGATTGGGAAAGACTTCAAAATAGATTTAGAGCTTAAACACAAGGATTTGCAAAACAACTCCTCACTGACTGGCCACAAACAGACTGCAGATCCATGTCCTTTCTGTAATAACTGGCAGTTGGGCTGCACTGTGCTTGAGGTCTTGATAACAGCGTTTAACAGCTCTTTGCTTGGTCACCCATCATCCTGCTGGTTGTGTGTTACCTTGGAAACTCACGGCAATGTTACGCCCAGTGTCTCTGCTTAGACAGTTAACAAAGGGGTTCATCAGGGCTTGAAAAAACTTGCCCCAAAACCTACTAGACCTGGTGAAAGATACATGTGCTGCTATTCCATCTGCACATACACATCACCTATCCCACCCTCCTTGCAGGGCTCCTCTTCCCAGTCTGCTCTCTAGGGATAGTAGGGAGAAGACTGCTGCTCTCCAGGGCACATAGGGCTCAGTCTCCCAGTTCTTCCATTGTACATGGGCCCTCTGCTTCTCCCTAGTCCCACTCAGCCAGAATTCCTACTCACCCTGAACAAGCAGGTTTTTCCAAGCCCAAGTGCTCGCTCACAGTAGTGGGTTGTGTGATGTGGATACCCATTTATTCCTTTCCCAGGCCACTGAAGAGATGATCATGACTCAGTCCCTACCAACTTGAATGGGAACTGGTAACCTAAAGATGAAAGGCTGGGTGTTCCATTTCTAATTCCTAGAGCTATCTAGTCCTTCTGGCATGAAGTGTCCTGTGACCGTGCAGTAGCTCAGGAACAGAGTGGAGTCCTCAGCACTATGAGGCTATACTGTGTAGCTTAGCATTAGAAGCCAATTTTAAAAAGTTTGTTGAGAATTCCATCAGCTATTTCACAACTTTAAGAGGGCGTCATCACCAAAAGGCCACCTGAAGCTCAGGAGTCACAGGCAAGGGAGTCAGTGCAGCAGTGGCGCCAGCTGTGCTATTCCACATGCCCCACTGAAAAAGCAGCAGGACTTAAAATCCCACCCAGAACATTCACCCCAAGAGATCGTTCACGGACAGAAGCTCCAGAGCCATTAACACTACTGCAGGGTTAGTTCCTACCTACACAATCCTTAAATCCGTGTGCTGAACCAAAGACCAATCTACATTCTGATGTGACTGAACCATGAGAGGTAAAAAAGTTGTTGCTCCTCATCCATGCTCCCACCTAGGTTAACAGAGGCATAAAGGGACTTGGATCAGGTCACACCATTCTACGTCAGCTCCTTCTGGAGCTCAAACACAAACTGTTCAGATCAGGAAAGTCAGTTGTGAGCCACAGCCAGTGATGTTATTTGAAAGGGTTTAACTCATCTTCAGTCAGAGCTTTTGAAGAGCCCACAGCATGAGGCAAAAGCAATCATTCCAAGGACAGACAAACACATTCATTTAGACCTGCAGCAAAAGCCTTCTGGGAGGGATAGCTCAGTGGTTTGAGCATTGGCCTGCTAACCCCAGGGTTGTGAGTTCAATCCTTGAGGGGGCCACTTAGGATTTGGGGCAAAATCAGTACTTGGTCCTGCTAGTGAAGGCAGGGGGCTGGACTAGATGACCTTTCAAGGTCCCTTCCAGTTCTAGGAGATAGGATAGGAAAAACAGCCTACCTAGATCTTGTCCATCTTTCAGACAGACAATCTCCTCCCCTTCTCTTGCATCCCCACTCCCCCCTTGCTTCCCTGTACTTTGTCCAGAAGGCTACCAAAGTCATCTTCCTCACTCACCACTCTCTCCATGTCAAAGGTTTTGGAATCATTCCATTAGATTGCCCTTGACCCAAACATTTCAAGGGCCTCATCCTGACCTCTAAGGACACACCTACACTGCAGCTGGGAGGTACGACTCCCAGCCCAGGTACACAGACTCGCACTTGCACACCTCGAGCTAGCATGCTAAAAACAGCAGTGGGGACATTGTGGCACAGGCTGTGGCTCAGGCTAGCCACCCAAGTTCAAACCCATGGGGTTGGATGGGCTTGAACTTGGGTGACTAGTCCAAACAGCTGCCCATGCTGCACTATTTTTGGCATGCTGACATAGCGTGGTCTGTCTGGGCTGGGAATCACACCTCCCAGCTGCAGTGTAGACATGCCCAATGTCTGCACAACACTGGTCTGGCTTACCTCTCCAAAACCAACATCCACTGCTAAGGCTTCCAATACCCTGGCAACGAAACCTGCTTCAATACTCCCTTCGGATCCTTCTCCCATGTGGTCAGAACCGCCTCCACATCCTGGTGCACCAAGCCACAAGGCCCAGAAGCACGGACACCTTTCTCAAGGGGCTACAATCCTTGAAATACTGAACACTATTCAGAAACCACTGCTCTGCATCCCCCACAGCTGAGCTTCCTGATAGCTGGTGGTCAGGTTGTTTCTGTAGGTTTCCATCTTAGACCATACGGTCATCTCCTTAGGGGGCAAGGATTGTGTCACTATATTCTGTACTGTGCCCCCCACATGGGAGGCTGCTATCTGCCGGCCAGCATTGCACTACAAGCGCAGATACTGATTGTGTTTAGCATTTAGCCACCACCACCACCACACTACCGACCTTTATCAGCCAAGACCACCTTACTATGTTAACAGAGCTGGACACGCAAGGATTTTACTAAATTCTTTTAGTCCCTTAAGAGGACTCCCCCAGCCCCTGGGGTTAAACACTACACACAATTCACTCTTCCTTGGTTACCCGCATTGTGAGCAGAGCAGTTACTTTTTAGTCTGTTACATTCTGTGTAACAGATCCATAAGTAACAGACAGAAAAGCCCCAAACCCAGTAGTTTTCAACCTAGATTCCCCCCAGTAAAGTCACTTGGCTGCAGAGCTGTCCCCCAAGAAGTGAAAGGTTTTCTGCTGCCAGTGTAAGAAAGCACCCAATATTCTCTGTCATGATTACTATCTTTTGCCTTTTAAATTTGGCATGTAATCACTGATGGAGAGACATTCAATGCTGTTCAAAATTTGAGCCCTATATCCTGGGACAAAAATCTGTCTTAGAAATTAAGACCCTGATGAGATGATCATAAAATGCCTTTTTGTAGCAGGAAACAAACGACTCTAGATTTATCATACCATAAATATCAAAGGATTTCTTACCTTGCTTTGTAAGGGAAAAGGACAGGCAAAAAGTCCACAGGCCAGATGAAGCAACCCCAGATTTCAGCACTAAAGTAGCAGCATTTAGTAGCAAATGACTGTCTTTCCCAAAAGGCCCCCCAAGCCTCCTACATAGAGGGATGCAAAAAGCCTGCTGCAGAGGGGGAAGAAATTCCATACACACAGCAAAGACAGTCACCTGACTTGATGACTCATCAGTCTCTCCCCAACAGCACTGAGAATGCTGCAATAGCAAATCAAGCTGCCAGAGGCCCATCTGAGCTCTTGTTCCTAAATACAGCTTTATTTTATTAACAGTCAGGAGGTAAAAGGAACATCACCATTGGTAGCAAGTTCCTCCTGCAATGGTCTCTAGGGGAAAAGCCAGTACGTTCAGCTTTGGAAATTAACATCCTTAAACAAAACCCTTAAAGGATGCATAATTTTATGACATTTTCTACCATCTGTTTCAATCAGTCTACACAATCAGTGAATTCACTTTCAGATTCCATACATCAGTTCCAGTGCAAAGTTCTATCTAGCTATTTCTTGGTGGTTTTACATAGCTATGCTTGCACGTCAAGCAGCACAACAGTAATTAGCTGAACACGAGATGCTAATTCTAACGCAGTTTTAAAAGACTGTTTCTTAATGCTCAACAACAATCAGCAGCCTGTGAATGGAACCCAGCTGATACAGTGAAGAAACGGGAGAGAAACTGCAATACTAGTTATTGCTTAAGTACTTAAAATAGGGAATGAACTCATGGTAAGATAAGTCCATATGGTGCTTTAGTGCTGTTAAAAGCAAAAGCTCTCTCTTGCTTAGCAAGCAGAAGAAGGGTATTAGCTATGGAGACCAATGTTCTTCTTGGAGTAACAACTGCTAGAATTTGCTGTGGAAAACAGTTACATGACAACAGCATGCTCTGCACTGCACAAAAGATGGGAGGACGTGAGCCCTGTCCCAAGGAGCCAGTAGGTCTTTGAATAAGTCTTCATCTTAAAATAGTTGCCTCAAAAACAACAAAATAAGTGTAGTTACTAACCCTTCTCATTAGGACAACAGCACAGATGCTGCCACTCCACCATGCACATAGCATGGGACTGACATGAAGAATCCTGCTGGCCCAGTGGTTTTGCCTTAGTAAGTTACATGCTGGGATTCAACCTACCATGGTCATTTCACCAAACTGAGAAGGCAGAGGTTTGTTTCAAATGCAGTGAAACTGTCTGATCAGTTTTGATTCCCACCAGGAGACAAGCTTACAGGATCACAATCCAGGAACCCTTACTGAATTGGTACCACAGCACACATTTGCTGAACTAAGAACAAAAAAAAGTTTTCCACAGAAGTTTCTTCAGGCTGAAGAGGTTCTCACCTCATACTGAGTTACTATAGCTCCCAACCCATCAGCCAGACTCAGCTGAGTGTGTTTTGTTCACACAGGCCTATGGATTCTGTTGTAAACAGAGTGCCCCTATAAAATGTGTCTCCCTATGCTCATTTAGCCCATTAGGAGAGTGGAGCGTAGCATGCTGTGCAAATCCAACTGTTCAGCAACCTCAGGGTGTGTGGTCAGGGCCCTGAAATTAGTAACAAAAACTATACAGTCATCACTGCAATTAGTTTCCCATCACTTGGCCAGTTAATACTTCCCTTTCCAATAGAGGGAAACTTTACAGGAGGGTGGAAGGGGGGAGAGGGGGAACATAATGGCTGAATCACTGTAAGCAAATACACAAGTTAAACCAACAACATTTCTGCTTCCTAGCTAGAATAAAGGGTCATTCTCCTTGGGGAATGAAAGTAGAGCCCCCAGAACTCTGTACAAACCATTTCAGATGTGAGCTAATGAAGGCTTACAGTAACCCCACCTGCATGCTACACAGGATTGACATGTTCTAGAATTACAGGCACCAAGGGGGATTAATGCTGATTTTGCAAGTCTTTAAGGAAGTTTACTAGCCCAGAGATATAATCATTATCATAAGAATGATATTGGAAGATAGAAAGTCACTGCTGTAGACACTATGCCTTAGCTTTCCCATGGAGGCACATCACACAATAACTGTCCCAGCCATCTTGCCATCTAAACTGTGACTGGAGATCTTTCTAGCTCTATCAGCTGGCCATTGTTTTGAAAGCTACCAACAGAAAAACAGACACCTTGGTTCTATTTAGGTGTTTATGTGGCCCATTTCCACAGTAACAGAGATACTGAAGCTTTGCTTCAAAGTGGCTCCTAGTTCTTCACTGGCTTAGAACCTACATCTATGTTCAAAGACTCAGATTCTTATTCAAAGTTGGTAGATTTCAGCAGTAACCCAAGAGCTTGACTTCAGTAGAAAACGGTACTGTGTTTGACCATGACAGAAAAAATGGACCAATCTCCAGTATCATGCCAGCTAACCTCAGGGTTTAGTTACAATTTAGCTGACTTGACACAGAAGACAGTCTGTCCTGATCTACACTAACCAGGGTCAGACATAATCAGCATCATGTAGGCTATCTTAAATCTTGACAGTCATGTTCAAGCATGCTGAAGTTTTCTTGTGAAGACAAATCCTAAGTGCTTTAGTACCAAATAACTGTGGAGCGGCCAGCGTGGCAACAACCAAACTGCTAAGATGGCTAGAAATTCTGGAGGCTTTACAAGGCTTGCCAACACCTACATGGATCTAAATTAAAACAATGAGGAGCTAAATCTGTATTCAAGTCATGTTTTCTTTGTTCTAGAGAATCAGAGAATTTGACATTTCAATGAACTATTGTAATGAGAATGAACATTATATTTAAAACTGTTTCATTTAATTTGTTAAAGCATTTGGGATCAAAAAATAATTAGCAAATTACCGGTACTTATGGAGAGTTAAGTTGCAAGAAAACAAACCTCTAAGGCTAGGTCTACACTACCCGCCTGAATCGGCGGGTAGAAATCGACCTCTCGGGGATCGACTTATCGCGTCCCGTCGGGATGCGACAATCGATCCCCGAATCGACGCTCTTACTCCACCAGCGGAGGTGGGAGTAAGCGCTGTCGACAGAAAGCCGCAGAAGTCGATTTTGCTGCTGTCCTCACAGCGGGGTAAGTCGGCTGCGATAGCTGAATTTGCGTATCTTAAATCGACTCCCCCTGTAGTGTAGATGTACCCTAAGAGAGGAAAGATAAGGGTTTTCTAGCTACCAAAAGCCAAGTTTGGGCTTGTGTCTTTTAACAACTGATGACAGCCTCTTCTCAGAGGGAGGAAAGAGAGGGTAGCTGTTGCAAAAGATAGAAAAGACCCAGTTCAGGGTTCTGTATCACATGTGGGGGATGAATGGCTTTATAATCATATGCCTCACGCAACAGCCAGTCTCTGTTCCTCCAAGAGAGAAAGGTTTTCATCAACTTTACTCATTTCAAGCTAAACTCTGCCCTTCCTTACAATCCAGTTAAAGTTAATTGGGTGCAAAGCTATGTTAAAATTTAACATGTCTTGTTGCTGAGATACCATATTCAACTTTCCGACCCATAAAAAATGAGAACAAACAATAGTCCTATGCTAGAAGCACACAATTCTGGCCTATATTACTATTTTATAAGAGATAAAGGTTGTACAAGACCGCTGGAAAGAGATTTTGCCATTAGCACTTTAGCAAGGACCAAGATTTCACATACATTAATTCATTAAATATACCTGCACCTGGAATACGCCTATCCACTAGAAAATATATTTCCTGGACTAACAGATGCAGCAATGAAAGGACAAACTAAACTTGCTAATGACATTTGTGCTCAAGTTCTCAATTTAGAGTGTGGTGATTAGATCTCTTCTAAAAGAAAGAATTCCCTGTTCATTTAACATTACATGCAAGAATGTTTAAGATACTGTGATGCTAAAGATTCCTTTGTTAAGGGATACTTGCCTTTAAAGAAAGATGAATGTTACCAAATCTTCAGTTTAAGAAAAGGGAGGTTTGAAAGCCAATTGGTTTTGAAAGCAGTATCTGAATTAATTTCGTATAAAGAGGCCTTTATGAGAAACTGGTCCAATACTATAGGTAAGCACAATAGGATAATTCATGAGTTCCTCTAGGAGAGGTTATGATGAATTCTGAATTTGGTTGAATTTGTGAGGTAATGTTGTAAGGGGAGAAAAGGGATATTAAGTTATGGCTGAATTTTCAAGGCAGAGGGAGAAAGGGGGAGGAAAACTAGCTAACTTTTAACTGAGTTGTAGAAATAAGATCAGTCAGATTACAGCACCTTAAAAAAAAAAAAAAAAAAAAAAAACACAACAGCCAGCAGCACTTGGAGAATTCCTAAAATGGTGTTAATAATTTTGTGTGCTGCCAAAGTGGTGGTGTATTTTTTAAAATGACATCTTAATTGTGATGTAATGTAACTAAGCGTTAAGGATCTAAAAGACAGACACTTTTAGGTTCCCCGACTGACAATATAAGAAGTGTGCCCCTTCTCCCAAGTCATTTGCAGCTGGCTACATTTTGCCTTTCACCAGAGAAGTGTTTTACTTTCCATCTCATTCACTGACAGTTATGGTTGCCAACCCTCCAGGATTGTCCTGGAGATCAATCTTGAATTAAAGATCATGTCATGTGATCAAACCTCCAGGAATACACCCAACCAAAATTGGCAACCTTACTGAAAGTCTATTGTGTTCAGGCTCTCAACACTGGAGAGAGAGGGAATGTTTTTAAATTTCACAGAAACTTGCTTTCATAAGTACTATTCCGATTTAGGGCACAGAAATGTTGACAAGCCCTGTATTTAAGGTCTCTCAGTAGATGATGTGGCTTTAAGGGAAGTTGTCACATGAGCATGGTTTATGGTGGTGTAATGTTTGAAAGCAGAAGCCCAGTCTCAATTCAACACCCCCACCCCAAATATGCTGAATTTTGCATTGACAGACAGACTGTGATCAAATTTCACCTCAGCTTGCCCAGTGCATTGTAAGTTTTTCACATGCACAATGAGACTTTGGAAGTCTCTCTCAGTTGCCAATTACTTCATTTCAAAACCAGACAGATTTCATGTTGCAGAGGCTCTGAGAACCAATCACTAGAACAGGGGTGGGCAAACTTTTTGGCCTGAGGGCCGCATCGGGTTTTGGAAATTGTATGAAG
This sequence comes from Malaclemys terrapin pileata, assembly GCF_027887155.1. Lineage (NCBI taxonomy): Eukaryota > Metazoa > Chordata > Testudines > Emydidae > Malaclemys > Malaclemys terrapin. The sequence goes on from NC_071505.1 coordinate 146,416,673, forward strand.
GACCGGTTAGGGGAGGGGGTCGTGGCCCAACCCACCCCCACAGACTCCTGCCCGATCCAACCCCTCCCCCGCCATGTTCCCTGATGCCCCCCCCCCAAACTCCTGCCTCATCCACACACACACCTGCTCCCTGTCCCCTGACTGCCCGGGGAACCCCTGCCCCTGATCTCCCCCTGCCAGCCCATCCAATCCCCCCCCTCTCATTCCTGACTGCCCCCCCAGGATCCCTGCCCCATCCAACCATCCCTTCTCCCTGTCCCTTGACTGCCCCGGGGAACCCCTGACCCTGATTGCCCTCCGCTGTCCCATCCAACCCCTCCTCTCATTCCTGACTGCCGCCCCAGCATCCCGCCCCCATTAAACCCCCTGTTCCCCGCCCTCTGACCGCCCCGACCCCCATCCACCCTCCCATCCCCTGACCACCCCCCCACTCCCTGCCCCCTTACCGCGCTGCCTGGAGCGCCGGTGGCTGGCAGTGCTACAGCTGCGCCGCCCGGTGGGAGCCAACCACGCTGTCGCCACCGCGCAGCACACAGCATCAGGTCAGGCCGGGCTCTGCAGCTGCGCTGCCCCAGAAGCTCGCAGCCCCACCACCCAGAGCATTGTGCCGATGGCGGCGCAAGCTGCGGGGGAACAGCAGGGGAGGGACTGGGGGCTAGCCTCCTGGGCCAGGACCTCAGGGGCCAGGCAGGAGGGTCCTGCGGGCCGCATGTGGCCCACAGCCCATAGTTTGCCCACCTCTGCACTAGAAGCAGCACTGGAGGGTAAAAATAGAATTATTTTTAATCTGAAGGAGGCAAAGATTTTTCTCCTTCCTGCTTGTTTTTTCTTCAAAAAAAAAGAAGAATGTGAAGTCTTGTGATCCTTTTGTCTGAGAACTTCTTGGCTGACTCAGAAAAGTTGCCTGGGAGAGGTCTGAGCCTTTAATTAAAGGTGCAATGGCGTTGAATCGTAGAGATCATGCCTCCCAACCGTTTGTCAGTCATTTGCATTTAATAGTTGTATAAAACTGTTTTTAAAAATAGCTTCCTCTGTTAGATTTCACTTCCTTACTACTTGAGATTTCATAATTCCAAGAGGTCTGCAGACATCCATAGAGTTTCAGGGTGGCGAAGACAATGCAAAGTACAAATGGTCAGGGCAAAAAAAAAATTCTGCACTAGGACCACTGTTACAGATATTAATTATCTCAAAATGGGGCAAACAGTGAAGCTAAACATGACAAAACTATTTCAATTAGTCAAAACCAGAGAAAAATTTGCAAGTTTGGAGAGACTTAAAACAGGTCAATAGGCAACATGATAGCAGATGAAATTAAGTGTTTACAAATGCAAAGTAGTTCCCTCTAATGTGGATTATCTGAACTACTCAGATTTCTTACAAGGTTTTTAATGAACTGTATTAACTCAGGAAAAAGACAAGGGCATTTCTTTACACAGCTCAGTGTGCAGCAGCAGTCAAAAGAACAAATATACTGGGTTTGATAACAGACAGGGTAGACACTACAGAAATTATAATGCCACTATATAAGCCAACAGTAGACCCTCACCTGGAATACTGTACCAGTTCCAGTCACCATAGCTCAAAGGGCACAACAAAATTATACGGGTTTCAGAAACGGGCGACAAGAGTAATTAGGAGCCTGAAAAAACTTTAATGAAAAGAGATTTAAAAGATTGGGACTACATATCTTAAAGAAAAGGTATAAGAAAGGATGTGATACAATAAATGGTATAGGTAAGGTAAGTTGGGAACTTCTGCTAACTATGTCTCATAATACAAGAGCGAAGGGACATTCAAAGAAATTGAAAGTGGCAAATTCAAATTGTGGAACTCATTGCCAAAAGATATTACTAGGTTGAGAATTTAGAATTAGACATAAAAAGCTGTACGTCTGTATGTTTCTAAAAAAAAAAAACACAACAAAGTTTTTGGAAGGCCATTGTGAGAGAAGACAACAATATCCTAGACAAACTTTACTAAGTTTTATACCGTTGGGGTTAATTGAACATAAGAACAGCCATACTAGGTCAGACCAAAGGTCCATCTAGCCCAGTATCCCATCTTCTGACAGTGGTCAATGCCAGGTGCCCCAGAGGGAATGAACAGAACAGGTAATCATCAAGTGATCCATTTCCAGTTGTCCATTCCCAGCTTCTGGCAAACAGAGGCTAGGGCCTCTATATATTTTTTATTTGCATTCAAAATACAAATGTTTGAGTACTACTGTAGGATTGTATAGAACTCCCTTAGGAGGAAGGCAGGATTAATGCATCCTCTGGGAGATATTAGGAACGTCAAAGGACCTTTGGGGGATAATACATGTGAAGTGGATTTCCTAGAAAATACTAAGGGGGAGGAGAATGCAAATGACTCACCTGGAATCCATCTTTTTGAAGCTGCACTTTGAGCAGACACCCATTGTCTGGCTGATTACCTATTCAGGGTCTCTTCAAAGAGACCAACTGGATAAATGAGTGACATGAAGGATAAACATGAGTGGGGGCCGAAAGACTATTCCTGCCAGAATCCACATTGCAAGTGGGGTGATCACTGTTAAGCTTTTTGGCATGTGTGTGCGTTTGAGGGTTCTTTGTTTGAAAATGTTTTCTTTGTATTCCTTTTAACTTAAGAATAAAATGTGCTTGCTTAGAAAGAACTGCGTGGCAACTTAGACTGTGGCAATTACACTGTGTACTCATGGGACAGCAAGTGGAGCGGAGCTGAGCAGAGCAGTTTGTGGGATGGCTGGAGTGGTTCACGGGACGGCTGGAGGAGCAGAGCGGCTCGTGGAGTGGAGCGGCTCGTGGTGAAGGCTGCAGCAGAACCCCATGGAGAGGCGGGGCAATCGGCCTCAGACCACGTAAGGTGCCCCTTAACACCCGGTGTGCCCCTTTCTCTCCCCCGCTCATTTCCACCCAGTCTGGGGTGGGGGGAAAGACTCTGCAGATAAACTTTTGTACTCTGGGGCAGCACTGACCAGGGACAGAAACTTTTGGGGTGTTGGACTTTTGGGACTTTGGGGTGATCTTTTGGGTTGTTGGATTTAAGATCCTGAGGGGAAAAGGATACTGCCAAACTTACTTGGGTGTGGGTCTTTTGCTCATGGTTTGTGTTATGAATCCTGTTTGTGGTGTTTCCTCAACATAATGCTGCATTGTTTCCCTCCTTTATTAAAAGGATTTGCTACACTCAGACTCTGTGCTTGCGAGAGGGGAAGTATTGCCTCTTAGAGGCGCCCGGGGGGTGGTATGTAATTGTCCCAGGTCACTGGGTGGGAGCTCGAGCCGGTTTTGCATTGTGTTATTGAAACAGAACCCCTAGATAGTGATCCCGGCCCTTGTTGCTGCCAACTCAGATGGGCAGAAGGGTTACATTTACATGCCTCCAGCTTCCATCCAGGACACACCACACAATCCATTGTCTACAGCCAAGCTCTAAGATACAACCGAATTTGCGCCAATCCCTCAGACAGAGACAAACACCTACAAGATCTCTATCAAGCATTCTTGAAACTACAATACCCACCTGCTGAAGTGAAGAAACAGATTGACAGAGCCAGAAGAGTACCCAGAAGTCACCTACTACAGGACAGGCCCAACAAGGACAATAACAGAACGCCACTAGCCGTCACCTTTAGCCCCCAACTAAAACCTCTCCAGCGCATCATCAAGGATCTACAACCTATCCTGAAAGATGAGCCCTCACTCTCAGATCTTGGGAGACAGACCAGTCCTCGCTTACAGACAGCCCCCCCAACCTGAAGCAAATACTCACCAGCAACCACACACCATACAACAAACACTAACTCAGGAACCTATCCTTGTAACAAAGCCAGATGCCAATTCTGTCCACATATCTATTCATAGGACCTAACCACATCAGCCATGCCATCAGTTCACCGGCACATCTACCAACGTGATATATGCCATCATGTGCCAGCAATGCCCCTCTGCCATATACATTGGCTAAACCAGACAGTCTCTACTCAAAAGAATAAATGGACACAAATCTGACATCAGGAATCATAACATTCCAAAACCAGTGGGAGAACACTTCAATCTCTTTAACCACACAGTAACAGACTTGAAGGTGGCAATTTTGCAACAAAAAAACTTCAAAAACAGACTCCAAAGAGAGACTGCTGAACTTGAATTAATATGCAAATTAGATACAATTAACTTAGGTCTAAACAGAGACTGGGAATGGTTGGGTCATTACACTAATTGAATCTATTTTCCATGTTAGGTATTCTCACATCTTCTATGGGTCATCTCGATTATCACTACAAAGGTGGTTGTTTTTTTCTCCTGCTGATGATAGCTCATCTCAATTGATTGGCCTCTTACAGTTGGTATGGCTACTTCCACCTTTTCATGTTCTCTGTAGGTATAAATATCTTCTTCCTGTGTGTTCCATTCTATGCATCCGAAGAAGTGGGCTGTAGCCCACGAAAGCTTATGCTCAAATAAATTTGTTAGTCTCTAAGGTGCCACAAGTACTCCTGTTCTTTTCATACTGTACTGTCTCTGAAGAGAAGACAAAAGAAGCCTGCTTACGCAGCCTGTCTTTTGCTGGGGATTTCACAGTATCGTCAAGGGACCATGCGACCTGGAAATATCTCAGGCAGAAGAAAGAGAGAGACGCTTAACTCCACCCAGGAGAGGCAACAGCTAGGGACCCAGAAACCTAGAGTGGGTGCCCTTGCTGAACCATTGAGGGGGAACCCAGGTGCAGCTGCCCTGAAGAAATCAAAGTAGTATTAGACATTTAAACAAATACAAAGTTACAATAAAAAAAAGTTTTAGGAAGGATATAAACCGTTAAACCTCAGGACATTTTTAATAACCAGGGGTTAGGACCCCTAAGGGCAGGATATACCCTTTTTGCCTCTATTACAGAGTGGCTCTTCTGAAGCAGTTGGTATGAGCAACTGTCAGACACGATATTGGACTAAAAGACCACTGCTCTGATTCAGCGTGTCCTACTTTCTAAAAAAAAAAAAAAAAAAAAAGGCAGAAAAAAGTTTTAGGACTTGGCTTTTCACTATGAAGAAACAAAACTAATGCAGATAAGGCCAATTTTCTTTCCTTGGTAGATCACTTTTAAGTCCAATACACACGTAGTGACCGATCACCTCTAGGAAAAGAGGATTAAGAAGTTCTGGATCCACTGTTTCCCTGGAATACAACATTAGGAGTTGATGGCTGTACCACAAAGGAAGAGGACTGTTCTGTTTTCCACTGTCTACTCTATCCCTCTGAAGTAGTCACACTTATCAAAATACAGTGAGTAAGGGTGAAACACACAGGCATGATATTCCAGCTCAGTCCATTGTCTCGTTTTCTTGATGCTGTTCCCCTCCAATGGGTCATGTGGACTTAACTGCTCAGGAAAAAAAAAGTCATCACTATTTTCAAGTCAAAAAGAAAATTTTGGAGTCCTGTTGAAGGGAAAAAAAATAAATATTTTTGTTCTTCCCCTCCAACAGGAGCTCACACCTAACATGGTCAGACTTGTTTTAATAGAGGCAAAACAGTAGGCGGGATATTGTGTGATCCCTTTGCTACTTTAAAAATGGAATCTTTACCTTCCACCCAAAGAGACAGACTTTCTTCATAGACTTCTGGCCTTAGTCTGATTTCCTGTATAACAGAGCTCATAGGATTTTCCTTGTATTATTTCCTGCTTCAAGTCCAGTAGCTGTACTTAAACTACAGCATATCTGCTAGGAAAACATTTACTTTTGATTTAAAGATGTCCAATGATGGAGAATCCACCATAACCCTTGGTAAATTGTTCCAGTGGTTAATTACCCTCACTGTTAAAATCTGACATCTTATTTCCACTCTGAATTCATCTAGCGTCAACTTCCCGCCACTGGATTTTGTCATTTGTTTGTCTGCTAGATTAAAGAGCCCTCTATTATCAAAATTCTGTTCCCCTTGTAGGTACCTATGAACTGTGATCAAATCACCCACTGAATCTTCTCTTTGATAAGATAAATAGATTGAGTTTCTTGCATCTTCTCGCTATACAGCACATTTTCCAATCTTTTAGACATTCTCGTAGCCCTTCTCTGAATCCTCTAAAATTTAGCAACATCTTTCTTGAATTGTGGATACTGGAACTGGACACTATTCCAGCAAAGGTTGCACCAGTGCCAAACAAGGAAGTAATATAACCTTCCTACTCTATATTTTTCCTTTTAGACATCCAAGCATCAAATTAGCCCTTTGACCAGTGTCATACTGGTAGCTAACATTCAGCTAATTATCCATCATGATATCAGTGACCTGTTCTCTTGACAAAAGATTGGGGGAATGGTATATAGTCATTTGTAAATTTTAAATCACTATTCATTTTTATATTTTTCCTCTAACATAAAAAATTATATAGCACAGGGCTAAGAACTGATACCTGTGGGACACATCCACTTGATGATTCTCCATTTACAATTACATGTTGAGACCTATTAATCAGTTTTTAATCCATCTAATGTGTGCCATGTTGATTTTGTATTGTTATAGTTTAATCAAGATGTCATGAATACCAAGTCAAATGCCTTACATAAGACTATTACATCAACACTACTACTTTTATCAATTAAACTTGTATTCTCATCAAAAATATCAAGTTTAGCAATTTAGCCAAGATCTACTTTTGATAAATCCATGCAGATTGGCATTAATCACCCTCCTTTAATTCTTTATTTGTTGAGTCCCCTATCAGCTTTCCATTATTTCATCTGAGATCAATCTCAGGCTGATGGGCCTATCTGTGTCTGTGCAAGCAAAAGGGGAGCAGGAGGAGAACACTTAATGAAAATTAATAAGAGCCTTAGATGCGGTGTCTGAGAGTTCTGGAAGAAGTCAGGACTTGGTCTACACATGGAGCTCTTCAGGCACAGAGCCACACATGAAGACACTTATTCCAGAATAAGACAGTCTAAAGCTGCTGGAGCTAAGAAAATTAGAGAACCACTCCTATGGTCTCACACCACCAGATCATGCCAAGACAGAGGTGTAGTGGGGACACTGGATAGGGAGCCATAAAGAGACTCTCCCTAGGGGACAGAGTCACCTTATCAGCTGATCTACAGTGGCTTCAAATGACAACGTTCAACGCCAACAGAAACATCCGAACCCCCTTCCCTTAGTTAAGAGCTGTGTTTGGACGAGGTAAGTACAAGAGATTGGAAAGGGGAGACAATAAAGAGATACTTCAGCTCTCCTATCAAAGTAGTTGGAAGCATACAGCCAATGTAGCCAAGAACCATTTTACGTTCTCTTACTTTCCAATTGCTGAAATGAAAGTTCTCTGGGGTCATCGAAATTGCTGTGCTAATTCCTTCACGGGAGACCCACTCAATAGTAGGATCAGCCTGCGCAGTAGCATTATCACATTGATAGGCGTTATTGGTGCAACACCAGACATCGCAATGGATCCGCTGCTAAACGCTGCCACCTTCCAGCCTCATGTTAGCCACCCCTGTTCTGCATTTCAGGGGAGAGGTTTCGTTGCTTTGATTTGCCAGGCTTTGCCCCCGGACCGCAGCAACCGGTGCACGTCTTCGTCAGTCCAGCAACCGGCAGGGTGCCCAGGCCGCCGGGTCACGCGTCAGCCCCGCAGCCCAGCCTCCCGCATCCCCTGCTGGGTCACCGCGTAACCACTGACCAGCCTCCCCCAGCCGGCAACGCGCACGAGGGGCTCCCCGCAGCGCCCCCCGCTCGCGAGTCGCGGGCCCAGGCAGCGGAGCGACGCCAGGGACACGCGCTGGGACGCGGCCGGTCTGGGTACGTCACTGCGGCCCTGCGCCCCCGGCCCGAGACAGCATCGCCCGGCGGCGTCACGGGCGCAGGGAGGGGGACGAGACCCCCGCGCGCTCGGCCTGGCGTGCCCCGCCCCCCCCGGCGTTTCCCACACCTGCCAGGTGACCGCGTCTCGCGGCCGGGCGGGGGGAGAGAGAGAAGGGGGGGGTCTCACCTGTGGCGGGCGGGGGAGCCGAACCACTTCTTTCCGCTTCTCTTCAATGGCAGGCAGCGGTGATCAGCTGCTCTTTCGCTCATGGGGCGCATACACCGAGTCACGAGCGTAGGCCCTGCCCCCGGAAGTGAGCGAATCGGGAGACCTTCTAGTTTAATGATGGGGTTTTTTTTTTAAATGACAGGTGGCGGATGAGGAGGCAGGCGATTGGTCTCCCAGGCCCACGTGACAGGACAAGGCCCTTCCCGCGAAGTGGCCACGGGAGAGGTCACGTGGGCGGCGCCGCATAGCGCCGGCCCAGTCACGCCGCCGCGAGGCGAGGGGTCACGTCGGCGGGGTGGAGCGCGGCGGACGGGCGGCCCGAGGCCCATGTGGAGGGGGAGCTGCAGGGCGAACAGCCAGCGCCGAGGAGGAGGCCGGAGCCGCATCGTCGGGCCCCGCACGCACTGAGCGCGGATCCCGGCCCCGCCAGGCCGCACCATGAAGGGGTGAGTGCGGTCCCGAGCTCCAGCCCGGCTCTGAGCCCGGTGGGGCCCGGCCCGGCCCAGCCTCCCCGTGTCCCGCTCAGTGTCGCCGCCGAGCTCCCGCCCGGCATCCCCGGCTGGCGGCGGCTCGCCCTGCCTCTGCCCTGGCCGGCCGGGGAGCCCCAGGCGCCGCGGGATCAGTAGGGGGAGCCGCTGGGTCCTACCCGGGCCCGGAGTCTGCGCGGGCTGCCGGGACTGGCGGCGTGATCCTCCCGAGCCCGGCCGGGCGCCAGCCCTGCTCCTGGGCCGCCGCTCCCCAGCGAAGCTGCACAAACACCGAGACGTTAACCGCTTTCCAACCGTCCCACGCGCCTTGTCCGCCCCTCGCCGTGACCCGCCACTTCCCGGCCAAGTCCCCGCTTGGGTCCCTCCGGGCAGCCCCCTTCCCGTCTCCCAGCTCTCTGCGCCCGGCCCCCGAGCGTGCTGCTGGACCGGGCACTTGTCTTATGGATACCTCGTGTGTGGAACGGGCTAGAGAAAACTCAGCTATTGAGTTGCAGTAGGTGCTCAGTGTTAAAGTGATGCCCGTTAATGGTCTGTTGGGTAAACACTGATACTTCTCTACAGGAAACTCACAGCACCTTGCTCTTCGAAAGTACCCCACCTGCGCGACAAAAGCAGCTCTCCTAGTCCTTGTCTCACCTTATCTGCTTTACTACAGAAATACTGGGTGGAAGAGCTGGTTCCTTCCATTCTGCTGTTTAGAAATGCAGATTATCGTTTTGTGCGGAGGTCTTTCCTGTGAAGTTATCTTGCCAAATTGATATAAAAACGAATTAGTTCTAACATACAATCTCCTTAGTTCCTTTCACGATAATAATAATAAAGATATAACCAGTGTCATCAAATTGGTAGCTGGAAGTCACTCAGCAAAGTCCTGGATTGACTTGCGTTGGAAATAATGTTTTATCTTAAAATGTTGCCTGCCTGGGCCAGGTAGAATTTTGTGTGACTGCTTTATAGGGAGGATTGAAAGGATGGTGTAATTTCCATGAGTATTTGCTTTGATGTAGCCTTTAAATTCCATTCACATTTCGTTGAGGTTGCAGGACATGGATGAGAAAGAGCTATGTTTTGTAGCTAACAATGATTTCTGCAGTGTAATCTGTTTGGAGTCTCCCTCCCTTTCTGGTTGTCTTGTGAAAATGTAGCATAGAGATTTCAAATGTGGTAAATGAAACACTGATTCCACTGCTAAACAGAGGCAACATGGTCTAGTGCTTTGAACACAGGACTGGAAGTCATGAGACCTGGGTTCTGTTCCCAGCTCTGATGACCTGTTTGTGACTTTGAGCAAGTCATTTCACCAGTGTCTCAATTTCTCTTTCTATGAAATAAGGGTGTTCCTAAGCTGTTTTCCAGAGGTGGTGGTGCAAATAATTACTGTTTGAAAAGTGTTGTATAAATGTCAGATATTACTATTCCAGTTCGGCAGCTTAAGGCAGGGTGAATGATCGCTGAAGTACTTAGGTTTTTAAACCCCCTTACCATTTGTTATTAACTTGTTAGCAGTTGGGATGAGGTCACATAACCAAGTTTTTATCATCAAGCAGCCTTGGTATCTCTCATTTTCATGACTAGTTTCAAACCCTTTAAATAGTTTTTGGGGACTGAGTCAGTGAAGCTGAGAGATTAAAAAACAGGCTCCAAAACTTAGACATCAGGTAACAATGTGGAATGGTTCCATAGAAATGCATACGAATAAAAGATTGCCCAACAGGAGTGATGGATTCCTGTCTCTTTTCCCACTCCCTTGGAGCTAGTCAGAGTTACCTTATTTGGCATAGGCAAGTATATGGGAAGGGCAATAGAATTGATCAGCAAAGGTGAGCCAGCAGTTGCCATAGTTATTAAGGTAGGTCAGCTCCTTTGTTGCTGGAGCTAGAATTTTATCTTTTTCTTCTCTTTGTAACCCATCTCACAGATTTCTACAGCTTGGCTTTTCTCTGACTCCATGTTGATTGTGAATCAGGCAGAGGAGCTATTTGGGCCTGGATACGCTATGTGTATGTCTATGCATGTCAGGGCAGACCAGACTGGGGTCTCTTGGCAGGATATAGGCAGTACTCATAAGTGTGCCTGAGAGCTGCACTATCCTTCTAGTGCAGCTCTGTCGAGTTCTCTGTACTCTTGGCTTTCAGTGGCTTCTGAGTTTGGGGCTCCCATACAAGTAAAACACCCCACTACCACCCCTCCTAGTGATTTAATACTGAATTTTATGTCCCCAATCCTGCTCCATTCAGGTCAATTCAGGAAGAAGCCATTCACAGTTCCCTAATGTTCTTGACCCTTCAGATCTAAGGAGGCAGTGGCACAGTGTATGTGGTTTGTGGCTCTTCTCCCCAATCACTCTGAATTTGAAAGAACATGCAGCAGTGAAGCTGCCTGTGCAGTTGCTTCAGAACCCCCTCTGCTGAGAGCAAGGAGAAATTAATGAGAAGTTAAGGGGCCTCTGCTGGCAGCTGTTGTGGCTCCTTGGATTCCAGCGAGTGAGCCCACTGTCAGCTTCTGAACAAGTCTTCCACTGCTGGTGCTCGCAGAAGTTCCCATGATTTTCTTCTAAGGAGACCTAGATTACTGGGGGGAGCCTCTTCCCATTTTAAAACTCCTGTCCATTGGACTTTCCAATGCTGGAAGTTCTAGCAGAAAAATCCCTGTTGCTGAGGGATATTGCATCAGATGGCCTCCTCTGGAGAAGAGCTATGGTTTCTTTTGAGGAGGATGTGAAATCATCTAGGTGTGAAAAACTGTTTTCTCTGATTTGTTGTGTTTTACAAGAGGTTAACCAGACTTTTGGAATGGTAATGATCAGGATCTCATTTGTCTTTCTGAAGATCATGATCGTATTTGCTTTTCTCTTATCTTCTACACCCTCCCCATTTTTTCATGACTTAAGCCATGTCTACACTACAAAATTAGGTCAACCTAACTTAATGTCAGCATACAGCCACCGCAGTTATTAAATCGCTTGTGTGTGCGCACACTTGGCTCCTTGTATCAGCCGTGCACATTCTCTCCGTTAGTGCTTGTATTGATTGTACTGTCATTGTGGGGTGGCTCCTGAAAGCCAGTAACAGTTGATGTAAGCAATGCATTTCTGCGCTGACACTGCGTTGACCTAATTATGTCGACCATGACTATGCTGCTTTGGGAGGTGGTGTTACTAAATTAGCGTAGAGAGGCACTTACATCCGCAGGAGCCAAATTTAAGTGAAGACCCTTCCAGAGCTAGGTCAATGCAAGGCACTTTGTCGACTTAACCCTGTAGCGTAGACCAGGCCTTACTCACTAAGTTTATCCAATGTAAAGGTTATCTGCAAAACTTTTTCATGTTTATTCACTTTGTAGCTTGTGAAATTGATGATCCATGGAGATCCAATTTTGTTTCCCTTATTTTTGCCATTAAACCCAGTTTTTTCATTTTTTTTAAATTAAAAATATTGGTTCTGATTGGGGGGGGGGGGACTTGAGTGAGAGGAACTTGAACTCCACCCCCTGTTGACCTCACTGTTTGCATGCAAAGCGGATGCGAATAGCATCCCTTTCTCAATATCACACTCTGTTACACTGTTTTGTTAAAGTTGTTACATTGCTACCTCCAAGCAGGGACTATAGAAAGGGAAGTTCTCACTGACTTGCAAGAGCTCAAATTACAACTTGCTGATTAACATTTCTGTGGGATTTGTAATGTGTCAGAAAATAAAGTTATACCACCTGCTGAGGCAGAAGGGGTGTAGCCAAAAGGCAGACTTCAAAGAGGAATGAGAAACAGAAGAGCGCTTTCTCAGAAGCTCTATCTGTGTCCTTAAGGATGACACTATAGGTTGATTCAGATGTTATGGTATTGTCCAGGATGGTGTTTCTCAATGACTGGTTTATGGACCAGCGCTGATCCCTGAGATCTCCCTGACAGTTTAGGAAGGCAGCAAACTGCTCCCTGGAATCAAAAAGGTTGAGAAACACTGGTCCAGGGGACCCAACTGAAATCAGGACCCTACTATGCTAGATACTGAACACATGCATGGTAAGCGATGGTCTTTGCTGCCTCCCATCTCCCAAAAAAGCTTTGAAACTTGGAAGCCTTGCAGATGAACTCTTCCAGAGACAGCTATGGGCTTATGGAGGTGAGACTACAGTTGGGAACATTGAATATAGGCCATAGAAGTGGTGGTAATATGCATGAAACCCCTGAAGAGCACATGACGAATAGCTATGGCTAGGCTTAGTCCTCAGATGAGTAGGTATTGAGGAAACTTGTAAAGCCCTAATGCCTGAGGATATCAAACTGCAGATCAAGTTTGTGAAGCCTTGTGCTCACATTGGACTCCTTGCTGCGCCTGGACAGGTATGCTACCACAATAATACAGGAATGTTCTCGTTCTTCATTTGGCTAGGAAAGTGAGTCCTGAACTGAGGACCTAGATCTGGTAATCCTACGCTTCCATCTACCTTGGGTAGAATGTGACCATCACACAACAGCCGCATTTGATACAGCACACTGCAGGATGCATCAGAAGCAACATGAGAAAAACACATTTACTTAGCCCTGGCAAGCTGGGGGACAAATTTAAGCCCTATATGGGGAGGTGGGTAAGGAGACAGCGGGGGCATGAGGGTATGGATGGGAGGCAGCAGGGGTGATGGGATGGCTGGGGCTGGCACCTGCTGCCAAACAGCCAGGGCTCCACTGTTGGAGGAGACAGTGAGGGGCCATTGGGGGTGGGTGGGGGGGGCGAAGATTAAGCCTTGGATCGGCTCCTTAAGTCCCACGGTCGGAGTCCAAGCCCCACAACGAGCCTGCCACCCCAAGGCTGAAGCCCAAACCCCACCAGCTCCGGAAAGGTGGAGAAACTCTCACTGGCTGCCTGCATCTCCAGCATTTTTGGCTCCAGAGGAGGGCATGGCCCAACCCCTGTTGGCAGCCCTGGGAGGAGAGGTTGCTGCTTTGCACCCCCCATTTACCCACAGGAGGCTGTGGCGTCAAGAAAAGCCCACAGTTGGCTGCATTTGGAAAATGTTGCAGGGAAGAGGAGTAGGTGTGCAACCCACAGATCTTCAAGGGATAGTTGAAAACAAACTGCCATTCCCCTGAGTAACCTGTGTGCCTAGCAAGAAAGCTAATCTGTTTAAGAAAACTAGAGGCTCTTCTGGCTTTGAAGGAGATTCTAAGCAAAGCTATACTTCACAGATCATTCATAGCTCTGTTTCATTTGTATTTTATGGGAGTGCATTATCATGTCTCGACTTCTGTTTTAACTTGCAAGCCAAAACAGAAGCAATAAAGTTAATTCGCTGCATACTGGGCAACAAGCCCTCTCCTAAGTGCTCAATTTGTTAGTTAAAATTTTTCCCCCCCAGCCCACTTTGACTGTTCCTTGATACCTCCAGTAAAATTTGTGAGTTGGAAATTCTGTTCTGCTAAATTTAAAACACCAGCTGCTTTAGATAAATCTGAGCCCTATCAGTTACACAGATCTGTTTCAGTCAGGTACATCCCTTTGGGAAGGGACTTCCATTACTTACTGTGGTAGTGTAGACATAGCCTAAGTTGACCTACTCTACTCAACTCCAGCTACGTAAATAATGTAGCTGAAGTCGACATACGTTAGGTTGAGTTATCGCGGGGGGGGGGGGGGGGGGTCGACAGGAGAAACTCTCCTGTTGACTTACCTTACTCTTCTTGTTGGGGGTAGAGTACAGGGGTTGACGGGAGAGCAATCCACTGTCAATTTGGTGGGTCTTATCATAGAATATCAGGGTTGGAAGGGACCTCAGGAGCAGGACCAATCCCCAGTGAAATCATTCCCAGCCAGGGCTTTGTCAAGCCTGACCTTAAAAACCTCTAAGGAAGGAGATTCCACCACCTCCTTAGGTAATCCATTCCAGTGCTTCACCACCCTCCTAGTGAAAAAGTTTTTCCTAATATCCAACCTAAACCTCCCCCCCTGCAACTTGAGACCATTACTCCTTGTTCTGTCATCTGATACCACTGAGAACAGTCTAGATCCACCCTCTTTGGAACCCCCTTTCAGGTAGTTGAAAGCAGCTATCAAATCCCCCCTCATTCTTCTCTTCTGCAGACTAAACAATCCCAGTTCCCTCAGCCTCTCCTCATAAGTCATGTGCTCCAGCCTCCTAATCATTGTTGTTGCCCTCCGCTGGACTCTACAATTTTTCCACATCCTCCTTATAGTGGGGGGCCCAAAACTGGACACAGTACTCCAGATGAGGCCTCACCAATGTCGAATAGAGAGGAATGATCACGTCCTTCAATCTGCTGGCAATCCCCCTACTTATACAGCCCAAAATGCCGTTGGCCTTCTTGGCAACAAGGGCACACGGTTGACTCACATCCAGCTTCTCATCCACTGTAACCCCTAGGTCCTTTTCTGCAGAACTGCTGCCTGGCCATTCGGTCCCTAGTCTGTAGCAGTGCATGGGATTCTTCTGTCCTAAGTGCAGGACTCTGCACCTGTCCTTGTTGAACCTCATCCGATTTCTTTTGGCTCAATCCTCTAATTTGTCTAGGTCCTTCTGTAGCCTATCTTCACTAGACCCCGTTAAATAGACCACCGGTGGATCGATCTCGGAGCGTCAATCCCGGCTGTAGTGTAGACATAGCCTTATGGTTGAATGGGGCTGAGATTCTTGTAACATTAAGAAACTTGGAATTTCCCTTTCCCCTCTTTATGGTGGGTTCTAACTGGTTTTCAAAGCTCTGAATATTGACTGTCACTGAAGTTTCTCATCATGATTCATGTTTCTGGGAAATGATTTGAATTCCTTTTGAATACACCATCAAGGGGACACATTCAGCCCTGGTGTAAGTAGCTGCCAGTGAAGTGAGTGGGACTTGTCAGTTCCACCAGGGCCAAATAGGTTATTTACCCACCAACTTCAAATCTCTAGTTTGCACAGTAACACCAACTCTGCGCTCCCCTATGTATGGTTTTCAACCCATACCACAATGAGTTGTAATTAGATCTCAGGGGGAAGCAGGCTTGTATTTGGCAAGCACTTGAAAGACTATAGGGCAGTGATCTTGAGAGTGGAAGTGTTCATGCCAGTATTCTGGGCAGGCTTCCAGTTTCAGTAACTATATAGCACCTCACTAAATTCCCACTTCTATTTCAATTTGATCTAGAATCCTTCTTTGTTTCCTTTCTTAAATTTGTGTAGTGTTTCTGTGCATTGTCAGCAGCTGCATTAGACCCCAGAAGTAGTGGGTGCCCTTCAATAGTGAAGTGATTCCTTTACATAATGTTTGTGGGATGAAAAGTGATGGAAAGATCAAAGTTTCTCTGAAGTTCAGCTTGTTGCTAGACTTACAATTATAAGACGAGGTTTCTCAGACATCCTTGCAACTTAACTTAACTCTGGAAGTTGAGCTTGACTTTTTGAAAACATGAAGTAGACTTTTTTGGACATTAAATGAAACAAACACTTTCGCAGTTTGAGATTTTTATTTTATTTTTTTTTAAATCGCAAGTTTTGATGAAGAAGAATGGTGTAGTATTTTTGTCCAATGGACCCAAACTCCACCAGACTTGAAGTTGCATGTATTCTGTGGCACACTTTCTCTAAACTCTATAGTGAGGCCCCTTGAATTTCATCACATTGTGACACTACACAGTGGAAATTCTTTGTCAGCTTAATTTAAATAGTCAGTGGATAGTCTATTATCTAATTTAGTAAAAAAACAGTACAGTCCTGACCCTTTGCTTTAATTTGGTATTAAATTCTATTTTATGTTGACAAGTGTAATGGGCTGCAGAATTTTGTATTAAAAACACAACTATAAGGTAGAAATTTGGGAGTGGGGTGTCAGCAAGAAATTTTGGCATCCGGGTAGGGGACAAATGGGACTTCTGACAACTGTATAGGTGACCGAGTAGTTTGAGATTATGGGATGAGGACATCAGGTGGATGTTTCTGCTAAAATTATTAGTGAAATGTAGGTTTTGATGTTAACACTCTATTAAGATAAGGACATTTCATCTCATTGATTGTTTCAGGCTGTCTGAAGACTCTAGTATATATGACTGCATCTGTTACGCTAGAGTAGTGGTCTCCAACCTTTATACACACAAGATCACTTTTTGAATTGAAGTGCAACCCAGGATCTACCCTGCCCCGCTCACTCCATCCCTCCCCCCTCCATTGCTCACTCTCCCTCACTCACTTTCATGGGGCTCGGGTTCGGGAGGGGATGCGGGCTGTGGGCTGGGGCCGAGGGGTTCAGAGTGTGAGAGGAGGCTCTGGACTAAGCCTGTGGCAGGGGTGGGGTGCAAGCTCTGGGAGGGAGTTTGAGTGCAGGAGGGGGCTCCGTGCTGGGGCAGAGTGTTGGGTGTAGGAGGGGGTGCAGGTTGCTGGCTCCGGGAGGGGGCTCGGAGTGCGGGCTCCTGCCGGCTGCACTTACTTCGGGTGGCTCCCGGTTGGTGCCGCAGCAGGGCTAAGGCAGGCTCCCTGCCTGCCCCAGCCCCACGCCACTTCTGGAAGCGGCAGCATGCTCCTGCGGCCCCTGGTGCGGGGAGAACGTGACTCCCCGCACTGCTCCTGCCTGCAAGCACCGCCCCCGCAGCTCCCATTGGCCTCAGTTTCCCATTCCTGGCCAATGGGAGCTGCAGGGGCAGTGCTTGTAGGAGGAGCAGTATGTGGAGACACCTGCCCCACCCCACCAGCGGCTGCTTCCAGGAGCGTCATGGGGCAGGCAGGGAGCCTGCCTTAGCCCTGCTGCGCCGCTGGACTTTTAGTGGCCAGAGATCGCAATCTATTGTCAGAGGCTCCAGGATTGACCAGTCAATCGCGATCTACTGATTGGTAACCACTGCACTAAAGTCTGGTCTATACCTAAAACTTAGGTCAACCTAGCTATATTGTTCAGGGCTGTGAAAAATTTCTTGCCATGTGCTATGTAGTTAGGTCGTCCTAACCCCCACCATAGATACAATTAAGTTGACAGAAGAATTAGTCTGTTGACCTAATTACTGCCTCTCAAAGGGGTGGATTTACTGCAACCATGGAAAAATCCCTTCCATGAGTGTTGGAAGAGTGGCTTAGCTAGAGTGCTACAGCTGTGCCACTGTAGCACTTGCAGTGCAGACATACCTTGAATTTGTCTTTAAAGTTTTCTTCACCACCATAAGGGATAGAAATTCTGCAACAAATTACGTGAAGGGTAGAATGCACAGAGATGGCCTCCTCAGGATATATTAAAAATGAAAACTATTTACTTTTCTTAAATACCTTGGGCATAGAATAGTTTTTAGCAAATAACGAAAGAATGCACATTCATTACTAACATTTTTTTTCAAACACTATACTTGTGTTGTCACTGATGCAAATTAAGAGAAAAGCATGGCCAAATAATATTTCTGTTGTCACACAAGATATATGTTTTGTCCGAGATCTGTTTGGTCTAGGGCAACTTTACAAGTCCTTAGATTTGAAGACAAAAAACTTTCTGTGCAGACTGACTTTTGCAGATGGTGAGCTTCAGCATGTATGTGCTGAATGGTCTCTGTTCTTCACGCAGTTATGCTGTCCTATCTCTCCCTAGACAAAATGAATCTATTTTTCTTTGTCCACAATTCTTTGCAGCTAATGCAGTATATGTGATTTTCAGATCTTTAAGGCCTATTATGGAAGTTAGATATTGTCCATGCAGGTGCTCTGAAGAGCAGTGTTGGGCCAGTTTGAGCTTTGAAGTCCTGTGCAAACTGGAGGAGCATTTGGGGAGAGAGGCCTGTGTGGTGAGAAATGGAGGGCCAAGCTCTCCTGCAGTTCATGAAGGTTTTTGAGGTGTAATTTATGCGATGACTTAATCATATAGTGATATACACTGAAAATATGCTTTCAACAAAAGATTCCTCTGTGGCATTGTACCTGGTCCTCTGTGTTCTTGCTGGCACTGACTTTTCTAGATGAAATCCAGTTACAACTGCTATCAAGAACTGGGTTTGATGCATTTTAAAGGACTATTTGCAAGCTGGTGGATTTTAGAAGAACCATGTCTAGAGCACTAAGTGAATGTTTAGATGAGACCCTGCACTAATGGCATGTTAGGTATTTTTGCAGCAGTGAAAAGAGGGGCTTGCAACATCACCGCTTGCTCCAGGGTAAGTCACCTTGGTTCAAGCCTTCCTTTACACTGGTGCAGTGCAATTACGCTGAGGAAAGGAGAGAGAGGTTGCACTGATGCTGATGCACTAGTGCCAAAATCCTTAATGTAGACATGCTCAGAGTAGCCTAAGGCAAAAGAGATAGCGGTGACACAGAGGGAATGGCAAAAATTGTGAAGGAGACAGGAAAAATGGGTACTTTGTGGAGTAGCTCACCAGGGCCACTTGGTTCCCAGCCATTCCTGCTTTTAATACGTTCAGATGTCTTAAAATAAGCTATAAAGTAGAAGTAGGGTGATATTAGCTGGAATATTGCGTGCACCGTTGGTGTCATACTCTAAAAAGGAGATTGAAAAACTGGAGAGGGTTCAGAAACAAGCTACAAGAATGATTAATGATCTGGAAAACACACCTTACAATGAGACTAACCAAGGTTAATTTATTTAGTTTACCAAAGGAAAGGTTAAGAGGGGGCTGGATCAGTCTATAATTATCTACAGAGGGAGAAGATACCTGATATTTGAGAGCTCTTTAATCTAGCAGGCAAATATACGACAAGATTTAGTGGCTGAAAGTTGAAGTCAGTAAAGTTCAAATTGGAAATAAGATGCAGTGTTTTTTGTTTTTTTTTTTAACAGTGAGAGTAATTAACCATTGGAACGTAGTGCCAAGGAATGCAGTAAATTCTCTATAACTTGAGTTTTAAAAAGCAATGCAGTCTTGATTTAAAAAGATAAGATATGCTCTAGTAGCTTAGCCACAGGTTTTTGGGCTCAATGCAGGAATCACTAGGAGAAAACTATGGCTTTTGTTATGCAGGAGATCAGACTCGGAAGGATCATTATCATCTAAGCTTTAGAATCTATGAATGAAACATCAGCCTTGTGAATGCTACAGTAGCTGTACAGAAATAATGCACGCTTTATAAAGTGTGTTTGGGCTGCATATACTTCTTAAAGTGTATATATTGGGGGTTCTATTCCTGAGTCCCTAAGATCTGTAGTAGCTCTTGCAGACTATAACACTATGCTTAGAAAACAAAAACCTAAATTCCTTCATTGCTGGTGGTAGTTGACTTGATAGTTAATTAATTGTACCTAAAGTGTTTAAATACAGTTGAACTTGTGAGTAGCTAATCAAGAGACTAAAAAATTCTTTGCTTAAAGAAGTTGATCTCTTAATAAAACATGTATCCCGCATGTTTGGGGCAGGGTACTTGAAGACAGGAGGGTGCCTAGTTTAGCAGAGGTCATACTGGTTTTACTCTATTCTGCATATGTCACCTATACTTTTTTCCTTCTTCCAAAGACACTAACCCATGTGAACAGCTCCAGCTGTTTGGAAAGAAAAAGCACAGGAAATAAAAATTCTAGAGACGTGTACTTACCTCGAACCTTGCTAGCCATATGTCTTTGGTCTTCCTGAAAACAGAATTGTTATAGAGTTTAAAAAAAAAAAAGCTAATGGTGTCACTTGGGCAGAAGAAAATTCTAGTTGTCTATACATTAGTCAATAAAATTGAGGCTGTAGACTACTCTGGAATCATCCATGCTTGCTCCTCAGTCATTACACACAATGGGCTTGCAGCTCCCTATGTATAGTGATGTCCACTTGGAACAGGGTTTTTTTTCCATTACGCTAGTCCTTGCTAAAGCTGTTGAAGCATTCTTTTAAGTCCCCCTCCATAGCTTGGAGAGAAATTAACAGGGATGGTGGGTATGAAAAGGGTATCTTATTTCTCCTCAGTATTCATAATGGTATTTCAGAAGTTGTAGATTAGTCTCAGTTCTGGTCCTGTCATATTTAACAGCACCAGTGACTTTGACTGCAATCTGTGACCTTTCCCCTCCAAGCAGTAGTTCACCAGCATGTTAAAACAGATCTAGCTCAAGTGCTAGTGGCAATATTTTGTGCAGTCGCCAGGACTCTCTGGGAAGGAGGTTTAGGGAGAATCTGCCTTTCATATGTTAATTTGACTTCTCTTAGGTTTATCCACTAAGGACTTTTGTTGAAAATAAGCACAAATTCAGGACTATCCTGTTAGTAGTTGGACTTGGCTAAGGAGCTTATTCTGTACGTTGAACAGATGGAGAGAGGCAAGCATGAGGCTGGCACAGAGACAATTTTAGTGAATCTGTGGTAAAAATTTAAGGGGAAGGTTTGAAAACTAGTGCCACTTGGCTCACAGGGAGATTCTGACATTCTCTTGTCATGTTCTCCTTTTGCTCTCTTTCTCCAATGCTGCCACAACCACACACACACAATATTTTGTGGAGTGCCAGCCTTGTGTAACCATTTCAAGACCTTTAGCATCTTCTGAATTTATGGTACTGATTGGGACTTTTTCTTGGTATTAAAGCAGCTGCCCGCAAAAGAGGGAGTAGGAGCTGTGTGTGCGTGTTGACCCCACACCAATGATTCAGGTAGCTATTCAATTGGTTGTTCAGCTAACTAGCCCTCTATGTATAAATAAAATGCCTGGTTTTAACTATTTGATATAAATTGTGGGTTTGTAGAGGTGTTAAGCATGTTTTGATTTGTTCCAGTAGCCGGATCGAGCTGGGAGATGTGACGCCACACAACATTAAGCAGCTGAAGAGGTTAAATCAGGTCATTTTTCCTGTCAGCTACAATGACAAGTTCTACAAGGACGTGCTGGAGGTTGGCGAACTAGCCAAATTAGGTACAGTTTTTGTCAGTAGTTTGGGGGTGGGTGGAAGTATTACCCTCCTCTGTTCTTGGTATTTGTGACACTAGCGCCTCCTGTTCTGTTAAGCAGTGAAAATATGCTTAGCTCTGTATGAGACACAGAAGAAGCCACAGTCCCTACCCTAAAGAACTTGCAGTCTAAATAGGGTCTCTCTTTATTGGGAGTAGGTGTTCTGTCCATTACCAAGGGAAACACAGGAAGATGTACATGGAATCTCACCTCTTCTTCCCAAGTGGTTCATTGGCTGGACTTCTGATTAATCAAATCCTTTGACATGAGCACCACAGTGCAAACATCGCCCAGAAAATGTTAGCCAAGATTTAACGTTTACCTGAATGTTTCTTGGAGCAATGTGGAAGGAGTTAAGTCGTATGGAGATATGTCCAGTTATCTGACTAAAAGTTTTATTGTATTTTAGGGAGGAATATAATTATCCATGTTCCCCGGAAAAAGTGGCTGTGGGGAAAGAGAAGTGAAGGAAGACAAATGAAGGATAGGATATTTATAAGACTTGAGATTGCTAAATGACCAAAACTTGACTGTTTCCCCTCTCTGGCAGCATATTTCAATGATATTGCAGTGGGTGCGGTGTGCTGCAGAGTGGATCACTCTCAGAACCAGAAGAGACTTTACATCATGACACTTGGATGCCTGGCACCCTACCGAAGACTAGGAATAGGTAAGGCTATCTGCATTTTGATCTGTCTTCAAAGAAACATGAGTCCTGGGCCAGCCTACTGAATGCTTTTCCAAAGTTTTCAGTTCCTTTGATACAGCAGAACTTAATGCTTTATTAGAAGATGATTCCTGTCTTAGGAAGGGAACTGTGGGAAAGAAGAACTTGGTTTATAGCGAACTCTGCTTTCCTTGTCCTGTGGAAGTGAGACTGCACTTCTATAGTGCTTTCTAACTCGAGATTTCATAGGGCTCTTTATATATCAAGCCTAAGACCCTCCCTGTGATGTAGGTATTCTATTTTATAGATAAAAAAGACTGAAGCAAAGAGAGGTGAAATGACATGTCTTAGGGTCTCACAGCCAGTCAGTGGCACACGTAGAAATATAACCTGCTCTTCCTACTGGACAGTGCTCCTTCCGTTCACCATCACAATAAGTTAACTCTCCCTGTTTGAGAGGAGCTGCTATCTTCTGTCTACATCATGGTGTATAGTTTGGGGTTTT
Source organism: Malaclemys terrapin pileata (assembly GCF_027887155.1). Classification (NCBI taxonomy): domain Eukaryota; kingdom Metazoa; phylum Chordata; order Testudines; family Emydidae; genus Malaclemys; species Malaclemys terrapin. Next base: position 146,439,195 of record NC_071505.1, read on the forward strand.
TTCCAGCTTTTTCTCCCAGATCTATGGGCTTCTCACATTAATCCAGGCCTTTTATTTCCATTAAAATGTTTCATTGGGACAAACTGAAGCCAAAAATGAAGTTTTATTCATTTAAATTATTTGTTACCTGCTTGTTAGGTAATGTTAATAATACTGCCAATGCTATTGCTTAAATTTAATTGCATTTTTTGCTCACTTTAAGGCCCTAGAAGCTTGCTTTTGAAGAAGGTTCTCCTATCAAATCATTGGTATCACATAGAGTTGCTTATGAGCATTGCTAGGCTTTAAGCTTTTTCTGTTAGCTTGTAAAGCATTAAGGCATTTTCTTAAAAGAAATTATAAAGAATTAGACTTTGCGAACAGTCAAAGGAGAGAAGATAGAGGCCTATTAACCTTAATTTAATTTGCTTAAACTCTCTGCATCTGTTCACCTATGGGGAAAATACATCACAAGGTGTTGGGAGGCTTAATTCATAAATATGTAAGATGATTTGAAATCTTTCATAAAAGGTGGTACAGAAGAGCAAACTAATATGTTCAGTAATCTTTTCTGTTCTGTTTCCTGGTCTTCTGATGTGAGGTTTCTCTTCTTTTTAATGTCGTCTTTTGCAGGGAGTCCTCCTTGTGATGGATATTTTTAAGCCTCCCTGAGGCCTTTGGATTTGGGCAACTTAATTTTAAGTTACTGTTTAAAATACCCAGTGTATAAATTTTAATGTTCATAGCAGCCTCAAATAACACTTAAAACATGAACTGCAGTGTATAGTATGCTAATTTCAGAGTACAATAACAATGCTTTCAGCACTTGCTCTAGGAATATGTCATAGGAACTCACTAAGAGCAGTACATCCCTGCTTAGGGAATTAAACAGTTATAGAGCTGACTGCAAACATTAAACTGATTTGGTTGCACATTTGTGGGGTGATTAAGTCTCTCTTTATTCCTTGGCAGGAACTAAAATGTTGAATCACGTCTTAAACATCTGTGAGAAAGATGGCACTTTTGACAACATCTATCTGTAAGTAAATGACACTCTTATTCTCCTGGGTTTGGGAGAGGCTCTATAGGAGAGTGAGGAGGGTGCAATATCATTTCAGTTTCAGTTGCTGTGGAATGATGGGTCAAACGTGGTCCCATCTTACAAGTACTGCCCAGCCAGTCAGCACTTAAGTTCTGGGTTTGTTCCAGGCACTGCCCAGTAGCAGAAGCTTCCCTAGTTTTGGAAGATTTCCTTCAAAAGTAGTGCTGAATTTTAAAGTAGGGCTGTTGATTAATCACAGTTTAACTCATACAATTAACTCAAAAAAATTAATCATGATTAATCGCAATGTTAAACAATAGAATACCAATTGAAATGTATTAAATATTTTTGGATGGTTTTTCTACATTTTCAAATATATTGATTTCAATTACAACACAGAATACAAAGTGTACACTGCTCACTTTATATTATTTTTGATTACAAATATTTGCACTGTAAAAATTATTAAACAAAAGAAACGGTATTTTTCAATTCACCTCATTCATAGATCCTAGGACTGGAAGGGACCTCAAGAGGTCATCGAATCCAGTCCCCAAGTACTGTAGTACAATCTCTATCATGAAAGTGCAACTTAAAATGTATTTTTTTTTGTTATATAAATGCACTCAAAAACAAAACAGTGTAAAACTTTAGTCTACAAGTCCACTCAGTCCTACTTCTTGTTCAGCCAATCGCTCAAACAAGTTAGTTTACATTTATGGGAGATAATGCTGCCCACTTCTTAATTACAATGTCACCTGAAAATGAAAACAGGCTTTTGCATGGCACTGTTGTAGCTGGCATCACAAGATAGTTACATGCCAGATGTGCAAAAGATTCATATGTCCCTTGATACTTCAAACGCCATTCCAGAGGACATGCTTCCATGCTGATGACGCTTGTTTAAAAAAATAATGCGTTAATTAATTTTTTGACTGAACTCCTTGGGGGAGAACTGTATGTCTCCTCATCTGTTTTACCTGCATTCTGCCATATATTTCATGTTGTAGCAATCTCTGATGATGACCCAGCACAAGTTGTTCGTTTTAAGAACACTTTCACTGCAAATTTGACAAAATGCAAAGAAAATACTAATGTGGAATTTCCAAAGATAGCTACAGCACTTGACCCAAGATTTAAGAATCTGAAGTGCTTTCCAAAATCTGAGAGGGACAAGGTGTGGAGCAAGCTTTCAGAAGTCATAAAAGAGCAACACTCTGATGCAGAAATTACAGAACCCAAACCACCAAAAACGAAAATCAACCTTCTGCTGGTGGCCTCTGACTCAGATGATGAAAATGAACGTGCGTCGGTCCACACTGCTTTGGATCGTTATCGAGCAGAACCTGTCATTAGCATGGATGCATGTCCTCTGGAATGGTTGTTGAAGTATCATTTTTGAATGCAGGGGTTTTTTGTACATAATTCTACATTTGTAAGTTCAATTTTCAGGATAGAGATTACACTACAGTACTTAGGTGAATTGAAAAATACTATTCGTTTTTTACAGTGCAAATATATGTAATCAAAATAAATGTAAAGTGAGCACTGTATGCTTTGCTTTGTATTGTGTTGTACTTTAAATGTAGAAAACATCCACACATTTAAATAAATGATATTCTGTTATTGCCTAATAGGGTGATTAATCACGGATTAATTTTTTTAATCGCTTGACAGCCCTATTTTAAAGCACTGTAACTACATGCTAATGGCCAAGCAGCAAGATTAATTAAACAATGGGCAGCATTAAAAAATAAACATTTACCACACTGATATCTCCTCTCCTTAGAGTAGAGAATACTACAAATCCTATATTAAATTAAACTGTCACAGGTGGTAAGTGTCTATAATGATACCCAGTCCACTCATGTACATTAAAACACCAGATCACTAGAAACTGTGCTTTCAGTCCTCTGCTTCAGAGCAGTTGACGGAATCTTGAGCCTCCACCAGGACTGCTGAAGACCCTAGTGTGTGGAATGTTTAACAAGCTAGTATGTCCTGATGGATTGGTCACTGCATTAGCAGGAAGCTGGAGCAAAGACCCTAATGGGAGAATTCTCAAAAGTTTACTGTGCTGACTCTGGCTAGTAGTGCCTAATAGGAAAAGCATTGTAGAGGAGCATGTTTCCAAACTAACTAAAGTGCTTCCTGCTCTCTCTTCTTGGAGGTAGTGGCCTATCAGGCCCATCTTTAAACATTTGTTAGTTGATACTAGTTTTCCTTCTGTCTCTTCAAATTAAGAAGCTACAGTAATGTGCACATTGGAAGACTGATCTTAAATATCTGCAGCTGTTGCCAAAAAAAAGGGGAGGGGGCCCTACATAAACTTTCTCTCCACCCACCAAAGTACGATACTAGGATGGGAGACGAATAGCTCGCAAAGATGGGCACACCAAATACCTGTTAAGGGTGGCCATATTCTTGGTTTTGCTGGCACTTGGGCCAACATCTTCAAATTTAGGTCCTTAACTTTAGGCAACCAATGTTCAAAAACATGGCTTTATGTCAGAAGTGTGAAATGCCCTCTTAGATGTTGACCATTGCTGGAGCTGTGGACTCTGTTCCGTTGGTTCCACATCATGTCATTTAGCACCTTGATATGTGAAAGCAGTGATTCCCAGGCTTTTTACTAAGGCAACCCACCAGCTGCATTTTGTCTGTATTTGCGACCCACCATTACATAAATGCACCCTTCACCCTGACACAGCAACCCTAATCCCAGCCCAGTTGCAGAAGGGAGGCCCTGGGGTGGTGGTGGGGAAGTGCTGGAGAGCAAGCTCACGCTACTATGGTGACTCCTGTACCACCGGGCTTTGCTCCAGGCATTGATGCATGGGTTTGCAGATCGTGGAGCTGGGAGTTGGCCTAGCCTCTCAGGACAGGAGCCACTACTGCAAGGTGAGTTCAGGTCTGGCTCACTGTCCAAACCTCCAGACCTCCCCTCTGTCCCAGGATGAGAGAAATGTGTGTTTGCCTAGGCCAGGGCCCTGTGATGGGTTAATCTGGCCCTGGACATGGCAATGCATCTGGAACCTTGCTACAATCCCACTGGTGGGTCTGGGACCCACTATTTGGGAAATGCTGTACTAAAGCATCTTGATCCACAAGCATCTGGAGTGTCTGTTCAACTCTGAAAATATTTAGTTAACAGATACTACTGAGCCAGCAGGAGTCGAAACAGATCTTTTTTTATAAGACCCATGACAGAAATTAAGTCCCCTAACAGTTTAGCATAGAAAACTAAAGGCTGTTTAGGGGGATTATCTGCCACCTCCCCAAAAGTTTCTGTTCTCCCAAGCTTTGTAAAACTCTAAAGAAGAGGGAGAAATGTTTCCCAAACCCCATAGAATCTGTCTATGCTACAAAAATTATTGTATTGGAGGGAAGGTGCTGTAATGCAAAGCCCCAACCATATCTGAACAGTCTGGTCTTGCCTGTGTGGATTGGGCCAAAGCATGTGTTAATACCATCAGAGCACTCTTATGTTGTGGTAGAATCCATGACATGATGGTCATTGATAAGCCTTATTTTACTGTAGTGTTTAGAGTGTGTTACTGAAGGAAGTTACACAATCAAACTGCAGTAGTGTCTCCAGTGAAACTAGGTTGTATTGTTATATTTCACAAAATATCTGCCACTAGGGTGACCAGATGTCCCGATTTATAGGGACGGTCCCGATATTTGGGTCTTTTTCTTAGATAGGCTCCTATTATCCCCCCACCCCTTGTCCCGATTTTTCGCACTTGCTGTCTGGTCACCCTATCTGCCACTTTCATTTCAAGATAGGTTGAAGCTATTGAGCTGATACTGTTAATACTTAGCCTATAAAGTGCTTTGATAATATGAAGTGTTATCTAGTTGATCCCCACAACAGTTCTCTCAAGAGAGGAGTTAGGTTTATTTTACAGATGGGGAAATAGAGGCAGAGAGGTGAGGTGACTAGCTAAAAGTCACAAACGAAATCTCTGTTAGCACAGGATTAGATGTCAGAAGTTCCTAATTCTCAATTCTGTGCTCTATTAGACCATCACCCCCTCACCTCAATCATAGGGCCTAGTCTACACTGACAATGCTAAAGTGCTGCAGCTGCGCTTTAAGGTGCCTTGTGTGGTTGTGGCGCAGCACTGGGAGAGAGTTCTCCCAGCGCTCTAAAAAAACCCACCTCCACGAGAGGCGTAGCTGCCAGCACTGGTGCACTGTCTACACTTGGCACTTTACAGCGCTGAAACTTGCTGTGCTCAGGGGGTGTTTTTTCACACCCTTGAGCGAGAAAGTTGCAGCGCTGTAAATTGCCAGTGTAGACAAGTCTTTATTCCCTATCCCAGGATATACAGTTCCTGAGGGTGTAGGCTACGTTTTATACTACAGAAAATGCTGATGTCTTTTTCTCTATCTTCCTATGTGCCCTAGGCATGTCCAGATCAGCAACGAGTCAGCAATCGACTTCTACAGAAAGTTTGGCTTTGAGATCATTGAGACGAAGAAAAACTATTACAAGAGGATAGAGCCAGCAGATGCTCATGTCCTGCAGAAAAACCTCAAAACCCCTTGTCTTGGCCAGAACGCAGATGTGCAAAAGACCGACAACTGAACAAAACCCCAATGAACACTTTCTTGCACTTGCTTGTCGCCAAATAAGGAAAGAGAGGCCTGTTGATTTTTTTTTTTTTTTTTTTTCCTCCCTTCCCTTCATCTTATTTTTTTTTCTTGCCCTCTCTCCAACAAAATGTAATGCTTTTCCCAAGGATTGTCCAATCATGTTTGGGTTTTTTAGCTCTCCTTTCTGTTCGACAGGATGGGAAGAGGTGTACAGATCTCTTTAGTCTGAGGTGTGGAGGGCTTGGGTAGGCTTTCCTGAAGTCAGTTTCCTTCGGAGAGTGATTTATCTCATGCTTTCACACTGAAAAGTAGGGCCTAAAAAAATCTGTGTATTGAAAGAAAAAGCAATATCTTGTTCTTTTGAGTTCTATAATACGAGTTTGGTTTTTACAGCCCCTGAAATATGTGTGAACTTCATTTTAGCAATTCTCTTGTCCCTCTTCTCTCTTCTTCCCCAGGCCCCCCAAAATGTTTAATCTTTCCAAATATTTTTGTTTGACTTTTTCTCCATCTCTTGCTGAGAAGAGCAGGCTGGTTTACCAGCACATTTATTGTGCCTGGGCTGAAAGTTATCACCCCAGCTGGTGCTACATTCCTTGATTGACCCAAAAAAGGATTCAGAGTGAGTTTTATTTTCTTCCTTTTCAGCTACCGTTACCATTCATCCTACCCCATTCCCACCAGACTCTTGCCAGGGTAAGAGCTAAATCTAATGTCAGCAAGAAGAGCTTTGCAAAAACATGTATCCTGAGGTGAGGTGCTTGTTTTAAGAGCAAGTGAAATTATCCAGGACTCAGCTGTCCATAAGGGGCAGTTCTTTTTATCCAGACTACTGGAATGGGAGAAGGGACTGTAAGCATCATGTCCACTTCAATTCTAAGGCAAGTGCCTGTGTCCAAGTGTTAGTTTGGTGCTAGGGATGTCAAACCTGTGGTAACAAAGAAGCCTGGGATTGGAGCAAGGGTGGAGGAACCAGGCAGTGAGACTGAGAAGGGAAACCAGAGTCCTGACCCTAATCAAATAGCTTTGCAGGGGATCTCGGAAATGGCTTGGCCTCTGCTTGGCTTGCTGAGTTAATATGCTCTGTGGGTATGAAGGGATTAAGAACTGCTCTTTGAACTCCTTTGAAGACTTTTCTCCCATCTGCCAGTGATGCAGTTCTCCTCTTGGAAAGGGTGTTTCATGGAGCACCAGAGAAAGCAGCTCAGTCTGGAACATCTTATGGGATTTGGAAAATAGGCTGACTGGCTTCTTCCTAGTACTGTAACATAAAAACTACAGTCAACTTTTTACTGAGCTCTGCTTTGCATCTTTTCATGCTTCATTTGCGTTAATTTCAGTGCTACCTTGTACACACTGTTGCCAGCAGTTACATACCAACTTGACCTAAGAGACTCCTCCAGGCATCTGGGAAATGCACTGAATTGAAACTGACCCTCTTGCCCCATCACCTAGATTGAGATTAAACTGCATTCCTTTGCCATTAGTGGTTTTTTTTTTAAATTCAGTTGCCTGTTGAGCCCATCTGCTTCAAAAGCCTTCAACCCATGGTGCACATAGCAGTATACATCTTGTGAGCAGGTGCTGTTGCTCTGAGGCTGACTTGGGAACCAAGGATTTTGACGTTGGGGGTGTGAGAATAAGGCAGGAAAAAAATCTCTCACCTCATATTATGCAATCTACTTCCCTGGTATAAAAAAGAGGCAACGCCAAAACTATCACTACTCACCATGAGGTGCACAAAAGTTACTGAAGTGTAGCTATTTGAATACATTGATGAGCCTGAACTGGATAATTGCTCATTGACTTCAGTTTCTGGGTTTATGCTAGTTGAGTATTGGTGGTAGAACTCCCCGTTGGCTTTGTAGAAGCCTAGCTACAGTGGCCAGGGGAACTGTGTTCATATCACCCTTTGGTGGACTCTAGCTAGAAAAGTGCTGACAGTGTTTCCTTGGCCACAGATTACCTAGTTTTGTAAAAGTTTTATAGCATAGTTAGACCCTGCCTACACTGATTATGGAGGCAGTTTCAGCACCTTTCTAGCAAGAATAGTGTTGAAGCACAATTAGTTCCTCAGATGCCAGTGTGGTTTCTTGAACAGTTGTAGACAGGACTAAAAGGTGTTAATGGGGGAAAGAAAATGCATTGGAGGGTGTTCATGCAGCACAGCTATAGTTCAGACCATGGCTGTTTTTTGTGCCAAGCCAAGTGATCTCGATTCTTCTAGAATTCAGTGGGAAGGTTTTGGGTTGGGGAGGTGAGTATAGGGGTGAGCTTTTTAGGACTTGCTGTTGTAGGCTTCCATAAATCAGTGGTTTGCAGGCAGTTTTCCTGCAGGTTTCAAAAGCATAAATGAGTCTGGTGTCTGGACTAGCTTGGTTTGTCTCTGTCCCATTTTTGCTTTGGGCTGCCATCAGTCTATGAATGTATCCCTCAAAAAAAATTCTTAGTACTCCCATTCCACAGCAAACCAGTCTCACTAACTTCCAACTAAATAATTTATAGGAAGTGGAAGGGAGAGAAACCAGAAATCAAGGCTCCTTTTCTCAGACTATTAGTCTTGGAAAACGTTTTTTTGTACGCTAAAGCACACACATAATAGGTTTAATCTAAAACCTCTTCAAAAGCTCCACCCCATACCTGGGAAGAAGAGCAATAGTTCTTGCTACCAAACGGTTGTATTAATATTCGTGTACCCAGACTGTTAGGTGTGGAGGAGAACTTACTCGGTGCTGTCAGTAGGAGACACTGGAACAGTGTTGAGTATGAGTTTGTCTGCAGTAAATTTCTGGTACTTCAAATGTTACTGCAGCAGGACCTCCCATTAGCTTGAAAATAACAGCATATGCACAACAATTAAAAAAGTTAGAAGTGTCTATGAAATAATCACCAGCACTTCTGTTCTGGATAAAGAGCTTGCAGGCAAAATTTAGACTGTGTACATGCAAGTTGCTTTTAAACTTCTCTACAGTTGGTTACGTCATCCATCAGTTGAACCATGAAGATAATGTCCTCCATAAAGAGACATTCACTACCAGGAAACTGTAATATAGGGGCAAGGGAAAAGAAGCACCCAGAACTATGTCCCTCATTTGGGGGGGCTGGAGTGTTTTGGGTTTTTTTGTATACACAAATGAGCTGGGTTTACAGGTGCAGTTAATAGTTAAGCCTGCCGATTGAACATGACATGCTGTTACAGCTAAAACAAATAAGTGATATTGTGTTAATTCTTGATGGTGCCCTGTGATGTCTAGTAAATTTGAACCAAAAACCCCCATTGTTACATTCTCCTCCCCTGTGCTGTGATCCAGGGTCAGCAGCTATGCACAGAGTCTGTTTTGTAATGTGTGTGCTGACTTGGATGTTTTTTTGGAATCTGCAACTGCCTCGTACTGAATATGGCTAAGATTGCCCCTGCCTCTTGATTAGGACTTTGTCTGAATGTGCCGGTGCACTGTGCAGCTTACAGATGCATCCTCAATGTTACGACTTTTAAATTGCAAGGGTAATCAAATTCTTTACAAATATGATGGTCCATTTTTAATCTAGATCATTGCCCTTGTACATCAGGAGCATGTTTTGTTTTTCTCAAACTCTTGAAAGTAAAACTTTTAAAAATACTGTTCAGAATAAACGTGCACTATTGGAGTTATGTCATCCATGATTTGTCTTGTGCATTTCTTGCAACTTAGCTTTGTTTTCCATCAATCCTTGGTCTGTCTGAAATCAGGTGTGGGGTTTTACTCAGGTTCTTCACAGGCCATGCAGCTTTCCTGTCCTGATGATCTTCAACAAGTTGAGCAGCATGAACTGCCAGATCCATACCACAGTGTGGTGATTGCTGTGTATAAGTGACTATCGGGGAAGTGACTTTTCCAAAATCAAGGGCCACTCACTGAAATCCACTGCCTTATGTGGGACCAGAGCAATTGTGGACACTGAGCTGATCTACTTCTGTGGTATTGCACAAGGAGAGGGGCAGCAACACAAAACATGTTAGGCTTTATAGGTTAAACACTAAACTGTCTCTGGAAAATAATTGCCAGCCATTGCAGACCATGAAGAACAAATCATGTGTTTCCGGTGAGAAGTGCTATAAAAGCAGGCAGTTGTAGTCTGTACCTGTAGAAGTAAGTGGTCTTAAGGTGCAGAGAGCACTGTGAATCTGTTTTGGATCAAAGAAAAGGTTACTATTCATCCTGTTCCCACTGCTGCCCAGCCTCATCTTGTTCATAGCGTCACTTGCTAGAGCTGGTCAGGAACGTTTTGACAAAACAGTGTTTGCTGAAAAATGCCAATTCAATAAAACCAAAACTGTTAGTACAAAACTAATTTCCAAACTTGAAAAATGTTGAAAAGGTTTTGATATCAAAAGATCTTGTTTCAAGATTTTCTAAATGAAAAATTTCAAGTTTTTGATTTGAAACTACTTGTTTAGAAATTTATAAAAAAAAAAATTAAAAAATTAATAAAAAAAGCTAAGGACAAAAATGAAAAAATTGAAACAAAGCTTTGAAATTATCAAAATGAAATGTTCTGAGTGACCTGAACTAACTTTTTCCATTTATTGGTTTGTAAAAACTTTTAAGTTGACTTTTTTCATCCTGATGTGGGATGGGAACTTTCTGAGATTTAAAAAAAAAAAAAAAAAATCTTGCAGGATGGGAAAAATGTTTCCTGCTCAGACCTACTTCTTGCCCTTTTTCACTTGCAATTTCCATTCCCACAGTTCTTTCCCACTATTGCTCTCCTTTGCTTAAGCCCCCACAGCTACCCCCAAAAGCATAATTTATATTATAAATATATAACCCTGCATGCAAATTGCCAAGCACAATTCAGACACTAGTGCAATATCAATTATAACCTGGAGGAGTGTGTGACAAGGATTTTGGCCACACTTAGTTCCCTTACCTCCAAAAACAGCTGGAAATGCCTCAAACCTTTTCTTTTTTTAAAGTTAGGCTATATTCTGATCTTAAACCACAGTGGAAGGGATCATCATCTAAGATGCTGCAGGAGGCAAACATGTTGCTGGACTTGGTCCATCACTGTAACCTTACCCTGGGAAGTGAAATTTAGACAATGATTGAGATTTGGTAGTATTAAGAGGTTTCTTTAGGATTGGTGGTAGTGGCCTCTCTAAAAGAAGCATGGACAATCTGTCAGTAGTAGCTCCAGGCACTGCCTAAGAAGGGGCAAAACTTGCCTGTTTTGTTTTTTCTTTTTAAAAACCTCCCATTAACTCAGAGAAGGCTGTGAGAGACTCTTTAAGCACTACAGACAAAAGAAATGACCAATTTAAAGTACCGTATATACTCATTCATTAGCCCATTCGTTTATAAGCCGACACCCCACCCCCCCCAAGATGGTTAGGTAAAAATAGCAAAAACTGTATGACCCTTTCGTAAGCTGACCCTATATTTCCGGGGTTGGCAAACTTTGGCTCCTGGCCCATTAAGGTAAGCTGCTGGTGGGCCTGGACGTTTTGTTTACCTGTTTGTTTACCACAGGCATGGAGCCCCTCAGCTCTGTGTCCGGTTTGCCGTTCCCAGCCTATGATTCCATAGAGTTTTAAATCATCAAATTTTAGTGTAGACCCGTTTATAAGACGACCCCTGCTCTTTGAGTCACTTTTTTACCACATGTATTCGGCTTATGAATGAGTATGTACGGTAATTGCAACATCTGTTTCCTTAATACATCCAGCAAACTTAACTTTGTAGGTCAACTTTATCCCAAAATGCTAAATATGAGGCACCACAAGCTGCCCTAGAGTTAAGCTTCTGATGCAGTTTCTGTATAACAGCAATTTTTCATAGTGCTCTAAAATGTGTGTGTATAGTCAAACTGGCTTGAAAACTGCTGTGCAAGCAGATGTGATCACTTGATCAAGGGATTCCCAAGATACAAACTCCCCCATTAAAATTACCTGCTTTTAAAATTTCCAGTTTAGCTTTTTGAGCAAAGTTGGACAATAGTATGGGCAGTACCTACATAACTTAGATCATGGGACTTGCCCTGCTCACTGCCATTGTCTTGTCACCAAAAAAAAAACTGCTCCCAAAAGCAGTAGTTGAAGTTATTGGTTCTGCAGTGTGGTGTGCCAGGCTGCTGTGAGCCTGGATAGAATGCTGTCGCTGAGCTGCTAGCTGCACTCCTTCCAGAGCTGCAGATACCAGCTGTCGCTTGACTTACTGGGGAACCTGAAGGGCACAGCTGGTGCTAAAGCTGTATCAGGAGTGGAACTTAGAGCTTTTGTCCCACCAGCAGCTGCAGAAGCTGGCAAATTTGTGCTCCACACTGCATGTCTGCTTGCCCCTGGACTGCTCTCGTCACTTCTGCTGAGTCATCAGCTGAGGACTGCACTCTCTGTCCCTTGCAGTATTACAGCCCCTACCCTCCACTCCATTACCAAAGTCCATCTAGCACATCTCATCCAATTTGCCTTGTAAGTGTGTCTTTGCTGCTCACTGTCACCCAAAACACAGCACAGTTGAGGGATACGTGTCTTGCTTAGACATGCATCAATAATTTCATAATAGAAATGAAGAGAAGGAAACAGGCATCTGAAGTCTACATGATTTTGCTGTAAATGACAGACTATTCAAGAAGCCTGTAAACTATGAGATGGATATAACCATGGGAATTAGGAGAACGTGAATTATGGTCTTGTCTACTGATTACTGTTTATATAGCTGCACTTTATACCCCTTATTACTGACCAGGTCCTTTTACCTAGAACCCTGTGTGGATACAAAAATGTGGATCTGCAAGAATCAACATGTATCTGACCTGTGATCTGTACTCAGTTTTTTATCTACCTGCACTACACCCTCAGCAGCATGCTATCTCACAGTGCCTCTCAGGAGGAGCAGCTTGTGTGTTTGCATGTACTGCATATAGCAGGGGTGGCCAAACCGCAGCTCCTGAGCCGCATGCGGCTCTTTTACAGTTGAAGTGCACTCTCCCCCCCCCCCCCCCCATACTCCACCTACCAGACCGGGAGGGGGTAGCTGGAGAATAGCTCAGGGCTTCTGCCCTGCAGCAGGGTGATGGGGCTTCAGCCCCAGCGGAGGAACCTGCTAGGGCTTGGGATTTCAGCAGGAGTGGGGCTGAAGCCCAGAGATCCCCTTCCCTGCAGGTTTAAAGCCCCAAGCCCCCCACTACCTTGCCACAGGGCAGAAGTCCCGAGATCCAGCTGGTGTGCCCAGCTCTTGAACTTCTGAAGATTATTGTACACGGTCAGTAAGTTTGACCACCCCTGGTATGTAGGATCTCAAAGGCGGGGAAGCAGCTGGCTGCAGCTCATAGCCTATGAGGATCTGGATGGTGGGGAAGCAGCCTTATGGGCTGCAGGCAACTGTTTCTTGATCCATCACCTCCCCTTTTCTCTGTATATGAGGGAAGAGGGAATATAGGATCTGGAAGGCAGGGAAGCAGCCTATATTCCCTCTCCATTGCATACTGAGATAGGGGAAGTGATAGATCAAGACAGGCAGCAAAATCCCCTGTGCTCCTATCACAACAGTTTAAGTAGCCAAGCTATTTAGGAAACCTCTCTGAATTTCATTATTGTGGTATAAGGTCAGTTGGAGAGGGAGGCAGCTGCTTCTGCTAAGTACGTATGGGGAATATAGGATTTGGAAGGTGGGGAGCAGCCTCTGCTTCCCCACCTTTGAGATCTTATGTTTACAGCCCTGTGCAGATAAAAAATTTGTATCTGCATGTGATCCGCAAAATTGGTCCACAGATTTGCAGGGCTCTACTTATACCCCAATCCTACAGGACACTTGAGTATTAGCTCCCACCCCATTTTACAAGTGTGAAGCTGCTCAACATCACTTCAAGGAGACCTGACAATAGAAGCCAGGTCTTTCATATGGCAGATCCAAATGCACTCAACTACACAGCTTCTCAGAATAAGTGTGCAGTTGTAGGTGGTCTATAGTGATCAGACTGGACATACTGAGCTACCTCTCCTAACTGTGCAGTTAGAGAATTTGCTAAGATTGCCACATGGATATTGTCAAATTGCAAATGGAAGGGGTGGTAGTGTCAGGGATTCACAGGATCAGTGCTATGCCCCAGCTTTGGAATGGTCTCTGAAGGAACTTCTACAGTGTGCCAGACTCTCTAAAGGTCTCACTCTTCCTCCAGGATAAGCCATGTGACTTTACTGCTTCCTTAGGCAGAACCTCTGGCCTGCAGCATATCTGCTTCACACTGTGAGCTCTGTTCAGCGAGTCTAGCTGAGACAGACCTCTGATGGAGATTTGTACACTTTTAGGGATCAATGCACGTCTCCAAGCATTTGCAGTGACACTCACTCAGCATTGTCAAAACAGTAGGGTTTATTAGGCATCTGGAACACAATAGTCCCTAGGTCAACATAGAGTAGGGTGACCAGATGAGGGGAAGAAAATATCAGGACACATGGGGGGGGGGGGTGTGCGCGCGCCGGCAGAGCAAAAAAAAAGCCGAGTCCTGCCGTCTGGTCACCCTAACATAGAGGCATGAAGAATAAAGCATAGCCCGTTCTGGTTAGATCAGAGCCTAGCCAAGCTGTAGTGAACCCCCATTGTTCAAACTCTGCTCTCTCCATCCGTCTAACCTCTGTCAGATTACCGGGTGAGCCCTGAATGCTTCCTCCAGCCCACACTTAACCAACCCTCCTTTTAGCTAGGGTTACCATATTTTGTGCCTCCAAAAGGAGGACACTCCACGGGGCCCTGGCCCCGCCCCCAGCCCCGCCCCCCCCAACGTCTCCGCCCCCTCCCCTGCTTCCCGCGAACATTTAATTCGCGGGAAGCCTGGGCAGGTAAGGGGGGGTGTGGGGGGAGGAGGTGCGGCCCAGGCTGGCCCCCCCGGCGGCTCCAGCCTGGGTCGGCTCGGGCCCTGGGGTGTCGGCCCTGGCCCCCGGCCGACCACCCCCGGCCTGCCCAGCACTGCCGGCCGGCCCCCGGCAGCCCAGCGCACCCCCCCGGCTCCCGGCCCGGCGGCCCAGCGCACCCCCCGGATCCCGGCCCCGGTGGCCCAGCGCACCCCCCCGGCGGCCCGGCCCGACCCCCCGGCTCCTGGCCCTGCGGCCCAGCGCACCCCCCCGGCCCCGCGGCCCAGCGCACCCCCCCGGCGGCCCGGCTCCCGGCCTGACCTCCCGGCCCCGCGGCCCAGCGCACCCCCCCGGCGGCCCGGCTCCCGGCCCAACCCCCCGGCTCCCGACCCCGCGGCCCAGCGCACCCCCCCGGCGGCCCAGCTCCCGGCCCCACGGCCCAGTGCACCCCCCCGGCGGCCCGGCTCCCGGCCCCGCGGCCCAGCGCACCCCCTCGGCGGCCCAACCCCGCGGCCCAGTGCACCCCCCCGGCGGCCCGGCTCCTGGCCCCGCGGCCCAGCGCACCCCCGCGGCGGCCCGACCCCGCGGCCCCGGCCCGGCTCCCGGCCCGGCACTGGACCCCGGCCCGGCACCGCGCGCCCGGCCCCGCGACCCCGGCCCAGCCCTCCCTCCCGATTTTCCCGGACATGCCCGGCTTTTGGGGATTTCCCCCCGGACGGGGATTTGAGCCCCCAAAAGCCGGACATGTCCGGGAAAATCCGGACGTATGGTAACCCTATTTTAGCCATACTTCAAAAACAGACTTAAAAGAGAAACTGCAGAGCTACAATTCGTTTGCAAACTTAACACCATGAATTTGGGCTTGAATAGGGACTGGGAGTGGCTGGCTCACTACAAAAGCAATTTTCCCTCTCTTGGTATTGACACCTCCTCATCAATTATTGGGGGTGGACCACATCCACCCTGACTGAATTGGCCTTCAATATTGGTTCTCTACTTGTAATTCCCTTCTCTTCATGTGCCAATATATATTTATACCTGTATCTGTAATTTTCACTCCATGCATCTGAAGTAGTGGGTTTTTTACTCATGAAAGCTTATGCCCAAATAAATCTGTTAGTCTTTAAGGTGCCACTGGACTCCTTGTTGTTTTTGTGGATACAGACTAACACGGCTACCCCTCTGATACTTGACTGCAAGCTAGAAGCAGGGCCTGCTGGGGCAAGACTATGTAAGAGACTGCCTTTCTCTCAGTAGGGGAGTGCAGAAATGAGGTGTGACCTTGTGTGTATCTCTCCAGGATGGAAGACCAAGAAATAGCAATGAGAGCTTTCTAGTGTCTGAGGGTGGTGGGTCCTCATGGAGAGTGAACCAGGCACAGAACCCAGGAAGTGGTCTGCTGGGGATAGGCTGGTAGGGAAGACCCTAAACAAGCATTTCCCAAACTGTGGGACGTGACCCCAGGGGGGCGGCAAAAGTGTACCGGACAATTGTGAGGCATGGGGAAAAAAAAGAAAATGCAAGAAAGCATTTGTAAAGAAGAAGAAAAAATTAAAACAAAAAAAAAAAGGCACTGGCAGCCATGCAATTCCTATTGGCACACAGTTCACATGGGCCCTGGGGACGATGCTGGCATAGCATCCAGGTCCCACTCTGGTGGGCTGGGACCTCAATGTGCCAGCTGAGGATTCTTGTCCTCTGAGCACTGGTGACTGCTCACCAGCAGGGAGGGGTAAGGAGCAGGGATTGGGGAGGGGGATGCAGCTCGGCTCCCCTGTAGGCTGCAGCTCCTTGGGAAGGGGTGGATATAGAGGCCAGGGGGGTCAGGCTGCTGATGAGGGGGGCACCTGAGAGGGGATAAGAAGGGTTAGGGTTGGGGTGGAGCATGGCCAGTGACTGTTTTCTTCTGTGCCTCTGAGGTGGCAAACCTATTTATAACTTTCAATATAAATGTAGGATCCTACTATTACCATGTTTGGAGTAGGGGGTGCTCTACAAACAGTTTTTCACATTTTTAATTTTCAAACCCCACCACCACCCTTCAGACCCCATGGGGCCACATTAAGAGAGGTGAGCCCAAAGGGAGTGGTGGCATGAAAAAGTTTGGGAACCACCGTAGGTGTAAACAAAGTTAGAAACAGGCAGATGTAGGAAGTGGGGCACATAGCTGGTTTATGACATAGGGCTATAAGGCTCCTGGAGTCGAGGGATGGCCCAGGCTCCCCTATAGCCCTACCTGGAGGCAATGGTGGAAAAATCAAGAAGTGAAGGATTTTGGGAAATCTCCACAGCTAGTGGTAGAGTGACTGAAAATTTCTGTGACTGAAAGGGAAGGACTGTTTTGTTGTTTTGAACCTTTGTATACTCTAGAAGAAGAGATGTGATTTGACTGAATGTCCAAGTCAGCCTAGCAACCTGCAGAAGACAGTCTTCCATGGGGAAATTGCAGCACAGCTGTGCACCTCATGAGGGACCACATATATTAGACCTCTGACAAGCCCCCTGAGGGTTGGGAATGGTGGTCCTAAGAGGGGTGAGTTTCCCTCCTGCAGATATCAGAAGGCCGACAGGAAGGAAGGAATATAAGTCATTTCTTCTATCTCCCCTCCCACGCCAATCCTCTGGCTACCTACACAGGTCTAGTAAATTCCCAATCCCAAACAAGCTAAATAGGGTTAGCTGTCTGCAGAGAGCCAAAATAGACTCATCAGGGATTAACAAACTCATTAAGGCTCATGGGGACATTATTAATTACCCTACTGTGGCTAAGGGAGGGGTGAACCTAAGAATTTTGAGCTGGGGGGGGGGGCAGGAGGGAGAGGTGTCTCTTAGGCTTATGAGAAAATGAGTAAGCCTCTGATATGTAGCTGGGATTCTCACACCTTGCAGACCTTGTTAAATCCACAGGAATAGATGAGAAAGCCCCCATTGCACCTTACAAAACCCCTTACTCTCCACTCCTTAATAATGGCAAAGATAACCTTCAAAAGGGGAGCTGAGTGTAAACCAATATAGTTTTGTCTGAGTCAGTGTGATGCCTAGAGGCATGTGAGCCTCTCCTTGGGCAAACCAAATCCAAGGAGTCCAGCAGACAACCCGGTCTCCCCCTCCCAGGGGGAAGCCCAATGCAGGAATTTCATAGGAGCCTTTGGGTGTATCGAATCCCCCTACAGGGGATTGAGCAAAAGAATGGCAGTGGCCCATCTTACGGTCATCAGCTCTGGCACTAGGTTCCCAGGGGCCAGGGCTCTGCTTGGAGTCAGAGCCAGCCTGAGGATACAAAGCTCTAGCCCTCAAGGGCAATGGCTTTCAACCTTTCCTGACTACTTGTACCCCTTTCAGGAGTCTGATTTGTCTTGCATACGCCAAGTTTCACCTCACTTAAAGACTACTTGCTTACAAAATCAGACGTCAAAATACAAAAGCGTCATAGTGCGCTGTTACCGAAAAAGGGCTCATTTTCCCCATATAATTATAAATCATTTAGAATAGAAGAATTGTACTTACACTTCAGGGTATAGTATATAAACAAATCACTGCATGAAATATTAGTTTTGCCCTGATTTCACTAGTGCTTTTTATGTAGCCTGTTGTAAAACTAGGCAAATCTCTGGATGAGTGGATGTAGCCCCTGGAAGACCTCTGTGTACCCCCAGCGGTACCCCCACCCCGGTTGACAACAAGAGCTCTAGGGAATCTGAACCCTGGCATGGGGGGAACCCTCCCATTGGCTGCCTGCCCCAGCTGCCCGCCTCCCCAGGAAGAACAGCCAATCAGCGCTGGGTCAGGGGGCCGTCTCCCCGCCCTACACACAGCAGGGGGCCGAGGCTCTGCTCTGCCCTCCCCGCCCTCGGCGAGGGAGGGGATGGGAGCATTGGGGCGGGGCCGACCCCCAGCATCGGACAGTCCCCGCAGTGTTGGGCGCTGCTGAGGGCCGCAACCGCTGCCCGACTCGACAAGGACCCAAACCCATTTAGCGACTCCCTGCCAGCCTCTGCGCGCGCGCTGCCCAGCGTCGCCTTTAAGGAATATTCCCGCCCTCCGCTTCCTGTTCCTACTGCTCACTTGCTCC
Organism: Malaclemys terrapin pileata; assembly: GCF_027887155.1. NCBI lineage: Eukaryota > Metazoa > Chordata > Testudines > Emydidae > Malaclemys > Malaclemys terrapin. The sequence goes on from NC_071505.1 coordinate 146,457,720, forward strand.
GCGGGTTGCCAATCACCAGCAGTTCCTGTTTTGTGCAACCTAAATTGTTGGCCGCTTTTACACTTCTGCAGCCTCTCTGTGTCTGATTGGTCAGTTCGGGGCAGCGATGGGTACGACGCAGGTCTCCCCCGCGGCTGGCTCACTGATTGGTGCAGGCAACACAGCGTGTGGCAGTTGATTGGCTGCTGTGGGCCGCGTGTGCGTCCAGTAGGTTAGGGTGCGAGTGAGGGGCGCTGAGGGGATTGGAGTGGAGCCTGTGGGGGACGCGGGGCGCCCGTCCGGAGGATGGTCCCCGCGGTGGGGCTGCCGAGTCTGCCCTGCCCGCCGGTGAGTGCCGCTCGCTGCCTCCGGGCGGAGCCGAAACCTGGGGGCGGGGGCTGCTGGGCAGGGGCCGGTGCAGCCTCGTCCCGTCCCGCAGCCGTTAACGGCGCGGGGCTCTGCGGGCCGGTGGCTGAGGGCGCTGGGGGAGGTGCCAGCTCCCTGGCGGGGGGGCGGGTGCCGATGGAGGGGAGCCGAGCGACTCCCTGGAGCGGCAGGAGCGGGAAGCGTCCGGCTTTGCCTGGGGCGCCGGCCCCCCGCCGGGACCCCCGGAGCTGCCCCGTGCTGTGAAACCCCCGTGCGCGCCCCCGTCTTTGTCTGTCTGTGCCGCCGGGTAAACCCGCCCAAGGGAAGGGCGCCTGCTGTAGCCCTAGTACAGGTCAGCTCCGTTCAAAGGCTCCTTCGCTTGGTGAGTCCACAGGCCTCAATCTTGAGCTGGGATTCCCTGTTGGGACAGACGCAGGAGAGCAGTAGTTGTGTGTACAGCTTACAGCTGTTTTGGCCATGGGTGTGGGGCAGGAGGGGGTAGGCAGTAGACGGACCATGGGCCACATCTGGACTTCCAGAAGCTTTTTAATGGGCCCTAACATCTTTTTATTTACTTATGATTATCATTGTTGTTTTTATTATTATTTTTCTTTGGAGTCTGGACCTTGACTATACGTTGACCAAGCAATTTGGACCTTGACAAAAAAAATTGACTATCCCTGGTGTGGAGCTTTTAATCAAAATAGTTACTTGGGTACAGCCCCTGTGTGGATGTACTTATAAGGAACACATATACTATTATATCAGTATAGCTTATTCTGCTTTTCCTATTGGAATAAGCTATCACACTATAAATAGCTTTATACTGCTGTAGCTGCATCCATACTAGGTGAAGCTGAAGCTGGTTCCTTAATCATGGGACTAGCTCTTTATTTGTGGTTCACAGTTTCTTATTCAAAGACCAGAATTATTTAAAAATATATCAACTACATTTTTAGAATGTTCATCAAGTTAATGTGAGTGAACGTGATTAACAGTTACTTATCCGATCATTTAATATACAATTAAGGAGTTGGGGTTTGACTAGCTGTACCTAACAACAGCCCAAGAGAGACTGACATCCCTGCGACTTAGTGTTCTGAAGGAGAGGGATATGCCACTTCCCAAACTGAAACCTTGTTTGTGAGCAATATGCTGCCACTTGTCATGCCTCCATCCCGCTTCTATGATCGAGGTTGAATAACGAGCTGGCTTTTGATTGGCTATATGACAAAATTACTGGGTCATCCTAAGTGACATATTCCTGCAACTGCTGTTCCATTATGAAGAGATAAGGCTATGTCACTCCCAGAGATGAACCTTGATTTCTGATTTGACAAATATATTTACCAAATTTTTATTTTATTTTTCTTTGTTTGTAAATATGCAGTATGCATGTAAAAATCAGAAAAAAGCAATATTCACCAGTTCATTGCAAATTTAGCTGTAATACTTTTACAGAAATTATATCTGCAAATGTAATCTGTAAGAATTTAGATTTATTAGATAAATTAAGAATAGGAAAAATGTCTAAATTTGTTAACATTTATTTGTAGCAACTAAAAACTTTTCTGATTAATCTAGTGTCTTTTGTTTGTTATGCAAGAAAAATAATATGGAGATGGTACGTGGGCACAGTTGAGTACCAAATAATCATATCTATTAATTGTATGGAAACATACAAAGTCTAGCTTAATGCATACTGCTGTTCTGAGTGGTTTCTGATGGCTTCTAAGAGATAGAAAACAGTGAACCTTATGAGTGTTCACACAAACATTCACATAAAGGAATATTACCTTATCCTATATACTACAGTTAGCTGAACCAGCTAGTATCTTTAGTGTTGTTGCTATACAAGTCTCACAGTAGCATTGTGACTCGGTACTCTTTTATGGAATTTGAATAACTCTGTATCTGTGGCTAGAATATCTCCACCTTCTTTCCCTTTGAATTCTAAAATTCCATAACTGAAATGCCTATTCTGAGTTTGACCAAGTTTATGGAAAAATGCAAAATGATTCCCAATGTTTCATGTCATCACAACAACTTCGTACCTATAAACTTTAGGCTTTAAACTAGGTTCGCTGAGGGATTGAGGCCTAAGCCCCGAGGGAAGTGGGATACCAGCAGGAAACACAAGGAGGAGGGTGCAACAGGGGAGGCCTCCTGATTCATACTGAGAAAGTAGGGCAGTCAGCTAGTTATCTTGGGTGCCTGTACACAAATGCAAGAAGCCTGGGAAACAAGCAGGAAGAACTGGAAGTCTGGCACAGTCAAGGAACTATGATGTGATTGGAATAACAGAGACTTGGTGGCGTAACTCACACGACTGGAGCCCACTGTCATGGATGTGTATACACTGTTCAGGAAGGACAGGCGGGGGAGAAAAGGTGGAGGAGTTGCACTGTATGTAAGAGAGTGGTATGATTGCTCAGAGCTCCAGTATGAAACTGGAGAAAAGGCTGTTGAGAGTCTTTGGATTAAGTTTAGAGGCAAGTGCAACAAGGATGATGTCGTGGTGCACATCTGCTATAGACCACCAGACGATGAGGTAGACAAGACTTTCTTCGGACAACAAACAGATGTTTCCAGATCATAGGCCCTGGTTCTCATGGGGGACTTCAATCACCCTGAAATCTGCTGGGAGAGCAATACAGCAGTGCACAGACAATCCAGGATGTTTTTTGGAGAGTGTTGGGGATAACTTCCTGGTGCAAGTGCTGGAGGAACCAACTACGGGCCATGCTTCTCTTGACCTGCTGCTCACAAACAGGGAAGAATTGGTAGGGGAAGTAGAAGTGTGTGTCAGCCTGGGCAGCAGTGACCATGAGATGGTCGAGTTCAGGATCCTGACAAAAGGAAGGAAGGAGAGCAGCAGAATACGGACCCTGGACTTCAGAAAAGCAGACTTTGACTCCCTCAGGGAAGTGATGGCCAGGATCCCATGGGAGGCTAATATGAGGGGTAAAAGATTCCAGGAAAGCTGGCTGTATTTTAAAGAAACCTTATTGAGGGTGCAAGAACAAACCATCCCAATGTACAGAAAGAATAGCAAATATGGCAGGCAACCAGCTTGGTTCAACAAAGAAATCTTTGGTGAGCATAAGCACAAAAAGCAAGCTTACAGGAAGTAGAAACTTGGACAGATGACTAGGGAGGAGTATAAAAATATTGCTCGAGCATGCAGGGGTGTAATCAGGAAGGCCAAGGCACAATTGGAGTTGCAGATAGCAAGAGATGTGAAGGGTAACAAGAAGGGTTTCTACAGCTATGTTAGCAACAAGAAGGTCAGGGAAAGTGTGGGACCCTTACTGAATGGGAGAGGCAACCTAGAGACAGATGATGTGGAAAAAGCTGAAGTACTCAATGCTTTTTTTTTTTTTTTTTTTTTTTTTTTTCCCCCCCTTCCTCGGTCTTCACAGACAAGGTCAGCTCCCAGACTGCTACACTGGGCAAAACAATATGGGGAGGAGGTGAGCAGCCCTCAATGGTGAAAGAACAGGTTGTCAAGGCTGTATCCCCACTTTGAACTTTAGGGTACAAATGTAGGGGCCTGCATGAAAACTTCTAAGCTTAACTACCAGCTTAGCTCTGGTTCCGCTGCCACCATTTCAATGGATTCCCTCCCTCGGAAGTCTTGAAAAACCTTCACCAATTCCCTGGTGAATACAGATCCAAACCCCTTGGATCTTAAAACAAGGAGAAATTAACCATTCCCCCTCCTTCCTCCCACCAACTCCTGGTGAATACAGTTCCAACTCCCCTGGGATCTAAAACAAGGAGAAATTAACCATCCCCCCTCCTTCCTCCCACCAACTCCTGGTGAATCAAGATCCAAACCCCTTGGATCTTAAAACAAGGAAAAATCAATCAGGTTCTTAAAAAGAAGGCTTTTAATTAAAGAAAAAAAGTAAAAATCATCTCTGTAAAATCAGTATGGAAATTAACCTTACAGGGTAATCAAACTTAAAGAGCTCAGAGGACTCCCCTCTAGTCTCAGGTTCAAAGTACAGCAAACAAAGATAAACACTCTAGTAAAAGGTACATTTACAAGTTGAGAAAACAAAGAAAAACTAACACGCCTTGCCTGGCTATTTACTTACAAGTTTGAAATAGGAGAGACTTGTTTAGAAAGATGTGGAGAACTTGGATTGATGTCTGGTCCCTCTCAGTCCCAAGAACGAACACACTCCCAAACAAAGAACACAAACAAAAGCCTTCCCCCCTCCAAGATTTGAAAGTATCTTGTCCCCTTATTGGTCCTTTAGGTCAGATGCCAGCCAGGTTACCTGAGCTTCTTAACCCTTTACAGGGAAAAGGATTTTGGAGTCTCTGGCCAGGAGGGGTTTTATAGTACTGTACACAGGACAGCTGTTACCCTTCGCTTTATAGTTATGACACAGGTAAAGGACTATTTAGAAAAGCTGGACATGCACAAGTCCATGGGGCTGGATGCAATGCATTAGAGAGAGTTGGCTGATGTGATTGCAGAGCCATTGGCCGTTTTCTTTGAAAACTCGTGGCGATCAGGGGAGGTCCCGGACAATTGGAAAAAGCAAATATAGTGCCCATCTGTAAAAAAGGGAAGGAGGAGGATCTGGGGAACTACAGCCCCACCTCAGTCCCTGGAAAAATCATAGAGCAGGTCCCCAAGGAATCCATTTTGAAGCACTTGGAGGAGAGGAAGGTGATCAGGAACAGTCAACATGGATTCACCAAGGGCAAGTCATGCCTGACCAACCTGATTGCCTTCTATGATGAGATAACTGGCTCTGTGGACATGGGGAAAGTGGTGGACGTGATATACCTTGACTTTAGCTCAACAGGTAGTGATCAACGGCTCAATGTCTAGTTGGCAACAGGTATCAAGCAGAGTGCCCCAGAGGTCGGTCCTGGGTCCAGTTTTGTTCAACATCTTCATTAATGATCTGGATGAGGGGATGGTTTGCACCTTTAGCAAGTTCATGGATGACATTAAACTGGGGGAGAGGTAGATATGCTGGAGGGTAGGGATAGGGTCCAGAGTGACCTAGACAAATTGGAGGATTGGGCCAAAAGAAATCGGATGAGGTTCAACAAGGACAAGTGCAGAGTCCTGGAATTGGGATGGAAGAATCCCATGCACTGCTACAGACTAGGGACCGACTGGCTAAGCAGCAGTTCTGCAGAAAAGGACCTGGGGATTACAGTGGATGAGAAGCTGGATATGAGTCAGCAGTGTGCCCTTGTTGCCAAGAAGGCTAACAGCATATTGGGCTACATTAGTAGGAGCGTTGCTAGCAAATCGAGGGAAGTGATTATTCCCCTCTATTCGACACTGATGAGGTCGCATCTGGAGTATTGCATCCAGCTTTGGGCCCCCCCACTACAGAAAGGATGTGGACAAATTGGAGAGAGTCCAGCAGAGGGCAACAAAAATGATTAGGGGACTGGGGCATAACTTATGAGGAGAGGCTGAGGGAACTGGGCTTATTTAGTCTGCAGAAGAGAAGAGTAAGGGGGGGATTTGGTAGGAGCCTTCAACTACCTGAAAGGGGGGGGGGGGGGATTCCAAAGAGGATGGAGCTCAGCCGTTCTCAGTGGTGGCAGATGACAGAACAAGGAGCAATGGTCTCAAGTTGGAGTGGGGGAGGTCTAGGTTGGATATTAGGAAAAACTATTTCACTGGCAGGATGGTGAAGCACTGGAATGGATTACATAGGGAGGTGGTGGAATCTCCATCCTTAGAGGTTTTTAAGGCCTCGCTTGACATAGCTCTGACTGGGATGATTTAGTTGGTGTTGGTCCTGCTTTGAGCAGGGGGTTGGACTAGATGACCTCCTGAGGTCTCTTCCAACCCTAATCATCTATGATTCTATAATCACAATACCTTTGCTTTAACAAACTCTGTTATGCAGATCATTTTGATAATGACTTCTATTGACCCAATCAATGTTTGAAACATTTTAAATATTAATTAGGGCTGTCGATTAATCGCAGTTAACTCACGTGATTAACAAAAATTAATTGTGATTAATCACAGTTTTAATTGCATGGTTAAACAATAGAATACCAATTGAAATTTATTTAATATTTTGAATGTTTTTCTACATTTTCATATATATTGTGTTATAATTTAAATCAAAGTGTACATTATTTTTATTACAAATATTTGCACTGTAAAAATGATAAAAGAAATAATAGTTTTCAATTCACCTCATACAAGTACTATAGTGCAATCTCTTTGTTTTGTTTTTGAGTGCAGATATGTATATAAAAAAAAATCTACATTTGTAAGTTGCACTTTCACGACAATGTAAAACTTTAGAGCCTACACATCCACTCAGTTCTACTTCTCATTCAGCCAATTGCTAAAACAAACAAGTTTGTTTACATTTACTGGAGATAATTCTGCCTTCTTCTTATTTACAATGTCACCAGAAAGTGAGAACAGGCATACAGCTACAACAGTGCCATGAGAATGCCTGTTCTCACTTTCTGGTGACATTGTAAACAAGAAGCAGGCAGTGTTATCTCCTGCAAATGTAAACAAACTTGTTTGTCTGAGCGATTGGCTGAATAAGAAGTAGGATTGAGTGGATGTCTAGGCTCTGAAGTTTTACATTGTGGTGTTTTTGCGTGCAGTTTTGTTTTTGTACAAAATTCTACATTTGTAAGTTCAACTTTCATGATAGAGATTGCACTACAGTATTTGTATTGGGTGAATTGAAAAATCCAACTATTTGCACTGTAAAAAACAAAAAAAGTAATCAAAAACAAATATAAAGTGAGCACCATACACTTTGTATTCTGTGTTGTAATTGCAATCAATATATTTGTAAATGTAGAAAACATCCAAAAATATTTAAATAAATGGTATTCTGTTATTGTTTAACAGTGTGATTAATCACAATTACTTTTTTTAATCACTTGACAGCCCTAATATTAATGCTATGTCTAAGCTACAAGTTCTACAGAGAGGGCAGATAAAAGATTTTTCTGGGAGTTGGCATATTTCCTTTCTGTCTGAATAGTCAGCAAATGATATCTGAAAAAACATGAATTACTACTGTGAGATGCATCTGTCAAAATTTGTCTTGTTTTCTTCCAATGTATTTGCTATCATGCACAAAAATATCTGATGGAAATAGATAGTAGTAGGTCAAATTTTTAATCTTTCTGTGATCAGACTTAACTGCAAGTGTAATGAGTGAAATGCATGGCTCACCATTATAAAATGTGTATTCAATTGATTTAATCCATTGCACCTGTTCCCTTTGATGCTGATATAAAATAAGTAAAGTTAGTATCCATTGTAATAAAAGTAATTAATTGAACAATTGTTGCTACCGTTAATGCTGACCACTGGTGACACCTATGTTTAAGCATTTGTATAAGACCTGTTTTGCACAGAAGGGAAGTTTCTTCATGAATTTCTGCATAATTTGGTCCTGTCTGCCTTCCATAAGGAGATTTTTCATGTTCTCTAATCCTTACACAACCAACTGCTTCCACAAAACATCCATGTGGAGGGGGAAACTTTGATTAAAACTATGGGCACAGAAGAGCCAGTTGCAGGATTCAGGGATTTTCAAGTCTGAGGGGATTAGTAGATCATCTAGGCTGACCTGTATATCCCCAAAGAATTTCATCCAGTTACCCCTCTATTAAACTCATTAACAACTTTTGTTTTGACTAAAATAGCTTCTACAATGGTATCCACTCTTGAGTTGAAGACAGCATTTCCCTTGATAGTCTGTTTCAATTGTTCATAATCTTCATTATTAAAAATCTGCGCCTAATTTCTAATTTGAATTTCTGTCTTAAGCTTCCAGCCATTGCTTCTTGTTCTGCTTTCCTTTCCTAGATTAAATAGCCCCTCAGAATCCAGTATTTCTTCCATGTGAAGATACTTATACATCATAATCAAGGTGTGTCTTAGCCTTCTTTTGGATAGGCTAAACAGACTGACATCTAACTTTTTCACTGTAAGATATTTCTCTAGCCCTCAAATCATTTTTGTGGCTCTTTTCTTTGCCCTCTCCAATTTTTCAACGTCCTTGTAACAGGGTCAGCTACCTCCTGTGCATCCCCTTGAGGTCAGAAGTGGCTCTGTGGTGCCCTGCCTCAGTTTCCCCTCTTGATGCTTCAATAAGTTCAAAACAGACTTTCACCAGTCCAGTAACGGCCCTTCTTGGGGGTCTAGTTTTATTCATAAAGTTCCACAACAAACCAAATCCTCCCCTCAGCCTTTAGAGATACAGCCCCTCCACCCTCAGGTATTGCCTTTTCATTTGCTTTCCGAGGGCAGGTCTACACTATTGCTTAAGTCAATCTAACTTGCATCAGACAAGGGTGTGAAACAGACCCTCCGAGCGACGCACATCACAGTGACCTAAGAACTGTCCAGACCAGTCTGGAGGAGGATGCAGTTGGGGATTCCTACCCCCATATATATGGTCTCTGGATCTGATGTACACTTACTTTCCACTTCCATTAATCATGATGGTTCTCAGACAGTTCAGGCAGAATGTTCATAGTAGTTCCAGTGTGGCTGAGGTAGTTATGATTCTTGGACCTAATAAATCCAGCTTCAAAAAAAATTGCCTCTCCAGTCAAGTGTAATCTCAGACTGTCAAGTCCTCCATCTGGATCCACACTTCTTACATCTCACAGCAGGGATGTTGGCTGGCTAACAATAGTTGAGACAACCTGTTCAGCTGAGGCACACAATATTCATCCACAATAGAAAGAACTCTACGAGGTGTACTTTGCCAAATGGAAATGACGCACTGTCTTTGTTCAAAACCAGTTATTTCAGTCTCTAGCTCAGGTACCAGTCATCTAGATGCACCTTTTTATCATTAAAGAATTCCGTACTCTCAGTGAGCACCCTGACTGTCTGACCTTATTATTCAGTTTTGTTTTTCACCCTTCAGTTCAGGAGTTTTCCACTTTTTCACACCCTACAGTGGCTTGGTTTGTAAAAGGCCTTGTGACGGTATATCTCCTAGTCAGACAACCTCCTCCTTACTAAGATCTAAATTCTAAATCTTGTACTGGCAGGGTTACTTGGCCCACCTTTCAAGCCATTATTTAAACATTTCCTGTTTCATCTTTCCATCAGTATAGACTCTCAGGTAGGGGAGATACGAGCATTAATGGGAGACCCCCTAATTACGATTTTTCATAAAGACTGGGTGAAAGACAAGTGAGACCTCACCCTAAATGTATGCTGAAGCTAATGTCACTTCCACCTAAGCAATTTTTGCACCTACTTGTATTTTTCCCAAAACCACATTTAAAAAAAAAAAAGTGAGGTTATGCTTTAGATATTCTTACGGTGCTCTCTTTCTACATTGATAGCACTAAAACTCCTAGGGTGCTTCTACAGTGCACCCTTCTTTTGGCAGCATGTAGTGTATGTACATGCACAGTCCACCTACCATGGGTATAAATTACAGTCTAGTCAGTGAGACATGGCTTAACCGAGTAGAGACGTGCCTGAAGGGTGTGGGTATGTACCTACCTGACTCCCCTGTTGACACTGCTGTTTTGAGCAGTGTAGTGTTCCTCTGCCTGCCCACTTCTGGAGCCTTTTTCTGCCACAGGAAAAGGTTCTGGCATGGGGGAGGCAGCTGAGAGGAACATTTCACTGTGGAGTGTAGCAACACACACGCTACAGACTGCCACCAGTGGTGTGTAGTATAGATGCAGCCTTAGAGCGTTCCCCAGATCGTTCATAGATTATGGGAATGGTGAAAAGTCAAGCCATTTCAACAGACTTTCTAATGGGCTTTCTACTTGTATCAGCCTCTGCTATGAATGTGCCAACATAGACCCACCAATGAGTGACAGGTCATTCCATAAGAGCACAAGCAACTTCTTTGAGAAATGTTCCAGTACTAGAAATATGTATGGCAGCTACCAAGAATTCAGAGCACACACTTGCCCAGCATTACTCCATAGTTTAAGTATCAAGATATGATGCTAATTTTGGAAGGCTGTCCTACAATCATTGGTTAGACTTATTGCACTCACCTCTTGTAATATAGGTGAATTACCAATAGTAGAAAAATGTATGTGGACAAGAACTCAAAGAATAGGAAACTGTTACATACCTTACAGTAAATGTATTTCTTTGAAATGTGATGTCTATATGTAGTCCATGACCTGCCTTCCCACCCCCGTATTATGTAGTGTGACACCTGGATTCTGTATTTGCAAAAAAGTGAGACACAGGTGGGATTGCCCTGCCTTTTATGCCTTTGGTTGGAAGCACAAGGACAGTCAGGGCTCAGGCAATGCACACCAATAACAGAATATATATTGACAACATATGTTGAAGAGCCACTCATTGGAGATAGCAGTTACTTTTCCTCGTAATTTTGTGAAACTTTCACTTTGAGTTGAAATTTTCCAGCACTCTTCTCTGCCTCAAAGGGATTTTATTTATTTATTTATTTTAATCTAAACACTTGTAAATTTAAGAGTGAGCACTAAAGGCAATGGGAGAAATTTTGGTAGAGATATCTTTCAGTGTTGTAGGGGAAACTGGCCTGAAATTTGTAGTGCACGTAATATTTTGAACTGTTTCCCAATGTACTAACAGAGAGGGGACCACACTACACATGCATGAATGAATCCACTTTATAGGGGCAGTGTTGCACAGTGAATGAAGTAGAGCTCTACCTCATAGTTTTGCAGTATGTTGGAAAAAATAGTAAGCAGAAGAGTGCTGTAATAAACATTTGTAGTCAATAAGTAAGCTCCTATGGAGCTTTGTCTCTGCCTAACTGCATACTGGTTACTACACTCTTACACATATTTCCCTTGCCTCTTCGCTACGCAACTAGGTACACATTTGTATGGTCTTCAGATACTGCCTGGAAAAACTCATCAAGGAATGGTTTTTTTTAAGAAGTAAAATCTTTGGAAATTCCATGCAGAAAAATGTTTGAGGAAAAAATACTTAAACACTGAAAAGTAAGGAATTGCAAAATTAAGGTGGCACATATACACGTATAACTTGCTCCTTTATATGTGTGTTTACAATGGTCTAGCAATTATGTATAGCTGTCACCTTTGTTTCTGATCTATTAAGTTAAATGTCACTCTGGTGCCTCAGTGAATGAGAGCTATTCACACTGAATCAGAGAGGAGTGATGTGGAAATAATAGTGCATAATCATGTAGGATGATCAAAGTAGACGAACAAGCATCTCAAACAGGTTAAGAGAAAGCAGAAAGCCAAAAAGAAATAGACGAAGGGATGGATCAGCCAGGAAAACTACCAGTTGGAGGCCTGAAAGTGTAGGTGAAAAAGTGAGAGCAGCCAAAAGCCAAACAGCATTGGACCTTGCAGAGGTAATAGGTTGCTTAGTCCACTTCAGATCAGCTTTCAGTGAGCAGCATCTGCCCTATTTCCAGGAAACTGTTGCTCCTAATGATTTGAAGGACAAACCGCTAAGAGGAAGTGGTCAGAACAATCTTCATCAACTGATGAGTGAGGAGGGAGAATGACTTCTTTCATGGAGCAAGACTTTTGAATGCTGATTGTGGAGAAGGAGAGGAGATGGACAAAGCAACAGATGGATGATCAGACATCACTGTTGGCTGCCATAATGGAAGTCCACCAGTGCCACTATCTCTAACTTAAGTTAGAACCTCAGTTTACCTTAGCTACTCTTCACAAATTCCCCTGTAGCAAGCAGACTACTACTTCTTATCTCCATCCCAGAAACCCCTCCTTTCATGACCAAGACAAAACTCTCATGGTGTTCACTAGTGACGCTTTCATGTATGTTATGTTTTGGTTAGTTTACTTGTGCTTGCAAATAAGCTTGGTTCCTTGAAGTGAGGGGTGTGAGAGGAGAGTGTACTGTATATGAAATCCATCACAGCAGCTCGTGGTGGCATAAACTGCAACTGATATGGCTTTGAGTAAAGATATAAAATTAGGCCGTTGTTTTTATGGAAAACTGTATGTGACAGGGTTTTCCATGGCCTAGAGGCTCAGTCACTGATCTTGTAGTCTGCAAGGCCAGAGGGGGAAGTATGGGGACCCAGGTCCTCCCTCTCCACTGGATCCCAGCCCAAGGTCCTGTGTAGTTCAACCCCTAAACAGGGAAGATAGGTCTCCCTCCTGGCGGGGGGTCAAGACCAGTTTCCCAGGGCTATTTCCTACAAGTCTCTTTCGTTTGGTGCATGGCCCTGCTAGTCCAGTTGCCCTGCAGTTGGGGTTTATTTGCAGACTCCCCTTGGCAGAGGAAGCTTTACTTGCCTCAAGTGGCCGTGCTGGCTGGCAGTTTGTTGATCCATCCCTTTGGGCAGGCAGGCAGAGAGCTTCTGTCTCCTTGCCAGTCAGACCAACTGAGCCAGGCTCCCTTCTTTTTCTTCCCTTTCCAGGCCTGGCATTGGCTGCAGGTATAGCAGGATGGAGGGGGCCTAGCTGAACTCAATGGTTTTCTTTAACCCCCACTGTGCCAGATGGCAACTTCTTTGCTCCCTCACACTGTATTAAATAGCTAAAACTGGAGATCACATTCTGGCCACAAAGAGCTACCCTTGTCTACAACTCTCACACTCGTTTAGGTGACTAACTTAGGTCAGCTAACCTACATTGTTAACATACACTTTGTGGTGGTGATGCCTTCCCCATCCTGTCCCTGTTATGTAGCCAAGGCTTCAGATCCAAGGCCTGTCAGTCTGGCACTTTTCAGTATTTGAATTCATTTAATCAACTAGAAAAAGTTAGTGTGCAGCAGAATGTTGGAGTAACAAAAGACGGATGTCCTCCTTCTCCTCTCTCACATGGTTTGGGGCATATACAGAGATTTCTGTGTTCTCAGTCCTCTCCATGTCAGACAGTCTTCATAGTGGGAAGTCCTCCATGGCAGCTGGAGGCAGACCAGATCTTTGCTCTGAGTCTGGGCTTAGGACTGCCCCGCAGGAACAACTTTCCAGAGATCTCTGCCTCCAGGCAGCACACATGACAGCCTGTACAGAGCTTTCACAGGTTTTTTTTTTTGTTTTTGTTTTTAAACTAATAATCTCAAGTTTCTTCATTGGCTTTGAGTTTTTTTTCTCCTCAAAACAACTACACTTCTTTTTTTTTTTTAAATGGCTTTTTGAGAAGGATTTAGAGAACTGAACCTTCAAATGAAAGAAATGGCAGAGACAGCCGGCTGCAGCAACTCCAGCTCCTGGCCACATGTTGGTAGTGTCCATGCTGAGACTGCTGAGTAGGTCTCATGGAAACTCCTTTCATTGAGACTAGGCCAGAATCAGTAGCATGGAACTAGGATTAATTTTTTTCAAGACCCCTGCCTCATCTTAGGCATGGGACTGCTATTCCCACTTGTTGTAGCGTACATCGGAAAACCTTCTAAATCTGCTGGGGAGGAAAGGTCACCTGCATAGCAAGAAGGAGGAAGAAATTCCTGCTCCCAGCCAGCATGTAAGCAAGGTCCATGTGGAGATGGCTGAGACGACTGCAAACATCTCCTCTTCGCACTGATCTTTTACCTGCAAGGCCTCAGCTGCTATGGAAGGTGCTAGGTCCAGTGACCTCTCTGATACCAATGAGTCATTTATCTCCAGTAGCTCTGGCTCACTCATTGTGTGTGATCTGTCCCCACTCAGCGGCAGGGAGTTTAGGATAGTGATTTAGAGATGAACCTTCCTCTTCCCGTATAACCTCTGAGGATTCCATAGGGGGTCACAAAGTGGCTACTATCTTCCTTAGGAAACATGCAAGTTACATGCCTTCAGACTGTCTTTTCAGTCTCCCTTGTACTGCATTTTCCCCCTCACAAGCCCTCTCTCAGGGGCTCAGCGCATGGACTGATGAAAGATATTGCTCATAATTGGCTTTTAAGGGATAGTACAAAGTTTTAAACACTCTTATGAAAAAAGTCTCCCCTCTAGATCCTCTAAAGATAGAATTGTCCGGTGTCTGGTTTTCGACCAGAACTCCTGGTCGAAAATGGACCCTGGCAACTCCAGTCAGCACTGCCAACCGGTCCGTTAAAAGTCCAGTCAGTGGTGCCCCAGCCTGGTGAAAGTGAGTGGGGGAGAGCAAGCGACAGAGGGAGGTGGGATGGAGTGAGCGAGGGTGGGGGTGGGCGGGGCCTCTTGGAAGGGGCAGGGCAGGCGTTTTTGTGCTATTAGAAAGTTGGCAAACCTATCTAAAGAGTAGGAGAAATCTCTAATACTGGGACTTTGAGATAGCTCAGACTCTCAGTTAAGCCTCTCAGAACCAAGTACAAATGTGGGCCTAACTTTATAGGAGGTACTTATGTTTTTAGAAGGTGAAACAACAAAACTTGGTAATTGTTCCTTACATGATTTATGTGGGTGTAACTAAGGTGCAGTGAGAATTTTTTTATCAAGATCTTTTTGTACCCAGGGACTAAATGGTCTTCCTTACTCTACTTAAAGTTAAGCCTGCTGTAATCTCCTTAGTAAAGGACATAGTCTTGCCAGCTCAGGATCCATTCTAGCCAGACCTACAGACAGGAGAATAAGATCATCACTTAAGGTAAACTTGGATACAGCAACCTCAGCTTTGAAAGTTTTGGCTTCATTTTCCCATTGTGAAGGTATGTGCTCAACTAGGAGGTCATTGGAATTATGCCCTAAAAACCCTATGTAAAATTGACTATAAACTTAGTTCCCTTGCAGCTTTTTCAGGACCGAAGCTTCATCTTTGATTTGCTGTACTTTTAAAACTACAAAGGTGTGTCCTTCAGGCAACTATGGTGTCACTAGAAGAAATTGGAATTGCAGGCTAAACTGGTAACTAAAAATTTGGAAGGGTAAGCTCTTTGGAGAGCATAGACATAGAGCAGTTGCTGAAGCTTAAGGATTTAGACAAGATGAGACTTTCCTCCTTCCTTTCAGTGAGAGACTCTTCAAACTACCTTATCTCAGCAGGTGTTTCATTTGAAGCCATGGCTTCTCCAGGTTCTAGCCTAGAGACTACACATTCAGGAAAGACAGCAATGGTATCCTCTTGCTGGGATTCTCTGGCAAGCCATCCAAGCCCAAAATGTGTGTTTGTGTGTTTGTTTTCATTCCAAGTCTGGACAGATTTCCCTGTCCCTCTGGGGAAGGTGCTTCAGCATGAACCCTCATCTGGGAGTAAACCACCTTGGAAAATGGGTGCTTGAGATAATCCGGGAAGGAAGTTCAATAGAACTCCCTCATTGTCCCAGGTACAAGTTTATCCTTTCCCAAAAGTATATTGAAATAAACCAACACATCATCAAGACCCTTCATAGCATCAGAAGATGAAGAATGCAATAGTCTATCTTCCACATGCTTCAGTGATGCAACCAGTTCTATGTAGAGCCGGCTATTTTGAACAGGGCACAAGATTCTATGGATTCACAAAGAGAAACTGTATCATGCAGTCTGTTTTAGATCTTGGGTCTCAAGTCCATAAGGAGATTGGTATTCAGATGGAAATACAGAAATCTATCATTACGGTGTTCTCTTCCCAAAACTTTAGAATGTGAAAATAAACCTTCTAGAGATCTAGTGAAGATACGACTATAGAGTCACCTAGAGATACTTTAGCTTCTGATACAAGAAGAAGCATTTCCAGTAGAGTTACTCCCGTTTTGGACTCTGCATTTCTACATGGTGTTCACAAATGCCACATTATTCCTCCTTTCAAGTGAAAGGGATACACGTCTACTCTCATTGGTATCATTTATCAGGGCCCAGCAGCTGTCCCTTAAAAACCTTCAGAAACATGATTTTAAGCAAACAAGTGGAAGGGCCAATTACAGCCCTCACAAAACTCCAGCATCTAAGTTATTGTCTAAGACAGTCTTTTTATTTCAGGAGAGACAAGATTAGCACACCTTATTTAAAATAAGATATCTGACCTTAGCTCCTGAGCTAGTTCATCTCTTATGTGGATACCCTACACCATTCTTGCTTTGTTTCCAGCCAGCGATTGCAGCAAATCACTGTATAAAGATCTTGGTGCAGATCTTCAGTATTAAACAGCGACCTGATATTGGGCCCTGAGAAACTGATCATCAGTACATATATCAGACTCCCTGGCACACAGAATATAACTTGTCTCATGTTATGGACTATAAAGAGTATGCCTCTATTTCCAGCAGATAGAGGGGGTTGGAGTGTGAGTGTAAAGCATTAAACCTTCTGTGCTGTTTAGAGAAGTAGCCTTACTCATGTCCTGGGTAGAAGTGCTAGTGGGTGAGTGGCACTATAGGGGAAAGAGAACCTAGAATCAAAATAAAAATCTTAACTCAAACTAGTAATAGAAATTCCATGTTTGAACAATAAGTGTATAGCAGTAGGAATATGCTACCTGACCGTTAACATGCTGGTAATTGTAGCCTTTCTATTCTTCCTGAACATTTCACAAAGGCAGAAAACACACACAGTAATAATGGGTGAATTCAATTATTCTCAGTGACTTCACTTGAGTAATGGATTCAGAAATAAAATGTATACATTCCGTAAATGACTGCTTCTTGGAGCAGCCTGTCCTGGAATCCACAAGGGAAGAGAGGCAACTCTTGTGAAGAAGTTAGTTAAACAGAAATTAAAAGGAATAGCCACAAGGGTGAAATGTGTGCAAGCTGCATGGAGACTATTTAAAATACCATAATAGAAGCTCAAACTAAATGTAATCCCTAAATATTTTTTTTTTAAAGTAAGCGGACCAAAAAAGTGTCAACATGGTAAATGGTGGAACAAATTTGTTATTGAACAAAATTGTTAGAGGCAAAAAGGCATCCTTTAAAAATTGGAAGTTAAATTCTCACCAAAAAGAATTCTTTTTTCTGTATATCTTTATTTGACAGTTCTCTAGACTAAATAAGCAATACTTCCAAAGGACCCTTTTTTTGCCAGAATAACTGCCTCTACACTAGGAGTTGTAGTGTCATAGCTTTATTTGTTAGCAGTGTGGCTTTTTCACTGACATAACTATGCCAGCAAAACTTAAAGGGAAAAAGGTCCAAGTGTCCAGCTGTTGCAGTTGGGAAGAGAACCTTCCAAATGTGACCAGTGTGTAACCAATACAGACATGTCTCTGGTACAAAACTGTTTTGTAGACCAGGTCTCTGAGTTTGTAGAGTCTGAAATAATAGCTCTGAGGTGTCAACTCCACCATTTATTTTAGTGAATGCAAACTCAGAAGCCAAGGACAGTATTTTACAGTTGATCAAAGCTTATAAGAAAAGGAGAAGATATCATTTTATGAAGATTCAAACAATTTACCAAATAATATCCATCACTTTGGTGCATGCCTGCCAGCTGTGGTGAGGAGGCGATTCCTTTCTACCATCTGCTGCACACATGCAGCAACCTGGATTGAAGCTTCACAAGAGGGTTGCTTAACACGTTACCCATCTAAATGTTGCTACCTACTAGTGATTTTTTTTTTATAGTTATTGCTGCTATTGTAAACTTGAAAGTGTTCTATTTCAGAGTGTTAAATAATAAAATATTTTCCAAAAAGAAATTCTGACCTTTCCTAACCTCTAATTGAGTATCATTCCTTAAAATAAAAATGTAAGGACATATTTTAAAATATTTTATAATTTTAATTAACATTGTGAGTAGACATTTAACATATGCTGGAGTTGAAGGTGGAGGATTAATTGGCTTCATTTTCTGAAGGGAAGTATAAGCTTTAAAAAGTTTGGAAATCCTCACCTAAACCATTTCATGGAATGATCATCTCTAGAGATTCAGATAAACATTGACTGTGAATACTGAGGAACCTTGTCCATGCCTGGCACCTTTGCTGCTGTTACCAAAGATGCTGATTTTCATTATTTTAAAAAAGTGATCCTGTCCCTGCACTTTTTTTGTTTCCTAATTGTGTATAAAGAGGACTGAAAAGGGTCTTTCTCAAAATGCATGCAGTATGTAATCTGGAAAATTCTATAACTAGAGAGTTGGTGTAAATGACGATCCAATAAGAGACAGTGAAAGTTAATCTATCATGAAGAAGCTAAACAAATAAATAAATAAAACCCCACAAACTCAATTTTAAAAAAGTAATTTCCTTGTCATCATTAGTAATGGGAGCATCTGACCACTCCAGACTCAACTGGAACAATCCAAACTCATTTCAGACACAACAGTGAAAAGCTATCCTAGAGAAGACCACTACTGACCTAGAAATTTACCAGTTTCCTTAGCAATGCACAGGTGCAAATTGCAGGTCTTGTGAGCTTACTCTCTACAGACTTCTGCTTTGTTGTTTGCTGATGAAAATCATATAAGTACTGAAAACATCTCACTTGCCATTAAATCGTTTAAAATATTGCAATGTGAACAAGGCCTAACATATATGCAGAGTTAGACAAAAACTAACTTGGGCTCCTAAGTCACTTAAATGCTTTTGAAAATGTTATGCCATGTCTAGATTGAAGTCTGGATTTTCCACCTTGCTTAATGTCGGTGTTGAATAGCTCAGCAACTTTTGGTAGGTGTACTTTGTTATGTACCTTCAGATTTTTGGAACAGTTTACCAGTGGTAGTGGTGGATTCTCCATCACTGCCAATTTTTAAAACAAGATTGGATGTTTTTCTAAAAGATCTATGCTAGGAATTATTTTGGGGAAGTTCTATGGCCTGTGTTATACAGGAGGTCAGACTAGATGATCACAATGGGCCCTTGTGGCTTTGGAATCTGTCACTTCAAAAATAGTCATTTAGTATAGTTATTCTCAGCTTGATTGACTGACTTTTAATGTATTGCGAAATTATTTTTAAAAGCTATATAAATAGGGAAGATTTCATCAGTTCTTTGGGGGGGTTCTCCCAGCTATGTATTTTTTTCCATTAACCTGCAGTGAGAGATGCTGTTAATCATCTGTGTTAAAAGTGAGAGGTGGAGAAGCAATCGTTCACAAATTTTTGTCCTCGATGGAGTTTTCACCTATCCCTGTCATTCAATTGATGATCCTGGAGGCTGTGACACACTGTCACCCAAGGTAGCAGAGGGCTGATCACTCTGCTGAATGGGACTAAGAATGCATTACTAGGGTTCACTGGGTCATCAAATATAAATATGGCAAATTTTAAGAACTCAGGGAAGTAAGGAAAAATAAAGATTGACTAGACAGCTGTGATGGGGAATTGACCCCCTCCTTGTCTTTCCAAATTCTGCAAAACACAAAATTCTAAAAAAAAAAATTCAGAAAGGCAATATATTTCCTACTGAGCAAAATGACTTCTCTTCATTAAAATGTAGATATTAGAGCTAGTATGGGTGGTTTCCACAAGATTTTCAGACATTGAACACTGAATGGGAAGAAGCTTCACCCCAAGGTTAAATCTGTAAAACTCAACTGAAATTTCTAGGATCTCGGAAAATTTAGGTAGCTTAGAGGATAGAACAAGAGCTATTGTAAGAACAGTGGGTCTTCCTGAAGAAGAGGAAGGAGTGAAGTTGCTTTTTCGTAATTTAAGCAAATATGACACCATTATTTTTTTTAGATGAATGAACCCACTACAGCACCTTTTTGAAATCACATGATCAAACCACCAAGAGCAATAATAAAATTCTTCATACTTCCAAAATAATCTTAAAATTAGCTAGGGAAGAAAACTTTAATTATAAAAGGAGACAATTTTTCCCTCAGACAAAAAGATAATGGTATCATGCCTTTTGTTGGAATCCATTTAAACTCTTTAATAATCTGGAGGAATTGATGCCATTTCTGCAGCTTGTGGAAAATCAAGATGGATTTAAGCAACTGTGTGATTGTTAACAGAAGCTAGATGAGAAGAGCTCATTTGTGCTCTTAAAAGCACCAGTGTCTCCTTTATTTTCTTACTTTAAAATATTTTTATACAACATCTAGCTACTACAGCTGTGTACATTTTTTATTTGTTACAATATTTTAAAACTTTATTTAAATAAAGGCAATTGTTATGAGAAGGGAAAAAGTGATTGTTCAGTATCTAATTGTATCAATATCTAAGGGCTGCTCTACTTGTATCGGCATAACTTCATCTCTCAGGGGTATGAAAAATCCCTATGCCAACCTAATCTCTGATGTAGACAGTGCCAGGTTGATGGAAGAGTTCTTTTGTTGACCTAGCTACCACCTCTCAGGCAGGTAGGTTATCTTCCCTCACAGGAGTACTCCTCCCATTGGCATAGGTAGTTTCTACCCTCAGCTGTGACCCTGAAGAGGTTTAAGTGTAGGCATGTCCATTTAAAATGTTGTTAAATCTTGTTAATGGAGGTTTTTTTCCTCCTAAAGGTTTTGGGAAATAAGGAAAACTTTACCTCTTCCCGATTCTACCACATAATGCAGACACACTGGATTTATGCAATAGTCTAATTTAATGTTAATCTATCTAATAATCCAGGAAAGGGGCAGGGGAAAAAAGATACCCAGCTATCTTTTTTTTTTTTTAAATTGCAGCCAGATATTGCAAGTATACAAGAAACTCATCTTCCTAGAGGACCATAAACTGGGCTGAAAAAAGGTTAGACTGGAAATCTATGTCTTCTCTTTTTTTGTAATGGGGAAAATACCAAAAGGGGCTTCTTTCCTTACCAGTTCAAGTAATGCAGGTCTTATCTGATAGTGAGTATAGAAACATACTTACCTTAGGCAACTGTTGATGACCTAGATATTTCCCTTTTTAAATCTGTAAAAAGAAGAACAGGAGTACTTGTGGCACCTTAGAGACTAACAAATTTATTAGAGCATAAGCTTTCGTGGACTACAGCCCACTTCTTCGGATGCATATAGAATGGAACATATATTGAGGAGATATATATACACACATACAGAGAGCATGAACAGGTGGGAGTTGTCTTACCAACTCTGAGAGGCCAATTAATTAAGAGAAAAAAAAACTTTTGAAGTGATAATCAAGCTAGCCCAGTACAGACAGTTTGAGAATAAGTGTGAGAATACTTACAAGGGGAGATAGAGTCAATGTTTGTAATGGCTCAGCCATTCCCAGTCCTTATTCAAACCGGAGTTGATTGTGTCTAGTTTGCATATCAATTCTAGCTCAGCAGTCTCTTTGGAGTCTGTTTTTGAAGTTTTTCTGTTGTAATATAGCCACCCGCAGGTCTGTCACTGAATGACCAGACAGGTTAAAGTGTTCTCTCGTCCCCTAACGCCCCTACTCTACTTGCGCTACATTGATGACATCTTCATCATCTGGACCCATGGAAAAGAAGCCCTTGAGGAATTTCACCATGATTTCAATAATTTCCATCCCACCATCAACCTCAGCCTAGATCAATCCACACAAGCGGTCCATTTCCTGGACACTACTGTGCTAATAAGCGATGGTCACATCAATACCACCCTATACCGGAAACCTACTGACCGCTACACTTACCTACATGCCTCCAGGTTCCATCCAGGACACACCACACGATCCATTGTCTACAGCCAAGCTCTAAGATATAACCGCATTTGCTCCAATCCCTCGGATAGAGACAAGCACCTACAAGATCTCTATCAAGCATTCTTAAAACTACAATACCCACCTGCTGAAGTGAAAAAACAGATTGACAGAGCCAGACGAGTACCCAGAAGTCACCTCCTACAAGACAGGCCCAACAAAGAAAATAACAGAACACCACTAGCTGTCACCTTCAGCCCCCAACTAAAACCTCTCCAGCGCATCATCAGAGATCTACAACCTATCCTGAAAGATGATCCTTTACTCTCACAGATCTTGGGAGACAGACCTGTCCTCGCTTACAGACAACCCCCCAACCTAAAGCAAATACTCACCAGCAACCACACATCACTGAACAAAACCACTAACCCAGGAACCTATCCTTGTAACAAACCCCGATGCCAACTCTGTCCACATATCTATTCAAGTGACATCATCATAGGACCTAATCACATCAGCCATATCATCAGGGGCTCGTTCACCTGCACATCTACCAATGTGATATATGCCATCATGTGCCAGCAATGCCCCTCTGCCATATACATTGGCCAAACCGGACAGTCTCTACGCAAAAGAATTAATGGACACAAATCTGACATCAGGAATCAAAATACTCAAAAACCAGTGGGAGAACACTTTAACCTGTCTGGTCATTCAGTGACAGACCTGCGGGTGGCTATATTACAACAGAAAAACTTCAAAAACAGACTCCAATGAGAGACTGCTGAGCTAGAATTGATATGCAAACTAGACACAATCAACTCCGGTTTGAATAAGGACTGGGAATGGCTGAGCCATTACAAACATTGACTCTATCTCCCCTTGTAAGTATTCTCACACTTATTCTCAAACTGTCTGTACTGGGCTAGCTTGATTATCACTTCAAAAGTTTTTTTTTCTCTTAATTAATTGGCCTCTCAGAGTTGGTAAGACAACTCCCACCTGTTTATGCTCTCTGTATGTGTGTATATATATCTCCTCAATATATGTTCCATTCTATATGCATCCGAAGAAGTGGGCTGTAGTCCACGAAAGCTTATGCTCTAATAAATTTGTTAGTCTCTAAGGTGCCACAAGTACTCCTGTTCTTCTTTTTGCGGATACAGACTAACACGGCTGTTACTCTGAAACCTTTTAAATCTGTGTACACCCAATTTAAAAAAGTCCAACATAGTTAACATATAGCTGAATCTCGTCATGCATTTCAAAAGTATTTCATTTACGATAGTGGATTTTAGTTAGATTCCACACCTAAAGATAGTTTGCTTTAACAACACCACCAACAACAAAAAGTACATTGAGTGAAGGGAACATGTTAATAAAAGACTCAAAAACCATCACTGTAATGTAGTTAGTGAATATGTAGAGAGAGCTACATCTACGAGAGAAAACTTGACCTTTTGTTTGAGTAATCAGTGCTCATGCTCTAAAAGTGTTCACAGTCTGCAATGGTTAAGGTAATCTATATAAAATGTGTGAAGTTGGTATCAGCAGTATTATTGTAACAGATCATGCCCCTGTTTGGGGTATTTTACAGAATGTAAGGAGGAAAAATAAGGCAAGCGCTGGACATTAAATGATAGTCTTTTTCTTTTTTTGTACAGTACCTAGCACAGTGAGAGTCCTGGTTCATGAGTAGCTCTTCTAGCCATTACAATGATACAAATAAAAATGATACTCTATTATAGAACTGGAATCATCATTTAAAAATCATTTAAAAAAAGATGCACTCAAATATATAAAAAAGAATTAAGTGGAAGATACAAGTGATGCTGCTCCTTGTGAAACAGCTTAAGCAGTAATCTGAGGAAGATTGTTTTTTTCTTTAAATTATTAGCTATATCAAACAAATGGAAAGAATTATTTTGTAAAATTGGAAGCTCTTCACAAAGATATGCTAAATCAAAAGCAGTACAGAGCACATATAAAATTTAAAGGGATAATATATTATATTATTGAGTGAAAAGTTATACAAAATAAAGCTAGCTACAATAACCTTTTTATGATAGAGTGAGACAGTGATAACATTCTGGATTTTTGTCTGAGAAGGAGAGCTCATAAGAAGGTAATTTGTCAAAACAGGAAGGGGGGAATGAGTGACTTTAGATCAGTTAAATCCTCTTTTCAGGACTAATATCCCATTTATACATCAGTCCTACGGTGTTGGCAAAATTAATATTTACTCCCCTACACCATATCCTGTAAAAACCACCTCTGTCATTTCTAGCAGAAGATTATTCAATTAAATTAAAGACCCAATATCTAGAGCCAAGATTTAAAGGGCTATGAATGAACACCTTAATGCTTTAGAAAACCCCAGGGCTGGATGGCTATAAAGCCAGCCTATGATGTATGTTGAATTGCATCCATTCAATCAGTTGAAGAAACAGGAATTTGTTCTTTTTATCTGTTGATGCAGAGAAGGCCTTGAGCTGAGTTGAGTGACCATTTTTAATAGCTTGATTTGCACAAAATGTCCAGTTTTACAAAACAAGTGAATGCCTTATACTGAACTCAGAAAGATGGTGTTCTAGTAAGTGAATCCCTTAAAAGAGGAGCAAAATGAGAATGTGCAAGTTCAATACTTTTATTTGCTCTAGTTACAAAGCAGCTGTCTGGTCTTACTATAAATGTTATACGACCCAAAACTAAAACCATAGAACAAAAACACCATCTGTGCAGATGGCATTTTATTATATCTTACATAACCCTTATCTTCAGTACTTGTACCTCTCCAGGGACTTGCTAGCCTTAGTCATGTCTTGGGTTGTAAGATATGAGGCAAAATACAGTGTTATTGCCTATCAATGTGAAGCAAGAAACTACAGTGAAAATCAAAACTTGCTGTAATTTCTCATTGGCCTCTACAAAAATAAAACACTTACGGTTATGTATAACTGACACAGTAGACGTGTTAGTCTGTAAAAAGAACAGGAGTACTTGTGGCACCTTAGAGAGTCCACGAAAGCTTATGCTCTAATAAATTTGTTAGTCTCTAAGGTGCCACAAGTACTCCTGTTCTTTTTGACACAGTAGACACACTTTATAAGATTAACTTCCCTGTTCTGCAAAAATTCCAGGAGGAAGCCAAAATCTGGAATGAACTTCATATGAATTGTTTAGGAAGATGGTGTGCGATATGTGTTAACTGGCTGCCTTGTGTCTTTTACTTTTTCTATGTGCTACAAATAAAAACACTTGGAAATATTGAGGGGGTGGAGGGGTCGGGAATGTTGCTTGTTTAGGGTTGCCAGCCCTCCAGGATTGTTCTGGAGTCTCCAGGAATTAAAAATTAATCTGATTAAAGATTGTCATGTGATACCTCCAGGAATACGTTCAACCAAAATTGACAACCCTGTGCTTAATTCTTGCAGGCCTTTAAAAACTCTCACCTTAAACAGATAATTCTATGGTAACCCTCAGAACAAATTCGGATGTGAAAAAAATTGGGTTTTGGATGAGTACGGGAAGATTTAAATTGGAGAATAAGAAATATAAACTTACACATACTTTTAATCATTGGCCAAAAGTGCAAAATCCTGTGTTAAACTTGATAGCATTTTTCTGTTTGGACGCAACAGAAGACTTTTGAACACCACATCCAATCAATTCCAAAATTTAGGGGAATGTTATACATATCAGTTGGTAGAACTCTGTTTATTTTGGTGAAAATTGAAACACGAATTGGAAAATGGGGGATACATGGATCCCTGGCATCTGGCTAGTAGTCCAAGCAACTTCAGTCACATAATCCTCTAAAGATGAAAGAAATGTTTGATGGCATCCACTAACATTCTTGCACAACAGTGCCCCATCTTCCCAGTAGAATTTAAAACATTGATACCCTGAATAACTTATCTGCCAGACAAAATGAAAAGAAATAATAATGGGGGTGGGACATTTCACCCACCAGCACTCCGGTCCCTGGCTCATCGGACCCTTGTCTCAGTTTACTCCTTTCCCTCCCTTATGCATTCAAATCTGATGGCTCCTTCCTTCAGGCAGCCTAGCTGCCAGCTGGGGTTGGAGGAGGGGATGGGTCATTGAGAGCATAGGAGAGACAGGCTCTCTGTTCTCAGTTCCAGTGCTTGGCTCCACCCTGCCCTGGAGCAGCTATTACAGGGAAAGTTCTTCTGAGCCCCTGTAGGCCTGGGCTGGAATGATCACTCACTCTGTGGAGTATGGCACAGACACCATCTGAACAAGCACAGAAGCTGTGAAGGGATCGAGCATGCTGAGTGAGGATGGAGTCTTCAGAGTTCTTAAAAGTTAAAATAGAAGTCTCTAAAGAGCTCGTATAAGCTGCCATTTTTCAAAAGCTTATAACTTGGCTAGATCTGTACAGATTTTTAAAGATGGCATCCCTGACACAAAGGCCAATCCCATGTGAAATTTCAAGTCCCTGCTTCAAAACATGGGGGTGCTGGAGCTGTTCAAAAAAAGTCTCAAGAATTTCTTTAACAACAAAACAATAGATATTTTTCCTAGCCTTGTTCTCTGACATGGCTGAACCATTTTGGCTAAAAATTTTTGAGAAAATGTGAGCCTGAGGCAGACATCCGGCATGGAAAATTTCAGCCCAAACAGTTTAGGTTTTTCAAAGTTGTAAGCAACTGAAAACAGGGTCTTATATTTGGAAGTGTGGGGCAACCTTAATAACAGGTTGTGATACCATCCCTTTAATATGGACTCAACCACAGAATTCTTAATAGAAAGTATTTAAATGTTTTCAAAATGTAATTGTACTGAGAGAGATTAAGTTATCTCAAGAAATAGTCATGGGAATAGACAGTACCAAAGTAGGGAATGCAAAACTTAGGCCATGTCTACACTACAAAGTTAAGTCGATTTAATATAAGTTGACATCAAGCCTCTGATTTAAGCAAGTCGATCTTGCATGTCCACACTACGCTCATTGTGTCGGCAGAGTGCATCCTCACTAGCAGAGATTGTATCAACGCATGAGCACTGCACTGTGGGTAGCCATCCCACAGTGCACATAATGGAGTGGAATTTTGGGTTGGGCTTGCAATGCTTTATGGGACCAAAATGTTGGTGCAGATGGTTATGGGAAATGGCATTAGCCTCCCATGATGCACTTACTTCCTTCCCTCCCTCCCTCCCTGAAATCAACATCAAACAAACCAAGTCTTTTTTGTGCCTTTTTTCGTAAGCCTGGGTTACCCATGCAGACGCCATATCACGATAAGCATGGATCCCGCTCAGCTGTACACTGTTGTTGTGAGCATTACAAACACCTTGCGCCTTATCCTGCAGTATTTACACAGCCAATACAGGAGCTGCTGCATGGAACAATGTGATGCTATGCAAGCAGCCCTGCTGGAAGACCTAGAGCGGAGCAATTCGCAGTTGCTGGTGACCATCATGCATCACCTTGACATGGTTGAGTGCCGTTTTTGGGCCTGGGAAACAAGCATTGACTGGTGGGACCGCATCATTATGCAACTATGGGATGATGAGCAGTGGCTGCAGAACTTTCAAATGTATAAGGCCACTCTCCAGGAACTGTGTGAAGAGCTTTCCCCATACTAGAATGAGAGCTGCTCTGATAGTGGAAAAGCGAGAGATGATAGCTCTGTGGAAACTTCCAATGCAGACTTCTACCGGTCAGTGGGGCATCAATGTGGAGTGGGTAAATCTACCATGGGATCTGTTGTGATCCAAGTTTATAGGGCTATCAACAGACTTCTGCTAAGAAGGGTAGTGACTCTGGGTAGCGTGCAGGACATAGTGGATGGTTTTGTATGATGGGATTGTCTAACTGCGGTGGGGCGATAGAACACATATCCCTATTGTGGCAACAGACCACTTTGCCAAAGAGTACATAAACCAAAAGGAGTACTTCTCAATGGTGTTGTGTAGTGAGGCGGTGTGGCGCCCCTCTGTCCCGCATAGGGCCGAACTTCCCCTAACCCCAACGTGGGCAGAGCCACCGGGTCCAGCGCCCGCCCCTCCGAGGTCACAGCCCCGACCCGGAAGTATAAAAGCCCACCTGCAGAGCTCAGTGGAGCCCAGGCCAGCAGAGAGAGCAGACGTCCCGGGCCGAGCTCCCGCTTGGGAGACAGCCGTAGGCCGCGAGCCACCTGCTACCCCACCACGCCGGTCGAGCCTGCCTCTCGCCAGGTACCCCGAGGAGGACTGGCCAAGCCTGCCCCAGGCCCGCTACCCCGAGGAGGACTGGCCAAGCCTGCCCCGGGCCCGCTACCCTGGTAGAGAGTTGCCGGACCTGCCCCCAAGTCCCGCACCAGAGGAACCAATGCTGCTGGACTGACCCGAACCCGGCGTCACTAACGAGGTAGGCCCTGAGGGGGAACGTGGAAGTAGCCCAGGGGTAGCCGACCCCGGTCAGGCTGCAGAGACATGTGAGCCGATGTCAGTGTGTTTCGGTCAGGACACCCCACTGACCAGCAGCGGCAGTAACTGCTGCTAGGTCCCCAGGCTGGGACGCAGTGGAGTGGGTGGGCCTGCGTCCCCCCCTGTCACCCCCGCTCACGGGTGGCAGGCTTCCCCCTCACCCAACGCTCAGGTAGGAACCTGGGCCGCCTCCAAAGTGTATTGTTGCTCAGCCCCTGCACCAGAGGGCCTGAGCCCCTTAACTGACTGTTGCTCAGCCCTGCACCAAAGGGCCTGAGCTGTGACTGTTTGTGCCCCGCCCTGATCCAGGGCCTGGGCCTATGAAACTCACTGTTGTACTGGTGCTCAGTCCCTGCACCAGAGGGCCTGAGCCCCTGAACTGTGGGTCGCTCAGCCCCTGCGTAAAGGGGCCTGAGCTTTGACTGTCTGTGCTGTAGTGAGTCGGTGTGGCGCCCCTCCGTCCCGGAGGATAGAGCCCGGCGCGGACCTACTACATGTTGCAAGCTCTGGTGGATCACCAGCACCGTTTCACCTACGTCAATGTGAGATGGTTGGGAAAAGTGTATGACATACACATCTTTAGGAAAGACGCAAACAGGGACTCTCTTTCCAGACTGCAAAATAACCAGGGGTGATGTTGAAATGCCAATCGTGATCCTCGGAGACCTAGCCTATCCCTTGCTCCCTTGGCTCATGAAGCCATACACAGGCAGCCTGGACAGCAGTAAGGACCGGTTCAACCATAGGCTGAGCAAGTGCAGAATGGTGGTGGAATGTGCCTTTGGATGTTTAAAAGGTCGCTGGCGTTGTTTGCTTACTAGGTTAGACGTCAATTAAAGCAATACCCCATTGTTATTGCTGCCTGTTGTTTCTCAGATATTATGGAGCACACAGAGGAAGAAAAGTTTGTTGGGGGGGGGTGGGTTTGAGGCAGATCATCTGGCGGCCAATTTTGAGCAGCCAGACTACTCCAGGGCAATAAGAAGAGCACATTGGGGGTGGGGGGCTCTGCATCTCTGTGAGGCTTTGAAAACAAGTTTCAGCAATGAGCCAGAGTAACGTGAGACTTATTGGTGTTGTACCTTACCAAACTCTCCCCTCCAGTGCATTTTCTTCCCTGTAAACTCCACCCCCACTAATTACTGTGTGTTGAATGAATAAAGAGCCTTTTCTCCTCAATCCGTGAAGTTTTATTATGCACACCAACACAGAGAGACAGCAAAGAAAAGTAAGATAACCTGGAGCAAAAGGGCTGATAAAACTGTGGGGGGAAAAACAAGGAAAACTTGCTTACAGATGGACAGCAATAACAATCAAAGGTGTGGGAATGGGCGCCTTCTTGTCCTTGTACCCTCCTCTGGTGTTGTGTCCATGTTCTCAGACAGTGTCATCATCCATGCTCTGAGCTCTGTCTTGTCACTCTTGGAGGCGTGCTTTAACTCATTGAACATGTCCTCCTGAGTCTCCTTTTTCTGCCTTCTAATCTGGGAAAGTCTCTGTCCCGGTCTGGAGGATGTGCCGATGGACAAGGTTTCAGCTTCAAGAAATACAAAGCACAAGAGTAGCATTGACAATGTTTCTGGCAAGGTTAATTCTTTTTATTAAAAAAAACACCACCCCTCAATTCACTTCACTGCAAGCAACAACGTAATCACAACTGCTGGCTGTTGCAACTTGCAGGTTTGCTGCTCCAGCCATGGTGAGTAAGGCCATGAGGCATGGGCAAGAGGTCTTGTGCTCATGTTTTTGTGAAGACATCCTTGGGATCACAAGTTGGAACTTGAGAAAAGCCCCCTTTCCCGTAGCAACATGGATAGTCCTTGAGGACAGGCACCAGTGTAAAGCCCCCCAAATAGTTTGTATTTTACAAAAACAGCACTGGGTTTGGGGGGGAGGGAGACAAACAGGAAGCCGCCACCCCCACCTCCTTTTTTTTTTTTTTGCTCCCTCCCCCCCCCCCCCATGCTGCTTGCAATACACAGTGATCTCTTCCAACTACAACCACGGCATGTTTGGGAAAGTGTGGTTGTGTGACCCGGATTTCACCAAACAGGGCGGATTACTTGTTGAATTGTTTGCGGTTTAAGGGCTAGCATTCAAAACTTCCCCCGTTTTCAGTAGGCGATCCTATGCGATATCACTCTCCTGAGGATAACAGAGGCAACAGGGGAGCAGATGCTCAAGCATGTACAGACCTGGTCCTTAAGCTGCAATGCTGTGTGCTGCAGTGATGCCAGCAGAGTTAATACAGGAGTGGCGCGGGAGAGTGTCCTACCATGGTGGACGAAATAAGGCAGCCCTTCCCAGAAATCTTCTGCAAAGGATTGCAGAGTACCTCCATGAAAGCTTCCTAGAGATCTCAATGGAGGATTCCCAGGCCATCCCCATGCACGTAAACAGTGTTTTTCGGAGAGCACCCTCTGCGTAGCTGGAGTGGCCACTGATACCCATGACACCTACTTTTTTGTTCAGTTTAAACATAGAAAATAATAGCATGTAACCCCTACAGTTTGATTGGAAATGTGTACTTGCCAGAAGTGCCTTCCCCTGCATCATGCTCTGCCGCCAACTGGTCCTGTGAAGGGATGGGCTCAAGGGTTAAAACAGTTCTTAGCTCTTGGGGAGAATGGATCCTCTCCTTGCCTGCCTCACATTCTTCTCCTTCTCCTCCTCCTTGTTTGAGGACACCCAGGGCTCCTGGGAAGTATTCTCAGAGCATTTTGGGGTAGTGGTGGCATCGCCGCCAAGAATCGCATGCAGCTCCTCATAGAAGTGGCATGTCTTTGGGGCAGCACCAGAATGACTGTTCGCTTCCTGTGTACCTCGCTAACGTGCAGTGGAGTTGAAAGTGCTCTCCAGAGTAGTCACAGTGGAGCACTGTGAGATACCTCCTGGAGACCAATTCATTCGAATTGCACAACGCAGTGGTTACACTATCCTCATGTCGACCTGTGGATGTCGAATCAAATGCTATGCCTGTCATGGAGGTGGACTACAGAAAGCAACTTTACAGCCACTTAGGTCTGCAGAAGGGACTCTGTGTTGTCTAGACGTATACATTATTAGATCGAGTTAACGCAGCTTATGCCGACCTAAGTTTGTAGTGTAGACCAGGCCTCAGAAAAAACATTAACATTAGGGAAATGTTCTCAGACTTCCAAACTCTTACTCTAATATATGTCTACACTGCAATATAATTCTGCAGCTGACTTGGGCTCACAGGGTTTGAACTGCAGGGCTATAAAATTGCTGCGTAGACGTTCAGGCTTGGGCTGGAGCCTAGGCTATAGGATCCTGTGAAAGGTAGGGTCTTGGAGCCGAGCCTTGGCTTCAGCCTGAGCCCAATTGTCTACACTGCAATTTTGTAGCCCTGCAGTCCAAGCCCCACAAGCCAGAGTCATCTCACGTGGGCCAGCCACAGGTGTTTATATAAATAAAACACTTTTCAGCGTCTGTGGAAGAATTTTAAAACTGGGTGGATTCTTCTCAAATTATAGGCAGAATGTTCTCAAGAAGAATCTTGATAACAACAAGAAATCATACAATGAATGGAGAAGAGGAAGCCAGAGGAGATCTTCAAAGAGGGTGCGACATGCTCAGATATTTGGGATAGGAAAGTCATTTGATGTCTGTATTTTGGATGGGCTGGAGTTGGGTAATGTATAATACCGATATGATAACACTGGAAACTTGATTTAGAGGTAATTAAGGGTGCAACTTTATGAAGCTCTGAGCACCATCAAGTCTGACTGAGGAGTTGAAGGTGTATGGAATTTTGCAGAAGTGGATCTAATTGGATCCAACTAGACGTGATCTCAGTTTTGTTTTTGTATTTTTCTCCACAGGATGGTGGTATTCCCTGTATCCATCTCATGCTCAGGGAAAGGATGTTAGAGATGTACAACTTTCAGAGCTAGAATATATTTTTCTTGCTTGTCTTGATAAGCATAGGTCTCTTGTTCAATCAACTATTTAGGACATAAGAGGCTTAGAGTCCGAACTTCATTTCTGTGTGCAGTAAATACAGTGCCTCTGTATCAGAGTGGTAGCTGTGTTAGTCTGTATCCACAAAAACGAGGAGTCCGGTGGCACCTTAAAGACTAACAGATTTATTTGGGCATAAGCCTTCGTGGGTAAAAAAAACCCACTTCTTCAGATTTTTTTTTTACAGTACCTCTGTATGCCTTCCCTCAATTTTCTCATGTATACAGTTTTAAACTTTGGCACTCTTTAGATGGTTGACTTTTAGACTATGCAATCTTCTTACTTGTATCATCAGGGTCAAGTTACAGAAACTTAACATTGCCTGGTGTCCAAATTTAATATAACTTTTTTTTCCTCCTATATAGTAACAAAAAAAAGTTAAGCATAAGAAGTCTGCCAGTGGAACCTGATGTGTCTGGATCAGAAACTGATGTGAGGTGAAGCTGGGAGGAGTCTGAGAATTCATGTGAAGAATTCCAGCTACAGGTTGGTGGGTGAAAGGGTGTTAGCACAACCCAAAATCTACTGGATACCATACCCAGTTGATAATATGAGATACCGTGTTCTGGGTTTCACACATTACTTCCTAAATCCATCTCAAGTACCCTTTTGTAGCATACTCCTTTCTCCTTTAGAGGCCAATTTTGTGACTTAATATAAAAAGGGGGATGAAGCCCAACAAAAGGGTGTAAAGTAACCAAATATGGGGATAGAGGTCAGCAAGGTATTTAAGCATGTGCCAAATTCTGAAGCAGAGGGACTGTTCATCTGCTTAAGTATTTTGCTCATTTGGGGCCATCGTGCAGCAGGTAAAGGATTTTCACCTACCAAGAAAATGACAAGATAAAAAGATACAGTTAAGATTGTTTTTCTTATTTTAATTGAAATGATTTAAATAAATGTAGTTGACTTTTCAGTATTTTTTTCAGTTTGCTTTTTTGCATGTCCCTCTACTTGGTCAGTGCATACCTGTTTGGTGTTTCACTTTATCATCTAGTTTGTTTCACTTTATGGGTTTCCATGCTCTAACCAAGTGTTCATTGAGACACAGAAACTTCAGAAGTGTCTTAACTTTAAAAATTGTTGAAATTAATTTAAATGTGTTTGCACATTACAGCCTATTCACTCCTCCTGCCCAGACGCTGCCCTTCCCCAAGTGCAGACTCCTGAACTGTGTAGAGAGTTCAGGGGTCTGTACTTCATCTGGTTCAGGGGGAACAATGCTGTGAAGATGGTTGAGCCCACCTTCAATAGTATATATCAAGGGGAAACACGGTCTGGCCCATTATTGTATTTGGTTGTTTTTAACACCCAGGTCACCCAGATTCCTTGCACAGTAATTTTTTTCATGGTCAAGGAATTTTGAAAAGTCCTATTGAGATCATGAAACTGACTGATTCTGCAGCTGTGATTCTGAGAATAGACAGTTGGGTTTGTGTTGGTTCTTTTGAAGGGGACAAAGAAGATTTACTGCTGTTGAATCCGCAAATGCTCACCACACAACTCTCACTGTATGGAGCAGAGTGCTGTTTTCCTGCATGTTGGCATGTGTGTATTACATTTCTTCATATTGATCCTTCAAGCTAACTAAGGGCTTGTTTTTGCAGAACCTGTAATCAAAATAACTAAACTGGTTGTAAGCCACACCTTTTGGTTATTTCGGTGCAAGTCTGCATGTAGACACTCTTATTTCAGATTGAGTCCCAAATTTTGATTTAAGTCAGTAAAACATTGACTTAACTACAAATGGTTATATTGGTTCCAGTTTGTGCATAGAAAATCCCTAAAAGGCAATGTTGATGAGCCTGAAAGGGAGTTCTTTTTGTTTTTTTCAGAGAGAATGTAATTGCAACAAAGACCCTTGGGTAGGGTTTAAAATGGGTGAACAGAGGCCTGGGGAAATCCCCTATCCTGTTGTTTTTTAGAATTGAATGTAAATAGAGACTAGGTACTGGAAACTAACTGATAGCTAAGAATTATTTTAATTAATGTCAACATTAATTGATTAATAATGTAGTTTTGAATACATTTTGACATCTCCACTTCATTTACAGGTTAGTGGAAACATCCCTGCATACAAACACAGAAACATACATAAAACATATTTTTTTGAGAATAAAGAATGTTACAAAAAATTCTGTAAGAAATAATCTTCCTGCTGTCATCTATAGCACATTCCACATTATGTACAATCTCTAAAATCTTTCCTCTCCATAATGCTCTCCATAATGGCTGGCGCGCACACACACACGTATGGATTGCACATAATGTATATAAATAAAATAGCCATGTTGGCATAACTTCATCTTCAAATTCACGTAACCATACTATCATGTCGTCTTAACATTTTTAATGGTCTTAGTACAAACTGCACAGCTTGTAGTCAATCTTTGGAAAGGTTATTTGTAAAGTCATGTTGTACATCGGGAAATGTTGTCATATTTTAACTTTGTTTTTACTGACTTTGATGTTTTTGAGAACACGGTATACTATTTGTAGCAACCTTAACTGTATACTGATATAGGGTTTGTTTGTTTGTTTGTTTGTCTAATTATACCAGGGCTCAGCTCTGTATATTTGCCACAGTAATGCCCAAAAGGAGTCTGATACTTAGTTACTAGACTAAACCAAGAAACAGCAATAAAGTGCTTTTATATATCATCTGTACAAAAACAAGAGCGGACAAGAAAAACCACGTTGCCACTGATATACTTTTTATTTAATAAAATATTTTCAATCTAGTTTGTTACTTTGCTCAGCAATTATTCGCTTTATTCAAACTGGGAACTGTACACATATTAGAATGAAAGATTGTCCAGTTTCATCATCTCTTCTGTGAGTATCTCATGAAGAATTCAAAACACACACCCTTGCCCCCAGTAACCAACTGGTGTAATTTTCCTAGTTGCTTCTCTGAACAGATGGGAATACTTTTTTTTTTTTTTTAAGCCACACTCCTCAGGGAATGGAAATTTGTTCAACGCATATAGCAACAGTGCACTACAGGGACCGCACTTACTCTTTTGATGTGCTCTTGACTAAAGATGTGCTAAATCAAGGTGCTGGACTTCTTGGCTCATTCAAATAGATCTTGCACTTATAGTTGAAACCTTAAAGATTGAGCTGACACATTCTTGTGCTAATAGGGTTCTGGGGAGATCTGTATTTGCTAATTCTTTTGCCCATTCCTCTTCAGGCCCTTCTCTCTGAAACCATGCCAGAGATGACAGAGAATGAGACTCCTATGAAGAAACAGCACCGGTAAGTATCTGTGGCCAATTGACTGGAACGTGTTGGCCAGCTGAAAACTCTGTAGAGCCTCTGCTGTACTGCTAGGCCATCTGTCCAAGGAAAACATACCTTAGCAACCTAAGTGAAGTCCTCTGATTATCTACAGGGCAGCATACAGGCAAAATCTTCTTTGAGTGATGTCCCTATGGCTACTCCACTGTAGGTGCAGCAGCACCCTCTGCACCTGGGGTTGGAGATCTTTGGTAGCATTGTCCGTTGGACTGCACATGTGCTCCTCCCCGTCTTGCGTCGTGAGCGGGATCTATATATAGCTCTGTGTGGTCCAACCACTCTCAGTTCTTTCTCAACCGCCTTTGGTCTGGGATAGAATTTGGAGCAGAGCCTCTGAGTCTTTAGATAGTACACTTACCTGTTTAGCTTAGTAATTAGTAGTTTCCTTTAATTGTCGTCTTCCCCTTAAAAAAATATATATATATATCTCTTGTTCTTCCCTCCCTATTAGTATTGAGCTTAGAATATGTCTTTCCCACTGCCTGCCCTTCCCTACCGGGAAGCTCTTTCCCTTTGAACAAGTGGGTCCTGGAAATCATCAAAAAAGAATACTGCATCCCATTCCTATCTAGTTCACCTGCCCACACCCTTCTCCGTCACTCTTCTGGGACCCCTCTCATGAACACCTTCCATGAGAAGAAATAAACCATCTGCAAATGGGAGCCATAGAATCCGTCCCAACCCAACACAGAGGGAAGGGTTTTTATTCCCATTATTTTCTGATCCAAAAGAAATCCAGCAGGCGGAGACCAATCCTAGACCTATGAAATCTCAATAAATTCGTCAAACTGCAACGCTTCAAGATGTTTACGCTATCCATCATTATCCCAGCACTGGAAGAGGGAGACTGGTTCTCCGCCTCCAAGATACGTATTTTCACATCATCAGATGGTTCCTCAGATTCATCATGGGGACCAATCATGACTAGTACAAGGTACTTCACTTTGGACTTTTTCAGCCCCCTGAGTCGTCTTCAAAGTCCTTGCAAAAGTGGCAGCCTACCTACACAAACAAGGCATTGTCATATTCCCATACTTAGATGACTGTCTCCTCAAGGCTTCATCCAAACCTGACTCAGTTCATGCCGTAGAGCAGACAACGAACCTTCTCTCAAATCTCTGCCTTCATATAAACATACAAAAATTGACGCTGTCACCTGTACAACACTTGGAGTTTATTGGGGCACGCTTGGATGTGATACTGGCCAAAGCCTTCCTCTCAGCTAACAGATTTTCGAGAGTAGTCAACCTTGTGTCCACTATGAGAACCTGTCCTCAGATCTCTGCCAGGTCGTGTCTTCAGCTGCTCGGCCACATGTTAGCGGCCCCATGGTAGCAGCCACATTTGTGGTAAAGCATGCCAGGGTGCATCTGTGCTGTCTCCAGGCGTGACTATGCATTGTCTGTGTACCTCACAGGCACAGTTTACACAAATTCCTATCCATGCATATCAAGGTCAATGGCTCACTACTCTGGCGGACACAGCCCAAAAACATGTGTGTCAGGGTTCCTTTCCTTCAACCAGCACCATCCCTGATAGTAACAACTGATGCCTCCCTAATCTGTTGGGGAGCACACCTTCTCACCCATATAGTGCAGGGCAGGTGGTCCCTAGTGGAATCATCCTACACATCAATCTTCTAGAGCAATGGGCAGTCCACAATGCCTGCTGGCATTTTCTACCACTGATCAGACATCGCACTATATGAGATATGACGGACAATATCGCCTGCGTGTTCTACATCATCAGACAAGGTGGCGCAAGGTCCAACTCCCTATGTTCGGAAGCCCTGAAATTATGGAAATGATGTATCCAACACAACATCAGCATTTCAGCTGCATACTTCCCTGGACACCAGAACACCTTGGCAGACTCATTGAGGAGGAGATTCTCCCAAGATGACAAGTGGGAGCTAGATACAAAAACCCTACACCACATATTCAGCTGCTGGGGATTCCCAACCATAGATCTTTTTGCCATACAGGAGAATGTCAAATGCCCTCAATTCTGCTCAAGAGCAGGCCTATGCCCTCAAGTGCCTGTGAGATGCGTTCCTCATTACGTGGGATGCCCCACTACTCTACGCCATCCCAACAATTCCTCTCTTGTTCAGAGTGCTTCAGAAGATACAGGGGGATCGAGCCCAAGTCATTCTTATAGCTCCAATATGGCTATGTCCAATTTGGTATACTCACCATCATGCGAAGGAGGTATGTCCTCTGATTACTCTGTGCCTCCTCTCACAGGATGTGGTCAGATCCTCCATCCCAACCCACATCCCCTATATTTGAAGGCAGGAGTCCTCCATGGTTTCAGGATTCAGAGGTGACCTGTTCAGAGGCAGTAAAAGAGGTCCACTTGAATAGCACACATGACACAACTCGACGCACTTACTTCCAAAAATGGACAAAGTTCTGATCCTGGTGCACCACCAATCACGTCATGGCGATGAATATTCTTTTACTTGTTCTGGACTATATTTTGGATCTTAAAAAATCAAGGTTATCCACAAGTTCCATTCGTGTACACATAGCCTCCATCACAACATTCCATCCCAATATAGACAGCCACTCTGTCTTCGCCCACCCCCTCATGAAGAGGTTATTGAAAGGTCTTCAAAACCTTTACCCTCGCATAGGAGATCCCACCCCGGTTTGGGACCCTGGCCTCATCTAGCGCTGCCTCACCAGACCACTGTTCGAGCCCATGGCAACATGCTCTTATATTCCTCTATCCATGAAAACAGCATTTCTCATCACCATCAGATCGGCTCGACAGGTAGGAGAAATTGGCACTCTCATGACATACACCCAGTACACAGCTTTTCATAAAGACAAGGTCACCTTACGTCTACATCCAAAATTCTTACCAAGGTTCCAACCTCCTTCCATTTAAATCAACCTATCCACCTTCCCTGCGTTTTCCCAAATCACATAGCAGCCAACAGGAGGCAACGTTACACACCTTGGATGTCAGGCAAGCATTAGCTTTTTACCTGGATAGAACTAAATCTTTCACACAATAGACACGCTTATTCCTGTCAGTGGTCGAAAGATAGAAAGACCATATCCTAACAATGCCTTTCCAAGCAGATCTCCCAATGTATACACCTTTTCAACCAACTGCACAATCAACAGTCTCCTTCTGGAACTTGAGCACATTCTACCCACTCTCTCTCCAACTCGATTGCCTTTCTCAACAATATCACAATTATTGACATTTGC
This sequence comes from Malaclemys terrapin pileata, assembly GCF_027887155.1. NCBI lineage: Eukaryota > Metazoa > Chordata > Testudines > Emydidae > Malaclemys > Malaclemys terrapin. The sequence continues at coordinate 146,496,367 of NC_071505.1, forward strand.
AAAGCGGCCACCTGGGCCTCCACAGACACTTTTAGCCATCATTGCGCAATTACTACTCAGCATCAGCTGCCCTGCTAGGACATGTTGTCCTGCCATCTGCACTAAATGCCTCTCCGAAGCCCAAGCCTTCCAACTAGGGGCACTGCTTTACAGTCATCTATAGTGGAGCACCCATAGGGACATCAGAAGAAAAAGAGAGGGTTACTCACCCAGTGCAGTAATTGATGTTCTTTGAGATGTGTGTCCCTAAGGGTGCTCCACTACCCGCCCTCCTCTCCTCTGCTTTGGAGCTGAAAGATAAGCTCTGCAGTCAAGAAGGAGCTGAGAGCGGTTGGACTGCACAGCACTATATGTTGATCCCGTTCGCGGCGTGAGATGGGCAGAAGTGCATATGTGGTCCAATGGGCACTGCTACCAAAGATCTCCGATCCCAGGCATAGGGGGCACTGCTGCACCTACAGTGGAGCAGCCATCAGGGGACACAGTTCAAAGAACCTCAGTTTCTGCACAGGGTGAGTGACCTTCTCTTTCTCACATATACTACCCTGCTAAGTATACCCCAATCCTGGTCTAGCGGTAGCTTCCTCTAGAGATAATAGGGGTAATTCAGACTCTGTGGCCCATACAATTCTTGGTTTCTAGTCTAGGTCTGCCAATTAGTGCAATATGTGATGGTGGGTTTTGATGTGGAATTAAGACCCATCAGACTCACATAGGGGGCCACTAAATATCTATTAGATGGAAACAACTTTTAATTACTGCTAAGCTAGGCTGGTTTCAAACTGTTGAAAGGCTCTGTAGTTCCTTAGCAATACACTGAGGTATCCAGTTCCCCAGTAAGTGCTAACCTTCAAGAATGAGGCTTATTTTTTGGAGAGAAAAATTTATTAAATCAAATTCTGATTTCTTTGGAGCTTGCACATACATGATCTCCCACTCTCTGGGGTCACAGGCAAAATCTCCCACATACTACTTTGTCTACATCAAACACACTGTATGACTGCTCTATTTTGTTCTTGAAGGGACAGCTGCCATTAACAAAAATACAAATAATAATACAGTAATAAAATAACTATTAATGCATTATCCACATTCACCTCTAATATCATTTCAACAATTATGATTATTCTAAATTCCTCACACTAGCTTGAGAGGTGTGTGTGTGTGTGTATACATACATACATTTAAAAAAACACACGTTTAAAAGAAATTATTGTAGAAGGTAAAATTAAGGTTGCAAAGTCAGCATAGAAAAGCTAGGAAATTCCAGAATTCAGGTTAGCTGTATCACTTCAATTATGATGCTTTGGAATACAAGATAAAATTTGCAAATGTGCTTAAGTCCATTAAAAGTCAATAGTAGTATTTAGGGCACTTAAGTTATGTGGATGCTTTTGAAAATGTTACCCACAGTCTTTAATCATATAACTATACACTATTTTTTCCCTAAGAGAAGGGTTTGAACCCAGGACCCTCAGATCCACAACACAAGCCTCTTCCACTTGAGACAGTGCTACAATGCTGGGTATTCATGCATTCTGTTCCTGGCTCTTGGAAGCAGAATGTGGTCAGGATGTGGTAGAGGCAGCATACTGAAGCACATAATTTGGCACAGTCATTCTAAAAGGCATTGTGGCAAAACAAATCCGATTCAGGCCCAACATATTAATTGCCTGGGTTCATTCCCTGCTGTGGCTGAAATTACCATGTACAACCTCTCTGCTATCTTATCCGTGAAATGGGTGAATGACAATTGCTTCGCCTTGTGGTTCATAATTTAGGTTTTGAAATGCATAGAAATATTAAGGGCAGCCATTGGAGAAAGGTGGGACTAGAGATTGTGGTTTCCTAGTGTTTCATTATTATTATTTACTTATATTATTGTAGCACCTAGGAGCCCCAGACACATACCATGACCCCATTGTGCTAAGCACTGTACAAATACAGAAAACAAGACAGTTTCTGCCCCAGTGAGCTTACAATCTAAGTATAATACAAGAAAGAACAGATGGCTGCAGGCAGACTGATGGGGGAGTACAAGGAAACAATGAGACAGTGTACCAGCAGCCTAATTGTTGTCAAGTTTTTTGTAGGCATCATGGCAAAGGAATGTTTTAAGGAGAATAATGACTTAGTTTTGCAGATGTTTCAGGGAGCTCCTCCCAAATCTGGGGGACAGCATGGGAGAAAGCAGGAAAGTACTTGTTTAACAAGCGGGCAATGGAGACAGGCAGCGTCCTTTTGATATTTGAATGAGAGATGATAGGTGGGGTTGCGATAGGTCGAGAAGAGGCTTGAAAGTGAAGACAAGTACCTTATGTTTGACACAATAGAGAAGAGAGATGCAAAGAGAGGGGTGACATGGTCAAAGAGATGGGTTAGGAAGCGTGTCTTTGCAGCAGCATTCTAATGGACATGAGCAGGTCAAGCTTGCATTTGTCAAAGTCAGAGAAGAATATTGCAGTAACTGAGATGAGAGCCTAGATGGAAGTTTTAGCTGTGTGGATGGATAGAGATGTTATGCAGAAAGAATCTGCAAGACTTAGGCCTGGTCCACACTAACCCCCCACTTCGGACTAAGGTACGCAAATTCAGCTACGTTATTAACGTAGCTGAATTCGAAGTACCTTAGTCCGCACTTACCGCGGGTCCAGACGCAGCAGACAGGCTTCCCCGTCGATGCCGCGTACTCCTCTCACCGAGCTGGAGTACCTTCGTCGACGGCAAGCACTTCCGGGATCGATTTATCGCGTCTAGACAAGACACAATAAATCGATCCCAGAAGATCGATCGCTTACATCCGGACCAGGAAGTAAGTATAGACGTACCCTTAGACATAGCCTGGATGTAAGGACCTAGAGAGAGTTCCAAGTTGAAGATGACACCCAGATTATGGGAGTCCGTGACAAGCAGGATGGTGGTGGTGTCCCCAGTGATCAAGAAAAGAGTAGTGCAGAGGACTTGGGGGGAAAGATTAAGTGCACATTCCGTAGGCTACCAGGTTTTGGGAGGGGGGCTGGGAAAGGGTGTGTGAGTTTCTCAAGTGCATAGCATTTTATCAGCTGTGGGAGAAGACATGACCGATCTGCTAAATGTGTGTGTGTCACGTAAGATACAACATTTGGCAGGCCTGAGAATGTAATTCCCCAAGATGGAATTTCACCAGGTCATCAGTTTTGTGTGTCACCTGAAAGACAGCACCCTCGAGGATCAGGTCTTGTGTTGTCCTCCTGCTGATTTCAGTGGGACCAGGAGAAGGCACTGGATTAGCTGATGGGATCATCTCAACAATGAGATTTGAGTAAGATCTGCAATTAAGCATTCATTTTCACTCTCCCAACAGAAAACTTATTTATTTGGTGGCAAAGGATATGGGACAAGTTTTTCTTGTGTTAGGTCTTTGATTCAGGAAGGAGTCCTTATTCAGGAAGGGTGTTTAAACACATGCTTAAGTGCTTTCCTGAATTGAAGCCTTGGCCTGCTTTAAGCTAGGCCACAGCCTGCTGCTGAATAAAAGTGAGTGTTAAGATCCATTGCATTTCTTCCCCCCTCGTCTCACAAGCAGCTGTGCTTCTTCAAGTATTTGTACATATGGCTCTCGCTCAAGGCGCACATGCACCTGTGTATGCAAGATTGGAATCTTTTGGCCGGCAAGTGTCTGGGACAGTGCATGCGCCCTGCATGGCCTCATGCCTCTAATCGAGTGCATACGGAGCAGAGTGAGTCTCAAGTGCAACTTAGTTCCTTCTTACTACCTATGACAGCGAGACAGGACCTCCACAGTGTCCAACTGCTACCCCATAGCTCTTTGTTACCTTTAGAATTAGTTCAATGTTAATTTTTCTGTATTTTTTTCTAGCAGGTTGACAAGCCTGTCTTGCTTATGAGGCAGCTATTCCCTTAAATGATGGGAATATTAAATATTTTATTTGCCTCTCCAGACATGTTTCAACATGCAGGCCTTTTTTAAAACACCCTTAAAAAGTCCCAAGATTATTTTTATTGGAGCAATCAGTGAAGGGTGTGTCTGATTCTGAAACCCTACATCAAAAAGAAGCATCTACTACCTCCAAGCTGCACACAGCAAGTGCTGAGGCATGCTGATTCCATGAACCTCCTTTCCTGTTAATGTGGAGTCCTTTAATCTTGGTGAAGGAACTTAATGGTGGCTGGGCCCACTCTCCCCTTTATGCGCTTGGGTAGGGGGCAAGAGGACATGCAGTGTTCAGGTATGGCCCCTACAGACATTGCTGGCCAAAAGAATCCAGTCTCGTGCACATAGGGCACATGTGCACCTAGAATGGGAACCATGTGGACAAACATTGTAAAGGACTGCACTTACTGTAAAGTAAGTAACTTGTTCCTTTTCCGCTTTTTCCATTAAGCTCTGGGAACAATAAAATATTTGTGTCTGTAGCATGGCTGTAAGTACAAAAAATTAAGTGTGCTCTGTTTAGTGCAGTTTTTTCATGAGATGAGCTTTCCCATTGGTCAGAAATCTGTTTAGTTTCTATTTATTTGTATCATGATAGTGCCCAAAGACTCCAGTGAGCATCGGAGGCCCATTGTGATAGGTGCTGTACAAACACACAGGAAGAAACCATCCCTATACATGTATACATTGTATCAAATACACACAGAACGCACATGTAGTACTGCACTCTAATCCATTTAGTCTGAACATTCATGATCTTTTCTCAGAAATCATTAATATATTATATTCCTATACCAAGAACTACTTTAGTGTGTTTTTATTTCTCTCTTCCCTATATTCTTTCTTGCCAAGAAAGCAGAATTTTGTATTAAATGTATTTTTTAACCATAACAATGAAATTGCCATAAAACATAAAAGAAATAATTGTTCATGTGGAGGTTTTCCCTTTTATTTCACATAATTTCTTTTGCTCTCTCGTATTACAGAAAGAAAAACCGGGAGACACACAATGCAGGTAGGAACTACAGTGTTTTACTGTTCAGAGTTGAGCTGCACAGCTCTTTGAGTTCCTTACTCCAATCTGCTTAAAAGCATACAAGGACTGGTGCATTTGGAATGGGGAAAGATCCATTTATTGGAGTGTATTACATGAAAAGACTCCAGAGCCTCACATGGAACACCTGAAGCAGGGCTGCTTCATGGACAGTTGTAACCCATCCTTTAGTTTGCCTAGATGATGGAAAATCTATAGAATAATAGAAATAATATCTTGTATAAACAGGAGAGGCCCTCTGAATATGACCCATCACTCATGTCCCTTTTCCTCCCAAATACCTCTGTGGACACCTTGGCTTTTCATTTCATTGCTAATAACCTCAGTGAATCACCAATTTCTATTCAGCTACAAGGAAGATATAAGCAAAAGCAGATATTGGTTTTGTGTGAGTATATTTTTGGGAATAAATATATAAAGTATATGGAAACCAGGGGCAGGCATCTAACACATAAAATGCATTTTAACTTTTAGAGACCTTGGGTTAAATATTTTGAGATGGGATTAGGCCACAGCATAAACTTCCATTGCATTCCATTGAACACCACCAGCCCCGAAATCCTCCATAGAACCAATCTGTGCTTTGTGGAGATTTCCCCCCTCTCCTAACACATGCCCTTTCCTCTCTGTTGGTTCCCTGCTTAAGCCGTGTTTGGGAACTCACAGCTGTAGGACAGGGAGGGGCAGGTTACATTCAGAAACGCGGATTCCAACCAACTTAGAGAAATAGTAGGCATGGTCCCATGGAAAGACCAATTAGGAATAAAGGAGTCAAAGGGGGCTAAAAGTTCCTAAAAGATGTAATACAGTACTGAAGACTCAACAACAAGCTATTCCAATGCCGAGGAAAGATAAGAAGAACCACAGGAGGCCAATGTGGCTGCTGTACAAGGAGCTTTTTAGCTCTCTAAAAACCAAACAGATACATACATTGAAGATAATAAGGTGATGAGTAACAGTCAGCATGGATTTGTCAGCAATAAATCATGTCAAACTAATGTAATAGCATTCTCTGATGGGGTAACAAGCCTTGTGGATGGGGAGAAGTGGTAGATGTGGTAAATCTTGACCTTAGTAAAGCTTTTGATACTGTCTTGCATGACCTTCTCGTATTTGCCTAGTTTAACAACCTAGATAGAGTTACTATAAGGTAGGGGCATAACTGGTTGGAAAACCATTCCCAGAGAGTAGTTATCAGTGGGTCACAGTCAAGATCGAAGGGCATATTGAGGGGTCCCTCAGGGATCAGTTCTGGGTCCGGTTCTGTTCAATATCTTCATCAGTGATTTAGATAATGGCAGAGAGAGTACACTTGTCAAGTTTGCGGATGATACCAAGCTAGGACGGGATGCAACTGCTTTGGAGGATAGGATTAAAATTCAAAATGATCTGGGCAAACTGGAGAAATGGCCTCAAGTAAATAGGATGAAATTCAATAAGAACAAATGCGAAGTACTCCAGTTAGGAAAGACCAATCAGTTGCACACCCAAAAAATGGGAAATGACTATCTAGGAAGGAGTACTGCAGAAAGGGATCTGGGGCTCATAGTGGATCACAAGCTAAATGTGAGTCAACAGTGTAACACTGTTGCAAAAAAAGCAAACGTCATTCTGTGATGTATTAGTAGGAGTATTGGTAAGCAAGACACAAGAAATAATTCTTCTGCTCTACTCTGCACTGATTAGGCCTCAGCTAGAGTACTCTGTCTAGTTTGGGGCCCTACATTTCAGGAAAGATGTGGACAAATTGGAGAAAGTCCAGTAAAGAGCAACAAAAATGATTAAAGACCGAGGAAACATGACCTTTAAGGGAAAATGGAAAAAATTGTTTTTTTTTTTTAAGTCTGGAGAAGAGAACGGGGGGGAGACATGATAACAGTTTTCAAGTACATAAAAGATTGTTACACGGAGGAGGGAGAAAAATTGTTCTCTTTAGCCTCTGAAGATAGGACAAGAAGCAATGGGCTTAAATTGCAGCCAGGGCAGTTTAGGGTGGACATTAGAAAAAACTTTCTAACTGTCAGGGTGGTTAAGCACTGGAATAAATTGCCTAGAGAGGTTGTGAAACTCTGTCATTGGAGATTTTTAAGAGCAGATTATACAAACATCTGTCAGGAATTGTCTAGATAATATTTAGTCCTGCCTTGAATGCTGAGGACTGGACTAGAAGACCTCTCGAGGTCCTTTCCAGTCCTATGATTCTGTACAGAAAATGGAAAGAGGGGTATGTCACCAAGGAAATATACATGGGAATAGCACAAGCATGTAGGGATAAAATCAGGAAAGATTTAACAAGAAGAGGTTCTTCAAATATGTCAGACAAAAAAGAAAGGTCAAGGATGGTGTGGGTCTGCTACTCAATTGAGAACATGAGCTGGTAACAGAAGATGATAGGCACTGAGCAGCTCTGCTTTCCTATTTTGCTTTAGTCTTCTCACAAAAAATAATGTGGTTGGATGCCTAGGGAAGTTACCATAGATGATAAAGGGGAAGGGGTGCAGATGGGGATAAGTAAAGAAGACGTCCGAGGTCTTCTGACCAATTTGAATGAATTCACATCCGTAGTGCCGGATGCTATACACCTCAGGGTACTGAAGGAATTAGTTGAAGAGATTTCGCAGCCACTGGCAATAATATTTGTAAACTGATGGATGATAGGAGAGGTCCCAATAGACTGGAGAAGGGCTAACATAATGCCCATCTTTAAAAGGGGCAGAAAGGAGGAGCTGGGGAACTATAGACCAGTCAGCCTGACTTTGATACCTAGGAAGCTACTAGAGCAATGTATAAAACATTCAATTTGTGAATACCTGGAGGACAAAGGGGTGATCACTAGCAGCCAGCATGGATTTACTAAAAACAAATCATGCCAAACCAGCTTGATTTCCTTCTTTGACAGAGTAACTGGTTTGGTGGATAGGGGGAATGTGGTGGACAATAATATACCTGGACTTCAGCAAGGCTTTTGACACAGTCCCACATGACATTCTGATAGGTAAGTTGGAGAAATGCGGGCTTAGTGGAACTATCATTAAGTGGATACCAAATTGGTTAAACAACCACAAACAAAAGTAATTATTAATGGAATGATGTCAGATTGGAAGGAGGTCTCAAGTGGGGTTCCATAAGGAACTGTTCTGGGTCCAGTGCTGTTTAACATCTTTATTGATGATCTGGGTGTAGGAATAGAGAGCATATTGATCAAATTTGCACATGACACAAAGCTGTGGGGTGGAGGGTTTGCCAACACTTTTTGGAGGATAGAGCTACAATTCCAATGGATCTTGATAAATTGGAGAACTGGACTATTGAAAACAAAATGGAATTCAACAAAGATAAATGTAAGTAAGGTGTTACACTTAGGGAAGAAAAAACAAATGCACAAATATAGAATGGGAGATAACTGGCTTTGCATCAGCACTGCTAAGAAGGATCTGGGAGTTGTGGTGGATCACAACCTCAACATGAGTCAGCAGTAATAATATATGGAGATATACCTATCTCATAGAGCTGGAAGGGACCCTGAGAAGTCATCAAGTCCAGCCCCTGCCTTTACTAGGAGGACCAAGTACTGATTTTGCCCCAGATCCCTAAGTAGCCCCCCTCAAGGATTGAACTCACAACCTTGGGTTTAGCAGACTAATGCTCAAACCACTGAGCTATTCCTCCCCCCAATGTGATACCGTTGCAAAAAAAGCAAATGCAATTTTAGGTTGCATTAACAGGCATGTCATGTAAGTCATGGGAAGTGATCACTCTACTCAGCACTGGTTAGGCCTCAGCTGGAGTACTGTGTCCAGTTTTGGTCAACAATGTATAGAAAGGATGTAGAGAAACTGGCCAGCAACAAAGATGATCAAAGGGATAGAACACAAGCCATATGAGAAAAGGCTGAAGGAACTGGGTCTGTTTAGTTTGGAAAAGAGGAGATTAAGAGGGGGACATGATTGTGGTCTTCAAATACTTGAAAGACTTTCATAAAAAAGATAAAGAAAAGTTTTTCTCTCTTGCCACAAAGGGCAGGACAGGAGGCAATGGGTTCAAACTACAGCAAAACAGATTTAGATTAAATCTCAGGAAAAACTTCCATTGTCCTACAGTTCTTACAGTTAGGAACAGGCTACCTAGGGAGTTGTGGAAGCTCCTTCACTGGAAGTTTTCAAAAGGAGGTTGGATAGCCATCTGTCTTGGATGGTTTAAATACAACAAATCCTGCATCTTGGTAGGGGGTTAGACTAGATGACCTTTGCAGTCCCTTCTATGATTCTATGCTTGGACTAGTTTATCCCAAGAGTTCTGATCCAGTTCTGCCTCCAAGCAGTCAGAATCTATGCCTCCCTGGAATAGTGGTAACTAGTGGCATTCCTAAACCTTAAGAAAGTTGTTCAGTGCTTAGAGCAGGATTGCAGGAATTAGGGGTCTTGGTTTCTGTTCCCAGCTCTGGCACTGTCCTACTATGGTGGCTACGGGGAAGTCTCTGCACTTCTGTGCCTTGGTTTCCCCATATTACAGAAAAGTGGTGAAATTTAATGTTTGCAGGGAGCCTTCAGCTCCTGAGATGAAAGGTGCTATAGTAATTCAGAGTATTATTAAGATGGCTAATCTTCTAGCATTCTGAAAGTGTTAACAAATAAACTTTCTGCAATCTAGTATTATAATTAGTGAAATATATACTTAAGATTGTCAAAGTGTTGCCATTCTATGGCCCTGATTTCAGTTGCTCTTATTTTTTCAAAACTTTCACTTATTGGGCTGAAGTTTTCCAGTCATGGGGCGTGAATTTTTACTACCCTGCACCTGAGCAAATCCACTTTGCCCTCACCTGGCACAGATACTAATGTGACTGCACAGTGTGTGAGGCCTGGTGTACACTACAGAGTTAGGTGAAAGGAAGCCGCCTTAAGTCGACCTGTTAATGTATGTGTCTATAGTACTGGGTCCTTTACATCGACCTCAGTCACCTCTGATGTCGACTTCTGTAATCCACCTCTGTGAGAGGCATAGCACTTAGTTCAATTTTCATGAGCCGACTGTGAGGTAGTGCAGATGCAGTGTTGTGTACTTCGACTTAATTGGCCTCCAGGTGGTGTCCCACAATGCTCATCTGTGACCGCTCTGGACATCATTCTCAACTCTGCTGCACTGCAGCCAGGTATACAGGAAACAGCCCCTCCCCTGCTAAAGCCCTGGGAACTTTTGAATTCCCATTTCCTGTTTGATCAGCATTGGGAGCGTGCCAGCGTGAGCAAACGCGCTCCAGCCTGGTCTGCACAGGAGGTGGTGGATCTCATCGCTGTGTGGGGAGAAGAGTCTGTGCAGGCAGAGCTCAGATCCAGCAGAAGAAACACTGACATCTATGCAAAGATCACTCGTGGAATGGGGGAGAAGGGCTACACGAGGGGGCACAGCAGTGCCGTGTGAAAATAAAAGAACTTTGCCAGGCATACCAGAAGACAAGGGCGGTGAACAGTCACTCTGGTGCTGAACCCTACACATGCCGGTTCTACAACGAGCTGCATGCAATTCTTGGGGGTGACCCTACAAGTACCCCCACAGCAATGTGGACACCTCACAGGTGTGAGAGTCTAGGAACAACAAGGAGGATTATATGGTGGAGGAGGAAGAGGAAGAGGATAATGGGAGGCAGGCGAGCGGTGGATCCATTCTCCCTGAGAGCCAGGAAATATTTTTAACCCTGGAGCCCTGTGGGTCTCAGGACAGCACAGTGGCCGACCGTGATGCTGGGGAAGGCACCTCTGGTGAGTATACATGTAAAATGAAAGTCCAGTTAAACTTTAGCGGGCACACACATTCGATGGTCTTGCATGTTTACTGTGAAGAAAAAACGAGGTGCTGTGGTTCTCTGCTTACAAGAGGCCACTCCAGCTACGCAGAGAGTGGCCCCTGGAAAAGACTGTTGATGTGGACTGGGATAGCCCAGGAATCCTCCATGGAGATCTCTAGGAAACTTTCCTGGAAGTACTCTTCAATCCTTTGCAGAAGGTTTCTGGGCAGGGCAGTCTTATTTCTTCCACCATGGTAGGACGCTTTCCCATGCAACTCCTGAATTAATTCTGCTGGCATCATTGCGGTACACAGCAAAGCAGCATAAGGACTGGGTCTCTTCCCAGACACTTGCAACATCTCCTTCCTTTCCGCCTCTATTACCCTCAGGAGACTGATATCACATAGGGTCGCCTAGAGGAAACGGGGGAAGTTCTCATTAAAAATGCTCATACATGGGGGAAAAAAGGGCATGCAGATCCACCCCACCCCTCACATTCCGGATCGCCAAACCACGCGGCCGCTAATGTGCCCTTACTGTGCTTGGCATGGGTCAGCAAGTAGTTTAAAGTGGCTGATAGGTGACTGGGGTCGCACATGAGAGATCCCGGGGGTGGGGGGCTACTCACCATGGCTGGAGCAGCAAAACAGCACAATGAACGGTTATGGATTCTGATTATGTTATGGCTTGCACCTAGTGTAATAAAGAATTTTTTATGAAACTGGCCTTGCTGTGGAAACATTTTATTCTTGTACAATGGCTCCTTTATTTTTTTCCCCTGACTGACAGCTGGATGAGATGCTTTGGATTATGAGGGACCAAGCAGACATATTGAGGTGTCTGGTTGAAATGCAGGAACAGAATCTGGAGGGTAGAGTCCCTCTGCAGACCCTGGTGGACAGCCAGCCAGCATCGCCTGGTGCAGAATCACCCTCCCCCAAGCATTCCATGAGGCAGAGCGAAAAGTCCATCATCCCTTTTACTTAACTTGGTGGGGGAGGGCACAAGGAACAGAAGGTGCCCATTCACAGACCTTTGATGGTCTGTAATGCGGTGTTATGTTACATAGCTGAAAATGTTTCTCCTATTCCAACTTTACAACCCCTTTTCCCCAAGGTTACCTTTTCTTTCTGCTCTCCCTCTTTACTTATGTTTGTTAAATAAAGTAAATGGATTCGAGGAATAAAAGTTCTTTATTGATTAGAAGCAGGGGGGTTGGCTTTACAGGGATAGTGATACAAGCCAGGTGAAGGTTTTGGGAAGCACAATGCAGACAAGCAGCTCACATTACTGAGAGTCATTATTGAAACAGCTTTTCAAAGTCTCGCGGATATGCAACACCCCTTGCTATGCTCTTCTCATTGCCCTGGTGTCTGGCTGCTCAAAAATGGCTGCCATGTGATCTGTTTCAACTGCCCACTGCTGCGGAAATTTTTTCCCCTTTTTGCACAGATATTATGGAGCACACAGCAGGCAGCTATAACCATGGGGATGTTCTCCTCACTAAGGCCCAACCTTGTTAGTAGACTTCTCCAGCGCCCTTTCAAGCAATCAAAGGCACATTCAACCACCATTCTGCACTTGCTGAGCCTATAGTTGAACCATTCCTTACTGCTATCCAGATGGCTGGTGCATGGCTTCATGAGCCATGGGAGCAAGGGGTAGACTGGGTCCCCCAGGATAACTATAGGCATCTCAACGTTGTCAGTGTTAATTTTGTGGTCTGGAAAGGAAGTCCCGGATTGCAGCTTCTTGAACAGACCCGAGTTCCTAAAGATGCATACGTCATGAACCTTTCCCAACTATCCTATGTTGATGTCGGTGAAATGCTCCCTTTGATCCACCAGCGCTTGCAACGCCATTGAAAAGTATCCCTTTCGGTTTATGTATTCTTTGGCAAGGTGGTCTGGTGCCATGAGGGGATATGCATGCCATCTATCACCCCTAATTCCCTGCAATTAGGGAACCCCATCATGGAAAAACCATCCACTGTGTCGTGCACATTTCCCAGACTTACTACCCTTCATAGCAGAAATTGATTAATGGCTCTGCACACTTGGAGCACAGCAGCTCCCATGGTTGATTTATCTACTCCAAATTGATTCCCCACTGATTGGCAACTGTCTGTCGTTGCAAGCGTCCAAATAGCGATTGCCACTCGCTTCTCCATTGTCAGAGCAGCTCTCATTTTTATGTTGCTGAACAGCAGGGCAAGGGAAAGCTCTGCACAAAGTTCCTGGAAGGTGGCCTTCCGCATTCGAAAGTTCTGCAGCCACTGCTCGTCATCCCATACCCACAAAACAATGCGGTCCCACCAGCCAGAAACGGTGCTCAACAGAGTGCAGCTGCTCAGTGACTGCCATCAGGAACGGTGGATTGTTTTTTTTCAGTGGCTTGCAGCAGGGCTGCTTGCAGGACATTGCTATGTTCCACACGGCGGACCCTACTTTGGCTCTGGAAATACTGCAGGAGAAGGCATGAGGTGTTTGAGATGCTCACAGCAAGAGTGCACAGCTGAGACGGCTCCATGCTTCTGGGGTTATGGCGTACGCACAGCAGTTTTAAGTCGCAAAAATCACTGGGTTGTTTGCTGTTGATGTGTGGGAGGGAGCACAGTGCATCATGAGATGTTGATGCAGTGTTTCCATTCTCCCCGTGACAATGTTTTGGTCTCATGGGGCATTGCACAAACTTCCCAAAACACCCTGCAGCAAGTTGCATTTTGGGATAGCTACCCATGATCCACTGCTTTGTGCATCGAAGCAGGTGCTGCTAGTGAGGACGCACTCTATCGAGACAATGAGCATGGTGTGGCCATGCACAATCAACTTCATTAATTCAGGGGCTCAAGGTCGAATTAGATAAAGTTGACTTAGGGCTTGTCTACACTACAAAATTAAGTCTGGGATGAATCAGACCACTTGGGCCAGATGTGAAAGGTATTTGGATGCCTAAAGATGCACATTGGTTCCTACTGGTATTTTCAGAAATGCCTAGGTGCCTAATTCCCATTGATTTCAAGACACCCCATCTTCGATTCTTTTTTCCTGTGCCTTGAAGAGAGAGTTTACTTATTTACAAACACAAGCAAAAAAATAAGGTTGAGGAATTCTTAGAGAAGTTTATAATAACATATATTTTTGTGATCAGGTGGGCTGAAATTGAGAAGTCCCTCCCCATCCTTGCCTCCCAGTGCCCCTGATGGTCAGCCTTATCTTCATCAGTGTATGAAGTATTGAATTGACTGAAAAAGTACTTGGTACAAGTCTTTAGTTTCCATTGCTACTTCTGAGTTTAGGGTTATAAATATTTTTCTTGAGTTCCAAGGTTTAGATGCCCTATTTGATTATTTTGAGTTTAAAATTAGATTTATTGAATAAAATCCTAGCCTCACTAAGTCATTGGGTGTTTTTCCATTGACTACAGTGATGTCAGGATTTCACCGATCATCCATAATGTTGTATGACACAGAGAGAGAAGGGTAATAATCTGAAAAGAATATTAATAAACGTTAAGAAAAAATAGATGTGAAGACTAAATAAAAGAACACCAAAGGATCCTTGTTGATGTGCTAACTAGACTAGACAATATATTGTTTCATAGGAAAGTTTCAATCCTAGAAAATGTTTACCAATATCTGCACTATGCATGTTCTGGATATCCCTGAAGACTTGGAGTGGAAGGACCTAAGTAATTTTATGTCCAAAAATATGTTAATGAAGTTAATCTTCTACTTAAAATATCAAGCTGTCCTGTATCCCAAATAAGGACTATCTTGCAATTCTTTCAGCAAAATCTTTGACATTTACAGTGATCTTTACTATCATCTGTTTATTGAGAAAGGTTAATATGCCAGGTGGGGGGGAGCTAATATTTTTTTCAAAATGAATTTTGAGATGTATCAAAAAGCACACTTGCTTGGAGAAAGAAGTTACTGCTTTTAAGAGCCAAGTATGTCTTTAGGTTTAAACCTGTTTTATTTCCATCTAAACTTTGTCTTAACAGTTTTTATTTTTATCTGTTATTTTTATTGTTAATTTGGTATTTATATCAGAGTGGCACCCAAAAGCTCTGGTCAAAAGTAGGGCCCTCTTGTGCTAGGTGTTGTACAGACAGAGAAAGAGATGCAACCCCTGCTTCCAGAGAACTTTCTGTTCTAAGGTTTTAATGAAGCTAAGGCTATTCTAGCTAGGCAGTTGACGACTAAGGATACTGTGAGGTTGATATTGAAGATGAGTTATCAAGCCCATTGGTACTGTAATTTAATTCATTTATAGACTTTGCTCTTTGTAGTTGTGAAATTGTTACAGATAACTGTGACACTCTGTACCTTAAAATAGCACTGTGGAACCCCCATATTTACCTCTGTGATATGATTATATGTTTTGTACAAAGTATGCCTAGTGAGGTATCATTTGAAAAATCATGATCTGTTGAACATTACTACCCTGTTGAATTATATGCATTATCACTGTATATGGAGTTATGAGATTTTGCAATATGGTTATTATTGAAATATGTTGTGAGTCGAGGAGACACCCACAACTAGCTCTCCAGTGGCAACAAGGGAGGTGGCCCACACCCAGATAGGTGTTAAGCGACCACCACTAGCCATTGACCAGCAGGGGAATTGTAAACAAGAGATTTACAATTCAATAAAAGACAGTTGCTCAAGCTCTCCACAATGGGGATTGCTTACCTCCGTGACTCCGCAAGGTATCAGGACATGTGATGCAGTGTGACCTTGGGCAAGTCACTTAGGTCCCATTTCAGCAAGGAAGGTACCTTATGGAAATACTCACGTGTTTAAACTTAGGCGCATGCTTAAGTACCTTGCTGAACTAGTGCCTACGACTCCCTGTGCCTCAGTTCCCCATCTGTAAAATAAGAATAATAATACTTTTTCTCCCACCCTTTGTCTGCTCTGATTAGATTGTAAGCTGTTCAGGGCAGGGGCTGCCTTTAACTAAATCTGTTAGTATAGGATTTTTTTTAGCATAATTGGGCCCCAGACTGGAGACCTTTAGCCACTACTGTAATACAAATTGTAAAAATTCTATATGGGCTTGTCAGTAGTTACTGATCTGCTGAAACTATAAATGCAATTTTTTAAAAATCGTGAATTCACTCATCTTGAATGGATGTGGTAGAACTAATATATTGTTCCACTTGTAGTAAATATGCATATCTGTAGCTAAACCTGCCTACATGCATGTTCCTATTCTTCTCCCCCACCTCCACTGTAAGGTGGCCTGTTACAAGAAATGTAAGCAGATGTTGATTCCTGCCATGATGGAGGCATGCTGGCCTGCCACTTGGGTAATGTGAGTGGATTCTGGTTGGTGATTTGCCAGTTGAAAGATCTGTGGAACGTGTCATGTCAGCAACTTGCTCATTCTCTTTGGAAAAAAGCTGTATGCCAATTGTCAACTTTGATCTGAGTAACAGACCAAAACATCTCAGGAATCAGCCGCAAAAGCAGCTGCTCAACCATGCTACCATGTGGATGAACAACATTTGAAGGCATCTGATTGCATTTGGGAGTGGGGGAGAGGCTAACAAGCTTTGAAAAGATCAAGCTCAAAAGCTTTGTGAGTTTGCATAGCTGCACTTAGGGAATTCTTAACCACAGTTGTCATGATTAAGGTGTTGCATGGAGACTAACCATGTCACAAGAGGACTAAAACTAACTCAGGCTTTTCTTCTCTTCTCCCAGAAGAGTCATAAAGTGGAAACATTTTCATAAAATATTTTCTTGATGAGTCCTTCACTGCCACCCATAGCTAAAATCAGAGCTATTTCTTGCTTAGGGGCTGAGAACTGGAGTGGGAGACCAGGGTTTCATTCCCCACTCTGCAACTAGCTCTGAGTGTGTCTTTGTGCCAATTAATTTGCCCTTCTGTGAAATGGAAATAATGATTACTACCCAACTTCAAGATGCTTACTCAACCTTTGAAACCCTCAGCTGAAAAGCATTATAAAAATATGAAGTGTTGTTATATATGTCACTGCTTTCACTGAGTGTTCCTGATGATCCTACCTTTTAAAATATCCCCTTCTCTGTCACAGCCCTCAAACTCCATTGACTGAGAACTCAACAGTTGAGGGGGTTTTTCAGAGCTAGTTCTTGGTGCTAAACTGCCTAGTAAGGGTTGTGATAGCATAAAGTAATACATTTATGAGTGCACACGTTGGTGCCAGGTGTGCAGTTGGTGTGTTGGTCTGAGTAGCCCAATGACAATGCATTTTATTTTTTACCTAGTGGAGAGACATCGAAAGAAGAAGATCAATGCTGGGATAAACCGAATTGGAGAGCTCATTCCATGTTCCCCAGCACTTAAGCAAGTAAGTGGACATTTAAATGTGCACAGCTATTTCCCAAATGGTGTTCATTTGGTCCTGGTTCTTAGCAGCTGTAAATACACAGGGATACATCTTGCTTCAGTTTTTATGCAGGAGGCGCAATGAGGTTTGATACACTCAAGGAAACCTGGATGAAAATCTTATTTACAAAGTTCTCTATGATGGAAATGCGCTTGGAAATTACAGGACAATTTGAATGCAGTTCTTTGAAACATGAATCTCCCAGCTGACTGGGAATTCGATATCGCTCTGAAGGAGTGGTCTGGGTTTGACATATGAAAGACATTCTCCTCCATCAGGTGTCCTAGTTCACGTATTCGGCTCTTTGGAGCAGATATTTTTGAAAAGCATTTGCCCAGCTAGCAGTAGTGACCCTGCACTGGCAATGTGAATTCAAGGACTGTGAGAACAGAGGGAGCAGGCTGTGTAGAATCATCTGCAGAAAGGTTATGATTGTTTTTTTTTCCTCATTTAAACGTGTAACTTTGGAAGCTGGTTTGCTCGCCCATACTCTTCTAGTCAGTCTGGTTGTACCTACTTAGGAGTTGATTCACAATTCCCCCAAGCTGTAGTTGTTAGACTGTTTTCCTATTGACACTGCTAAGTGTATTCTGTCATGATGCTCTCTTTCATGCATAAGTGAAGAAAGTTATAGACTGTGAGAGAGGAATTTTCTGTTGACTCTTCTTCCCCGTGCCTGCCCCTTTCATGTTTTCACTCAGTGTCCTGCTATGTGATGCAAATACAATTCTATTTATTTTTATTTTTAGTCTAATGGTGAAGGGAAACAAAGAGGTCTAGGTAAGGGGAAAAGTGTTTGTGTGAGATATGAAATGATATAGATCAGAGGTGGGCAAACTATGGCCCACGGGCCACATCCGGCCCATGGGACCCTCCTGCCCGGCCCCTGAGCTCCTGCCCATGGAGGCTAGCCCCCAGCCCTTTCCCTGCTGTTCCCTCTCTCCCGCAGCCTCAGCTCATTTCGCCGCCGGCTCAATGCTCTGGGCGGCGGGGCTGCGAGCTCCTGGGGCAGCGCAGCTGCAGAGCCCGGCCTGACCCGGTGTCTCTGCTGCGCAGTGGCATGGCTGGCTCCAGCTGGGCGGCAGGGCTGCCTGTCCTGATGCTCTGGGCGGCGCGGCTGTAGCGCCGCCAGCCACCAGTGCTCCAGGCAGCATGGTAAGAGAGCAGGGGGGTGGTTGGATAGAGGGCAGGGGAGTTCGGGGTGGTGGTCAGGGGGCGGGGGTGTGGATAGGGGGCAGGGTGAGGAACAGGGGGGTTGAATAGGAGCAGCGATCCCGGGAGGGGCAGTCAGGAATGAGAGGGAGGGCTGGATGGGGCAGCAGGGGGCAGTCAGGGGCAGGGGCTCCGTGGGTGGTCAGGGGACAGGGCGAAGGGGTGGTTGGATCACCTCAGACCAGCAGAATCCTGGAAATTATAAACAGGGTTTTCTATCCAAATCCAGTCCCTTCTTAGCCTCCACTCTCCTTCACCCTTCCTTTTCAAGGACCCTTCTCATGAGATACTGTTAAAACAGGAGTTGCGCTCCCTTCTGGAAGAGGTCCCCTTCAGATTCAGAGATCAGAGGTTCTACTCCCATTATTGTTTAGGCCCAAGGAAAAGGGAGACAGGCATTTTAGACTTGAGACATCTGATCAGATTCATCCTCACTGCAGGTTCAGGGTGGTAACCCTGAACGTATCCTTTTGTAGCAGCCTTATCATCCCAGAGCACCCCAGTGGTTTTTTTCTAGTGGTCTCCTGCATTCAGGCCCAGCCCTCTAGTCAGATTCCTCTAAAGTCCCACCCCTTCCTGGGCAATAATGTCCATCAAGTTCAAGCCTCAAATTCAAAGTGCAGGAGTCTCTATCAATACAGGGACCTGCCCTTTGGTTTCTTCACCACATTGAGAGTATTCACCAAGTATCTAAAGGTCATTGCACCCCACATAAGAGGACATGGCATTCTGGTATAGCCAGACCTGGATGGATGACTGATCCAGGTAAAATCATCTCAGAAGTTGACCAACTTGATTTGTATGATTTTAGGGATTTTTACCACACTGGGGCTCAAGATTAACAAAGAAAAATTCACACTTTAGATCAGTAAAAGCGTATAATTCATAGGAGCTGTGTTAGTTCTGAGGTCAGCTATCTCATGCAGGAGAGGTTCCAGACTATAATGGGTCTCCTCAGTCATCTGCAGGCTCACCCAGAGATGTCTGCAAGAGCATGCCTTAGAATCCTGGGTCACATGACCTCCTGCATCAATGTCACACAGCATACCAGACTATCCAGCAGGTATTTATCCAGCAGGCACCACATGGCTGTGAAGTTCCCATGAGAAGTCCTCTCCTCATTGGATTGGTGGAAGGATCTGCTTCACGTGTGCAATGGAGTACTCTTTTCTGCACCTCTGCCTACCAAAATCCTGGTGATGGATGCTTACTGGGATGAGGAGCTCATCTGGACTAACTTCAAACATAAAGCCTCTGGGTCCGTCCCCACCGCCTGTTCCTCCGTGGAAGCTCATCTTATCATAAATGTCCTGAAACTCACGGCACTATTCAGAGTAGCAGCCATGTTAGTCTGTATCCGCAAAAAGAACAGGAGTACTTAGTCTCTAAGGTGCCACAAGTACTCTTGTTCTTTTTTCAGGGTTGTATGTCTAGCATGAATGGCATTTCTGCTCTTGTTACAGGGATCTACGTTCCAGGTGATGATAGACAACACCACAGCCATGCATTATGTCAACAGACAAGGGAAGAGCATGGTCATGTCCACTCTGCCAAGAAACCATCTGTCGCTGTGGCTGGTGCATTTATTATCAAATCACATCAGAGGCTCTGCATCTTCCAGGCTTGCAAAATGCTCTAGTAGATCAGATCAGCAGAGAATTCACAACCAACCACGAGTAGACTGACAAAGACTCAGTTCTACCAAGCATCTTTCACAGATAGGGGTGCCCAAAAATAGATCTGTTTGCCACTGACCAGAACAAGAAATGCCATGCATTCTGTTCTAGAGAGAGTTTGAGCCTAGGCTCCCAGTTGGGTGCCTTCGTCTTCTCATGGGCACCAGTGTTCATGTATTCCTCCCCTTCAATCCCGTTAATACCAAGTGTTCTGAGAAAACTCAGACAAGATTCAGCCCAACTTGACCCAGACAATTCTGGTACTCAGAGCTGGTGAACATGTCAACATAGCCTCTGATCTTATTACCTACTCTACCTAATTTGGTTTTGCAAAATGGAGGTCAGATTTTATGTCCAGATCCAGCATGATTACATCTGACAGCCTGGGTGTTGTCAGATTAACTGCCTGCAGAAGAAACTGTTCAGCTGAAATCCAGGGCATTTTGGTATATAGCATTTTGGTATGCAGCAAAGTGGAAGCAGTTTTCTATTTGGGCAGGATAATGTCTCCTGACTCACATGAAAGCCCCTGTTTCTGCTATTCTGGACTATCTACTAGCACTAGAACATTCAAAACTATCTATCAGCTCCATAAGAGTTCTTTTAGCAATACCTGCACATCATCTTCCAATTCAGGGTCACACCATATTATCCCACACTACAGTTGTTTGATTCTTCAAGGATTTCATTCATATGTTTCCTTCAGCCCTCCCCTTCCTGGGACCTCAACATAGTGTTAATTGGTTTAAAGGGGCACCCCTTTTGAGTCCCTAACAACCTGCTCTTTTTACCCTCTATCTATGAAGTTTGCCTTTTTAGTAGCCATAACATCAGCTTTGAGAATAGGGAAAATTCAGACCCTTCCAAGTGGTCCACCTTACTCAGTGTTCCATAAAGATGTGGTGACTCTTAGGCCTCACCCCAAGTTTCTGCCCAATGTTGTTTCAGATTTTCATTTAAATCAGTTGATTCACCTCCCATTTTTTTTTCCCGTGTCTCGCTCAAACCAGGGAGAAACCAAACCTGCATATTCTTTGTTGTGGTCAGGGCTCTTTCATAGTACCTGGACATAGTAGAAGATCCTTCAGAAGCTTCCCCATGCTCTTCGTAGCCTTCGGAGATAGGGTTAAAGGTCAAGCTGTTATCACTGAAAAGTTGTCTAACTGTATTATATCATTTAGAGATCCGTCCACCAGGATTTAGACAGCTTCTGCTTCTTCTTAGAGAAGCACCTGTATTTCAGAAATGTGCAGGGTGGCTACATGGGGATCAGTCCATACTGTTATCCAATATTATTCCTTTGTTGAGACTTCAAGATCAGATGCCTGCTTTGACAGAACTTATTTAAATAGGACTCCAAGCACCCACCTTCTAACTATGAGATCACTGCTTGCAAGCCACAGAACTGGCATCCATCTGGACAATCACTCTAAAAACAGTTACTTTAACTTACAAGATGTGTTATTCACTTGGATTCCATGACCCACCCTCCTTCCCTGCTTCTGCAGAGTCCTATGGCTGTAGGATTCAGTATCATCAAAGAAACTGAGGAACAGTTGGGCCCACTCTGCTCTTTACTCCCTGGAGTGGAGGGGTACAAGGACATTGATGGCACAGTCAATGGCCCCAATGGTCACTGCTAACCAAAAGGAATTTTATTTCAGGAATGGGTTGCATGTCAACAGAAGTGGAAGGCATGTGGACAAAGCATCCCAAAGAACCACACATACTGTGAAGAAAGTAACCAATCTTTTTTGGAAGGAAAATACAAGGGAAATAATTAAAAATGTCAGACAAGTTTGGCACATCCTTAAAATGAACATTCCAGTTGAAATCCCAGGTTTGAAAAGTGATGTCACTAGGAGGTCTGCTTTTGATTTTAAAAGTTTCATTGATAGATCTTTTCCCCTAATTATACACACATTCTTTTGTAGAGTAAGAACATGATCCTGGATCAGGCCTTTAAATATATAACAGAAATGAAAAGGCAAAATGATGAACTCCTGTTGAATGGAGGGAACAATGAACAAGGTAAGTATGAAATGTTGTGAAGGTTCTTGAATTTCCCTTTCTCTTCCATCGTGGTAACGTGGCACTGGGTGTACTGTATTAGATCAGTGCTGTTTTTTCCCACAATAGTATATTAATACTCTCCTCTCCTTACTAATCCAGTGAGGATGTGGCATAGTGACATGACATCACCATTGTTCCCATCCCGTGTTCTTTCTCATTGCTACAAGGCAGCAGCTTCATCCCTGGAGCATTAATGAATTCATTGTGTTCTTTATGCATTTCATTCCTGTTCTCCTTGGCTAGTGAGACTAGTAATGAAATCAGCAATTCTTTACTTCAGCTGGATCAACAAACTGGGGAATCCCAAGGGTTTATAGGGGTGGAGAGGAGAAATGGTTGCTTAAGGTAACTTGAAAACAAGAAAGTTGAGGCATATGCCCTACTGCACATTCTTGCATCTAACTATAACAAATTGAAGCATCCCCATCATGGAATATTGTCATTGATAAGTTTACACTTAATGCAATAATTTCTGCAGATTCCACTTTGAGTTGTTTTAATTTGACTGCCCTCGCATCTGTTGCCTGTAATTGAATAGACCAGAGTAATTGGACCAGAGAAAGCTAATATTGTGCCAGTCTTTTTAAAATGGGTAACTGGGATGACCTGGGTAATTATAGGTCTGTCAGTCTGACATTGATAATGGAGCAGCTGATATGGGACTTGATTAATCAAGAATTAAAGGAGAGTAATGTAACTAATGCCAATCAACATGGATTTATGAAAAATGGATCCTGCAAAATTA
This sequence comes from Malaclemys terrapin pileata, assembly GCF_027887155.1. Taxonomy (NCBI): domain Eukaryota; kingdom Metazoa; phylum Chordata; order Testudines; family Emydidae; genus Malaclemys; species Malaclemys terrapin. Next base: position 146,519,230 of record NC_071505.1, read on the forward strand.
ACTTGGTATCTTTTTTTTGATGAGATTACAAGTTTGGTTGATTAAGGTAATAGTGCTGATGTAACATACTTAGACTTCTTTAGGGCATTTGACTTGGTACTGCATGACATTTTGATTAAAAACTAGAAAGCTATAAAATTAACATGGCACACATTAAATTGATTAAAAACTGGCTAAGTGAAAGGTCTCAAAATGTGACAGTGAATGGGGAATTATCATTGAACAGGTGTGTTTCTAGTCAGGGCCCATAGGGATTAGTTCCTGCTCCTATGCTGTTGAAGATCTTTATCAATGTCCTGGAAGAAAACATAAAATCATCACTGATAAAGTTTGCAGATGACACAAAACCTAGGGAAGTGATAAATAGTGAAGAGGACAGGTCACTGATACAGAGCGATCTGGATCGTTTGTTAAGCTGGACACAAGTAAACAACATACATTTTAATATGGCTAGATGTAAAGAATACATCTAGGAACAAAGTATGTAGGCCATACTTACAGGATGGGGATTCTATCCTAAGAAGCATTGACTGTGACAGAGATATGGGAAGTCATGGTGGATAATCAGCTGAACATGTGCTCCCAATGCAACGCTGTGGCCAAAAGACCTAATACGATTCTTGGATGGATAAGTAGGGGAATACTGAGTAAAAGTAGAGAGGTTATTTGACTCCTTGGCTGCTGGAATTCTGTGTCCAGTTCTGGTGTCCTCAGTTCAGGAAGGATACTGATAAATTGGAAAGGGTTCAGAGAAGAGCCACAGAAGTGATTAAAGGATTAGAAAACCTGCCTTACAGTGATAGATTCAAAGAGCTCAATCTGTTTATTTTAACAAAAAGGTTAAGGGATGACTTCATTTACAGGCTATAAGCACCTATGTAGGGAACAAATATTTGAAAATGGGCTCCTCAGTCTCATAGAGAAAGTTTTATAATATTATCCAATGGCTGGAAGTTGAAGCTAGACAAATTCAGAAGGGAAATAAGATGTCAATTTTTAATAGTGAGTATAGTTAACTGTTGGAACAATTTACCAAGGGTTGTCATGGATTCTCCATCACTGGAAATATTTAAATCAAGATTGGATGTTTTTCTAAAAAATATGCTCTAGGAAAATTTTGGGGGGAAGTCCTATGGCTTGTTTTATACAAGAGATCAGACTAGATAATCACAATGGTCCCTTCTGGCCTTGGAATCTATGAAAAACCTCCCATAAATTTCAGAATTAAGTGATCTAATTACAAACATGGGGGTGGGGGGTCTTCCTATGGGGCTACTCTGGGGCTGCTGCCTCTCTACTCTCAAGTATCTTGAAAGTTGATAGCATGTTTTTTGGGACACCCCTTCCTCCCCCCCAAAAAATCATGTTAAAATATTTTGCTTTCGAGAGCAACCTTATTAAAAATAAGCACTATAAAACAGTAACAGATACCACTGAGTCATTCTTTTACTGTAATTTATTGTGGTCTATGATTCTGTTTGTCCCTATAGTTTGTGCTTTTAAAGGGCTAATTTCAACTTGAAATATAGTCAGTTTTAAAAATTAATTTTAATTCATTTTAGATATCACACCTGTCCCTAGGTCCATTACAAAAATATTTTCTTGTCCATTTCTGTGTAAATACTACAGAGGGTTTAATAAAATGTAAAAATGAACTGGAAAGCCAAAAGAATACCAATGCAGTTACCAATATCAATGCAGTACAGGTGTCTGGCCACAGAGAAAAGACAAATTAATGTGCCAATGCTTTTTTCATTTGTTATAGAATTTCATCAAGTGTCCTAAACTTCCAGTATGATTTAGTCCACTAACAGATGGCCTAGTTGGAAAAACAAATGTATCTGTCTATTACAGTGGCTGAGTGCTCTGGTGTGACATTACTAAACTGAGCAGGAAGGTGGTAGGATGCCATACCGTAAAAGAGACTTGGCCGTACTTAGAAGCCCTTATAAGTATGGGTTTTAGAGACATGTCATATTAACAGTTTATTACAGTGACACTTAGAGTCTGTCTCCCAAATCACATGATGACAATAATCTTTTCCAGCATTTTTAATGACACCACTGTAAAGTTGTATTCTCACTGTTTTGCAGCTGAAGAGATAAAAAAGCTCCGGAAACAGTTGGATGAACTCCAGAAGGAAAATGGGCGATACATAGAACTACTGAAAGCAAATGACATTTGCCTGTACGATGATCCCACAATTCACTGGAAAGGGAATCTCAAAAGTGCAAAGGTCTCTGTTGTTATTCCTAGCGATCAGGTTCAAAAGAACATCATTGTCTATTCGAATGGGAGTCAACCTGGTGGAAATAACCAGGGGGCATCTGTCCAGGGAATAACTTTTAATGTTGGTCATAACTTACAAAAACAAACTGCCAATGTTGTACCAGTTCAGAGAACTTGCAACTTAGTGACTCCTGTGACCATTTCTGGTGTTTACCCCACAGAAAACAAGCCATGGTCTCAGACCACAGTTTCTCCATTGGCGTCCAATCAACCAGTTCCTGCTGAGAATGTTCTTGAGCTTTCCACCTCAGAGAATGAGCAGGACATGCTTACCTCTGCTACTGCAAGCTCACAGAATGCTTCTCAGTCTGGGACAGAACAAGAATTACAGTGTTCCTCAAGTAGCACACCACAGAATGATCAAAATGTCCCCAAAATTAAAAATGGACAAGAATGCACCAAGTTAATGAAAAAAACAATCATGCATGGCATCAGCATTCCTTCTAACACCACCGTAGAGGCCTCTCAAGTTCAACAGGTGAATGTGACCTCTTCAAGCATACAGGATCCTAGAAGTGAATTTCAAGAAAGGTTTGTCGTTTCAGCAACTGATACCACTTGTACCCCATCTGTGAGACTCTCCATTGTGGATAGCCTCTCTTCAGTAAACCTCCTCAAAAGTACAGACTTATTAAGTAGTGCTGGAGTGCCTGTGACTTCTGCAATAGAAACTGTTAAGGCTGTAACAACAATAAGCACACTGCCTGCTGGTCCATTAGACAACTGTTGGTCTTTTTCAGGCTCCTCAGGTGTTGGCACTTCTGATTTGAAAAACATGAGTAGCCTTACACGGATCCCTTCAGCTGGAATTACACAAACCACATGGACTACTTTGCAGCTAGCAGGAAACACCGTTCAGCCACTAACCCAGACACCATCCAGTGTTATGACTGCATTGTTAAACGAGCCAGTTAATGGTGCTGGTACCATATCTTCCACACAGAACAGACATTTAGCTCCAAGCATCAGTTTGAATACTTCTGTGCCTGGAGATGGGCAGGCAGCTGAAGAAATTGTTGTTACCTTGCCCTCTTGCCCATCTGTACCTATGCAGCCATTAATCACTCAACCACAGGTTAAAACACAGCCTGCTGGAAACATCTTTCCATTGAATTCAGCTATGCAGGTAATTCAGATGGCTCAGACAATTGGGTCAGCTGTTACTGCGGTACCAGCTAATCAGAATGTCATAATTCTCCAGCCTCCTAACACCACGCCATGTCCCCCAGTGGTGAGAGCTGAAGTCCCCAGCCAAACCGTTGGTCAGCAGATTGTAATTATACAAGCAGCTAATCAGAATTCTCTTCCTCTCCTCTCTGCACAGCCCCCTGGTTCTCTCAGAGTTCCTGTGAATGGAGCCAGTCCAATAGCAAGCTCTAACAGCTCTGTGCAAAATACCTCTGCTCCACAAACTTTTGGAGGGAAACATCTTGTCCATATATTACCAAGACCACCTTCTTTACCATCTTCTAGCGCTACACAAACTTTTTCCGTTACAATGTCAAATCAACAACAGCCTCAGACTATTTCTTTAAATGGACAGCTGTTTGCATTGCAACCTATGATGTCCTCATCTGGAGCTTCAAATCAAGCCCCTATGCAAATTATTCAACCTACCACTAGCGAAGATCCGAATACCAATGTTGCCCTCAATACATTTGGTGCTTTAGCTAACCTCAATCAGAGCATATCACAAATGGCTGGGCAAAGCTGTTTACAGCTGTCCCTTAGTCAGCCTACTAATCCAACAACTGCCAGCAGCCAGATTGCCCCAATTAACGGTGTTTCATTACCAACTTCTGCAGCATCTTCCATAGCTACTGAAAGTTCAACAGTGTTATCCAGTGCTTCTAATTCTATAAACACTTCTCCAAAAAAAGCTTCTGCTGGTTTGCCATCAAACATAAAATCAAAAAGGACAAACAAAAAGACAAGTACTAAAAAACATTTAGCAGCCAACAGCAAAGTATCATGTCCAGTGAATCCTTGCAGAGATGCAGGGAAGCTTGATTGCACTAATGTGGAAGCTACAGCAGAGCAGTCAAATAGTGAAGGACTGCTTGAAAACATGCCTATAGTATCACAAGCAAACAGCATGGCAGCACCAACTGATTTAAGCATTTCTGACTGTCAATCCAAAGAGACTCTGAGTTCTGAACAGATGGTGAGTTTACCAGAGCTGAGTTCAACAGAGGTACCAAGTTCATCACCGCTAGAATCTGTGATGTCAGAACAGTTTGTACTGGTTCCATCAAGTTCCAAAGATTCCACTGCTCTTCTACAAACATCTCGGAATAACCCGTTACCTGACTCTATGTTGCCAGAATCTTCCAAATCGTGTGTTACCACCAGCATCTCAATGTCCTCTGCCACTGAAGCACATGTGACAATTTCTCAGGTTTCTGGGGCATCAGCACCACAAAACAGTGTAACGACAGACCATGCTTCTGAGGCAGAAAGCATTTCAGAGACCTGCGGTGTTGGGCAAGACTCATCAATTGTGATGCAAACCACAGACTTGTTAGAGGGACAAGGTCTAACCAAAATGCTGTCTGACCTTACTAAAGAAAGAACAGCGATGCTAAAACCCTCCTTTTCGCTTCAGGTGGAACATTCTGATTTCCCCCCAGAAAACTCTAAAACAATAAAATCAAATGTTGATTTGCCTGAGAAGCAGGAACTTTTGTTAATGAACACTGAAGGTGACACTCTCATGCAACATCATTCCTGCATTTCCGATCAAGAGGTTGTTAGTGGTTCTCTTATTGCTAGCAGGCAGGCGGACTCTCCAATGTCAACTAGCTCTGGGAGTAGTCGTGGCTTCTCAGTTGCATCCATGTTGCCAGACACATCTAGGGAAGATGTTACCAGCAGCACATCAACAAATACATGTAACAGTTGCACTTTTTCAGAGCAAACTGACATTGTAGCTCTTGCAGCAAGAGCCATTTTTGACCAAGAGAACCTTGAAAAAAGTGGAGGGGGAATACAAGTTAGTTTAAGGGATGCTGCCGCTAAGTCTTCTGAAGTTGCACCTTTGGAAAGCGAGCAGCAGCCTTTTAAACCACAAACAGTCAAAGCTAATGTAGGACAGTTGGAAGCAGCACCAAACAAATTCCATGCTCAGGATCCAGTGCAAACAAATGTTGATAGACCAGTGGAAAAACCAAGCTGTTCTGTAGGAGTGGAAACATCAAATACTGTACAGATTTCAACTTCCCAGTCACCAAATGTAACCAGTTTAAGTGTAAATAATCTCATACATCAAAGTCGCATCATCCACCCCCTTGTAAGTTGTTCAGGTTTATCCCAGCCTTCAGAGCAAGCAGCTGTTCCCGCCACAGGGATTCGGTCCATATCATCTAGTTCCTATGTCAGTCAATCTCCGGGATCAGCTATGATGACTGAATATGCTCAAGATCAACTGAGTGCTATTAGGGCAAACACCATGCAGGCTCCACAGATGCAGGAACCACACTTAAAGCAGCAAAACCATGAAAGTCGCAAAGACTCTGCTAAACGTGCTGTCCAAGAGGACCTTCTGCTTTCTTCAGCGAAGAGGCAGAAGCAGTGTCAGACAACGCCTGTCAGGCTTGAAGACGTGGCATTGACGAACCGAACACCAGACAGTATTGCTGACCAAACTCAAATGTTGGTTAGTCAGATCCCTCCTAATTCATCCAATCCAGTTGCGTTAGTGAGCAATCAAGGGCACACAGATGGTCTTAACAGATTATTCCCATCCAACAACAACTTTGTGACGTCTGCTTTGAGGCAAACTGAAGTTCAGTGCAGTTCTCAGCCATCCATTTCAGAGCAGCAAGGTCAGACTGGAGGTCAGCATCTGCAAGCTATACAACATGTACCTGCTCAAGGCGTATCTCATCTTCACAGTAACCACCCATACTTAAAACAACAGCAGGCTGGACAGTTAAGAGAGAGGCATCACTTATATCAGCTACAGCACCACGTTCCTCATGCAGAGAGCTCAGTCCATTCTCAATCCCACAGTGTCCACCAACAAAGAGCAATACAGCAAGAGGTACAAATGCAAAAGAAACGAAGCCTTGTCCAGGGAACCCAAGCCAGTCAACTTTCTTTACAGCAGAAGCATCATGGAAATGATCAAACTCGGCAAAAAAGTGGACAGCCTCATCCCCACCACCAGCAAATACAGCAGCAAATGCAGCAGCACTTTGGAGCTTCCCAGCCTGAAAAGAACTGTGAAAACCCTTCAACAAGCAGAAACCATCATACCCATCCTCAGAGCCATCTAAATCAGGATATTATGCATCATCAGCAACAGGATGTTGGCAACAGACAGCAAGGCTCAGGGGTTTCATCCGAACACGTATCTGGACATAATCAGATGCAGAGACTTCTGACCGCCAGGGGCTTGGAGCAACAAATGGTGTCCCAGCCAAGTATTGTAACTAGGCCATCGGATATGGCCTGTGCCCCACACAGACAAGAAAGAAACAGAGTTTCTAGTTACTCTGCAGAGGCACTTATTGGGAAGACACCTTCTAATTCAGAACAGAGAATAGGGATATCCCTTCAAGGCTCTAGGGTTCCAGACCAGCTTGAAATGAGAAGTTACCTTGATGTGTCTAGGAATAAAGGTTTGGTAATTCATAACATGCAGAGTCGTATATCTGTAGACCATGCAGTTGGCTCAGAAGTTCAACGTCTTTCTGATTGTCAGACATTCAAACCAAATGGGGCCAGCCAACAGCCAACAGGCAATTTTGATGTACAGGCCTCAAGAAATAGTGAAATTGGTAACTCTGTATCATCCCTCAGGGGCATGCAATCACAAGCTTTTCGAATTAGTCAAAATACTGGGCCACCCATAGAGAGACAAAAGAGATTGCCCTATCAACCGGTTCGGGGTATTCCAACGGGAAATGCTCTTCCGCCAAGGGACAATGAAAATACATGCCACCAAAGTTTTATGCAGAGTTTACTTGCCCCTCACCTTGGAGATCAGGTTAGTGGAAGCCAAAGATCAATTTCGGAACATCAGAGGAATACACAGTGCAGTGCATCCTCCACAATTGAATATAATTGTCCCCCAGCACGAGAGACCGTCCACATTCGAAGAGATGGTGAAGGTCAGAATAGAGAAAGTTGTGACATGTCTATGGGTACAATTAATACTAGGAATAGTTCTTTAAATATTCCTTTTTCAAGTTCTTCCTCCTCAGGAGATATTCAAGGTCGAAACACAAGCCCAAATATTTCTGTACAGAAGTCCAATCCCATGAGAATGACTGACAGTCATGGAACCAAGAGCCACATGAATACACCTGTTTCTAGCAACATGCATGGAGTTGTCCGTCCAGCTCTCCCACACCCTGCTATCTCTCATGGGAATGCTGAGCAAGGGCAACCATCTGTTCGTCAGCCAAATTCTTCAGTTACTCAGCGATCAAGGCATCCTCTGCAGGATAATAGTGGTTCTAAAATCCGCCAGCCTGAAAGGAATCGAACTGGAAATCAAAGACATGGAAATGTATTTGACCCTAGTCTGCCCCATCTTCCCCTGTCTACTGGTGGCAGTATGATCCTTGGGCGCCAACAGTCTACAATAGAAAAAAGAGGCAGCATTGTCCGTTTTATGTCTGATGGCCCTCAAGTGTCTAATGATAATGCAGCCCCTGACCAGCATGCTTTGTCTCAAAATTTTGGATTCCCTTTTATTCCAGAGGGTAGTATGAATCCACCAATAAATGCCAATACTTCTTTCATTCCACCGGTTACTCAGCCTAGTGCCACTCGAACACCAGCCCTAATCCCAGTAGATCCTCAAAATACACTGCCATCTTTCTATCCGTCTTATTCTCCTGCTCATCCTACTCTGTCCAATGACATTTCTATCCCTTACTTTCCCAATCAAATGTTTCCTAATCCAAGCACAGAAAAGCCCAGTAGCGGAGGTTTAAACAATCGATTTGGATCCATTTTATCTCCTCCCAGACCAGTTGGTTTTGCTCAGCCAAGTTTTCCTCTTCTCCCAGATATGCCGCCAATGCACATGACCAATACGTCACACTTATCCAATTTTAACTTGACATCTTTGTTTCCAGAAATAGCCACAGCTCTTCCTCCAGATGGTTCGGCAATGTCGCCTTTGCTTTCAATAGCAAACACGTCAGCTTCAGATTCTTCCAAGCAATCCTCAAACCGACCTGCCCACAACATAAGCCATATTCTAGGTCATGATTGTAGTTCAGCTGTATGAAAATTAATAGACTGACGTTTAGTCTGAGGGGTTATGTTTATATTAAAAATAAAAAAAAAGGCATCCTTGAAGAGACCATTCATAGCATCACTGTTTGTCTAAAAGTATGTATATATGTGGGTACTTCTGTATTAATATACATACTGTATATCCACCCACTTACTAACTTTAAAGCACCAGTGCCTATAGCAATTCTTATTAACAGTAAGAATGCAACACCTAGAGCTGTGCAAATATTGAATGTTGATTTTACAGCATTCAAAAATCTGATCGTTCCAGAATAACTGATACTTTTTCAGCTCTTGGATCTAAAGTACCAAGTAAAAGATTAGCCTTGTGGGAGATGAGACTGGAGGAAATAAGTGCTTGAGTTTTTATTTTAATTCTTGGTTAATTAACTTGTCCAGAAGATAAAGTGAACTGTTTAGAAGTTGGGTTTGTTTGTTTTTGTAAAGTATCTTAAAGAGCCTCGCACATACCTGGTCTTTAAGTCAAGTTGGTATCAAGCCAGTTTTAGTTGATAAAGACATTGGCTTTTTGTCTGTTAAAGCTTGTGACGTACATTCTAATTAAGGCTGAGTTAATCAGGTAAAAATCTGTGTGTATGTTTCCAGGGTCAGCTTCTGAGCAGCAGTAAAACATTTGTTATTTTAAAACATTGTTTCCCTTAAAACATGATTTGCTGTCACTTTCTGTGGAGAAGAATTTTATTCAGATTTGTATGTGGAACGGCATCAGCTCCTGCTGAACAGTGTATAGAGTTTTTTAATATAATTTATTACCCCTTTTAGTGTAATCAACATAGACACAGCCGGCATCTGTCAGTTGTTTGTATGCTGCAAGTTACCTCAAGGTATCTTCCCTATACCTTGTTTAGCACTTTCTTTGAGTCTTTTTTTCCCCCTTGTAATCCATGTCCTTGTATCTACGTCCGCTTTCCTCCGTTCTTTGGATTAAGGACCCTTCCTGTAATTCACAGCAAATGGGCAAACTACTATGCCTACATGGAACCCCAGTGAAGGTAAAAGGGCTCCCCTGTGGACACAGCAATCTGCCCACTCACTGTGAATGGCAGGATCAAGGCCTAATTTAATATTAATACTTTGCACTTAAATAGCACCTTTTAGCTAACCCAGTGTGATTGTGGGTGGGGCAGAGAGATGAATGTGTCAATTCTTAAACACACAGCATATAGGGAAATTCTTTCTGATTTGTGGGGGCGGGCGAGAGGGACAGATGTTTACTGATTTTGTTTTGATTTTCTTTTAATATTTGCAAAAGAATTGTACACTGTTTGGTCCCATTTCATTAAGTGAAAATGAGGACGGACCTAGGTAAGTGGTATTTATTTAGTGACTACTGCAACATAATTATCTTGAAGGAAGGCAGAAGTCTTTTTTTGTATTCATCCAAAACCATCACTCCAGATTTTTCTTATTTTTGCTTCCACCAGCCCTCCTATCCCTATCTCCCTAAACTATAGGATCATGCTCGGGCCACAATGAGGGGTAACAGCCAGAATTTCTCTGAGGCATCCTTCCTGTGCAGACCAGGTGCAGGCAAAATGCTTCAAGCAGCACTAGGTGTACTGAGCTGTAGAGTGCTCTATAGACCTGCTCCTGAAAGCTGCAGCATGATCTCCTCCTGTGCCTGCTGCCAAATGCTTGAGGGATGGGGGAGGCCAGGCCACACTCCATTGTGGCTATGAACCATCACCGCCTAGTCCATTCTCATTTGTGGACGTGCTTGAAAAAAGGAGTCTCTTTGTTCACCCCCAGCTGTGGGCCCACATGGATGTAGCCAGTTTTGTTGGTAGACTGAGGACCTGATTCTCATATACAGTAGGCCTCTTTGCGCTGCTCTGGCAGAGTAAAGGAGCCTTAAAGTGGACGCGAATGTAAGGAGACCTTAGTGTATATGAGAATCAGGCCCTGTGTCTATAATTTGTCCTGAGGGTGATTTCAGCGGTAACACTATTTATGGCCTGGTATGAATGGCTGTGCTTCAGCCTGCAAAGTAAAGGGAAATGGTTCTGTCTCAAACTTGGAATCCCATTCTAATTCAAATGGGAAGTATCTCGAGGGAACTGAACGTATTTGGTGTTTCAAGTTTCAATGTTTGTCAGAAGCAACGAATGAAATAAAAATCGCAAAAGTTTATTTATGTTTTTGTTCCATTTTCAGGTTACACTGAAAGGTAGAACCTATGAGAGGTCAGTGCCACAGCCTGAGGCAACTGGTTTATGCAGAATGATAGGGGTAGGAATTGCCACCAGTTTCAGCTTTGTGACTAACTGGACATCCTAAGGGCTTTATGAGGTTCAGCTAATCACTGTTTGCCTGTAGTTTTCAAATACTGTATTGTCCCATGAGGGCTGCCTTGTGCCGTGGGACAAGTTCCATAATGTTGAACAGTGCCATTGGGCCTGCTTCATGAAGACAGGAGAACTGAGACAGCTTATGTAGGCATTTATACCTGTGAGAAGTGAGTGTAAAACACAGCCATGCTGATGTGGTAGTATTTTGCACTCACAAATGTAAGTGGCTACACAAGAGAGAAAGCAGTGGATGATTGGGTCACAGTTCATAAAATGAGATTAATTTAAAAAAAAAAAAAAGTTCCTAGGTGTTTCTTTATTCCCACTCATCATTCCATGCATTCATATAGAACTGACAGCTTCAGGTTGCAGTTTCCACACTACAAAGTCTCAATTGCTTCACAAGGCTTCTGGAAGTTGAAGTGAATGTGTGAAATTAGTAAGGCAAATTCATCATTCATATAACTCTGTTGACTTCACACTGAAGTTATACCAGGGTTAAATTAGGTCCTGTGTTTTTCTCAGGGGATGCAGGACAATCTTTTTGTTTGTTGTGTATCATATTCTGAATGGATGTGAACTAATAGCATAGTAATTTTACAAATAACCTAAACTTCCCGCCACACCCCCTGCCCACCTACAAAGAATGTAGAAAAGAGTGTCCCCATTTCATGTGACACCAATAGTCTGAGTATTAGTACAGGTGTCATTAGTGACATAAAGACCCCGTAACTTTGCAGGAACCACACATTCCTGCGGCACATGGCTCAAAAGTAACTATCAAGTAACCTATGCTCTTTAGAGAACTTAATCGTGCAGTACAGTTACAGAACACGGTAGTTCCTATGTAATCACAAAAACAACAAGGAGTCCGGTGGCACCTTAAAGACTTAACGGATTTATTTGGGCATAAGCTTTCGTGGGTAAAAAACCCACTTCTTCAGATGCATGGAGTGAAAATTACAGATATAGGCATAGATATACTGGCACATGAAGAGAATGGTGTGTCAGTATATTTATGCCTGCATCTGTAATTTTCACTCCATGCATCTGAAGAAGTGGGTTTTTTACCCATGAAGGCTTATGCCCAATAAATCTGCTAGTCTTTAAGGTGCCACCAGACTCCTCATTGTTTTTGTGGATACAGACTAACACAGCTACCCCTCTGATACTTGATATGTAATCACAGTGCCACTCTGTAGTGACTTTTGTAGAAACTACTTACCGAGTGCAGAAGGGGGAAATTCCATCTGTCTTTTGCCCATCTTGTTCACAATACTTTCTTTTGAACTCTAACCAAATTCCAGTGTAAGCCATATATATGTATATATAAAATGCCATATTACGCTAATAGTTAAGAGTAGTTAAATGATGTTTTAACTTATCCTGCTGACATTTATCACATTAAAGTTGGCATATTAATGGTTTGTGTAAGATCAGAATTGGCTGACTGCTGCGAAAAGAAACAGTAGCATCAAAACAAACTAGAAAGCTTGATAATGGACACTCTCCTTCTGAAAGGGCCATGATAAATATCCCTTCGCCATTCTGTTGCACTCCATCCTTTTTCTGAAAGGGGGGTCAATGTTTGGCTGCTTAATCAGTCTGAATGGGTGCATGGTGTTTGCCTGTTCTTCTGAAACAGCTTTTTCTGGATTTCCCTCTTAAAGGGCTCGTCATTTTCTACCTGGAGAAATGGCCCTGCACTTGCTTTCCTAACAGCAACCTCCCAGTGACCAGCTAGATTGTTACAAAACATACATTCCTTATGGGTGCCTGAATTAAGGATTTACTGCCCACCTCACCTACTTTAAGGTGACAATCTAGAACTAAATCAATCTATCTACTTTTTCCTCCACATGGTCCTCTTCTGTTTGTTTGTTTTTAATTATCCACAGGAACAGCAGTCAAAAGCCAAATTGCAGAGAGCCAAATTCTGCTCTTATTTAATCCAAATTGACAACAACGTAACTTCACTGAGTTACTCAGGCTTGTGTAAATGAGAAGAAAGTTTGTCCCTAACGTAAATCTATCAACAGGAATTGGCTGGTCATAACTTAGTTCTGATCCTTTGGGACAGGCAACCAAGTGCTAGGTCTTGACAGGTGACTGTGTGCTTAATAATGGCTAGGACACCGGTATAAACTAAAAAGTTACCTTTTTTTTTTTTTATTGTGCTAAGATGGCATTGTATGAAAGAAGACATTTCTCATCTTACTCCCCTAGGAGATTGTATACACGGAGACATAGCCTGGAGTAGTTATCCTTATTCTGCACTACCTCCCTGCCTATATGCTCTTACTCTGCATTGAAGAGTGCCTTTGGGCAGTTTAGCTTAAAAGGCATTGAGTGCAGAATGAGAGTGTCCACACAGAGAGCTACTGTAGAGTAGCTGTTGTGCTTCAAATTCACAACCTAGCTTATTTTGCAATAGCTTCCCTCTGTAGACAAGCCCTAAGCTTTCTCTATATATTGCCTTAAGGTAATATATATGTATCCTCTCCAGTAGACTAAGAGCACAGGCTCCCCTAAGGCACCTTTTTCTATTATTTGTTGCTCACACCCAGGGCTCATGGTTTGTCACAGGATTCACAGTTGTCAGGTGGTTTTGGTTAAAGTTGATAGCGTGAAGAAATGCAGAAGAGAAAGCAATCACCTCTCTCTCTCTCTCTCCCACCTTGTTGCTGCTGCTGGACTAAACATCATTCATCAGTAGCGGGGATTTAAATTTAATTAAATAGCTTTTAACAGTTTTTATTGCAAATGAAGATTAGTTTGATTAAAATAACAGGACCAGGACACTTGGACGGAGAGATATATATATGTGGCCAAACTGTAACTGTGTAGGTGACAGTGAGAAAGGACTAGCCCTGCTGGCAAGTGTGGTCTTTCTACAAACTTTCCAGTGCAAGCTGGCAGCCGGTGTTTCTGTTCATTTTTGGATTGGCAAGAGGAAAGACTTAACATCTCAAGTACTTTCAGTGGGAACAAGTATTTCTGTTTTCTCTGACACTGAAATGGTTATGTTTAGGTTTCAGATTAATGGGAAGACTTTGATGTAAGGCAAGTCTTCAACATATTATTTTTTGGACAAGTCCATTTGGAAAAGGGGCTTCCGTAACTTCTACTGACCAGATAACTCTATTTTTATAATTATTACATATCTTCAGTGTATATTAAAGACCAGAAATTCAGAGGCATTATGCAAACTGAGAGCACCTTTTTTTAAATAGCAACATGAGTTCAGCATGTTCAGTTAAAATATAAATAGGAATTTCTACAGGCAAATGTTCCCCTCATCAAATATCTATGGCACCAACAGCCACTTGGCATCTGTTTCTACTAAGTATCAATTGACAATTAAAAAGACAAAGTATTTTTAGAATCAATTTAAAAATTCCTCTCCCCCCAACATACCCCTGAAACTGGAATTTTTTCTTCCTCATGAGTGAGCACTATTTTGTTGTCAGAGGGTGCTAGCTATATTTTGGTTACTTTTTTATTATTGACGGGAAAAGCTACAAGCAGAATTACCTGAATTTTACACAGCAAAGAATAATAATAAAGAATTCTGAGCCTATCAACCTTCACAGTATTTCTTCTTTTCACACTGTGATGGTATTGCCACATCTGGCAAGCACTGTGTATAAGTTTCAGCTTCCCCTAGGTCAGTTCAACAAACAATAGCTAAAGGACATAGGGAGTAGGTCACATACACTTAAGTGCAACGTTTGTCTCCTTTTAACATGCATCCTGTGAGGAATCTTGAAGAATCAGGGTAGGACCAGGTTCAATTTGAAGCAGACTATATAATAATACTAACAGTTTTCATCAAAAGAGTTGGTCTCAAAGTGTTTTACAAAAATGAGCAAGTATTTATCCCCATTTTAGTAGCTAGAGAAACCTCATACCCAAAGAAGTGAAGTGATTTGCCCAAGATCACAGACTGTCAGTAACAGACTTGGATTAGAACACAAATCTTTCAACTCCTATTCCTCTGCTCTGATCACTAAACTGTGGTATAGATGCAAGTACACATCTCTGCAAAATGCCCTGGTATTCTCTGTGAGCAGTACCGCCTGAATTTTGCAGATTTCCTACTGCACTTTAAAGCTGTGCTCTGCTGCCACCATGATAAGTGACTGTAATGCTATTTCAGAAAGCCAGTGGCCTGGCAGCATCCCAGAGACCCAGTGACTACCCAGAGAAAAGAACTCAAATTGTTATTTTTGACCTACTGTTGTCCTTTAATCTTATTCCGAACCATTCTTGACCCAGGTCCAGAGGCTATATCACCAACAGACTATTTTTCTGTAGTTTGCTTCTGTATAACTATATTTAGCCAAACACTTACTGAGAGCTGTGATTCTCCTTTCTCTATCCCCCATTTCCCCTTTTGGAGAACTGGTTTGTCCTATATCGATCTTCCTTTGACTTGAGACAGTTGGGAGGAAAGGGTGCAGAAGTAAGATCAATTTATGCCAAATTGTTCCTGCGTTTGTTTTGATGTCTAATGGTATAAAGGCCCCTATTAATTAGTTGTGGCTACACTCGGCTTTTCTGGTAATATTTCCAACTCTTTCTACCACTGGTCCAGCATTCTCGGTTGTAACGTGGGTGGGAGCGCTAGTTTTTTAAGCACCATGTTGTTTAATGCTGCTCAGAGCAGGTCTACGTCACCAGCAGAAGGCCAGCAGCTGCCAACACCCTATCTGCACTAGCACTCCTGCAGTTCCTAACACCCATGACAGTTGAGCCTATTGTATCAATGGCTGGAAATTTTAGCAAAAATTTCCTGTGGCAAACAAGGCCATGGTGTCACAAAACCTTCTTCTATTCATGGTAATGACAGTTACTTTAAGTGTGCAACTTGTAAAGCAACATATTACTTGATTATTTGCAGATAACCATATTTTTCATTGATAGAGTAATAAGAGTTATCATTTGCAATGCACTTGTATCTGTAAATGGGTGGCCTTCTTTAGTGGCTAAATGTTCATGTGTACACACAACTATTCCGCATAAGAGAAGTTTAGGTATTTCCCCATCCCTCACTACATTGTCCCATTTTCCCAATCTTAATATAGACTCCAACTTTATCATGCCATTCTCTTGCATAGCCCACAAACAGAGGGATGACTAAAATGGTAATGTACGCTACCCATTTCCTCACAAACACAGTGAGAAGGAATGCCAATATGGATTTCACCACAGGAAAGTAATCAAAGATGCTCTTGATTTCCATAACATAATATTTTTATTTATACTCAGTCCAGAATTTTCTGCTGTATACAATCGGCTACAAGCTGTACATTACTTGGTTATAGTCCCAGTGGAAACTCCCACTACTATTTTGTAAGGGAAAAAGGAACTCCAGAGCAGAAATGTATAATAAACATGATCAGGAACATCTTGCAATTGTAAATAAGATCTTGTTCTGTTTATTTTGACATCTTTTTACAAATGTGTTGCTTTCAGGTGTAAATATCCCAACCATGATCTTGTTCAAAGTTTTGAGATTTTTATTGTTAAATGTAACACTTTGTTTAATGGTTGTAATAATTATTTGTATAGATATGAACATTATAGTATTTTATTAAAAAAATTTAAAATTACTCTTTGTGTACTGTGTTCTTTTTGGACGATGTTTAGAGTATGTCAAGTTTCTAGAAAAAACAAAGTTGTAAATTAATTTGTTTCTTAAACAATACTTTTTTAAAAAATTAAACATTTGAGGCTCAGGAAATTCCAGAGGAGATTTTTAGAGACACTCTCACTTGTAAAAACAACGAGGAGTCCAGTGGCACCTTAAAGACTAACAGATTTATTTTGGCATAAGTTTTTGTGGGTAAAAAACCCCACTTCAGCTGCATAGACTTACTTGTAGCAAACCCATGGATTTTCTCAACTGTTCTCCAGTGAGAGAGCACCAGAATGAGGCACTGCATTTCTCATTTGCTCTTCCACTTCTGTGTGGTTTCTGTTAGTAGCAGTAGCCATTCCTTTGTGACTGAGGTTTCAAGGCCCTCCAGCAATAGTGTGCAATGAGATGGAGCAGCTTTCGCTTGCTACTGCTACAAACGCAGCTGCTGAAGTTGTGGAGAAAATCTGCCTGCTACAAGCACCTTGCGCACAAAGGACCTCACTTGATTGGAGATAAAGTATATTTGATTGACATTTGGTTCCTAAATTTAGCTGAGCTGGATTGGAATGTTGGCAGCAAACAGAGCTTGCCATTCTGACTGTAGAATCCTGCCCACAAAATCCTCATTAAATTGTACAAATCAGAGATGGAAAAGATCAGTAGATCTCCTTGTTTATTTCCTACCCTTGGGGCCAGGTGGGATTGTTTCCTGTGGTGTGTATGCTTATGCTTTGCTTAGTCTAGTTTTAAATGTCCCAAGCAATGGGACTTCCCTCTTCCCCTAGGAGACTGTTCCCTTCCTCTCCTTTGTATATCTCATTCTCAGGAAGTTTTCCTTAGTATTCAGCCTTGATAATTGTTTTCGTTGATTATTGCATCCCCTTCTAGTTACAATAAACTCTTCTCTCTTGCTGGTAACTGGCTTCAGCTGGCTGTAGTTCTCGTGTTCCGTTGGTGGTTGTGCAGAGCCTTTTCTCTGAGTTCTCCTGGATGATCTGATTGCTTTTTCTACATATGGATAATGTAAGTTTCATTTCCGAACTGTACTAAGTCCAGCCTCTATCCTATAGAGCTTTATTGCACCTCTCAGATGGCTCACATCAGTCCACCCTAGCACTCCTTGACTGAGGGTCTACCATGCAATGCCGAAGTGCAATGCCTGTTCACATCTTACTGTTTCACCAATGCACAAACTCCAAACAGATTATAAACGCAAAAGAACAGAGGCCTAGCAAGAAGTAGGGGAAACAAAGTACCCCCTGCAACCACAGGTAGTAGCTTCTCTCAACTGCTTTCTATTTGTATTTTAAGTCTACATGTAAATTCAACAGAGAAAATAAAGGACTGTGGCTAGTTTAAAAGAAGGGAGGATGACAAAAGGGTTGACAGGTGGGAAACACCTATTGAGTAGATTACCTAGGATGGGTGTGACAAGGGAGACTTAGGCTGAGTATTTACAACACCTAACATCTAGGCACCCTGCTATCCAGTGGACTTCACAGTTAGGGGCCCAGGTTTGCCCAATAATGCAGGGGCCAATATAGGTGCCCAAGAATGGGAGCCACAAAAGCCAGCAAGCGGAGCGGGCGCTGCTTAAGCTAGTAGGAGGAAGTGAGTAGGAACTAAACTCCACCCTGCAAAGGGATTTAAATGCCTAATTCTGGGCTGGACTATGGCACCGTCCTCCACCCAGGATTGTCAGCTGAGAGTTAGGTGCCTCTCTGGGAGTTAGGTGCCTAAATCACATCAGCCCTTTCTTGCGCAAAAAAAAAAAAGCTAAGGTGATAGTGATGCTGTGCCACCCTTAGCCCCAGGCAGTGGAAAACCTGGGGGTCAAATACTCGGTCTAGTTTGGAGCAAGGACTTGAACCTCCTGGAGTGTGTCCTAACCAGTGGCTTCTGGGATGGGGCTTTCAAGCACTGCTGTTGAAACTGTTCCACAATGTATGCAAGAGTTAATCATGGATGCAAAGAAGGGGCCTGGAATGTGGGTCTCCAAGGAGTCTGTCCTACTGCCCCACTGGGCTACAGCGTAATATTCGCCAGCCCAATGGTGGCCTTTATGTGGGGTGGGCATGCTCTGAACACACCTACTAGTCTTGGACCAGCAGGTGAGTTGGGTGGGGCATGGCTAGTGTGTGAAGTCCACTGAGGCTTAGGCGTGAGTCACTGAGCAATTTAGTCTCATCAGGACTTGGGCGGCTTTGCACAAGTGTACCAGCAGCCATTTAGGTGCCAGGGGGCCAGCCCCAGCAGCAGCATATGTGCCTAGGGCCATTAGGCATCTCCAGATTTAGGCATTAGCTGAGTAGGTGTTCTGAGTATCTAAATGTTGTACCTTAGCACCTAGGCCCCTAAAATCCCTTTGTGAATCTAGCCACTCAGTTGTCCACAGGTGCCAATACATGATGGTTCTTTATTGGACATTTACAATATTCGTGCTAAGCGTGATTTAAAACCACAAATATTGGCACTTCTGTCCCTTCCCTTAGGAGACTAGTCCACCCCCCTGCTACCTTTGGTGGGTGAGCAACTTTTCCTCATAGTCAGCCTACAGTGCCTGCCTTAGTTTCATGCCCTTCCTTCGAGCTAGCTCTCTCCCACCCCCTGCTGTGTAATTCCGCTTCCTCCTTTGTGGTTATATTCTTCACGTTTGCACAGTAGACTCATGTTCCCCTTGATTTATCATTTAGCCAAACTGAATGGGTAGCACTTTTAATGTTTCTGTCTATATCAATCCCTCCAACTGTTGCTCTGACATCTACTCGCCCCCGTCTCCAAGTTGGCACTAGCTGTCTGGTAACATGGTGCCCAGCAGGGAATGCAATTGGCCCCATGCGGTTGTGCCAGAGCCACACTATAAATATATATTTATACACACATGAGAGCAAGGCCCTTGTTACCCATTCTCTAAGCACAAGCTGTGACTGCAAGGGTGAGATGACAGCCCTACGTTAGCTGGAGTGGGGGAAGCAGGGTGATGGGAGGGAGGAAAAGGACTTACAGCCCTAATCTTCCTCAGCCTAGCAGTTCTTTTGAAGTTACACTCAATGTAGGGCTTATGCCTAGCTGAGCCGGATCAGTGAGACCTGACCTCGAAGGGAAGCTGCTCTCTGCCATCAGAGAGAACTGCTCTCAGCAGCTGACTGTTCACCTGGAGGGTGTAGCGAGACTAGGAGAAGGCAGTCGCTAGCCTATTCTAATTGATAGCAGGGGCACCACATGTCCCCATGCACCCAGCTCTGTCATGCCTCCCAGCTCTCACAGAGGGGTGTCCTGAGGTGTTGGCTGCTGTGTGGCTGTAGCCATGTTGCATCCAGGATATTAGAGGGACAAGGAGGGTGAGGTAATAGGTTTTATTAGACCAACCTCTGGTGGTGAGTTCCTTATTAAGTCAAAGTAGAGGGGTGTTCAGATACTGCTTAGGGTAGCACCACAGGGACACAGGTAGGGCTACATTTAATGCTGTTTGCATGAACTTTGTACATGTAAAAGCTCACCCTTACTACAGGTAATATGGGATCTTACTGTCCAAAAAAAAAAAAAAAAAAAAATTAAATCCTTATTAGGGACCTTCCTGAACCTCTTTCTCCCTCATTCGTATTAGTCTCCTCCTCCTCCACAGCTTTGTTCCATTGAGCAGCAGATCCTGCACTGTGACATTTGTTCTAAACAAAGAACATATGGTGAGAGCTGGTGGGAGAATTTGTAACAGATGTGGATTATTCACAGTCCAACAAGTTCAACTGTGCCAGCAGTGAAATAAACTGACTGTCGAACAGTTGAGGGGTTGCAGTTTCTTTCCCACAGTTTATCCAAAACATTAGGCCAACCTTTCAAAAGGGATCACTGATTTTGGGTACCCAACTTGAGAAACCAAGTTTCTACTCTTAAGTACACCCACGGCCAGCAGTGTGATTGTACAGGTATGGGTAAGAGCAGAATTGGGTCTGCACAACTTTTCTTATTGGTTCTAATGCATAAGATAAGAAGAACCCAGCTTGAAGTCAGAGGGCTGGGAATTAGAAAAAACCCTCATTTATTTGTAGTCTTAACAAATTTCAACCAATCAATATGACATCTAGGAGAGGGACACTTTTCAGAGCACAGCTTCACCGTAGACTTTTTCCCCAAAGTAAATGCTAGTGGCCCGGGGCCTCTGTGTAATAGTTACCATAGAATTGAACACCCCTACGCCCCCCCCCACACACACCCCTTTTTGACAATTCAACAATACTCCAATAGCAACTTTTTAAAAAAACGTTCCAGGAGGCCTCAGTAATTGACACTATTTTTAAATTCAAAATTAGCAACGCGGGTCACCTTTTAGCCACAACACCTGCAACATTTCACACCTTGTTCATGTTTTTAAATGATGTGGCAATTCAGGCAACAGTAAAAATGCACAAGCCATTAACAAAAATCCAAAATCTATTTTGTGGCTGCAGCAGGGCTGAGGGGAAACAGCGTTTGGTTCAGAATTTTATTAAACTGACCTTTCTCTTCTGTGGTGGGAGCCTTCTTTGCTAGCTTTCAGTCTTGAGCAAATGATTGGTTGTAAATTCAGAAACCCTGAAAGACTGAGGTTCATAAGTAGCTTCTTCGCAATAGGCCTGACCCTGCTCTCACTGAAGTCAATAGCAAAACTGCCACCAGTACGAACAGGACAATGCCCTGATGCATGACTGCACTAGGCTGTAATTCCACAGCTCCCTTTTCTAAACACCCGCATAGGGAGTGGACAGCAAAGGGAGCACTCTAATGCAGAGTGGCTGTGTTAGGGTCACAGGATGTCATTTCAGATGCAAGAGGGGAGCTACCAGTGAACTGATCTCCAGGCAAGAGCCAACCATGAACTCTTCCTCCACTGAAAAGCACAGGGAGGGAGGCCAAGGAGGAGCAAACACGTTGGCATCTGGGGCTTCCAGAACGTGGGTAGTAGGAGCCCACCACAGTCGAGCACCATCTCCCAGGGCTGTTGCTTTTTCAGGTGGAACAGTTCATTCGGCCCATTGCCTTTCACTGGCCTGAGGTTCTTCCAGCTGCAGGATGAAGTAGCTCAAGCTTAAGGCTGGGGCTACAGATTTGAGGCTGGTCTTTGTTTGCTACCTGTAGCCCCAGCAGGCACTCCTCAGGCTGGCACAAGGTGAGAGCTAACACTTCCCGGGGCAGGCTGCAGGGACCCATGGACGTGATCAGATGCAGAGAGTAGCAGTGTTGACGGTAGTGGCCCGTGGGGTGCAGGGAACAGCTACAAACGTGACGGGGACCTGCATCGCCCCGGACGACCATACTCATGGGAGAGAACGTGCAACACAACATAAAGGCAGGTAAAGGAGTCAAGAGCTAGTGTCAGATGCTCTTCCCCATCCAAGGGGCTTGCTGTGTCTCATGTTCCATTGCACTGCTGGGGTTGGTGCCAGGCAGTGAGTGAAAGAAAGACTGCTCCCTGGGGCAGCTCACGACTGCTGAGTGGCTTTTCTCAGGGTGGCGGAGGTTGCAGGAGAAGGTGAACACAGTTTAAGTCACCCCTGGAGGAACACACTACCCTTAATGAAGATGGCCACAGCTCCCTCACTCCTGCGTGACTTCCAGCAGCCACTGGGAGAGGAACCAGCCAAACACTGCCCATCTGCCTTGCACTCAACTCCAGGATGCTGGATGGCCACATCTGATCCAATGAGTGGCAGGGAGGAGGAACAGGCAGGGCTCTGTCTGCCTTTCAGGTCTTGCCTCATTTATTACAGAAACCTCCTATTTGCTGGTGTGGGATCTATCTGCTCCTTCCTCTCCGCCCAGCTGGGATGTCAGTGCTGTTTGTACAACAGGAGGTTCATTCCCCTCAGACAATGCTGGCTGCCGGCTCTGCTCCTTCCACCGAGCAGAATGAAGAACGCCATCCCCACCCCGCCTCCCATCACTCAGAACACAGGGATCTTGTCTCTCCTCACGGAATCCAGGTCATCATCCAGCGTTAACAGAACCTAAAACGAGAGGGAGGGATCATCACACGGCTCCTGCGCGCGCCACAGCTTTAACTGGCATGAGATGGGGGAGCTCAGGCCACTTCCTAACAGCGACACAGGTGCCCCCCTCACAAAAAAAACCATCTGAATGGGCACTGGCTGGCCCCTCGTCAGTTGCCTCAGCAGAGAGGCTGGGGCCAAAATGGGCTGTGGAGACTGAACTCTGCCCTTCCCTTGACGGAGATGATCCTCAGAGCGAGGTGGTGTGGTGGGAGCTTGTGCTTCTGCCCAGCCTGCACTTGCTCTGCGGCTGCTGACTAGAGGGCTTCTCTGCCCGGGACAGAGCCCAGCACCTTTCACCAGCACTAAAGTCGTAGGAAAAGCCAACACACCAGGAAATCAAACGCCACCAGGGCAGCACTAGGCACTGCACAGCTGGGTAGGAAACAAAACTGACTGCTCCCTCTGATTGTGCGAGGCGCTTCAGGAGGGGCAGGGGAGAGGCAGCAGGGGGACAAGGGCTCAACCTCACCTCTCCGCTGCCTCTCTCCCTCCCCCAGCCCACGGACAGTTTGTTCTCCCACCCCCAGGGGCAGCGCAGCCCTTGGCATTGCACAGTAAGGTCAGGAAGGGCAGAAAGTTTAGTCCAGTTGGCGAATACAACTTACCTGCCGCTTTGAGTTAGAAAAGCCCAGGAATGGCAAAAGCTCCATACTAGGGGCTTCACTGGGGTCCCTCCTGGGCGCTAGTGAGACAGCTGAGAAAGAGGGAGTCTCGGATGCGGGGAGGGGGGAGAACAAGGGCAATGTCCCCCCGCCCCTTTATGGCTGCGTCAGCCACAATCCTCCAGGGGACTCCAGGACAGGAAGTCGTGAAAAGAATGGACGGGGGGAAGGACAGGGGCGGGGTGGAAAACGAGACAACCCCAATCAGAGCAGGAGACAGGGCTGTTGAACTCGGCGTTGAAGCGACCCCTTGCAGGGGCATTCTCAGGAGCACTGCAGGTGGAAAGACAAGTCAAGGATGGGGTTGATGCTTCCCAGAAGTGGGCTGTGTGCACAGGGGTCAGGAAGTAGCACAACACCACTAGGTGCCAGCACGGCCAAGGCTACATACGTGCCCCAGCCAGACTGAAACAGGAGAAAGCTGGGGATGGGGAGCGATGGGGGAATAGACTGAGGGATGAAGAACAAGATCAGGAGAGAGAGGTGGAAGGGGAATGTGCAGGAGATGGAGTGAGAGAGAAGCTCACCAAGAAGGAGAAGAACAAGGCGGCTGCTGAGAGGAAGTGCCAGACGTCATGGTCATCAAAGAAGCCCAGCAGGATGCATGGGCGATTCTTCTCTCGGGATTCCGCCGGGGTCTCCTAGGGAGAGAGGGCAGAGGCTGAGGAGGACCAGGCTCCCATATCCTCTCTCTCACACAGAGAGGGGACAGACACTTGGATGGCACGTTGCCAGCATCGCCCATCCGAACACTTCACAAAACTCCCCCGGCCTAACCCTTCGGCACCATGTGGGATGTCAGACCAAAGAGCTGCACCAGGGAGAGGTGTCTGTTTAGTAAGAGTGAGGAGGTAGCATGAGGAGACAGAGAGGGGCTAGAACACTGGACTTGGAGTCTGGAGACATGCCTTCTACTCCCGGATTCATAGCTTCCGAGGGCAGAAGGCACCATGGTGACCATCTAGTCTGACCCCTGGTATGAAACAGGCCATAGAATTTCCCCAATAATTCTGGTCAAGTTACAACTTATCTTCCAGAGACGGAGAACCCACCGAAACCCCAGGTAACTTGTTCCAATGGTAGTGACCCTCACGGTTAAAAATGTGCACCTGAGATCTACTCTCAATTTGTTCACTTCAGCTTTCAGATACCCTGCTGTGCCACTGACCTGCCCAGTGACATTGGTCCTCAGTTTCCCTTCTCTCTTCTTTATACAGTAAAAGCTGTTTTATCTGGCACTTCACCCAGGGCCGGCTCCAGGCACTTCACCCAGGGCTGGCTCCAGGCACCAGCATTCCAAGCAGGTGCTTGGGGCGGCAATCTGCAAG
Source organism: Malaclemys terrapin pileata (assembly GCF_027887155.1). Classification (NCBI taxonomy): domain Eukaryota; kingdom Metazoa; phylum Chordata; order Testudines; family Emydidae; genus Malaclemys; species Malaclemys terrapin. The sequence continues at coordinate 146,543,743 of NC_071505.1, forward strand.
GGGCGGCAGTCCGTGTGTTTTTGCTGCCCCAAGCAGCACGCCAAATTGCTGCCACGGACAGCGGGGGCAGTCCATATGCCCTTAGGGCGGCACGCGTGTTTCCGCAGTGGCAGCAATTCAGCGGCAGCTTCTATGTTCAGCTGCCCGCGGCGGTAATTCGGCGGCTTCTGTCTTCCAACTGAGAATAGGGTTGCCAATTTTGGTTGGATGTATTCCTGGAGGTTTCATCACTTGACATAATCTTTAACTAAACATTAATCTTTAATTCCTGGAGACTCCCAGACAATCCTGGAGAGTTGGCAACTCTATGACTGGGGAAGGAACTCTCAGAGTCACAGCTAAATGCAGGGTGGAACAGATTGTTTAGTAAAAGTAGTTAGCACATATTGTAAGGGACCATTCAAGATAGCCTGGCCTGCTAGCACCTCTGCAGTCAGAGGACAAAAAGAGGGGGTTAGTGGGTTACAGATTTTTGTAATAAGCCATAAATCCAGAGTCTCTGTTCAGTCCCTGATTTTTGGTGTCTAGCAGAGGAATGAATTTAAGCTCCCAGGCTCGTCTTTTGAAAAAGTTTTGGTAAAAGACAAAAACACCCTGTCACCTGTGGGTGAACACTTTTCACAGAGCGATCACTCTGTGTCTGACCTCTCAGTCCTCATCTGCAAAGGAAGCGTGCACAACACTTTCAAAAGATGAACCTAGGAGCTGAAATTCATAGCTCTGCTAGACACTAAAAATCATAGGCTTTGTCTCCACTAGCACTTTTGTCAGCAAAATTTCGGTCAGTCAGGTGTGAAAAAACCACTCCCCTGACAGACATAAGTTACACTGACAAAAGCACCAGGGTGGACAGCGCTATATCTGTGGGAAACACTCACCCACCAACACAGCTACCGCCGCTCGTTGGTAGTGGTTTAGTTATGCTGGTAGGAGGAGAGCTCTCTCCCTTCGGCACAGAGCGGCTACCCGGGAGACCGTACGGTGGTACAGCTGTGCTACTGCAAGGTCCATAGGGTAGACACAGCCATAGTCTTAATACAGACACTCGATTGATGGGTCATTGCAACAACTGGTAACCCACTAATTCCCCCCTTTTGTCCTATGGCTACAGGGTTGTTAACAGGCTACTTCACCTTGAATGGTCCCTTAGTTTGGCAAAAGTCGTTTGTGCACATTCTATCTGCTCACTCTTGCATTTAGCTGGGACACTCTGAGTACCTTTCCCAGACCTGAAGAAGAGCTTCGTATAAGCTGGAAAGCTCGTCTCTCTCACCAATGGAAGTTGGTCCAATACAAGATGTTATCTCGCCCATCTTGTCTTTCTAATATCCTGGGACTGACATGGCTACACCACCATGGCGTAGAAGCTAGCTTCTTTATCAGCTGCTCTGTGCTTCCTCCAGACCAAAATCTTAAATCAATATTCTTTATGAACACTGTGTCCAGGGGCCATGAATGCTGCAGGGTGAACATTCAGAGCATAGGAGAATCTAGAAAGACACTGGAAAGACAAAACCCTTCCCCCTCTATACAAACAGAAGCAGGAGAAAAGAAACACCCACCTGGAGTAGTTCTAGATCTGTCAGCTTCTACAAGATCTCATGTTACAGACCTACCAAGGCATAGCTATATTTTTTCTCTCCACCAACAGCCAGTGCTCTTTCTGGATCACTTTCACACCACCCTCTCAATTCATGGGAGCGTAAGAAGGAACACACAGGCTCAACAGTGTGGTACAGGATGCCCTTGGCTATTCCTGTGCTAGAGTCAGTTATTTTTGGCTCACGTCTGTAATAGTCCCCATCCTTCCAATAGACTGAAGGAGTTTGCCCTTTCTTTGCCATTTACTGTTATTAATGATCCAGACGCCTTTTCCAAAAGCATTTTTTCCAGGATAAAAAGGGATATTCAGAAGTATGGACAGGGGAAGGAAAAGGGAGCAGAAGTGATGGAGGAAGAGAGAGAGAGAGACAGAGAGATGGGGCTCCAGACAGATAAATTTGTGACCTTTACCTCCCAGCTGCTGAGGTTTTGGAAGAAGAAGTAAAGGGCTGCAGCCCAAACCACGGCTGTGGCCACGATGCAGAACAGTGGAATGGGCAGGAGCTTCTCAGAGCTGCGGAGCTGCAACAATCAAAAGGAACAAGGCCTCAAAAATCAGCCCAGAGAGGCAACATATATTGTCCTTTCCAGGAACCATCCAGCTGTGCACACAATCACAGCAAAGGCACAGTGCTAGGTCTAACCCAGCACACCCCTGAAAGCAGGAGGGTGTAGTCAGTAGCACAGGGCATCTATTAGTCTCAATTTTGGATCAGAAAATCATCTGCCTCTTCAAATTTCTGAAAGCTCTGGCTTCATTTATTGTCCTTTCGGGAGAACCTAAGGCCCAGTCTGCACTCTGCAAAGAGACATAACAAGCAGCGTCTGGCGGGCTTGCAATACCATACAACGCCCTGCATCCTCTTGCTGATGCCAGCCCAGGAGTTTTACAAGCTCGGTTTGAGACACCCAAGATGGGCTGCCTGCGACGGCTCCTTGGCAAGGCAATCACAAGTGTTGCAGCTATAAGAGCTCAACCTATCCTCCTAATGCATCCCTCAGTGCAGGGCATCCTGCGTGGAAATTAGCCAGAAACCCCTGCTCCCAGCAACAGTGCGACCTAGGAGATAGGTGCTCTGGAGTCCCCATAGTGTAAAGTGGACTGATGTGTGGCTTCCCCACGTTTCTGTAAAAAACAGTTGATCATGTATCGCCAATAGACTCCGCCCCCCCCCCGCCCACAACACCAAGGCCCCTCGCGCTGCAGAATCAGCAAGTCCCCAGCGGGAGTTGACACTGGGCAGCGAGGGGAGCAGACACTGGGCAGCCGGCCTCCCTTCACACAAGGAACTGCTGCAAGAAAGGTCTTTGCTCCCCCATAGGGAAGGCATAGGAAATAAGGGCAAACCCCAAGAGCATAACAGGCAGCGGGAGCTGCCTCCTTTACCTTCATGATGATATAAAAGGCCAGATACAGCAGTAGGTTACAAATAAAGATCCCCAGCATGTAGGAGGCAAAGTCCCTTGGCCGATACACCAGTCCAAAGACAGCACTGAGAGAAAGGAGGGACAGAGACGGACACATTAACCAACTCCCTCACCCATGCTGAGGAGGGAGACTCCAGAATGCGTCAATCACACACTGCTCCTGCTATCACAGGACACTTGACAGACACAGGTTTGGCCTCACAGCCCTCTGTGGTGGCAGGTACTCTATGTCCTATTTTACAAATGAGAAACTAAGGCAGGGTCGGGGGGAAGTGATTTGCCACAGGGACTCAGTGGAAGAGCTAAGAACAGAACCCAGGAGTCCTAGCCCATCCTCTCCCCACCCCCATGCAGCCAACCCATATATCACGCTCCTGCCCTCACTTCTGTGGTTTCCCATCTTGTTTGCCACTATTTTGTCTTTCCTGCTCCGTATTCAGAAGCTGTGAGTGGGCAGGTGAGAGTCTGAGAGGAAATGACTAGAGCGCCCCCTACTGCCCCTTTTACTGGCTTGCAGGACCCCCTTCCTCCCTGGTCCTACTGGGCAGCAGGGGATATCTGCCACTTGGATCCACTTCACAGTCAGCTTGAAATCTCTAGTCAGTTTTAAATGAAGGCGTTGAAGTAGTTTCAGGGCCTTCACCTGCCCCAGAGCCCCTGCCAACTTCTTGTCTTTTGCAGTCACATCTTCCTGTGGCGTGCTGCCGTTGGGAAGATCCAATCCACACAAACAATCGGGTACACAGACTATCTGTTAAAATGACACTCGACATTGACTAGGAGCATAAGCTAGGAGCTACATTACAGCTGAAAAGTTACATTCCGACATCCTAAATTCCTCCCGTGGTTTTCAGTTGAATTTGGATTCTTCTTCGCTCCCTTTCCTGGGTGGTTGTGCCATGGATGTGGACTATTAAGCAGCCAAAGGTGGCGTCATTTCAGTGATCACAGGGCCAGATCTTCGGCCATGCATATGTCTCTTCTGAACCACTCCAGGGGCACGACATTCCTGGAAAGCTGCCTTACAGTGGCAGCACCCTCCATGTAGGGAAATCCGCAGCTACGCCAAAGCTACACCAGCTGTTCCTGCCCTAGCCCTGGTGCAGGGGAGTGGCAGGGGAGAAAGTGAGCCGGTACGGGCTGGTACTCCGTACCGGTAAGAATCCGCACCGGCCCATACCCCGCCCACATTAAAGCGTTGCCGCGGCAGTGCTTTAATGTCCCTGCCCCTTTTGCCTCCCCTGTCAGCAGGCCAGCAGTGGCATCCGGAGCCCCGGGCCCTTCAAATCAACACGGGAGCCCCGGGTGGCGCGGGCCAGGCGGCCTGAAATGGCTGCTTGGGGGATGCTGACCCCAGCCCCACCCCTTCCGCCCGAGGCCCCGCCCCTTCCGGGGACCAGAGCGCCCCCCCCACCCCCCGCGCCCGTACCAATAAGTGGCCTAACTTACTTTCACCCCTGGGGAGTGGCCAGTGCACAATGCGTTTTGGTGATCCTGGCTGTTGGAGGAAATTAAGGCAGGCCAGAAAATGAAGAATTCTGCAGGGTGGATTTGAGGCGGCACAATGAAATCACCCAAACTAGGTTTTAACAAGGAATTTGCTTGTGAAATGGCATCAAGGGAACTTTAACAAGAGGCTAGGATTTGATTTTACATCTCATCCAAGAACTGGCCCCTCTAGCAACATGATCTAACAGCATGTCAGGGTGCTGGATGAGTCCTGACTCAGGGTGCGTCTACACAGCACAAGCATTTCAGGGGCTAGCAAGCTTAAATACAGTTAGCATGGTGACAACAGCAGTGACGACCACACAGTGAGGTCTCGGGAGCCGAGTACGTACCCTTGGTCTTGTATTACCTACGCTGAAACCTGCACTGCATCGTCTCCACTGTTGTTCTTAGCCACACTCGCTGGATTCAGGCTAGCTTGGGTAGGCTACTCCATGCACAGCGTGCCATACCCAGAGGGGACGTACAAGTGCCACCTACAAAACCACCAACACTGCAGTCTGCAACACCTCTGTTTTGCTGGAGGTCTCCCAAGTACATATTAAGCAGGCCTGACCCATTTTAGCTTCTCAGCTCTAACAGGGTCATGCCCCTGGTTTCAGCTCTGTAAAGCCCGGAACTCACCTTCACTTTAGGGTTGCTGAAATCCAGCAGAAGGATCTGAAAGAATCCCACATAGAGACCACTACATTTCTACCCCCATTCCAGCCACCTACAAAAATCAATGCTGAAACACGCACACCCCATTACTACTTACAAGGACCAGTTGACCAGGTTTCCAACAATGAGCAGCACCATTCTGTCCTGGGGAGAAGGCACAATAATCACTGATTATTATGTTCAGTCTTCACCAATGCTATACAAAATGTGGTGAAGAGTTCAGGCAGAGAAGTTTGTCACGGCAGTTCAACACACTTGCTCTTCTGGATTTAAAATTTGCCTCGCACAAATACATGAATGCGTGACTGCCAAATCCTTTTTTTGGTGAACATTTGTGCTAGGAAAACAAATCTCTCCAATGTTTATGGATTTTAAAGGGATATTGCTAAGTGGAAATCTAAAAAGGAGTTCCAAGATGTTTCCAGTAATGCACCAGCCCCTGAATCTCTTGGTCAGTTTTTGTGGTTTTACAAATAGTATTTTTCCTAATTCTTAAAAAAAAAAAAAAAATTCTCTCACACAAAGAAAGGAACTGACTACACAAGGGAAACAGGGAAAACGATTAAGCACAAAGCGTTGTCAAACACATAAGAGAACTCCTCCCCGCCAACATTTTCAGTTACAGTGAGCTTGGGTAGTTCTTGTAAGTAACTGTAGCAACTATAACAGGTGAAAAACTTTGCAGACTTTTTAAGTGGAAGATGTCCCTTTGAGCCAAACCTGCTTTCATCACATTCACTTTGTTTTGGTGTTGTAGGTCTGAATTTCTATTCCTAATTAACATAGTTTTCTTAAGATCCACATGGTCGTAGACTGCTTGGGAAATTCACAGTCTGTTGTGTCCCAGGAGAAGTAAAAGAAGCATCTTTTAAAAAAGTAACAGATGGGGTGTGTGGAGCCTAACTGCTCAAAAATTCAGTCACCTGGGACAGACAGGAATGGCTCGGCCCATAAGGATCACGAGGCGCCAGGCTGTAGTTAGTGCTGAACGGCCTCTGACAAGAAGTGAGTTTAAGGGACTTAGGTAACAACCACATCTTGTTTTTGTCTGCAAAACGCCATCTGCACCAGGGTGAGGCAGGAATAACAGCGGCTGTAGCTCTACAGCAGGGGTCGGCAACCTTTCAGAAGTTTCCTTTCATTTATTCAGTCTAATTTAAGGTTTCGTGTACCAGTCATACATTTTAACATTTTTAGAAGGTCTCTTTCTCTAAGTCTATAATATATAACTAAACTATTAGTTATTACTAAGGTGCCACAGGACCCTCTGTTGCTTTTAACTAAACTATTGTTCTATGTAAAGTAAATAAGGTTTTTAAAATGTTTAAGAAGCTTCATTTAAAATTAAATTAAAATGCAGAGCCCCCCGGACCAGTGGCCAGGACCCGGGCAGTGTGAGTGCCACTGAAAATCAGCTCGCGTGCCGCCTTCGGCACACTGCCATAGGTTGCCTACCCCTGCTCTACAGCTAAAGCAACAACAGGCTTTCCCAGGGTAAGGCTGTAGGACAGCGACTGTTCGGAATGCAGTGCTGGCCTCCCTATGCTAACATCTTCCAAATGATAGATTTTAAAAAAATCCACCAAGAAAAATATCCCCCTTCCTTGACCAGTTCACCTCAAACTCCGCCCAAAAGCCTCCTCCAGCCTAAGACAAAGTGTGTGGAATTCCAGACCAAGGACAGAAGGTTTTTTTTGTTGGAGAGGGTTTTCCAAAAAAATTTCTTTGTCCACTCATTTGAAGAGCCACATGTGCTGCCTGCACACGCTCTGCACAGTTTTAACCTCTCCCTAGCTGGCAACTGAGTAACTGCCACGGACAGGCTGGGGCTCGGGAAACTACCTACCATGTACATTGGCCGGCTGCACTGCTGGAAACAGTCCGTGTACAGCACCATCACCACTCGGCGGAAAATCCCAAAGTCTGCCGGAGATAAGGACAGGAAAGCCAATGTATCCAGCCGAGTAGCCCTGACAGGGGCAGTGAGATGGTATCGCTACCCAGGGAGCAGGGTGACACTAACTGCGGAGGGCATGCAAATGGGGAGCCCCCACCCACCAAGCCGGATTGCTTTGCCCTCCCTTTGGGAAGCAAATCTTTGGTGCAGCAGCTCACAATGATTCACAGTGCAGGGGGCATCAATGCCACAAGGGGACACTGGAATACAGACAGCTGTCAGCTGAATGGCATTTGGCCATGCAGAGTTTCAACACCCACCTATCACCCCTTGGCATTGTCCAAGAGTCCCCCCGGCATGTACCTGGCATACTCTGTGGCTGATCCTCAGAGGGAGGCAGGAGCATGTGCTGAGGCATAGGGAAAGGCCAAGCACTCTCCACACTTCCCTTCTCTAAGGAATTTGCACCTAGGGAAAGATTCATTCGGTCCCACCCACAGAGAAAATGGCTGCAGAGTCTTGAAGGGGCTGGAATCCTCCCCTCAGGCTGCAGGGCAGTTCCTCCTTCAGCCCCTGAAACTACTGCACTGCCCGGACTGGAGGGTTTGTGGCAGATAGTTCCACATTCTCACAGGCCCATCCCCTTCAGAGGCATGTGTGGAACTGGCACAGAGTCCAGAGCACCTGCTCCGACCGCAGCCCCCTTTCTTTAGTGGAACGGATGTGGTTCTGCTGCCATGTGCACTTCCTATGGCCCTAGGGTGACCAGATGTCCCGATTTTATCGGGACAGTCCAAATGTTTGGGTATTTTTCTTATATAGGCTCCTATTGTCCCCCACCCCCTGCCCAGAGTTTTCACACTTGCTGTCTGGTCACCCTATGTGGCCCACACTCTGTCACTGATTTCACTCCTAAAGAACCCACACAGCAGGCTCAAGGAACACACGTTCCCCGTCCATTTGCTCCATTGCTGCTCACTCAATCCAAACAGGGAAGAAAGGGAGCTGCTGGTTACCTGTGTCAGAGACATCTGAGGCCAAGGACAGCAGAAGAGAAAGGAGAAAGAGATTCATGAATGGAGCGCAACAGCTGTGTGGGGCCTCCACGTCTAGGTAGGAGAGCAGATGTCTCCCAGCTGCTTCTCTGAGCTCTGGGTGGTTAACAGCTCCAGGAATAATGGAGTGCTCCCAGGTACAGCACCACCTCTGGGGGCCACATAACAGAGAAACACTCTGGGCAGAGAGTCCCTGTGACAGCATCCTTGGGAACCCTGTAGCTGGAGTGCCACAAAGTGGGTTGTTGTGCTGGGCTCTCCCAGCGCCAGGCAGCAGAGGTGTCAGAACAGGAAGACAGCATTAAGAAAGTGGCATTCCCCTGGGCTTGGAGCACAGGCACTGGCAGCCAGACTGACTTTGCAGAGGTGGCATAGGCTGCCGTGGTTACTATTTCTCGTGCCCCAATTCAGGGTGGGGAGCGAGAGGAATGTAATTACCTGGGGCAAAAAGCCCATTTCTCTTAAGCCACTGTGCTTACCTATTTTGAAACGGCCCATGTAGTAGATCTGGGTGCTGAGAGCCAGCGAGGCCACGATGTGGATGACTGAGAAGATGACCCAAAACCACACATTGTTCTTTCCGAACACCTGGGAGCAAAACAGAAAAAACGGTGGGTTCTCAAGCACCGCCACTCATCGTCAACCCCCAACTCCTCCCCTGGCTATCAGAAACGCTTGCCAAATAAAGAACCTGCGAAAGGATAGGGCCAAAATGTTCAACCTAAAGTCAGATTCCTAAATCCATATTTAGGTACCTAAATAAATGTGAGCTGGTTCTCCAGAGATGCTGAGCACCCACACGTCCAACCCGAATAAAAGGGAGCCGCAGGTGCTCAATGCCTCTGAAAGCAGGCCACTCTTGAAGTGTGCAGACTCAAAATAACCCCCAGGTGTTTGACCCCGCAGATGCACAAAGGAGAGAACGCAGGGAAGACCTCATGTCAGAGGAAGCCTGTTGATATACAGGCTGACCACTAGAAAGAGCACGAGTGACAGAGATAGGTGTGATCTTTCTGAGGACAGATTCTCAAAGCCCTTATTCCTGCCCAGCCATCTAGATAACATTTCTCTCAGTACCAAAAAGACAAAGGTACTCAGTGTCCAGCAGGCACTACCACACATTCAGTTATGAGCTGGCAATGATACACAAGATCTGTGTCACTGCAATATTAAACTTTAAGATATTAATTGTATATTAGGGAGTCAGGAAATAAGATTCCCACAGTACAATGTCTGCCCCATGGGTGCATGCAGTACCTTGGGGTTTCTCTACATGATCTCACAACATATGCAGAGAAAACACAGAGTGCTACCTACTCTAGCTGTATTTTGGGTCATAGGATCCTATGTATTATTTGTGTTTGCTTTGTATTATTTGCCAGATCATAGGTCGCATCGCCCAGCACTGTGTGTTCACCCGATGAAACCCTATTGTAGTGCATACATGTACAGAGGCAGCGGTAAAGTTATTGCAGGAAGCTTGAACTGGAATTTCCCAGGATCTGTGTGATTGAACTATCAGCCTCAATGTTGCAGCGCTGTAGCTTTCCGCACATATTCCATGTGGATCCTTGCTCCTCTGAGTACTAGTGCAGCATGGATTAATGGTTCACATTAGAAAATCCAGGCAACCAGGGGTTACGAGTGTAACAGCCCCTCTGGGGAGTTAAACCAGGGCCCAAAGTTGATTTTGCTTTGTCAGTGTTGACTGAAATGTTACAGCATCCAGGAGGGGACTGAGAAAGCTCAGTGGGGAAACCAGTTACCCCAGCGAATTAATAACGTAGCACTGAGGGGAGGCTTCCTCCAGACAGCTCCTAGCTTGGCCTCCGTGCTGCTCTTGCTTGCTGTGGCTCCCGTCTCCAGGGATTTCAGTGGTTCACAGCATCTGTGAGCTAACTCCTCAGTAGCACTGACGGGCCAGGCGTGACATGTGTGGTGTGAACCTCCTCACAGCCGTGGTTCTGAGTGCGGCCTGCATGGGACCGTGAGGTCGTGAAAGTGAGGCAGTGGGCAGAGCCACGCACAGGCTGGGCAGGGGCTGGGCACAAGCCTCTCTCCTGAATCCTGGACCCCTCTGCCATTGCAGCCTTAGCCCCACTCCCCAGAGTGAGCACTCACTCTGTATCTCCAAGGCCAGCCCTTACCTGGTACTTCCTGCCAAGTGACTTGTACCCAAGCAGGGAGCTGATACAAAGCATTTGATCCAACCAAGTGTCTCTTTTCAAGCAATAATCAGTCAAAGGATCAGATGCTGTGATAAAAAAATACAGCTCTGTGCCAGGATTCATACCAGTGAGGAGTTGCGGCCCCCTGCTATCCCAGTCCTGGGCCCTCCCACGCTCTGCCAGTGCACTGCGTTCCTGACTTGTAGCCTCATCCACCACTCCAGTCTGGCCTGCAGCCTTGCCTGCTGCTTCACTCCTGGGTCTCCCCAGGTGCAGATGTACCTCACTCCTGCCCTGTAGCTCCTTCCTCCTCCCTAGGGTTACCATACTTCCGGATTTTCCCGGACATGTCCGGCTTTTGGGGGCTCAAATCCCCGTCCGGGGGGAAATCCCCAAAAGCCGGGCATGTCCGGGAAAATCGGGAGGGAAGGAGGGAGGGCGGGCTCGGCCGGGGCCTCTTTGGCTGGGGTCGGCGGTGCGGGGCCGGGGCCGGTGCGGGGCCGGGGGCATGGTGCCGGGCCGGGGTCGCGGGGCCGGGGGCATGGTGTCGGGCCGGGCGCGCGGTGCCGGGCCGGGGTCCAGGGGCGCAGTGCCGGGCCAGGGGCCAGGCCGGGCCAGGAGCCGGGGTCGCAGTGCCGGGCCAGGCTGGGCGCGGGGCCGGGCCGGGGTCCGGGCCGGGAGCCGGGGGGGCCGGGGCCGGGAGCCGGGCCGGGGTCACGGGGCCGGGAGCTGGGGGGCCGGGGAGCCGGTCCGGGGTCGCGGGGCCGGGCCCGCGAGCCGGTCCGGGGTCGCGGGGCCGGGGAGCTGGGCCCGCGAGCCGGTCCGGGCCCGCGGGGTCAGGAGCCGGTCCGGGGTTGCGGGGTCGCCGGGCCGGGCCGGGAGCCGGGGGGTGCGCCGGGCCGCCGGGGGCCGGCAGTGCTGGGCGGGCCGGGGGTGGTCAGCCGGGGGCCGGGGCCGGCACCCCGGTTCACCAATACCAACCCAGGCTGGAGCCGCCGGGGGGCCAGCCTGGGCCGTGCCTCCTCCCCCCACACTCCCCCTTACCCGCTTCAGGCTTCCCATGAATCAAATGTTCGCGGGAAGCAGGGGAGGGGGTGGAGACTTTGGGGAGGGGGCGGAGTTGGGGCGGGGGCGGGGGCGGGGCTGGAGGCGTGGGTGGGGCCCCGTGGAGTGTCCTCCATTTGGAGGCACAAAATATGGTAACCCTACTCCTCCCCCCATTATTCTAGCCCTGGGCCTCTCCTGACAGCCCTGCCAGCTGCAATAGACTGTACCCCGCACTGTGGTGGCTTCTGTGGTGAAGCATGTGCACTAGTGATTAGACCATGACACTGTTATTACTCTTTTTCCCTCCCTGCTTAACCTATGCCAGACCCCAGATCTCCAGGGAGGCAGGCTTATGACTTAACCCCTGTGGGAACCCATTGTGTGTGTGTGGACCCTTGTCCATGTGAACCTTTTCTTGAGCAGCTCTCCCTGAGGAACAGCCCCTGGGAGAGCTAGGGCTGAGGAGGGAGCAGGCCTACCAGAGGGGAGGCTGGGCCTGCAGGAGACTGATTCCTCTCTGCGGGTCCTGGACAGGAGAAACCAAGAGCCCAGAAGAGTCAGAAGGGGCCATTGCTGCTACTCCTTTAGTCACTCTAATGCTGAACAGAGGGAATGAAGCTCACCCTGGAAGCCCAGAAAAGCAATAGCAGCAGCCGCACCATTTACACTCGGCTCACCGCTTTGTGGTTTCCTTCCCAGCCACATAGGTACTGGAAGTAGGGGTGCTGCCACATTCCCTAGCTTGAAGTGGTTCCCAACATATAAAGGGATTGCAGTTGGGTTCAATGGCTCTCAGCTCCCCCACTATACAAATTGCTCCAGCACCCTTGCCCAGCCATACAAATTAGAAGCTTCTCTTTTATAAAATCATAGAATCGTAGGACTGGAAGGGACCTTGAGAGGTCATCTAGTACAGTCCCCTGCACTCATGGCAGGACTAAGTATTATCTAGACCATCCCTGACAGGTGTTTGTCTAACCTGCTCTTAAAAATCTCCAATGATGGAGATTCCGCAACCTCCCTAGGCAATTTATTCCAGTGCTTAACTACCCTGACAGTTAAGAAGTTTTTCCTAATGTCCAACCTAAACCTCCCTTGCTGCAATTTAAGCCCATTGCTTCTTGTCCTATCCTCAGAGGCTAACGAGAACAATTTACCTCCCTCCTCCTTGTAACAACCTTTTACGTATTTGAAAACTATTATCATGACCCCTCTCAGTCTTCCCTTTTCCAGACTAAACAAGCCCAGTTTTTTCAATCTTCCCTCATAGGTCATGTGTTCTAGACCTTTAATTATTTTTGTTGCTCTTCTATAGATTTTCTCCTATTTGTCCACATCTTTCCTGAAATGTGGCGCCCAGAACTGGACATACTACTTCAGTTGAGGCCTAATCAGCGCGGAGTAGAGCAGAAGAATTACTTCTCGTGTCTTGCTTACAACACTCCTGCTAATACATGCCAGAATGATGTTCACTTTTTTTTGCAGCAGCGTAACACTGTTGACTCATATTTATCTTATGGTCCACTATGACCCCCAGATCGCTTTCCGTAGTACTCCTTCCTAGGCAGTCATTTCCCATTTTGTATGTGTGCAACTAATTGTTCCTTCCTAAATGGAGGACTTTGCATTTGTCCTTATTGAATTTCATCCTATTTACTTCAGACCATTTCTCCATTTTGAATTTTAATCCCATCCTCCAGAGCACTTGCAACCCCTGCCAGCTTGGTATCATCTGCAAACTTGATAAGTGTACTCTGTATGCCATTATCTAAATCACTGATGAAGATATTGAACAGAACCGAACCCAGAATTGATCCCCGTGGGACCCCACTCATTATGCCCTTCCAGCATGACTGTGAACCACTGATAACTACTCTCTGGGAATGTTTTCCCAACCAGTTATACCCACCTTATAGTAGCTCCATCTAGGTTGAATTTCGCTAATTTGTTTATGAGAAGGTCATGTGAGACAGTATCAAAAGCTTTACTAAAGTCAAGATATAACACATCTACCGCTTCCCCCCTATCCACAAGGCTTGTTACCCTGTCAAAGAAAGCTAGTTGGTTTGACACGATTTGTTCTTGACAAATCCATGCTGGCTGTTACTTATCACCTTATCATCTTCTAGATGTTTGCAAATTGATTGTTTAATTATTTGCTCCATTGTCTTTCCGGGAACAGAAGTTAAGCTGATTGGTCTGTAATTCCCCAGGTTGTCCTTATTTCCCTTTTGATAGATTGGGACTATATTTGCCCTTTTCCAGTCTTCTGGAATCTCTCCTGTCTTCCATGACTTCTCAAAGATAAAATGAGAGCTAAGGCCCTGCGGTATTGGTCATACTCACCCAGGGGCCAGCAGGCTTTGCAGGCCCCACTACCCTATGTACCCCTCCCCCTGTAATTTTTCTCCATTGGGTTAGTGCTTCTCCTTCCTGGAGACCAGGGCGGGTAGGAGAGAGCCATACCACTCCGACGACAGCCAGGCAAATGACCACGGCGAAGGAGGCGTAAGCAGAGTAAGCACTGGCGTTGATGTCAGGGTGGCGGGTCTGGTACAGCTTGAGCATGCAGAGTCCTGCAATCATGTACATGAAGGAGGTGTCTGTGAAAGGAAGAGAACAGAGAGAATGAAGACAGGGTTTTTCCTTACTCACTGCCCAGGGGACTGGGATGGCTTTTCAGAGTGTCTGTAAATCAGGGCCGAGCCCATGGGCCAGACCCTTGGCTGGCAGGTATAGCGCCCTGGAGCTCTGTCAATTTGCTCTGGCCGTTCTCCAATTTGCACTGTGAGCTCCCCGGGTGCTGTGAACCAATGCAGAATGAGAATTAAGTGCTTGGAACATGCCAGTGCAACACAGGCCACATGGGATTATTGCTGGGAACAGACAAACTGACCTACAGGGAGACAGTTTCCAGCCAGGTGGAGCTGAGGTCCACATGTTAGATACATGGGCCACTGACTCTTCTGGGAGGTAATCAGGAGCTGTCAGGGCCTCAGAGGCAAACAATTTAGGCCTTGTCTATGCTACCTTTGAATGCTGAGTGCCAGAATTGAGGGGAATCATGATTCTTGCTAACAGAGTGCTAGCACAGTCACCTAGACAGTGTATCATCAACTGGAGTACAAAAAACACATCATTCACTAACTGGTCCCTGCACCCCCAACAAGTGGGCAAGCTCTGAAGAGGTCTGCAGACCTAGCATCCCGGGGGATGCCAAAGTTCCACTTGGCTGATCTGCTTCAAACCTGAATGGGTGAAACCTGAGCCCTCCTTCCCCATAAGTTTCTCCATTGGCTGGGGTTCTCCACTTACCAAACTGGAAATTAGAATAGTTGGGGCAGACATGGTAACAAGCACTGAGAACCCCTTCCATCATCAAAGCAATGCCCATGGCATAGAAGAGACCAAAGTGTTTGGGGATTCCATATTCCTGGAAGAGGAGGAGGGAAGAGAACACAAGGGACATAGTGTCAGATCCTCCCTAATCAGAGTTTACATTCCTATGGAGCTCAAACTACATTTTACACACACTCACACTCCAATGAAGGGTAGCCACCTTTGGGGTGTCTCTGGCAGCACACTGCCAGGCTGCTTAGCAGTCTGAGATCCAGCCAAATGGAACTGCAGGGACGGTTGAGGAGGCAGAATGCAGCTGACCACGGGGGAATTTGTCAGTATCCTGATACTGAAAAACCCCAGCCCAGATTCCCCACTCCCCTGCCCCTTCTGTGGGGATTTACACCTGGGCAAACAGAGCACACCATGGTGTAAGGCACGATCATGTCAGACGAGTAGCACTTTACACCCGTTTTCCACAGATGCAAATGAGAAGACAGGTGCAAGGCAGTGGGGAATTGAGCCCCCAGCCCTTCTGAGAAGAGATCTTTGCCAGGACCCAGTTTAGGTCTCCTTTGAAAGTCCAGGAACACAGATCCCCTACACCAGTGATTCTCAAACTTTTGTACTGATGACTCCTTTCACCTAGCAAGCCTCTGAGTGCGACCCCCCCCCTTATAAATTAAAAACACTTTTAAATATATTTAACACATAAATGCTGGATTCAAAACAGGATCTGGGGTGGGAGCTGACAGCTTGTGGACCCCCCAGGTAATAACCTCGTGACCCCCTGAAGGGTCCTGACCCCCAGTTTGAAAACCTCTACCCTACACCATACCGGGGTACTTGTTTAGAACGGAATCGGAGGAACAGCGCCACCTACTGAATCATCAATGCCATTGCTGGCAGTACTTACAGCCTCTAATGTCACCCATACACATACCGGGCAGACACAACACCTCTTTGCTGAGATCTGATAAGACCAGAGCTGGAAGCAGTGCTTCATTTGTAAGGAAAGAGATGCTAGGCCTCAAGCAATTTTTTTTTTTTTACATTCATAACTGAAGCAGCAAGCTTAGAGGTGCCGGGCTCAGCCTGGGCACAAATTAAGCACTGGCTGGAAGATTACAGGTTCCTAGATCTATGGTTAAAAAAAAGCTTCCTGTTCAGTGTAGCTCAAGCAGAGCCAGCCAAGTTCCTGTGGAGTAAAATGGACTTGTCTCCACCTCCTTGCAAAGGAGCGGAGAGGTTCGAGTCTCCCCCTGTGGCTTTGTGCTCTTCTCAGGGGACGTTCTGAACTTCTAAAAAAAATAAAAAATACCCTGTGGTAAACAGGGGAGGTTCTCCATCCAAAGCTGATTGCTCAGAACTCCTCAGTCCCTTTGGCAGGGCCGAGAGCAGGCACTCATTCATGCTGCATTAATGCTCCATGGAGTGACGTGTTTGGCACCCGGACGCCATGCGGTGATGGCCACATTACAAATCCAAAGCGGCGCTAACTAGAACAGGCTCCTGCCCAATGGCTCTACCCCCTCTCCTTCCTTGGAGGGCCCAGCTCGGATGTTGGCGGCCATGGCAGCCGCCTGAAAGGCGGTAACATTTCACCACAGCAGTACCCATGCGGCACGCACAGCTACACCGAGCACAGAGCCGGCGCGCGCCTCAAAATGCCGCTGCCCCCCGCCGAGGGGCTCACTGTCCTCTGCCCATGCAGGCCCAGCGAGGAGTCCAGTCACAGGGCTCGTTCCAGAGGCAGAGAGCCTCCTCCCCTGCCGAGGCTGAGCGGGGGCACATTCCGTACCAGCGTGTAGGTGTCTTTGGCTTCCAGTGACTGGCGGTGGAGAATGTCTCTGCGCAACACGATCAGCAGGAAGAGGAAGCCCAGCAGCACGTGGCCCACATTGCTCAGGACGTTGTTGAAAGCGCTGCAGGGAAGAGGATTCCCCCGAGAGTGAAGGGATTTGTGGGGCGAGAATTACATACTTTAAACATCCCAGAGGACATCGTCCCACACCCAAGGTGATCCACCCCAGCAGTAAATCCATTGATCTTAATGCCAGAAAAGCCCATTGTGATCCCCTGCTCTGCTCCCCTGCACGACACAGGCCACATTAAACTAAGCTAAAGGTAAAAGGCCAGCGGAAAGGTTTGGTTCGGCAGGGTGAAGGCTCCCGCACCCCAGTAGTCAAAGGCTTCGGCAGAGCTCTACAAACAGGGGTTGATTTTACATGCTGAGCATGTGGCAACACCCAGATACAGCAGATTCAGCCTGGCTCAATGCTGGACTCCTAAGGCTCAGAGCCGCTCTGCACTGCTGTTTGAAATGGATCGTTTCTCTGGATGAAAGGTCTGACCCGTACTCCTTCGTACAGTCGCTGCTCACTTGCGTGCCTGTGAAAAGGTCTGAAAAATGAACTTAGCTGCAATTTGGTGGGTTTGCCTGGGTGCCCCACGCTACATTTTCCCTGGGTGTCTCTCTCATATAACTCAGTGGAAAGCCACCCCAGCAACTGCACAGAGAGGCTCCAGTCCTATCCCTGAACGTATGGTGACCTCACACTGACTTTATAAGCTTGGCAGGTACAAAATCTTGCCTTCCCTGACCCCCTCTGAAGGGGTATTAAAGAAAGGCAATGGCCTTCCAGCATGCACCACCACGAGGATGAATCCTAAGTCTAAGTGAGTCAGCCGGTGAATGGATACAAAGGGTTCACTCACCTCAAGACCCCCAGAGGATGAGCACAGAGGAAGTTATAGTAGCAGATATCCTGGTTACCAGTTACATTCACCACCTGCAGAGTGGAAGGGGAACTGGTGTTAGAGCTGGGGTGAAGTGCAGTGTGCACAAGCTGAGGAGGAGGGCAAAGTGAACCTGATCAGCATAGAATTAGCATTTCATAGCAGTATCCAACCACCACTGGCTGCCACCTAGCCTAGTGTTGTGCCCAGAAAACTGCCTGTCACAATCCACTCACAGTTAACAGACACGCGTCCTGGACTGAGCGTCCCTGTCACACTGAAGCCTTGAGATAGAATTCAAGGCACTTCCAACAAACACACAGGCCTGGCTCTTGAAAACCCCTCTTGTCCTGCTGGACGTGTGTCTGCTTTTAAAGAAACACCGGATGAATTTTAAAGAGCCAGGGCTGTAGCACAGACGTGTCTGCGCCTTTCTGACCACAGGGGGGAGCTTCCCAAGGGTTTCCATCCCTCACTAGCCCAATTTCAGCTGCCAGCCCATGCATCAGACAGGGCCTCAGGGGCCATCTGCTGAATCCAGGCTTCCAGTCTATAGCATTTACTTTCCTTTATTGTTTTTAATTTGCCTGGTTTATGCGCTTTGGGCCATGTGGCAGATAAGTTTGGACACAGGTACGGCTGTATTTAGAGTTACTGCCTTGTGGCCGGATCCAGACAATAGTGCCTCAAAAATATACTTGCGGGAGCGAACCAGAACTGCTTTGCCCAATCACTGGAACAAAGGAATGGTCAGCCTCAAGACCAAGGCTCACACGTGCACAAGAAATGGAGCTTTCTCAGTGACTGGCCAATGAAGGTGGAACTGGCTCCTGGAACATGTCAGGATGGTGACAATGAATCTCAGTGAAAAACACATTTTTCTCACCAATTCCACAATACCACAGAGAGAGAGTGAGCGTGGGCGGCAGGTATAATAGGCCAGAGGAGGCTAAGCCTCCCCTAAGCCAAGCCCTGGTCCCGCCCACACTCCGCCAAGCCGGCAGGAGCTCAGCTCTGGCTGGTGGCCAGCAGGCAGCTGGGGCCGGCAGGTGACTCAGCACTGGGGCCAGCTAGTGGCTCCTCCGGCCACCAGGGGTGGCGGCAGTAGCGTAGCTAGTGGGGTGCAGGGGAAGCAGCTGCTTCCCCTCAGCACATTTTTCAAAAGCGGAGCCTTAGGGGTTACCTTATATGGCGCCAGCGGGTGGGGCCTGCTCCTCTTTGAAGGGCAGCACGGCCGGAGGAGCCATGGGGGGGGGGCGGCGGGCAAGTCCGGAGGAGCACGCCAGATGGCCGGCTAGAGAGCAGGGGACGGGCTGCGCTGCTGGGCCCGTTCAGGCCGGGGGGAGCATGTGCGGCGGCAGGGCTGGGCTGGGCGCATGCCGCCCGGCAATAGGGGGGCCAGCGGCTGGGGGGAGAAGCGGGGACGGGCTGCGCTGCTGGGCCCGTTCAGGTCCGGAGCGCTCGGGTCGGGCCGGGGAGAGCATGTGTGGCAGTGGGGCTGGGCTGGGCGCTTGCCGCCCGGCAATAGAGGGGCCGGGTTGGCGGGAGAAGCGGCGAGGGGGGAGGAGGCTGGGTGTCTCGGTAGCAGCCTTGAGGGAAAGGCTCCGTTTGGCTGGGCTCAGTGTGGCAACAGCCCGGCTGCCGGAGCAGGGGCAAGGAGCACAGCCGGGCTTGGGCAGGTGGGTAGCCGCTTGCTGCTCAGCCTGCCGAGCTGCGAGACCCGGCCCGGTGGGCACCGGCAGCAGAGGGGCGGGGGAAGGGCTGGCCAGGGACAATGGCTGGAGGGATGAGATGGGGGGGGCATAGGAGAGGAGCTGGGTGGGTGCAGAGCAGCCAGAGTAGGAGCCAAGGGGGCCATGGCCAGAGGAGGAGCCAAGGGGGGGGGGCGCCTTTTTTATATTTGCTCCCCCTGCTCTTAAAACCTGGCTACGCCACTGGGTGGCGGGGGTGGCTTGGGGCTCCAATAGATGGTGGGTAGTGGCGGGGCTGCGGGCCTAGCCTCCCCAAAGGGGAGGCTCATGTGCTGCCCATGAGAGAGAGAGAAAGTGCATGCGAGAATGCTGAGAGGAACAGGGAGAGAGAGAGAGAGAGAGAGAGAGAGAGAGACATAGATCTGTGTGGGCACTTGATAGCATTGGGAGGCACTCAAATGTCATGGTGCTGGCCAGCTAAGATAATACAGTCCCTGAGTAAGGACTGATACAAACAGGATTTAGCCCATAACAGGGATCCCCATCCCCCTCAAAGCAAACCAACCAACCAGAGGCTCATGCTGGTGGGGCTGGAAGACTTGCTGAGTTCACCATTTGCAATGCTGACACCCGAGTGTGGCATTTCAGGTGCCCCGCCAGGAGATGGATGTTCTGCCAGGAGCTCGCACTGGATTTGAACTGGCTAGATGCAGGAAGCACCATGGGGGGGGTCACAAATGACAGCAGTTAGAAGCATTCAGGCCCTGACCCAGACAGTGCTTGATTCTGGGGTTACCTGCATTGCTGAACCTCAGAGAGCATTAGGGGAAGAACAGCAGAGGGTCAAGCCGAGGGCAAAGCCAGGGAGCACTCACCGTTTGGTATGTGATGACCAGCTGGATCACAGGCAGTGCATAGAACACGGCGATTGTGATGATGTTCCTGCAAAGGGAGAGTGCAGCAGTTACCACAGCAACCCAGCCATCTGCATGCACGAGAACAGAGTCTGAGATCTACTTATGGGTCTTCCACCCAGTTTCCCCCAGCCTCTCACGGGCTCTTTCCCTTTAAGGGGAGTGTGGCGTCTGGTGGGGAGAGCAGTGGACTGGGAGTCAGAACTCCTGGGTTCTTTCCCCAGATCTACCCCTGGCTTGCTGTGTACCCCCCATGTGTAAAATGGAGATAACAATACACCTACCTCCCAGAGGAGCAGGAGGAATAACAGAGATTCCCGTGTGCCAGGCAATGGAGGGAGCCGAAGCTGTCACACGGCTATTTTCCACAGAGGCATGTAGGCAAGTGGTTGCTCTGTACCCCTTTAAAGCATTCAGGATGAAGACCCACAATGCTCACTGAGATAGTGCCTGACCTCATGGTACATATTCTCCCAGGGCTCTTAACCAACCCCTTCCCCAGCCCTGCAGCTGTTCCTGGAGCTGAGGCGTAACTCATCGACAGAAAGAAGTGTTTCATACCACATCTCTCAACATCAAAGCATGCACTGCAGCCAATAGTCACGCTGCCCTCTCACCAAGCCAGCTCCTCTGCTGCTGTTCAACTAACCCCCAGCCAACAGCCCTTTAATATATATATAGGTTTCAGGTCTTAGGGGTGGGCATAAATGGTGATTGGCAGACGGTTAGGCACGTGGAGCTGCAGGGTCTGGGCCACAGTCAAATACACCGCTACCTCAATATAACGCGACCCGATGTAACACGAATTCAGATATAACGCGGTAAAGTAGTGCTCTGGGGGGGGGGGGGGGTTCTATCGAGGTAGAGGTGTACTTATGCTAGTAGGTGAAATTTGGTGTGATGCAATGAAGCACAGATGAAAGGTCCCATACGCAGCATGAATGTGCTCAGCAGTCCATGCATACAGATGGTCCCAAGCCCTTGTGTTCACTCCTAAATACATGTGCACATGCCCACGCACACCACACACTCCAAATGTGTACATATACATCCGAGCTACCAGTACTATAGCCGGAAGCTTAGAGTGGTTCCTAAAAAGTGTGTGTGTGCCTCTAAGTGGGCCCCCAAATAAGGGATCCGGGAACTCAATTTAAAGGCCCACATTTGAAGACTGGGCCCAGATTTAGGGATCGGAGCTCATCTGTCTGTCCTCTACTTACCAGAAATAAATTTTGTACTTTTTGCTGACGATTCGCCGATCCTTTCTGGACAAGTCTGACAGATAGAGGAACATCTGCAATATAACACAATACAGGGGAGAGAAAAGGAGAATTCATGAAGGAGAAGGCAACCTTTAGAAAGCTTGAATGCATTCGGATGATCCAAGTGGATGGGTAAAGCTTGTCCTTTCCCTACAGTAACTCTTGCGATTCTCTGAGGAAGAAAGCCCAGAACCGCCCCAAATAAAAGTTCAGAAATTCTCTCTGGAACTAAGATGACAAAACAAAGAACTTTAAAAAATGCTATTAGTAGAATTACTTTCCAGTAAGACACCATTCAAACCAAGTTCTGTATGGAGACAGATCATGGGTCAATTCGTCCTTGCTGTAACAATGGATGTACTCACAGAGTTGCCCCAGAGATTAATTTGACCAATCGTAAGTACTGGGGACAAGAAGAGATGGTACATAGGTTTTTGATCCAAGGTATCAGTCACTTGGCTCCTTGTCTTTTCTGCATCCCCTGTTGGTGTTCCCCATCCCCATTCTCTATGCCTATGGCTCTCCTAAGGTCTCAGTATCCACCACCAGCTGCTTGCTTTCTTCCACCATCACTTCAGCCCCTTCATTTGTTTTCCAGTCTTCTAGGTTGCACCATCCTTCACCAAAGCAGCACCTCTCCAGTTTCCTAAACCATGCTGTTCATTTTAGCCTTTGATAGCACTGGTTTTCTATCAGTGCTCTGGGAAAACTTTCTGGGCATTGGAGGGTTATTAAATACATTAATCTGATGAAGGCCATTAATCTACCCTTGAAAGAGCAGAGTTAAAAAGAGAGATGGTGACCAGCAATAATGGCTGGAATCACGGAGCTGACCCCACCACGCAGTGCTCAGAACCAGCCAGACCTTAGTGCGGATGACATTCTTATCGCTTTCAATTTCGGGCATGGTGTCAAAATCGCTCTCCTCCTCCACAGAGCTGTCTGTGTCAGAACCATGTGGGGGCCCACGCTCCGGGGACGATAACTGCCGGCCGCCGCTGGAGCTTGACTCATCTGGAAATGAGGAAGGAAGGGTTCACAGTAAAGGGTAAATCCCTCTGTACACAGAAACAAGGGAGTGTTCACCATACCAAGAGCTTCTGATGGAGGAACGCAGCATACACAGACCAAGGAATAGGTTGGTAGATGGTTGTTGCCCTATCTGGGAATTCCCACAAAATTCTGATCTAGGCTACAGGAACACTCAGCACTGCACGCTCATAGTCCACCCCTCTGCTCTTCCTAGCATTTTCCTGCTCTCTCTCTTTCATTTCCATAATGTTCGCTACTTCTAACTAGCCGGGCCCCTGTGAGATCATGAATCTGAGATGTACTAGCCAGTAAAGGCTGCAGCATTCTGTCTGGTGTTAGCAGTGGCCTCTGAGTACTGCCCTGCAGATAGAGTTTACATGTCAAGCTTTTCTAAAAGAAGTTTTAAAACAAAAAAGAGAGAAGACAATTAAATCCTCCAACAAGGAGAGAGAGTCAGCCCCCAGTCCCTGCGTGTTTCCTGAAGCAGATTGAAACATGAATGGTCCCATGCACAGCATCACCAGCTTGGGGACCAGTTGGCCTCACCTGTATCTTGTGTTGTGTTAGCCCAGGTTGTGTGCCAGCTCTTTGCCCATGTAGGCTCAGGGCAGCAGTGTGGATTGAGCATGCGGATTGTGGTGGTTGAAGAGGCAGGGGAGAGTGATGTCAGCTCGCTCACTTGTTTGAGAGTCTTAAGTGGCCCTTCTAAATTGTCCAGATACTCTTAAGGGCAGAAAAAAACCCTACTTGAGCAGGGAATCTTTTGTCATGGATCTGGAGTTAGATCTGGGTCAGAATATATCCCAGAAGAAAGCCCAGACTCTACTCCACTTCCCAAACCCTCATGTTATTCCCTGCACCAGATAAGCACCTGGTTCTGACTTTCTTTCCCAGCAGATTTCACACATCTGCCGGCTGGAATCCAGGTACCATTTTAAGGGCTAGAGTGTGTCCTTAGTGCAGGAATGAGCCAGGGTAGCAATCACATTGAGCACCCGGAGCAGGAATTAAAAATTCCACACTGCTGCGTGAAAACAGAGCCACTCTCTTCCCTAACATCGGTTCAAAACCCTCAGGCTTCTAGACCCCCTGGACCTGATCTCTGCCACCATGCAGGAGACCCAGGCCCCTATGTCTTGGTCCCAGAGCTGCAGAGCCAGGGCATTCTCAGAGAGAGCGGTATGGCATTTGGTTAGCACTTTCCCTTCCAGAGGAGCATGGGCAGGCTCAGCAGGAAGGAACTTACAGCCCAGCTCCCTGTGGCCTTGATGGCGGCAAAAAAACCAACAAAAAAACAGGGAAAACCACCCTGAGGGAAGAGGAGCTGCCTAAAGCCATGGACTCCTTCCCCTCAGCCCATTCATTGCTCTGTGCTCCTCCCCTTCCCCACAAGCAGTGGGGTTATGTGGCCCCAAGTCTCCAAATCAGCAGGCAGCCAGTGGGGCAGAGACTCCTCTGCAGACAATAAGACATCTTGGGGCCATGGCAGAGGTGGGGGCCTTCTACCAGACTGGCTCCTTCCCCCAGAAGCAGCTGCCCAGGCAGCCCAGGTGCCAGGAGGTGCCTGATGCTCAAGTTCCAGAGTGTTCCGTACCAATAGCTCCGTAGCTGCTTCCCTCGGGGGTGCCAGTCGTGATGGGATGCGAGGTAGCCACAGTCCCGGATCCTGCAACAGATACAAACAAAGAGCCTTTGATCTGCTCAGACCCCATCTTAAAAAAAGAGAGAGACTTGATGAAGGAGGCTCCCCAGTGCGAAGAGGAGCCCTCAACCCACCCTACACCCCTGTCCTATTTACTGTGAAACACAGGCCTCCTTCCCTGCCCACAGGACACATAATAAACCATAGCCCCCTTCTCTCCCCCTGCCCCCCTCCCCCCGCAGAGGATGCATCATAAACCACAAACCCCTGCCCTTCATTCCACTCAACCCCAATCAGAAGTGTGGCAAACCCCATGGCCCCTCCCCTGTTCCCTCCATACTCCAGCATTGCCAACTCCTGCAATTTTCCCATGAGTCTCATGAGATTTGGGGTGTTCTCAATGGCAATCGAGAATTTCTGCCTTCAGTCTCACAACGTTTTGTCCTTACCCAAAATGGCAGCTAATTCCCATGACTGTCACTGGAAAAGCCACACATGCCCTCAGCCCTCCATGTTCTTTTAGCCACATTAGGTGAAAGCAAGGCTGCTCCCAGCAAAGATGGCAACTGTCTCCCATCACTAGCACTGGGACAGCCTCCTCAGACTCAGAATCCACTCACAGACGCTGAGTTGAGGCAGGGAGAGCTGCCCTTCAGATAACAGCCTCATCTGACTTCGCTCTCCAGGTCTTCCTGAAACACATTATTGTCATGGAGTGTGGGGGAGACAAGGCCCTGCACCCCCAGATTCCTGCGATTCACCATGACTCTCAGACAGCAAAACAGAAGGTTTATTTAGATGACAGGAACACAGTCCAAGACAGGTCTTGCAGGTACAGACAACAGGCCCCCTCAGTTAGGTCCCTCTTGGAGGGGGAGGGGGGCAGGGAGGCCAGAGCCCCATTTGGGCTCCCCTCCATTTTCCCAGCCAGCTCCAAACTGAAACTCTCTCCAGCGTCTCACTCAGCCTCTCCCCGGCTCCTCCCCCAGCCTTTGTCCAGTTTCCCTGGCAGAGGTGTCACCTGGCCTCCAACCCCCTTCCTGGGTTCTCATGTTATGTGCTCAGGTATCCTCCCTCAAGGAAAGGTTTCAGAGTAGCAGCCGTGTTAGTCTGTATCCACAAAAAGAACAGGAGTACTTGTGGCACCTTAGAGACTAACAAATTTATTATAGCATAAGCTTTCGTGGACTACAGCCCACTTTTCCTCAAGGAAAGTCTCCCATCCCCAATGCAGACAGTCCCAGCAAAACTCCCTTGCAACCTTCCTAGGCCAACACTCCCCACTCAGCATTCAAAGAACACATCAAGAACATTCCCAGTTCATCACAATTATCAAAGCTGGCCAGCAAGCGAAGGGAGGGACGACCCAAGACTGCCAATATTAGCAAGGGGCAGAGGAAAACATAAGCAAGAAAATCTGTGAGGCTCTAAATCATGAAGGAGCAGTGACAAGTACAAGCCTAGATTGTGAGCTTTTTTCGCCCCTCACTCATCTCATTTGGATACACATTATACAGCTGAAATGACCCAGTGAAGCCACCCATGGGCTGCAGCACCAATTTACACACAGCAAAGTTAAACTGAATGAGTCCAGTCAGCCAGTCACACCCATCCTTTGGACTACCAGTGTGCAAAGCTGAGACATTTTATCCTAATACAGAGTCACTAGGTTCTCTCCAGATACCTTTACTAGATTTACAGGCACATGGCCTGTCTTCAGGTTGATAGGGGCGGCAAGGGGCTATTGCTCCTTGTACTTGCAAGTCTAGGTGCGGGACGTCTTCTTGAAAACCTAGCTAGGTTTTTCTACCATAGTATATGAGGGCCTGAAACATGTTCTAGAGTCATAGAGTTTAAGGTCAGGAGGGAGCATGACCACCAGATGATGTAGTGTGACCTCCCGTATGTCACAGGCCACCAACACCACCCAGCTCCTACCCACTAAACCTAACACCTGAAATGAGATCAAAGTACAACCACCCACAGAAGACTAGACTACTATGGGCCACAGGCAGAGAATAGGAGGGACCGAGGTGCACCAGCACCTGAGGCGCCTGCAATGGCAGAGAAATGATCAAATGAGATATACCCAGACAACCCTGGCAAGGGAGCTGGCACTGTCATTTTCTCCTTTATTTTCTTATTGCTAATGGAACATTGTCCAACTTGGATGAATTTCTGAAATGGACCATGCAGCACAGATGGCATGAAGCAGTAGTTCTCAAACTTTTGTACTGGTGACCCCTTTCACATAGCAAGCCGCTGAGTATGACCCCCACTTATAAATTAAAAACACTTTTTTATATATTTAACCCCGTTATAAATGCTGGATGCAAAGCGGGGTTTGGGGTGGAGGTTGACAGCTCGTGACCCCCCATGTAATAACCTCGTGACCCCCTGAGGGGTCCCAACCTCCAGTTTGAGAACCCCTGGAATACTGCATGTTGTACATGTGTGCAGGGTTGCATATGCATAGGCACAAGAAAACCTTCCACTCAATGACACTTGACTGGCATGACAAGTTATTATAATAGCATGATTGCCAGAGTGTTAAAGAAACAGGCTGCTGCAGTATTTGTCACAGGTAGGTACAATCCTGTCCAGGATACGGCTAGGCACTGCATTTGGGGGTTGATCCCCTGTCCATTCCTAATCTGCTACCTAGCGAGATGCCACCCTTTCTCCACAGATGGGAACAGTTTGTCCTCATCGCTTTTTGAGCAGTCATCTTTTGTGGCTCCTGGTCTCTTGAGGAAGTCTCTCCTCAGTCACACGGGGTCACTCCTCTCTAAGTTTAGACTGTGCTTTGAACTTCCCACTTTCCACGTCTATTTGATGGTAACTGATACGGTGTCTACAAGGCAGCGAGTCTTTGTGAGAGTGGGACAGACTGGGGAACCTCCAGGCAGGAGAGAGAGAAGCAGACAGCGCTGCTTTAAATTCACCTACCTATTTCAGCCCCACTTCCTGGAGCAGATGTAAGTCAGTTCTGGAGATGCCAGTTTGCTCTGTGGGGAAGCGTTTGCTTTGTTGGGTGTGGTGCACTTTGTGACAGGATAGAACAACTGGTTCCTCCAGCTCTCTTCTCCTTCAACAAAGTCTGAGAGGGAGGAGGGGAAGGGAGGGGCCCAAGGATAAAGCACAGCTCAGAAGGAAGGCATTGTAGAACACAAGGGAAAGGGGAACAAGGACACAGACAGGGTAGCAGGATATTCAAGAAATGGGGAGGAAAGAGGGGTGACAGGAGAGACAAGTAGTGTGAACAGGGATACGTGGCATTCTCAGGGGGGGAGATGGATGGGCAAGGGCTATTCCAGAGGGAGGGAGAGAAAGAGGAGTGGGGTGTATTCTGAGGAGCAAGAGAAAGGAGCAGGGCAAAAGAGAATCATGGGAAATTCCAAGGGGTGGGGGCAACTGAGGGCAGGCCAGGAGAGGCTGGGTATTCTGAATGACAGAGGGCCAGAGAGGGGAGCTGAGCAGGGGGGCAGGGCATTCCAGACGGAGGGAGGAAGGGATAGAAATACTTAACATGCATGTAGCATTTTAAAAGTGTTCACAGTGCTGTGCAGACACTAACTATGACAACCCTGAGAGGCACAAGGAGACCTAGATAGGTAAACGCACAGAGAGATGAAGTGACTTGCCCAAAGCCACGCAGTGAGTCAGTGGAAGAGCCAGGCTGAGAACTTGGGACCTCCAGCCTCCCACTCAGGACCAGAGTTAAAGCAATGCTGCATGCAGTCAGCCATCAGCCGGAACTCTGAGAAGTGAATCACCCCCATTCATCTAATAATTAATTCAAATCCCTAATAATGCCAATTTACATTGTTGTTTACTATTTCATTCTAGTATAAAAAACTTCCAGTTACATGACTGTGCTTAGCCAGTGGTAAATATTAGAGCAGGGGAAAGTTGGGTAGGTGGTTGCTGGGGTGGGAAGCCAGGTATTCAAGCTCCTCCCACTGTCAAAATGTAATTCTTCTCCCCTCCTAGGGGTGGAGATGAAAGGAAGGAGATGCATTTTCCCCTGTCACTAAATCTTCAACTTCCTCCTAGGCACTAAACATTCAGACATAGCCTCCCATATCTCTCCAGGAATCAGAAACCCCAACTGCCCCCTATGCTAGAGCAATCAAACCTCCCAATATTAGGGGCTTTGTCTTATATATGCAACTATACCCTCCTCTCCCCCCTCCCCATAAAAAGTGTCCTGATTTTTCATACTTGCTATCTGGCCAGCCTACCCTACCCCACCTGCCAAAACCACCAGCTTCCCTTAATGACCTCTAGATGCAGTCATGCTTTTACAACATACAAATCTGCATGTTGAAATGTGGGTGCCGTGTAAAGTAAACAAGACGTAATATCAAAGTAAATACCACAAGCAATGACGCTGTGCTAACTGAATTAGTCATTTGCTCCTTGAACTCTATAAACCCTGCCTTTAAAAAAAAAAAAAAGACCCAAAGCTTAAATTGGGCAGGACACATTTCAGTCCAAAAGAAACATTCCTGTGGCTAGTATGAGCAACTGAATATACTTGCTTAGACAGGTGACTCGGCCAGGGAGTTATGAACCTTAATCTGTGTTTTGTGCATTTTAATAATCCAAATCTGTAAAACACAAATCAATAGAGCTCCTGCCCACTCTAGATTCCTCTGTTTAAAATGGATATTGTTCAATGGATATAGCCCTGTTCGTAGCGGACAAGCGTCTGCCTCGCAAAACCATCACAAACAGCACTAAGTGCCCCACTCCTTCCCCGGCATTAGCCCCATGGATGGAATGCCCTTTGTGTGTCTCATGAGAAATTAACTTCCCTAGAACTGGTTTGTCCAGAGCAGGGTTATATAGCTCAGTAGGGAACTCCAGCACTAAAATGCACAGTTAACAAAAGACCTTGGGGTGAGTGGACAAGGAGAGGTTTGAAATTCACTGAAGGGAACAGGGAAAAGCTGCTGTTCTGCACGGGCAGAGAGCTCGCAGCATTCTCTACCCCTTGACATTGTAGCACAGTTTATGAGATGCTTACCATCATCAGGACTGTATCTCCCAGCTGAAGTCTTCCTCTGAACCCTGAAAACAAGCACAGACAGTACTCCTGAAAACTCAACAAACACTCCAGACTTCAGCCACAGTAGCATCTCAAAAGCAAGATAGCAGCACTGCGCAATGCTTTAGAAAACAAATAACTGTTCAGGGCTGGGAAATGCAAACCCCAGTCTCCTGCTATCTAGATCTCCACTTCCAGCAATGCCTAACAGACAGATCCAATCGAGAAAAGGGTTCACTTTCCTCTGATGCATCAGCTACTGGCCACAGTCAGAGGCATGACCAGTGATGCGATCTAATACGGCACCCTACCCTATGTCCTGTGTACTGGGAAAACCCACCTATCTGCTTTCCACAGCCCAGCTTCCCACACTCTGGAATCCACATGGCTTGCAAGGGATCTGAATCAGTTTAGTACACAGGAGGTAGCGTTCATGGAAGTTACTGGAGAGGATCCAGAGAGCTCATCCTATTTTCTGGCGGAGGCCAGCACCTGGTACTTGAGAGGAAGGTATAACCAACCCCCAATGCACCTGGCCAATTGTGCAATGCTTGGCATGGGGTGGGGAAGAAGATTCCTCCCTGCTGAGCCCTTATGTCCTGGAACAGAAGATACGCTTCACTTGAATCATTGCCTTAGCCGGCAGCTTGCGTAACTGCTGACACTCTGGGGTTCCTTGTCCAGCACCGCTTTACAATCATGCCACATGCTGCTAGGGCAACTGGCACAAGGAATCTCGCTGCTGGGAGCTCCTGCAGGGTAGCAACACCCCTCCTGCTGCCTCACTCGCCCCCGAGGGCTGCAGGGGTGGGCAGGGATGAGAGTACACGCTAGCCACGCCAAGGACATGTAGCCCACAGCTTCTGATCCCACAGCCAGCAAGCAGCAGAAAAAGGGGAGGAAAAAGCCACCGTTGGGTTGGCTGAGGAAGGCTGCAGGAAGCTTTGGCCTTTCTCCAACAACAACCTGCAGCAGGAGGAAGCATCTGGTACCATCTCAATGGCAGGTCTCTCCCCTCAGTGCAGGGCAGGAGCTCGGGGGAGAGGGGAATCAAGGCATTGCTGCGCTGTGAGCGGAGCTTGGCTTGGCAATTTAACAGGTTCCTTGCCTCTCTGGTGCTCTGGAGGCCTCTGCTCTGTCCTGGTTATGTCATGTTTCTTCTTTGCCCCATAAGGGAGTGCAGGCAGAGTGAGTACCGATGGACACACATGCAGCAGATGCCTGGTATCTCTCTAGTGCCCTGGCACTTTCCTTTCTCCCTGAGGGCTGGGGCACAGGGTGCCAAACGCCCCCCATTCCTCCCTCACAGAAGGGCCCATTTGGTGGCCAGGAACTCCCTTGGCCTGCTGGGCACGGACGCCTGGCTCACTGAGGGGTGAGGCGTTTCAGCTGAGGAAGAAAAAGCCACAGGCGTAGCCTGAAGGTCGTCACTGTCCATCTGCTTCACCCACCTGACGTAGTGCACAAAGGCGACGATCAGTGAGCCCAGGTAGAAGGAGAGGAAGCTCAGGAAGCTGAAGAGCATGGCTTGCACGTAGTCAGACTCTGGGGAAGGAGGAACAGGAGGAGGGTCAGCTTACAGGAAAACAGTCCCCTCACAGCTAGCATCCCTGGCCTGCTCCCTATAGCACCTCCTGCTGGTAGAGACTGCGACTGAAATAGCTGGTGAGTCTCCCACTGCCAGTGCCCCAGTCTGCATGGACTCCAGTCACTGCAAGCGCCACCATGCCCCTCCTAGCCAGCATTTCCTCCCTGCCGGAAAAGACTGGTGCTGGAATTGTTAAGAACATTCCCTCAGATGACACCCCATACCAGTCCTTGCTGTGCCTCCTGCTGGGACTGAATTAGTTGGCAGCTCCCACACACCGAGTGCCCCTGTCCTAGTCCCTACCACACCTCCTGATAAGAGAAGCTGAGAGTGGAACATCTTGGAACTGCCCAGCAATTCTGGACCATACGTCAGAGAGACATTAACCTTTAATAGAGGGTGCAATGGTCACTTGAAGGCTCTTCGTTCGTTGTAAGTTCCAGGTGTGGTTGCCCTTTCCTGTAAGGAGCAAGGGGCACTGGATCAGAAACACATTATTTAACACGGCTGGGACTCATTCACCTGAGAAGTAGCCAAGACCCTGCACTGTTCTCAGATGTACACATTTCCATTTGCATGAGGCTAGAATCCTGGCACAACCGTATGGTGAACAGCCACATGTCACCATTTGTGGTGACGCCACAGGCATGTCTGGAAAAGTCTTCTCATGGCTCTTGCTCTACCCTACATCTTTACGCTAGAAAACTGTGATGCTGCTGAGGTTTCAGTTGGCTGAGCCCAAAGTGTATTTCATCATCACACTCCTCCTTATAATCTATGGGATTTCGCTCTCAGTCTGCGATCAGGCTGCAAAGCTGTGGAACGCACCTGGAGACTTTGACATCCATAGAGAGGTGATCAAGGGTGCTCCCTTGTTAAAGATCTCACACCGCAAGACTTGCCCTGTATCCTTAGACGAACTTCTCCTGCCTCCCTCCAGAACTGTTGTGCAGAATGCTGTGTGTGGGTTAGGTGCCACCCCCCACTACAGTGGTGGGTGCATTTCAGTGGCAATGCTATGTGTAAAATACTTCATGATGGATGGAGCTGTGCAAACCATAAAATACTGCAGAGAGTCACACACAAGCATCCGCACACCCTGCTCCAGGTGGGGGAAAGCCTGGTGAACTTGAGCAGCCCATTGGTTATAGTCACACTTCTCAAAGTAGTGTGAAAATTCCTCACAGTGAGAGGATGGGTTGATGGGTGCATGGAATTGTGGATTCGATGCAGAGGTTACCATTATGGCTGGTTGGCTTTATGCCAGTTTAATATGCGTCCTGTGGATCTGAAATACTGCACAGAGCTTAGAGCAGGGGTTCTCAAACTGGAGGTCGGGACCCCGCAGGGAGTCACGAGGTTAGTACATGGGGGGTCGCGAGCTGTCAGTCTCCACCCTAAACCCTGCTTTGCCTTCAGCATTTATAATGGTGTTAAATAGATAAAAAGTGTTTTTCATTTATAAGGGGGGGGGCACACTCAGAGGCTTGCTATGTGAAAGGGGGTCACCAGTACAATAGTTTGAGAACCACTGGCTTAGAGCAACGAACAGGAGCTAAGAAAATGTAAATGAATCAGAAAATGAACATAAACCTTGTTCAGGCTACAGGGCGAGGGTAGGAGTGCAACATATTTAAAATACATTTCCCCCTGCCAGGCCTGTCATCACTCCAAATCAGCCACAGTCTGTGCACCACACCCACAGAGTGTACATCGTCTCTCATCATATGGTCACCTTGTTCCTCCTCCAGGGAACGCCTCATGTCTCTCCCCTCTCCTACTCCCACAAGGCCTGCTCTTCTTCTCACCTACATCTTGTCAAATCCATGGCTCACCTCTACTTCCTCCTCCTCTCTGGCAACACCACCTCCTCTCCCTCCCCCACCCTCACTCTTGATTACTTCAAATTTGAAATAGAGATCCCTGCCAACCACTTAGTCTCCTGGCCCTCATTTGACCTTTGATCCTGGGCTAACTGGCCCTCTGCCCAACAAGTCCTCTCCCTGCATTGTAGCTTCACTAAGTTCCTCTCTCTGGCCACCCCATCATTTCACTGAACATTGCAAGCCCCTCTCTCCTATTTCACCACCCATCCTGTTAATTCCCAACCCTGGCTCACATGCAACACCTGCTTCTTCTCTTCCTGTTCCTGTACCATTGAACACCTCTGGAGAAGGACCATGTGGACTATCTCCTCAAGCAAGGACGGTGGGAGGAGGAGGGAAGTTTTAACCAGCTCTGCTTGATTATCAATCTGACATTTACTTCTGAATGGCTCACTCATTCAGACCATGGCAGCCCTCTCTTGCTCACAGAATTAAACTTTCCAGGTTTTGTTCTCCCTCTCAAAGTGCTGCACAATCCCACCATGGCCTATACCTCGTCTCCTTTTGCATTAGCCTCTCTCATAATCTCTCCTCTCCAAGGTTTTGAGGCTGATGTCATTGGTATTCATTTCTTTCTCCACTCTCACCCTCTGTGCCTTTTTCCACACTCCCCCGATGCATGGAGTTACCTCTTTCTTGTCCTGCCAACCACTATCCTCTCATTATTCAAATCCCCCTAAAAGCCCACTTCTTCCGAGATGCCTGCAAAAAGTGCACTTATAATTACTGGGTAAAAGCAAGACCTAAATGTTTCCCCTCTAGTGTCCCAGTGCATTCTATTTTCTCTACTTTTCTCTTCTTCTTGGGGCAAACTCTGCCCTTAGTTTTGCATCTTCTACAGAGCCGAGCACACTGTTGGCATTGGCCTGCATGGGATGACTATTATTAGTTCATATCCATAGTATCTCTCTAAGGGCTTGCATGTGCATTGACAGAGCAATGTAATTTGGGGGGGGGGGGCAGGGAAGGTTCTATCACCAGCTGAAAACAATATTTAGTTGTTTTTTTTTTAATTACTACTTTCTTCCATGTCCACAGTGGATCAGCTTAGTAATTACCAATCACAGGAACCACTTCTTTTCTCCAAACTGTCATCTCAACTCTACGGGCTGACCCAATCCTATGTACAGCTACAGCTCCTGGATCCACCCCACAAGATTTGCAAGAAGCTCTGGGTCTGCAAAGCTGCATTCTATCCAGACTCCTCCTCTGGGATCTCCCATTTGCCTTCGTTTCAGTGACCCTTCCTTGTAGTGGCTCCCTTTGGTGTACACTATTGCCATTCCACAGGAGGGCCACAAACAGTAACATAAGGTGTTTACCCTTCCCCACCCCAGTGGTGCAGTGTGCCAGTCCCCTAGTTCATCTTACCCTTGATAGAGGAAGGCACAGAGCCCCCGCAGGCATAGTCCTCTGGCTTTATGACAAATACAACAAAGAACTGCTCGCCTGGGAAATCCTTCTTCTGCACAGAAACAAACAAGAGAGAACCTTGTGAAAAGTGAGGGAGGACAGGGCTGCAGAGGAGGAGTCTCCTCTCCCATGCCAGTTAAAGGACTCAATGTAGTTAAATGCCTGCTCTATATTAGAAAAGTTGCACTGATCTAACTACATCAATTTAAAAAAAAAAAGTGATCTACTTACACTAGTCAGTGGTTTTCAACCTTTTTTCACTTGTGGGCCCCCCAAATTTTGGAATAAAGGTGCAGATCCCTTTGGAAAGTTTAGGCATAGTCTGCAGACCTCTAAGGATCCGCAGACCACAGGTTGAAAACCACTGCACTAGAGCAAACCCCTAATAAAGACACACCCTGGTTTGAGCCTCACTTTTCCCTGGACTGGGCAGGGGGTTGGGGTGTGAGAGGGGGTGAGGGCTCTGGGCTGGGATATAAGGTGTGGGAGGGGGTATGGGCTCTGGGCTGGGGGTATTGGCTCCAGGGTGGGGCCAGAAATGAGGGGTTCAGGGTGTGGGGGGATCTGGGCTGGGGCAGGGGTGGGTGAGGGCTCCAGCTAGGGGTGTGGGCTCTGGTGTGGGGCTGGGAGTTCAGAGTGCAGGAGGGGGTGTGGGCTCTGGGAGGGAGTTTGGGGGCAGCAGGGAGCTCAGGGGTGGGACGGGGGTTGGGGTGTGGGAGGGGACACAGAGTGCAGGCTCCGGGAGGGAGTTTGGGTGTGGGAGGGGGCTCAGGATGTAGGCTCTGGGCGGCAGTTACTTCAGGCGGCTCCCAGAAGTGGCTGGCATTTCCCTGTGGCTCCTAGGTGGAGAGGCAGCCAGGCAGCTCTGCACACTGCCCCCGTCCACAGGCACTGCCTCCGCAGCTCTCATTGGCAGCAGTTCCTGGCCAATGGGAGCTGTGGAGCTGGTGCTCAGGGTGGGGGCAGCGCGCAGTGCCCCCATAGCCACACCTCCGCCTAGGAGCTGGAGGGAAATGCCAACTACTTCAGGGAACCACGTGGAGCCAGGACAGGCAGGGAGCCTGCCTTAGCCCTACTGCGCCGTTGACTGGACTTCTAACGGCTCCATCAGTGGTGCTGACCAGAGCCACCAGGATCCATTTTCGACCGGGCGTTCCGGTCGAAAACTGGATGCCTGGCAACCCTACTGTGAGGAAGGTCTAGTTGCCAGTCACAGGAAGCCCAGTGTAGAGGGCAGGTCTGAGTTTCCCTACCAGCCCACATAGGGTGAAGCGTGAAGACCCTGGAGCCAGTGGCTGGCAGGCTCAAAAGCCTGAAGTTGGGCTGAATTTCTGGTATGTGGCCTTGCTGCTGAGATTGCAAAAAGGGGGCCTATTTTTATGGGTAAAGCAGCATGTTGGATCAAGCACACAGTCTATTCTAGGGAGTCAGTCATTTCTTAGAGAAATAAGAAGGAAATCTAGAACTTGGGAGACTTCCTTGTTCCTAAACTGGCTTTCCCACTGACCTGCTGTGTGGCTTGAGGCAAGTCACCGTCTCTCTGAAACTGGCTCCCCGTTTGTATTAAGATGTGGGTCATGCTATCCAAAAGCGCAAGAACCCCTGATCTTGAGCACCAGATGAAATGATTAAGCAGAGAGGAGGCACACAGAGTCACTGGAAATTAGCACTGACAAAATTAGTGTCTCACCTGTACAGTGATGGCAGCTTGCTTTGTCATGGACTGGTAAACACCATTAAACTCCACATTGTGGTCCAGATCATACACAGGGCACTAAAACAGGCAGAAGTAATAAAAAAACATAATTGAAAAATCCAACTGCATTTTCTGAGCCAGAAGCAGCACAAACTTGCTTTCCCTGATAGGCCTGGTGTGGAAAAAACTTCCCTAAACCTAATAAAAATAAACTCCTTTGGGCCTTCGAGTTGGCTTTGTCATCTTCTCCTCACCTCCCCATCAGGGCTTCATGAAGAGCACTAGAGGAGCCCTGCCTGGAGTCCCACAGGCAGCAACATCAGCAGCATTCAGGGGCTAGCGAAGCTGTGCTGAGAACACCAGCCATGGCCAGGGCTCAGCTGGTCTCTCTCAGCAAGGTCCCAGCTTCAAACAAAGCTGCAGCTTATTTACTCCAGGTCATTTACTCTGAATCTCTCAGTTGAAAGCCCCGATAAAGCAGGGGGA
Organism: Malaclemys terrapin pileata; assembly: GCF_027887155.1. Taxonomy (NCBI): domain Eukaryota; kingdom Metazoa; phylum Chordata; order Testudines; family Emydidae; genus Malaclemys; species Malaclemys terrapin. The sequence continues at coordinate 146,579,850 of NC_071505.1, forward strand.
GAAGACATTTGTTATAGCAATCTAAGCTGCTCTACTATGAGTCTAGGCCTGGTCCTCATTTTCCTGTTATCCCCAACCTCCTCACGACAGACCCCATGGCTCCATGTTTCCCCTTTCTGTACCTGCTATGTAGAGTGACAGTCACACGTTTGCCCCCATTGTCGCCCTCTCAGTTGTGTCATTTCAAAGGCCACTCATGAGCAGGGCTGCAGGCCGAGATTGTTGTTTCCACTTCATCGCCTCCTCCCAGCTATTAGAGGTGGCTCTCAGGGTTTCAAGGCTGCTTCCTTCACCTCTCCCTCCCCTATTCACTGCTCCCTTACTCTGAGTGAGCCTCTCCATCCTGCATAGCAGGGCAGGAAGGGAGAAGAAATAGGTGGCCAGTACTGCTGCTTCCTGGCTCTGAGCAACAGCAAATTCCACCTGCAGGAGGCAGTCATGATGTGAATGGGAGAGGACCAGAGGAATTCAGGGAAAAGATTGAGGGGGGAGATTGGGCCAGAGGGAAAGGGGAGGAGAAAGGATCAGGTAATAGAGAGAGAGAGCGAACAGTGAACAAAGAAGGTTGGGAGAGGGAGAGGGATGGAGAGAGAGAATGGGGGGAAAGAAGACACTGCAGGGACAAATAGGGGTGTCCTGTGACTTATTCACAAGCCTGGGAGCCAGAATTTCTGCTATCCCCTCCCAGTTCTGCCACCCACTCGCTGTGTGACTATAGAAAGATCAAGTCATCTCTCTGTGCCTCCATTTACCCATCGGTAAAATGGAGAGAGAATGATACTGTCCTACCTTCCAGGCAAGGAAAAGCACCTTCAGATCTTGGGATGGGAGCATTATCATTAACTTGCTCACTACCCTCACTAACACTGGCAAAAATATCACCTGAGGAGCTACTTAGAACTCAGCAGCTAGGCCTTTCCCATTCATTCCACAGGCCCCTCGCCTCCCTTCAAGCTCCTCCTGTATTGTTACTCTGCAGTACTGGCCCCTGAGGCTTCATATCTTTACTGGGTTGAAATACATCACATGTGGTGATGAAGGTAGAATACCAATACCCAGAGCCTACCCTCTAGATCATCTGCCATTGCAGGCTGAGAGCCCCCTCTCTAGACTTACCACAATTTCCTGGACGGAGACAACAGAACAGGGATAGACGGTTTCAGATACCACCTTGATGATGACGGAATCCACATCTGGAGGGAACTTGTACAGAAAATACTGCAGAAAAAATAGGATCACTGCTCCCATTTGTGCATTACAATTCAGGAGTCCCTCTGCCACTGGCTCCATAACATCCCCAAGAGAACAGAACAGCCCTCTGATCTAGGCTGAGATGTCAGGCATGGAAGGCTTCCGCAGTCCAACTAGTCACTTGGAATTCAAGTGTTTTGAAAGGCCTTCGTATTCCTCAAAATGGCTGGCCAAAGATACAGACTGCACCAGCCCCTCTCTGCACAGAGTTTAACCCCAGATACCTCTATGGCACCAGAGTTTCAGCATAACTCCTGCTCATCATAATACTCCAACAGGTAATGTTTTAAAAGGTGGGATTTTACAGTAAAGTGTTTTAATTTGCAACAATTGCCTCCGGCAGTTTCTATACTATTTATAATGCCATGGTGGGGGTGGGGGGAGAGGAAGCCTGTAGGCTATAATTGTGATTGCCTAACATTTTCCTCTGTTTATGACTTAGCCAAAAAAAATGTCAGTGATTGCTACTTTTCTCAGGCTGATTTTTTAAGTTTCAGTGAAATTGGTTTCGCCATTTCTGAGAATGATGTTAGGGTAGCTTTGCCAATGTTAACACTTTTTTTCCATTTCTTTGAAGAACTGTAGTGCCTCCATGCTTTGGAGCTGGTATTTAAAATTTGGCAAAGGGATAGCCCTGGAGTCACAGAAGTATCTTTTTCTATCCCCATGAAAAGTCTTCCAGATTTGGCCAGAGGATAAGCCTGTGAAAATTGCCATTTGCACAGGCTAAGTGCAGGGTGTCAGAGACCAGCTACTAAAATCTCCAAACATTCCAGATGCACTGAGCATGCTTCCAGCTTTGCATTGCTCCCTGCATGACTCTAGGCAGTACACAGGCAAAGCACCAACTGCAAGACACTCTTTGGTTTTGGCTGTGGTTTTGGTCAAACTGGCCTGTGATCCAGTGGACCATAATCTCAGCTCTGTCACGGATTTGTGTTAATAATTAAGTTAATTTCACAGCCCTTATATATGAGCAAGACCTCATACTCCTATCTTTGGAGACAGGCAAGAATCATTTCCCTCACAAAGCAGTTTTCCTGCTTTCAATTTTGAGCTCAAAGCAGAACCGAACCAGAATTTTTCCAAGTTTGCCAGTTTCTACTTCTGTATCCATTTTACAGACATGAAGGGCTTACTGTGAAATGAAAATCTGTCTGTGTTACAGCTGTAAATCCTAGCAAACAACACTTGGAAAATGAGCTGAACCTGTTCCTTCAGATCTATGCAGAATCCCTTCATTCCAGCCAAAAACCACAAGAATCTGCAGCTGCCTACCAACAGATCCTGAGAACCAGTTATACAGACACCCCACCTTTAACAGGGGCGGAAAACTTTATATTCCTCTGAGCGTAAAAGGGGTGGAACGGCCCCCTTGGTAATTCCCCAAGTACAGAATGAACATAGGACCAACGTAGGAAGTCTCACAGCACCCTCCTGAGCAGTTCCCAGCACAGGGCATGCTGGGGTGATTGAGGACAGCTCAAGGGAGTAACTGGAGTGTTTTGTACTCCAGCTTTCCTAGCTGCCGAGCTGCCCATTGATAGCTATGCAAAGCAGCCAGGCATGCTGTAATTTGCCCCTGGGGCCACACCAGTTCCTAGAGCAGGCCAGAATTAGCAAAGTGCAAAGGTGTCTTTAAGCTTATCTTTGTACCCTCCTTCTGCTTGCACCCCATCTTTACTGTGCCTTCTAAGAGGGTACAGATCTGGTGTGAGGTGACTAGTGTGAGTGAAAATAAAGGATTTGTTCTAGCTACCTGTGCACCTAAATTTTAGGGCCCAATCCTGAGATGTGCTGAGCGTCTGCAGCTCTCACTGACTTGATTTGGAGTTGTGGGCTCTCGGCACCTACCTGTGTTCCCATTTGTGCATTCAGCCTATCCTCCCAGTTTTAGCTAATTCAGGGTAAGCAAAAAACAAACCACTAAACAAAGGACTTAAAACACACATTAAAAAATAAGAGTAGATAGTGGGTGATTCTATCAGTGTCCACATCAATTCAGTTCTGACTGCGTTAAAATGGGTCATTTTTTGTTGAGCGATTATCTACAAGAGCTTCCAAAAGTTTCAGGAGGAAACCTTTCTTGCAGTTCCCATTGTTCATTTTGTAGTTGCTCACATCCTCTCTGACTGCTGCTGCATTTGATCTAAGTAAACTAGGGTTACCATACGTCCTCTTTTTCCCGGACATGTCCGGCTTTTCGGCAGTCAAACCCCCGTCCGGGGGGAATTGCCAAAAAAACGAACATGTCCGGGAAAATGGCGGCTCTGCTCCTCCCCGACTCTTCGGCTCTGTTTAAGAGCCGGGCTGCCCGAACGCTACCGGCTTCGGGCAGCCCCGTGCCTCCAGACCCTGCGCCGCGGGAGCCTGGGAGGGGAAGTGCCCGGCTGGGGGCGCAGGGTCTGGAGGCACGGGGGGGCTGCCCGAAGCCGGTAGCGCTCGGGCAGCCCGGCTCTTAAACAGAGCCGAAGAGTCGGGGAGGAGCAGAGCCGCGGTGGCTGGAGCCTCCAGCCGCCGGGGCTCTGTGTAACTGACACAGTGTCAGTTACACAGAGCCGCAGCCGCTGGAGGCTCTGTTTAAGAGCAGGGCTGCCCGAGAGCTACCGGCTTCGGGCAGCCCCCTTGCCTCCGGACCCTGCGCCCCCAGCCGGGCACTTCCCCTCCCGGGCTCCGGCGGCGCAGGGTCCGGAGGCACGGGGGCTGCCCGAAGCCGGTAGCGCTGGGGCAGCCCGGCTCTTAAACAGAGCCTAAGAGGAGCAGAGCCTCCAGCTGCGGGGGCTCTGCTCCTCTTCGGCTCTGTGTAACTTATACAGTGTAAGTTACGCAGAGCCGCCGAAGCCCCGGAGGGGAAGTGCCCGGCGGGGGGGCGCAGGGTCCGGAGGCATAGGGGCTGCCCAAAGCCCGAGCGCTACCGGCTTCACGGTTTGTTGGGCAGCCTCCAGACCCTGCGCCCCCGGCTGGGCGCTTCCCCTCCCGGGCTCCAGCTGCGCTGGGGAAGCGCCGGTTGGGGGCGCAGGGTCTGGGGGCTGCCCGGGAAACCGTGAAGCTGGTAGCACTGGGGCAGCCCTTTCCCCCTGGCTGGGAGTGGGAGGGAGGAGGGGGCGGAGTTAGGGTGGGGAAGGGGTGGAGTTGGGGCAGGGATAGGGGTGGGGAAATGGGCGGGGCCAGGGCCCGTGGAGGGTCCTCTTTTTTTATTTATGAGATATGGTAACCCTAAGTAAACACCTTTTAACAGCTCTTTTCCTCTGGTTGTACAAATGAACAATGGACTTTACAACCAAGAAAAAAAAATAGTGAAAACATTTAAAGGGGAAAAATTTTTAATGGGGATGTAACTGAAGTGTTTCTTAACATAAAATATGAAACTTATTTGCTCTAGTTTCCCTGTAATTTCCACTGCATGCATCCGATGAAGTGGGTTTTAGCCCACGAAAGCTTATGCTCAAATTCTGTTCTTTACTATAGTTTCAGCCAGTTTGCTTGGTACTGGAGTTAGACTTATGGCCTGTAATTGCCATATTTGCCTCTGGTCCTTTCTTAAAAATCAGGATCACATCAGTAATCTGCGAATCATCTGATACTGAAGCTGATTTAAGCAATAGGGTACATATCCCAGTTAGTAGTTCTAAAATGTCATATCACCGTTCCTTCAGAACTCTTGGGTGAACACCAACTTGTCCTGGTGACTAATTACTGTTTAAATTTATCAGTGTGTTCCAAAACACCTCTTCTGCTGACACTTCAATCTGGTACAGTTCCTCAGATTTGTCAGCTAGAAAGAATGGCTCCTCTCCAGTAAAGACCAATGCAAAGAATTCATTTAGCTTCTCCACTATGGCTTTGTTTTCTTTGAGTGCTCCTTTAGCACCTTGATTGTCCAATGACCCTACTGATTGTTTTGCAGACTTCCTGCTTCTGATATACTCAAACTTTTTTGCTGTTAATTTTTGTGTCTTTTGCTAGTTGCTCTTCAAATTCTTTTTTGGCCTGCCTAATTATACTTTTACACTTGACTTGCCAGAGTTTATGTTCCTTTCTATTTTTCTTAGTTGCATTTGACTTCCAGTGGTTAAAGCAGGGGTCGGCAACCTACGGCACACGTGCCAAACACAGCACGCGAGCCAATTCTGAGTGGCACGCTGCTGCCCACTGAGAGGAGGAGGAGGAGGGGCAGAGGGGCCGGAAAGCACCACGCTGGGGGAAGAAGTGGGGGAGGAGGGAAGCTTGGCTGCTGCAGGACTAGGGTGACCAAACGTCCCGATTTTATCGGGACTGTCCCGATATTTCCTTGTTTGTCCCGCGTTCCGACCGACGTGCGGTCGGGACACTGGACAAACAAGAAAATGCGCCGGAGCCTGGAGCCCGGAAGTCCTCGCACCCCCCACCCCGCCCCGACACCACCCCCTCCTCCCCCGATTGGCTCCCTCCCCGAATCCCCGCCTCTTCCCCGGGCTCACCATTCCTCCTCCCTCCGCAAGTGCTGGAGGGAGGCCCGGGAGACTCAGAGGGAGCGCGGGGCCGGGGTGAGTAAGAGTCCGGCCTGGCCCAGTGCAGGCAGGACTCAGTTGGGTGGTAGGGAGAGGAGAGGGGCGGCCCGCGCGGCCAGGCAGCAGCTGTTCTCCCCCCCGGGCAGCGGGACTCGGGAGCAACCGTTGCTGCAGCTCCCACTGCCGCGGGGGAGGAAGCGGCCATGGTGCTCGGCGGCTGCGGCTGTGGCGGCCCCGAACCTCCTGAGCCAGGGCCTGCTGCAGGGACCCAGCAGCGTGCACGCTGGGCCCAGCCCCTGGCCAGTCGCGTCTGGGCTGCTGCCCAGCTGGTGCTATCCCGCGGTGGCCCTGGGGCGGAGGCATCGGCAGCCCAGCCCCGTTCGTTCCCCTGCGGGACCCGAGCGGGACGGGGGGGCTGGGGCCTGCTTCCCCCGCTCCGGGGCCGCCTCGGGATTGCACCAGCTGGACAACAGTCCAGATGCGACTGGCCAGGGGCTGGGCGCAGCGTGCGCGCTGCTGGGTCCCTGCAGCAGGTCCCGGCTCGGAGAGTTCGGGGGCGCCAGAGCCGCAGCCGCTGAGCGCCATGGCCGCTTCCTCCCCCGCAGCACCACCCAACTGAGTCCTGCCTGCTCGGGACCAGGCCGGACTCTTACTCACCCCGGCCCCGCGCTTCCCCTGAGTCTCCCGGGCCTCTCTCCAGCGCTTGCGGAGGAAGGTTTTTTTTTTTTTTTTGGCCACGCCCCCCCTGCCACAGCCTCCTCCCCCCCCTCCCCCGCGTCACCCTCCCCCCGCGTCCTGATATTTGACTTGGGTGATCTGGTCACCCTATGCAGGACCAAGATTCTGCCTCCTGCCCCGGCAGGGGAGAGTGGTGGTGGTGGAGGTCCTGGCCCCCCGCCCCACTCAACCCCCCCCCCGCCCACTGCTCTCCCCTGCGGGGGCAGGAGGCAGAAGCTTGGTCCTGCAGCAGCCAAGCTTCCCTCCTCCCCCGCTTCTTCCCACAGCTTGGTGCATTCTGGCCCCTCTGCCCCTCCTCCTCCTCCCTCTCCCTGCCCGCGATGGCCCTAGCGAGGGGGAGGGGGAAGAGCGGCAGCATGCACACAGCTCCGTAGAGGAGGCAGAGAGAGGTAGGGACGGAGCCTGGGGGAAGGGGGTGGAACAGGGCATATCCCTCCCAGCCCCCTGCCATGAGGCGCTCCGGGCAGGGGGCTGGGAGCACCCCCATGAGCCGAGCACCCAAGCCTTCTGCCCTGCACACACCCCCACCAGCCTTCTGCTCTGCACCTCCACACCCCTCCCAGCCCTCTGCCCTGACCTCGAGTCGCCCTGCTCAGCCCACTGCAGGCCTAGGTGAACAGAACCCCAGGCTGGAAGCGGGCTGAGCAGGCTGGCGGCATAAGATCAGCATTTTAATTTAATTTTAAAGGAAGCTTCTTAAACATTTTAAAAACCTTGTTTACTTTACATACAACAATAGTTTAGTTATATAATATAGACTTATAGAGAGAGACCTTCTAAAAAACGTTAACATGTATTACTGGCACGCGAAACCTTAAATTAAAGAGAATAAAAGAAGACTCGGCACACCGCTTCTGAAAGGTTGCCAACCCCTGGGTTAAAGGATGCATTTTTGCCCCCAACTGCCTCTTTTACTCTGTTGTTTCACCATGGTGGCATTTTTTTTGGTGTGTGGGGGGGGTCCTCTTGCTGTATTTTTTTTAAGTTGGAATATACATAGAGTGTGAGCCTCTATTAGGGTGTTTTTAAAAATGGTGTTCTGAGCACCCTGATCCTAAAGTAAAATTAACAACCTTGTACATTATCCATTGTGACAAACAGACTGCAGTTCCATCAAAGATGGCTCAGGGCCTGATCCTAAGCCTCTAAATTCAGTGAAAAGACTCCTATTGACTTTAATAGGCTTTGTACAAGTGCCTAAGAAACTACCACCATCAACCCCATGTTCCTAAAGGTAAATAAAAATTATATGGAAGTGTCCATAGAATAATATAAGGAGCCTGATGGCAAAAAATGGGAAATGGGGATTCCTGGAAATATAAGACTACTTTGACTTAATAGGCGCAACTAAACATGGCAGAAAGATAAGAAGAGGGGAATACTATAATGCCTGGCTATAAATAATAGAAAAAGGACAGACGATGCCCGAGAGGCAGGGAAATATCATTGCATCTAAAAAAATCCATAGTACCTAATGAGAGAGTTTCTGAGTAGAAAGAACCATATAATAGTGTCTGCCAGGATACAAACCCAAGTTATCTAAATGCAGATGTACCAGTAAGACTATAATAGGAGCCTGCTGGTTAGGAAGAGAGTATTTGACACAGTCTTGACTGTGATGAGAGAACAGATTCCAGGATGCTTTGGTTTGGAAAGAACAGTTATCTGCAGCCAGCGGACTGGTTTTCCGCTCCAGGGATCTGTTGGGTGGCATCTGCAGATTGGATCTTAGATTAATTTGCACTAGTTCCAGGGGGTGGACTGCACCACTCATCTTCAGAGAGAAACCCTCTGAATCCCCACATCCATAGAGGCGGCTGGTTTTCATGGATATTGAGAGCTGCTACAATGACCCTCAGTGCTGTGAATGAGAAAAATCTGCTTGTACCAGCATAGGCAGCAATGAAAAACCCCAAATGGCTGCTAGCCTGGATGTTCCAGATGTCAGAGAGCTGGGGACTGAACCAAGAGTCTGTACCTATCAGTGAGTCATGATTTCATCAATCGGAACATCGCCTTCCCGCTGCAGCCAAGGTAATAGCGCTTAAAGTGTTCTGGGTCGCAGCTCTGGGAAATAAGTTTCTAAATAGTGAGCTAGGCCGCTGAGGGGGGCACATTTTTAGTACCGCGCGGGGGGGTGGGTGGGAACCCTTTGTTTGGTTGCTTTCCCTGGGGAAGAGCAGCCAATCAGGGCTGCTATAGGAAGCAGGCTGAGCTCTCCCTCGTCCCCTCAAAAACCAACATCATTCCTCAGAGAAGGGAGAAAGGAGCAGGCTCCACTCCCTCTTGTGAGCAATGGGGACAGGATGGTTCTCTTGCTCCTCCCTCTTCCTCCTGGTAACACTCAGCTTGGGAAGTGGAATAGGGGACCCGGCTGCAGTTCACCATCCTCTCCCAGGCCTGGCGGGGGAGAAAAAAACCCAGCAGCTGCAGGCGGAGCAGAGACAATGGTGGGGAGGAGCAAAATTGATTGCTAGGCAGGGCTGTGGGCAGACAGACACCCCTCCCCTCCCCACCACATTTTTTTCAGACCACTCAAGCGCTGGTAGCAGTTTGAAGTCTGCATCCTTTGCCACTTTGTCTGCACTAGAGAACTGCATCTCAGCAAACTGTAGTAGAGTGACTGAACCAATGTAAGTCGCAATAGTGCTTAAGTCCACACTGGGCAGCACACAGCACCGTGAATCCACACCCAGTGCAGGTTGCCGGGCCTGTGGAGTGTTGCACTCGTCCCATAGCAAGGTATGATGTCTGTCTGCACCAGTTCACATTTCTGGTTTGTTCAATTGCTTGAGCTGAATGTCTCGTGTGAGGGTCAGCACATGCTCCAGGAGGGGCAGAGACTATGCAGTGCTACCCCTTCACTCTACCCATGCAGATGCCACAGCAATGGACTAGGCTGCCTCCTGAGAGGGAAGTGGATTTGATCCCATAGTTCTTTGCCATCTCTAACTGCTAGGATCATACTGGAACCCATTTGTATGTGAAAAGACACATGCAGCTGATGTCACATAGGGCTGCTTACCTGAGGCTGAGAAGGGCTGGCAGTGAAGTTAAAGGCTTTGTCTGTCCTAAAAAAGAAAGAGATCAGTAAGGTGAAGACTTTCTAAAGCTCACAGCATAAATGCTCAAACACACACACAGCATCTTCAGGGAACTGCTCTTCAAAGCTGCATTCATGAAGCACAGGGAGACATTAAGGCTGTGAGCTAAGCATTAGTGGGGGACTTACACTTCTATATTTGTAAGAAGGGCTCTTTTCAAACTAGTCCTACTTGCTTTAAGCACTGGGAGAGAGAGTCAGGCCCTTCGTGCTGGGACAGGGTAGTACATGGAGCTGATCTGGAACTGGAATTTCTATTCAGAGGGAAAGTCCAATATTTAACAAAAAAAAAAAAATGAAATCAGAATAAAGAGCTGAAATTTCACAAAGTTCCTGTAAAATGAACTGTTCAATTTAAAAAAAAAAATCTATATTTTTTCATACTTTATTTTGAATTATTTATTTTATATTATACTGTGATTTATAAAATACATTTAGAAACAGACAGTTTGAAATGGAAAAATCGAAGTGTTCCATTCCAATAAAGTTAACTCTTATTAACATGCTTTGATTTAGGGTGGGACCAGATGTCCTGTTTTTATAGGGACAGTCCCGATATTTGGGGCTTAGTATTATATAGGCGCCTATTACCCCCCACCCCCCTCTCTCGATTTTTCATACTTGCTGTCTGGTCACCCTACTTTGATTCAATTTCCCTCCCCCCCAAAAAAAGGTTGTTGAAAACACATTCCTGCTGAATATTTCGAATGCGACAAATTGGCATTGTCCAATGGAAAAAGCAATGCCAAAAACATTTCAACCAGCTTTAGTGGTGCATGGAAAAAGTGATCAGCAGGAGGGGAGCAGAGGGGATCTCAGTGCTGCTTGATCATGAGATGCTGCTGCGTAGCTATGGTATTGGTCCTGCCTAGTTCCAGAATAAGGCCTCAGAGGAGTTTGCTACACTAACTGCCTTATAGAATTATAGAAGATTAGGGTTGGAAGAGACCTCAGGAAGTCATCTAGTCCAACCCCCTGCTCAAAGGAGGACCAACACCAACTAAATCATCCCAGCCAGGGCTTTGTCAAGTCAGGCCTCAAAAACCTCTAAGGATGGAGATTCCACCACCTCTGTAGGTAACCCATTCCAGTGCTTCACCACCCTCCTAGTGAAATAGTGTTTCCTAATATCCAACCTAGACCTCCCCCACTGCAACTTGAGACCATTACTCCTTGTTCTGTCATCTGCCACCACTGAGCCTAGCTCCATCCTCTTTGGAACCCCCCCGTGAGGTAGTTGAAGGCTGCTATCAAATCCCCCCTCACTCTTCTCTTCTGCTGACTAAATAACCCCAGTTCCCTCATATTGGCCTGGGGAGGATCACACTTAAGAACATGGTGTGAGGTGAGGTGATGAGTCATCCCTGAACTAAAGCCTGATTAAGCCACATGCAGTGATGAGTCATTCTATTGTAGGCCTCAGACAATCTACAAACCAGGAGCTGGTTTACCTCTCAGAGCCGGTATAGAAGCCTCACAGGAGAAGCAACACCTCAGTTTGCCCAACATCATTTTGTGGCTAGAAGTCTCCCCTGCCTGATAGTGATGATAGACTCCACAGGCCTTAGCCTGCTCTGACTCCAGCCTTGTTCCCAGCCCTGCTCCATCCCTGCTCCTGCTTTGTTCCAAACCTGCTCTTGACTCCTGACTCCAGCTCAGACCTTTGGCTGTATACAGTTCTTGGCCCAGCTGCCACTGCACTGACAACTAGACAGGACTGCCACTGCTCCAACCATTAGGCATGGCCCTCTATATCTTGGTTTCTAACAGTTTGAGCAGCCTGACCTGTCAGGCCCAGTGGCCAAGATGGATTGTTTATGCCTGCAGGTGTCCCCAACAGTCAAAATGAAATCTCCAGGCATGCCCTCCAGAACCAAGTGGCCAGCTACAATGGGAAAATGCCTTCCTGCACTCACAGATCCCAGTGGTGCCACGTCCTTCCACACCATAAGCTGTGGTCTAAGATCCTTCTACCAAAGAGATTTGGTGGGAACCATTAGAAGTTTTGGGGGTTTCTCAATCAATGTCACTGCTGTTCCTGTTGTGCCCAGATATGTACCCAAATAACCAAAGTAAGGTAGGGCTCATCATCAGCTTACTGGCAGGCAAAGCACTGGATTAGGCATCGCCACTCCTGGAGCAGAGAGACCCGATTCTCCACAACTTTGATGAATTGGTTAGTGATTTTTTTATGTATGTTTAATGACCCAAACCATGCCTGCTCCACTGAAGTTGCCCTGCAGTTACTCAAACAAGGCCCCCGACCCATCACAGCTTACTTAACCCACCTGTTTCTGACACCAAAGTCCTTTCTATGCCAATAATAGCTTTCACCACTAATTCCATCCATCCGTACCACTAATTTCCCGTGGCCCTGCGGCTTCTTATTTGGTTCAACATCTCCACTGCATCCGAGAGGAATTAAAATCACACAAACTCAGCCAAGGAGGACTACAAATGATATGCTGAAATCCGTTGACAGGACCCTCCCATGGTGGTTGGAAACAAGGTATGGCTCTCAACTCAACACATGGATACCTCCCAACCCTCAAAGAAACTAGACCACCATTATCTTGGCCCATTCCAGACCATTCAACAGATCAAGATGGTGGCCTTCAAGCTCCAGTTACCCCATACTATGAAGATACAGCTGGTATGTTTGCTTATTGAATAAATATGTGGATAACTCCTTTCCCAGATGCAAAAAACAACCTCCACCCCTCCTGTCACAGTTCAGGGGAAGGAAGAATACTAGGTGGAACAGATCCTAGATTTTAAGCTCCTCCAAGGATAAAGCATGTACCTCATGGACTGGAAACAGTATGGCTCAGCCGACCATTTGTGGGAACTGGCTAGTAACATGCATGCACCCGACCTCTTTCAGGAATTCTATTGATTGTCTCCAGAAAAGCTGGGCCCAAGGATGTTGGGGAAGCATCCTTGATGGGGAGGTGATGTGAGGAGTTAGAGCCTAATTAAGCCACATGCAGTGATAAGTCATTTCTGTGATAGGCTCCAGCCAATTTACAAGCCAGGAGCTGGTCTAGTGGCTCTCAGGGTAGGTATATAAGTCTCACAGGAGAAACAGCGTCATCATCACGTCATAGCTTGATCTCTCCCCTGCCTGGTAATGGCGACAAACTTCACAGGCTTAGCCTGCTCCATCCCTGTTCTTGCTCCAGCCCTGTTCCTAGCCCGGCTCCTCCTTTGTTCCAAACCTGCTCTTGACTCTGGCTTTGACCTCTGGCTCCAGTTCCTGGCCCGGCTGCCACAGCACCAACCACTAGGCTTGACCCTCTACATCTCAGTTTCTAATATTTGGCAGCTTAGTTGGAGAATCGCATCAGCAAAAGTTTTCAGATGTTGGCGACTGTGCAACAAGTGTTTCTGCGAGTTCTCCAGCTCTTGGGTTAGAAATACTGTGGGACTAGCCTCCTTAATGTGTGCATTGTTTAAGCACACAGGAAGGACACTGTTTGGTTCTAGGACTGATTTCATTTTCTCCTGCTCATTCAGAATCCCAGCATAATACAAGGCAATATGCAGTGTTAATCAAAAGGCTAAGAATTCATTTCCATTCAGTCTAAGAGCAAGCATGAGTGCACGCACATGAGCATGATAGATATGCACTTTTCAAGTGTTGCGTTTTAGTCCAGAAATTAAAGGGTTAATTATCTCACTGTGTATGCAGATGGGCTGACATGCAGTTCAAGTGAGCTACTGTAGTCCCTTTAAAGAAGTGTCTGGGGAGAGGAAAAGGTGGCACAAGGTTGGTGCTAATGTTTTGGGTGGCATTATCTGTGTTTAAGTTTGGATATGGAGCAGCTAAAGTGCTGTTCTGTATCATAGTTTTAATCTAGATCAATCCTTGGAAATTTTAATAAAGTTAACAATTCTGTTGAGCAATCAAAGTGGATTTGAGCAAAGCTTTGGAATTCTGTAGATTCTGCCCTGGCAGAGGATATATTCAATTATCTAGATCATCTGTCCTATTTCAAACCGTGATCTGTTTATTCTGTAGAATTTGGGAATCAGAGGCCACAGGAACCCAACTGTTCACAGCTTTTTCATGGAAAATAGAGGAACAGGATTATCCTGGATTATTTTGTGTGAACAATATCACTGACTTTTCTCAGAACCTGTCCACTTAAATGGCAGAGTAAAATTTAGGGCGTGTGTGTGTGTGTGTGTGTGTGTGTGTGTGTAAGTATTTGAGAGGAAATAAACATTTTGAAGAGCAACTTAGAGAGTTAAGAGAAATGTGCATTTTCCTTCCTCTTCATCGGTACTGAAGTATTTTATATTCCCTGGTCTACAGATTGAGAAACTGAGGCACACACAGGGGATGTGACAAGCGCACAGCAAATCAGTGGCAGAACCAGATGAGAGCTCATGATTGCCTGACTCCCCACTATGTGCCCGCCTCCAGGCTATGCTGGCCCCAGTATTCGCAGTCAGCCAGGTTCCCAGCTCTTTGTCCTATGGCCACAGCACAGTGGGATGACAGACAAACCGGATGCAGCGTTTGGAGCCGCAGAGGTTCAGGCTGTGAGTGAGAGGACAGAAGAACTTGTACTCCTGGGAGGAGCCCCCTCTCACCACCACACAGAGGTTGCTTGGCTTAGCTAGCCCACAGCCAGTCTCATCTTGGCCATGCAGCCAGGGCCTGACTTGGCCCTGGCTCCCCTCCTCCTTTTCCCCAGGCCATTGCAGGCAGGGCCGGCTCTGGTTTTTTGGCCGCCCCAAGCAAAAAAAAAAAAACCTACGGCGTGGCTGGAGCGCAGGTGCAGGGGGACCGGACCGGCTGGTGGGGGGAGGGAGAGGGAGCGGGCAGGAGAGAGAGAGAGAGAAGGGGGCGGCCAGGGCTACAGCAGGGGCGCTGCCACGCGGCCCCTCACGCTGCGCCGCCTCCTGCCGCCTGCCATGAGGGCTCCGCTCCGTTCGGCGGGGAGGGAAGGAAGAGGACTGCCCTGCAGAGTGCTCTGGTTCTCCACGCCGCTGCCCCCTACAGGGCGGCTGGAGCGGAACAAGAACAAAAAAAATAAAATAAAATAAAATAAAGCAGTCGTGTCACCCAAGGATTGGGTGGAATGCCGCCTCAAACAATCTGCCGCCCCAAGCACCAGCTTGCTCAGCTGGTGCCTGGAGCCGGCCCTGATTGCAGGGCACATTTCCAGACACAAAAGGATCCTTCTCACACACCCAGCTTTGAAGCTTCCCCCACAGCTCACCCGGGGAGCCCCCATGCCACAAAAGAGTAGCAAGGAGAGCCCGCCGCATTTTCTGTTAGTGACCCCTCCCCCAATAAACAGTCCCAGCAGGCTCCCCGCATTTGGCCTTGCATCTCCCTCCCCCCGCATCAGCCCATCTGAGAGCATCTCTGACAGCAGCAGTGCTGAAAATAATCCTAGCCTAAATTGTCCCCCCCCTGCAGACATACTCATGGAGGGGCCAAGAAACTGACACAGCTTACCTTCGTGGGAGTGAGGACTTCCCCCATAACCCCAGCCTACAGAAGAAAGCAGGGTAGCTGGTACACAAACCCCACAGATCTCAGAGCTCCATGGGGACACAAAGCCATCTGCATAGAAGTCCTCTGGTTCTATGCCACCTCTCTGCCAGCACTGGTTCATCGGAGCTGCTCTGCCGGGGATTCCCTCGTGGAGCAGAGCCCCTGACTTTCCATTGGAACCATGCCACCTCTGGCTGTCCCAGCAAGTGTCAGAGAAAGATATGCTTCCTTCCCATTGCCTATCCCATTTCCACTCAGATCCCCGTAGACCGACAGGAATCTTGCTCAGGAAGATGCAGGGAACCCTGCTACCAAAGCAGCTGATGCTTTCCCACCCCATACACATTGGAAGGAACTCCCCTCTGAGCACTGATCCCAAGGATACGAACTGACTCCCTATTTCTTTTGAGAAATAAATGCGCAGGCTCCTGATGGCCTGGGTGCTCTAGCTGAGCACTCTGCCAATCAGCACCTACTGCACAATGACAAACTCCAAGCTCAATTTAAACTAAAGAAAAAATAGTGCAGAAGGTCACGAGTCAGACTGGGGATGGATTTCGGTAGAGGACAGGAGAATGTTATGCTCAGGTTTCAATAGAAGTAACAGACCTCATGCTTCAGGGCCCCAGGTCATTGGTGCAGCAGTCAGGAAGGAATCCCCTATCCACACAACAGTGCATAGCTATTGAGGTGAATTATGGGCAGATTTCACCTTACTCTGAATCAGGTGTTGGCCACTGCTGGGAATTGAATATTGGTCAAATGGACCCCTAGTCGTCTCTGGTGTGGCACCTCCATTGCCACCCTGAGAGGAGGTGTGTGCATCTTGTGCTGCATCAGGCAGGCAAGGAGTTAATTCCCTTCAAAGAGAGCCTGACAGAAGGCATGCCCTACCTGGGGGCTCTAACTTAGTCCACTCGCTGGAGAGAAGAGTTCCACCTAATCTCATCAGGCCAGCTATTTAAGCAGGAAGAGGGAGTAACTTGGGGGGCTCCTAGAAGGAAGGAGGAAGTGACCTGTCCCTTTCCTTCTAGTCCAAAGAGGCAACAGAACAGGGCTGCTCCAAGCCGCAACCCTAGGCCTGGCCAGTGGGCCTGAAGTCACTGGGAGGCTGACTTCCTCCTGTCTGAGGAATGGGTTTCTCCTTACCCTGAAAGCCAGGGGACCACCTTCAGACCAAGCCCATCCAGGAGGCAGAGTCTTTCATAAAAGTGAGGATGGTGCTTCATTCCTGTAGCCCAGGGAGACAGAGCCCTAAGGCATGGTGATCCTGAGGAACGACCCGACCCACGAGATAAATGGTCTCAGCTGAGAGTCTCTGGTCCCTTGCAGCTGGAAGTGAGCCTACCTGGGGAACCACACTCAGGAAAGCTTTAGTCTAAAACAGCAAGAGCGGGGAGGCTAGTGCCTTAGATTTTTCCCCCCGTTCAGTGCCACCCATAAAAAAAAGTTTCTCATCTCATGTGTTCTCCTAGGATGTGAAGAAAGCGTAATTGAAGGCACTATCCTTGTATCTACCTAGATGTGAGTGGGAGCAGTTTCCACCCTGTACGAGTGCGTGCACACACACACACACACACACACACACACACACCAATCCCACTTGCACACGTTCACAAATCCTGCTTACGTGAGTTGGAAGCTCTTGAGCCTTGTGACCAGCAGCTCATACTCAATATCAAACAGTGCCATGGAAGCCACATCTACAAATATGATCTGCTCAGAGGGTCCCATCTCAGGTGTGGGTTCCGAAGGGCAGAGTGTACGGCTCACTTCCTGGTAGTTGTAGGTCCTTTGGTAACTACAGCAGACAAAAGGAAAAAAAGCCAACAGCCACCAAATAAAATGGAACAGAAAAATGCCTTCCTTCTATTCTAGCAGAGATAGACAGACCCGGGATGACAGCAGTGGCTTCAGAACCTCAGGCTGTACAAGGCCATTTCCCTGGAACTCCGCTGCAGTGCGAGTCTGCCTCAGCAAGGAGAATTGAATGGGGATTAGCATTTGGAAGCTTAACCCCAGATTGCTATGAGTCAGTTATAATATAATATATGGAGATATACCTATCTCATGGAGCTGGAAGGGTCCTTGAAAGGTCATTAAGTCCAGTCCCCTGCCTTCACTAGCAGGACCAAGAACTGATTTTGCCCCAGATCCTTAAATGGCTCCCCTCAAGGATTGAACTCATAATCCTGGGTTTAGCAGGCCAATGCTCAAACCACTGAGCTATCCCTCCCCCCTTGGGAACTAGTTTGGTGGTGGAGGCACACATGCCTATCTATTGTGTGCTGCAGCATCATGTGGTCGAGGTGTGCTGGAGGTCAATGGTTAGGAACAATTCCAGTTCCTGAGTTGTGCAAGTTCTAGTGATGGGATGCATGTACCAGTTATAGTTCCCTCCTCTCACAGTTTATCAACTAGATGCTCTGCAGGACTTGGTGGATCACAGAGGCAGGTTCACCAACCATTGTTGGGACAAGTCCACACTGAGGGGATATTCAGAAATTCACCTCTATTTGCAAAATGCAATACAGAAATGTTCCCTCCTCCAACTGTAGTGACTTATTCTGGTGTCCCAGCCTACCATCTGCTCCCCTGGCTCATGAAGCCAGATACAGTAAAATCTTGACAAGAGCCAAGGACTATTTAACTACACCCCTCCAAGTAGCTGTAAAACAGGTGTGGTGTGTGTATCTCACAGATTGAAATGCCTGAGGACATAGCTTGATGCTTTTGAGAAGTGTCTCCCCTGTATTTTCTCAGCATGTCGTATTTTGCACAGCATTTGAGGGATGGGGGGGGGAGAAGAGCATGCTGGTGAATAAGAAGAGGAAGTGCAAAGGCTATCTGCCAACTGTGAGCCGCCCATAGCATGGCCAGTTGGCAGTGTGGCCAACCACAGGAGAGCCAGGGGCCAGGATGCTCTGCACATACACTTTGAAAACAGGGCATTGCTAAGTTGAATCAATCTGTTCAATTTACCTTGCCAATGGAAAATGTCAATCATTTTGACCAAGAGAAAATTCACAAGTTGGATGCCAGCAATTCTGAGTCCATGGGAAACTTAAACAAGCCACCGCACCAAGTATTCCTAGACTTACAGTAAAATGGTGAGATTTAGCAACTGGGGAAGGAGGGACAACCTGCTTGTTACAAACTGCAAAGAGAATCTCTGCCACTTACAGGCCTCGAAAAATCAGAGGGACTTGCCATGACAGGACCCCCTTCTGCTGACGAACTACAAACAGGATGGGATACTGCAGGTCCTCAGAGTCACTCTTTACATACACCCGCACTGCATCCACCTGTGGGAAGACAGATGGAAAGTCAAGTGTTAGTGGAAACTACACAACATGCTGCCCCAGTCCCTTCACTCCCTTGTTCTGTTACTCCCTGGCAGCACGCAGGGATTTGGCAGAAGATACAGCTTGCTGTTTCCTCACCCAGCGGCAGAGGGGAGCGTTTGTAGGGGTCCCAGCAGAGGTAGGTTTTAAGAAGGGAGAAGGTGGCAGAATCACAAAGTTTGATGGGGAGTTTTCCCTGGGTTTCCCCACACATAGGGGGTGGCATGGGAGAAGCACACAAGTGCTTGAGGGAGGAATGACTAGTTAAGGCGGGTGTCATTGGCAAAGCAAAGGCAGGGGTCTCAGCGAGTTAGATTCAGAGGTCGGCCCGGACAATAATGCTCCAGAAATAGCCAGCACCTCTTATGAGCCATCATCTCATCAATGAACAGTGCCTAGTCACTACTGCCAGTTTGAAAGTGTTACACCAAGTACCAGACTGACCAGTCAGGTCTGCACCATCCCCAAACATCCCCCAGGGCCCTGATTACAGTGCCAACCCCACTCCTGAGCAGGAGAGGGGGAGGAGGGAGAGCAGGCTGTGATTGACAGATTTCCCCCAGAGCCAGAGAAAGAGACTCAAACTCCCAGAGCCTCAAGCCCAAACTGACTCTTGAACCCTCAATGGGCCAAAATAGGACTGTAAGTCTCACAGAGAAGCAAAATAGCCTAGCTGTGGGGAAGTGATTTTGCCAGTAAGATGACAGTGGCAGAACCAGATTGACCTCAGTTTCCTGAATCCCAGTGCTTGTAACACAAGACCTGCCTGTCTCCTAGAGATCACGTTGGGGCAGGGGTAAGGGGCATTCTCTCTATATATAGACACCTGGCCACATCCAATAGTGATTTGCCTAGCAGGGATGAGGATGAAACCCCACTCTCCTGGATACCAGTCCAATCCTTACCCATGGGATCATCCTTTTTCTTCCTGCAGGCAGAGCCAGCTCTAGGCACCAGCAAACCAAGCATGTGCTTGGGGCGGCACATTTTCAGGGGCAGCATTCCATTTTTTTTTTTTTGTGTGTGGCTTCGGGCGGCAAAAGCCTAGCGCCGGCCCTGGTAGCAGCAGTGCATCGTGCGCGGGGGGAACCCTGGGGGCGCTACGGTTTGCGCCGCAGGGAAGCAGCACCCGCACCTCGTGGCTGGGCTGGGCAGGCTCTGAGCAGGGGACACTTGGGCTGGGGACCGCCCCACGGGGCGCACGGAGCCACCTGCAGGCGCCGCAGGGCGGCTGCCCTCCAGTGCCGCAGCCGGGGCTGGGCAAAGCAGCCCAAGCTGCCCAGGAACTGCGGCAGGGCAGCCAGAAGCAGCAGCAGGGCCATTGAGGGTGGGACCCTGCCGTGCAGGTTCCGCGTCCTGCTCTCCGGGGTTCCGCTCCCTCTGGGGCTACCCTGCAACATTTTTTTGCTTGGGGTGGCAAAAAACCTAAACCCGGCCCTGCCTGCAGGCCCCCGTCTCATGCACTAACTACACACAATCGCTGTGATGGAATTCAGTCACATACAGCCAGGGTCAGATTATGACATTCTGAGGCCCTAAGCTATGTCAAGAGGCCCAATACCATTAAAAAAAAAAAAAAAAAAAAAAAAAAAAAAAAAAAAAGAATTTATTATTTTCAGAGAAAGGATTGAATTTATAAACATGAAAGCTTTATATTTGCATATATACAAGGTGAAGTTGTAAAAATAGAATAATAATCTTAATTTTCAGCATCCCTCTCTGTAACGATGACATCATGACAAAAATAAATTTTAGACAAATTCCTTTGGACTAATTGCATATGTAAGTAAAGTAGAAGTAAACAATACAATATAAAATGTACAAAATAAAAAAAATACAGTAAATAATACAATTTACTAGACGAATTCTCAGGAAATTTCTCTTCTCTGTTAGGGCATCTAAATTGTGGAATTCCTTGTCTGAATGCACAGTGATATTCTTAGAGAATATATAAATGGCAATACGGGATACAAGAAGCAATAGAAGATATAGGATGCAGATAACCCACAAGCTTAAAGCTCAACTATTAGTCAAATTGATATAAATTAGGGCTGTCGATTAATCACAGTTAACTCACGTGATTAACTCAAAAATTAATCACGATTTAAAAAATTAATCACAATTAATCGCACTGTTAAACAATAGAATACCAATTGGAATTTATTAAATATTTTTGGATTTTTTTTCTACATTTTCAAATATATTAATTTCTATTAGGAACACAGAATACAAAGTGTACAGTGCTCACTTTATAGTATCATTTTTATTATAAATATTTGCACTGTAAAAATGATAAACAAAAGAAATAGTATTTTTAAATTCACCTCATACAAGTATTGTACTGCAATCTCTTTATCATGAAAGTGTAACTTACAAATGCAGATTTTTTTTGTTACATTACTACACTCAAAAACAAAACAACGTAAAACGTTAGAGCCTACAAGTCCAATCAGTTCTACTTCTTCTTCAGCCAATCGCTAAGACAAACAAGTTTGTTTACATTTATGGGAGATACTGCTTCTTATTTACAGTGTCACCTGAAAGTGAGAACAGGCGTTCACATGGCACTTTTGTAGCTGGCATTGTAAGGTATTAACGTGCCAGATATGCTAAATATTCATATGCCCCTTCATGCTTCGACCACCATTCCAGAAGACATGCTGATGATGCTCGTTAAAAAAATAATGCATTAATCAAATTTGTGACTGAACTCCTTGGGAGGAGAACTGTATGTCTCCTGTTCTGTTTTACCCGCATTCTGCAATATATTTCATGTTATAGCAGTCTTGGATGATGACCCAGCATGTTTGTTTTAAGAACACTTTCACGGCAGATTTGACAAAATGCAAAGAAGGTACCAATGTGAGATTTCTAAAAATAGGTACAGCACTTGAGCCAAGGTTTAAGAATCTGAAGTGCCATCAGAGGTGGGAATGGGCCAGTAAGGGTCAGTACGGTGTACCAGTAAGAAGTGGCTGCCAGTACCAGCCCGTACACAGCTGACATTAAAGCGGTGCTGCAGCAATGCTTTAATGTCACTGGCCATTCCCCCCCCCCCCCCCCGTTGGCAGCCCTGCTGGCCACCAATGGGGGGGGCAAAAGGGGCAGCTGCCCCAAGTCCTGTCGATTTAAAAGGGCCCGGGGCTCCCAGCCACCACGGCAGCAGCCGGAGCCCCAGACCCTTTAAATCACCACCAGAGCCCCAGGCGGCGTGGGCCAGGCACCACGGAAGGGCTGGCTGGGGGAGGCTGACCCCCAGCCCCACCTCTTCTGCCCGAGACCCCGCCCCTGTACCAGTAAGTCTTTTATGTTACTTTCACCCCTGAATGCCATCCAAAATCTGAGAGGGACTGGGTGTGAAGCATGCTTTCAGAAGTCTTAAAAGAGCAACACTCCGATGCGGAAACTACAGAACCCGAACCACCAAAAAAGAAAATCAACCTTCTACTGGTGGCATTGGACTCAGATGATGAAAATGAACATGCGTTGATCCGCACTGCTTTGGGTCGTTATCGAGTAGAACCTGTCATCAGCCTGGACGCATGTCCTGTGGAATGGTGGTTGAAGCATGAAGGGACATATGAATCTTTAGCGCATCTGGCATGTAAATATCTTGCGACCCCTGCTACCACAATGACATGCGAACATCTGTTCTCACTTTCAGACGACATTGTAAACAAGAAGCAGGCAGCATTATCTCCTGCAAATTGTAACCAAACTTGTTAGTCTGAGCAATTGGCTGAAGTAGGACTGAGTGGACTTGTAGGCTCTAAAGTTTTACATTGTTTTATTTTTGAATGCAGTTATTTTTGTACATAATTCTACATTTGTAAGTTCAACTTTCATGATAAAGAGATTGCACTACAGTACTTGTATGAGGTGAATTGAAAAATATGATTTATTTTATTTTTTACAGTGCAAATATTTGTAATCAAAAATAAATATAAAGTGAGCATGGTAAACTTTGTATTCTGTGTTGTAATTGAAATCAATATATTTGAAAATGTAGAAAACATCCAAAATATTTAAATAAATGGTATTCTATTATTGTTTAACAGCATGATTAATCATGCAATTAATTTTATTAATCGCTTGACAGCCCTAATATGAATTACACCCAGGTAATAAGCAAACCATCAGAAAATTGTATGCAGGTTGTATTTTTCCAATAAATTTGTTTTGTTTTTATAGAAGGTTATGATGAATTACCTAATATTGGTACTAAAATTAGTAGCAGAAAGTTTTTACTGAAACCAGTAAAAAAATTGTACATTATATATATATATATACATATATATATATATATATATATACACACACACACACACATATACACACACACACACACACACCAACACCAACAAATAATTTTATATATATTTAAAATTATATATATATAAAATTATTTGTTTATATATGTATGCCAAAAACCTGTGTTATTTTACCAGGATATTTCTGTGAAAGTTAGTGCTATTTTGTCTCTGTTCTCACAGGAAAACAAGAGAGGATATATAATTTTTTTACATCATGAGTGAGGAAAATTATCCTTCTTTTCATAAATGAAAAAACTTTTGATTAATTTTGTTAGTTTATCCAGATTATATATAAAGTAGATTTACAAATGTTTATTCCAATTTAATTTTCGCTACAAAACAATGAATTGTTGGGATTTTTCTTCTGCCATACTATAAAAATACAATGTATTATGCATAGGATATGTGATTTATAAGTCTATATAAGAATTTTTACATAACATACTACCTATAATAAAATATTATCTTACACGTTCCAAACCTGCCGAGCAGAAAATCCCAGTCTTTTTTCTAGGCAGACATCTCTCTTTGCATTCGCTTCCCTATCCTCTGTCTCCCCCAGGACCACTAATTAATCTTGAGTAAACACCTTGGACACACGGAGTGACAACAAGCTATATGCGCAAAAAGAAAGAAATAATTTACCAGAAAAAAAAGACTGGTAATCTCTAGACAGGCATTGAGAAAGTGAGAAAAACTAGCCTATATTCAAGCAAATATATTGAATATTCTAGGCTTTAATAGCCTATAAATCATATATGCACATAGTTTGAAATAACTTGCTCAGCAAGTACTCAGAATACTTTGATATATATGTATATCTTCCTTCACTTCTCTCAAAACCCTCTATTTATCCTTTCATCATCACTCTCCGATATTTACTGTGAAGGTTCCCGAAACTGACAGAGGGAAGCCATCACAAATTTATCCTCCTCAAGATCCATTCGACCCAAGTCCATAAGACGATCACCTGCAAACACAATCATGTGAAGCATGGATAGTTCATGAAACAGCAAGTGGCGTGCGCACTAAAATACACAGTTGTACGCATGTACAAATCAAAAGAAGAAAGAACACTAACATACGAGTATGAGCTTGGCAGGATTGCTTCACAACACTGGCATCTCCGACCTCACATTTCCCCCCGATTTTATCGGCAGTGTAATTATTTATTTATTTAAATAAATTATGAAGGCGTGGTCAGAATTTTACCAGTAGCTGGCCAACAAAACGCTACCTTAGCAGCTTAGACTGATAGCAGACTTATTCATAGAAATACTAATTTTACAAGTGCAATTATCGTTTTTAATCTCAGTCCTGGCCTCCTGCCTGTCAATAATGAACAATTAGTGAAGGGTTAGGGTAGGATAAGGGTATTGGTGTATCCAGATGTGTATGTTTTTGTCATATTTGAATGAAAATATTTATATAGAAGATTCTCTCTCTTTTTCCCATATCTCCTTTATTTCTCAACCGATTTTGATAAAACTTGAAATGGAGTCAGTCAGTTTTTTCTTTTTCAGAGGCCCCTCATATTGCGAGGCCCTAAGCTGTAGCTTAGTTATCTTATACCTTAATCCAGCCCTGCATACAGCTATTTGCCAGGCCAACTCAGCTGAGCCTCTCACGGGGCTCTGGGGAGGTCAGTTTTCAGATAGCGTAGCCAAGCACAAAGATTTTGTCTAAATGTAACAAGATGCAGGGTGGATAAGGGTTGATTCTACTATATGGAGGGACCGGAATTCTATTGCGGGCTCTACCATGATGACCTTTTGAAATCTCTGTTGTCCTTATTTGTCCCATATGTATAACGGGTTATTGATACTTGCTTCTCCTAGGTCAAAGGGTATTTTTTTTCAAAAGAAGATGTCAGCATAACCTACTGAGTGTTTTGTGTTCCCCTGTAATGGCTGGCCAATGTAGGAGGAGAAGAGACTACTGTTGCTGACAAGTAAAAGAAATTACTACTTTAGCTCCAGGGGCTGAGGTGAGTGCTGTGGTATGGAAGGCACTGGATTCAAACCTTGCTTTGAGAAGCATTTTGCCTGGCCCTGCTCATGTTTGCTGGGAACCTGGTGCAAAGTTCTTTTAAGAAGCTGCATGAAGTGCTGACACAAGTTAGTGAACATTAGGTGATAGTGATCAAAGTTTTTGAAATAATAGTTAACCAAGCACAGCCTGTTCCAACTTGAAAATCCCTCAGGATTTAGCCACCAGGACAACAACAGGCCCCTCAGCCATACTTCATCTTTCTATACCTAAGAGCTAGACCTGTAAAAAGTGCCCACCCCATAATGGCAATAGTAGGGTTACCATATTTCAACAAGCAAAAAAGAGGACGGGAGAAGCCCCGCCCTAGCCCCGCCCCTGCCCCTCCCACTTCCCGCCCCCCCAGAACCCCCAACCCTCCCCCCGTTCCTTGTCCCCTGACTGCCCCCTCCTGGGACCCCTGCCCCTAACTGCCCCCCGGGACTCCACTCCCTATCTAAGCCTCCTTGCCTCTTGTCCCCTGACTGCCCCAACCCTTATCCACACCCCCACCCCCAGACAGACCCCTGGGACTCCCACGCCCCATCCAACCACTCCCCACCCCCTGACAGCCCCCCCCAGAACTCCCAACCCATCTAAACCCCTCTGCTCCCTGTCCCCTGACTGCTCCGATCCCTCTCCACACTCCTGCTCCCTGACAGCCCCCCCAGAACTCCCAACCCATCTAAACCCCTCTGCTCCCTGTCCCCTGACTGCTCCGATCCCTCTCCACACTCCTGCCCCCTGACAGCCCCCCCAGAACTCCCAACCCATCTAAACCCCTCTGCTCCCTGTCCCCTGACTGCTCCGATCCCTCTCCCCACTCCTGCCCCCTGACAGCTCCCCCCCAGAACTCCCAGCCCCCTACCCCCCGCTCCTTGTCCCCTGACTGCCCCCTCCTGGGACCCCTGCTCCTAACTGCCCTCCAGAACCCCACCCCCTACCTAAGACTCCCTGTTCCTTGTCCCCTAACTGCCCCCTCCTAAGACCCCCCCCAACTGCCCCCCAGGACCCTACCCCCTACCTGTACCCTGACTGCCCAAAACTTTCTCCACTCCCCTCCAAAAGCCCCCCCCCCGTTTCTTGACTGCCCCATCCAGAACCTCCCTGTCCCTTCTCCTGCCCCCCCTTACCCTGCTGCTCAGAACAGGGTGTTGGGCTCTGTGCCAGCCGGACACATGGCTGAGCTCCCCAGCACAACAAAACCCGGTCCCTGGCCCTGCACAGGGTTGCCGGAGCGGGCTGCAGGAGGAGGAGCTGCCGGCCGGCTCAGAATGCAGGGATGGGGGGGTGGGAGGAGGAAGCTGCTCCGGAGTCCAGCCCGGGACTTTCCTGCAGCCCTCCCAGCCGCTCGCTCTGCCGGGGGAGGGGGAAATCCCGGACATTGTGAGTGCTTTACAAATTCCCCCCGGACGCTATTTTTAGCACACAAAAGGAGGACATGTCCGGGTAAATCCGGACGAATGGTAACCCTAGGCAATAGCATACCCAATAGCAGGGCACCGAAGGACAGGGAGACTGAGATAATGGCCTGCACTTTAGTTCAAGTCTTTACAGATCATGCCCAAAACACAGGTTTACAACTGCATGTAAACGGTGGTGTGCAAGTTAAAGCGCAATTATACTTGAGAAGACTTGTGTCACATTTATTCTTGCTTAATGACTCCAAGCTCATGTGGGTTACCATATTTTAAGTGTCCAAAAAGAGGACACTCCATGGGCCCCAGCCCTGCCCCAACTCCGCCCCCTCCCCTGGACGCTTCGGCCCCTGCCCTCCCCCTCCCCTGCTTCCCGCGAACATTTGATTCGCGGGAAGCCTGAAGCAGCAGGCAAGCTGGGGCGAGGGGGCGTGGCTCTGGCCCCGGCGTCTCCTGCCCGGCTTGGCTCGGGCCCCGCACTGCCGGTCCCCGGCCCCGCACCGCCAGCCCCCGACCCCAGCCCCGAGCACCGCCGGCCCCGGCCCAGCCCCTGGCCAAGCACCGCCCAGCCCGGCCCCGGGCCCCGCACCGCCGGCTCCGGCCCCAGCCCAGCCCCCGGCCGAACACAGCTGGCCCCGAGCCCCGGGCCTCGCACCGCCGCCCCCGGCCGAGCACCGCCAGGCCCGGCACAGGCCCGGCCCCGCACCGCCGGCTCCGGCCCCACACCGCCGGCCCCGGCGGCTCCAGCCGAGCACTGCTGACCCCAGCGGCTCTGGCCCCCGGCTGAGCACCGCTGGTCCCTCCCTCCCTATTTTCCCGGACATGTCCGGCTTTTTGGGATTTCCTCCTGGACGGGGATTTGAGGCCCCAAAAGCCGGACATGTCCGGGAAAATACGGACGTATGGTAACCCTAGTTCAGTTTACATCAACACACTTTCTTGCAGCCTGCGATCTAGAAGTCAAGCTCCTTCCGCCATATCCCTCATCACTGGTAATAAAGATTCTACAGGATTGCCAACCCCTCAGCCTTCAAAATTATAAGTCAAACCTCAAAAAGTCATGAGATTTTAAATAATGATAAATGCTGGGCCCTTTTTCTTTGCTTTCTGCTTTCAGAGACTTTGGGGGACTTTCCAGTCACATTTTCAAGCTAGTATCTGCAGCTATGAAGGCTAGAAACAAAACTTCATTTTTTTTTTAAATTAAAGCATGTAACTATGCTTCATCTATCCCATATTACCTCAACTCTAGGACCTGAGGCTTTAAGGAAAACACCAACTAAGAAGAGACTGGCAATGAAATGGTGACAGCTGGCAACACTGCCAGAGCTATAAGCTGAGAGTTTGATATATGAGGCAGAGTAGACTTGAGCTCCTTCCCCTGTAGTTGAATTGACTGCAAGGCTACACCTTGGATATTGAGTCAACTCCCTGTGTAAGAAGCTGCCTTTTGTTTTTGTGTGTTTGCTATACATTTATATTGGACAGCAGGTGAGGCAGGGAGTAAGAAAGACAGCGTGAGTACAATGAAGGAAGGTTGAAACTAAGAAGTAGGATATACCGTTGTCATTCAGGGTCTGAATCCCATTGTTGCTGCTATAGCAACACATATGGCCAGGCCACTCCTTATTTATAGAGCAAACATGCTGTCGGTCTCTTTGCAACAGGAAGTTACCACCAAGATCCTACACCAAAGAAAAAAAAAGGAATGCTGCTTCGTCTGGCTGCTGGTCCTGATCTACAGCAAATTCTTTATCCCAGGTGACCCAGAAAACGATGCTGTTCAGAATCCATTTTCCTCCCCCCAGTGGCCCATTTCCAGCATGCAAATTCAATTAGCTCTGAGCAGCAAGGTAACAAGTCATAAAAGAAGGGAAACTGCAGTCTGCTGTGAGGAGCGTGGGGCCCGGGCAGCCTGCAGGAGACAAGCTGTTCTAGAGAGGCTAGATATTCCCATGCCAGATGCCAGTTTCCTCATGTTGCCATGGCAACAAGAACTATTTTATGATGTTACAGACAAGACAGGGGAGTGATAGAAATTCATCCATTTAAGTCTTCTACCTTAAGGATGGTATAAGCAGGGGTCCAGAAGCTTTAGAAAAAAAAAAAAACTCTTTTGGGGCAATTTCTTTTTTACATATTGCATGTGTGCGCGTGTTCTATTTCCCCTACCAATTCTTCCCTGTTTGTGAGCAGCAGGTCAAGAGGAACATGGCCCCTAGTTGGTTCCTCCAGCACTTGCACCATGAAGCTGTCCCCAATACTGTCCAAAACCTTCCGGGATTGTCTGTGCACTGCTGTATTGCTCTCCCAGCAGACGTCAGGGTGATTGAAGTCGCCCATGAGAACCAGGACCTGTGATCTGGAAACTTCTGTTAGCTGTCCGAAGAAAACCTCGTCTACCTCATCCTCCTGGTCTGGTGGTCTATAGCAGACGCCCCACCACAACATCATCCTTGTTGCTCTCGCCTCTAAACTGAATCCAAACATGATCAGCACATATTATATAAATCCAGTTCTGTGAGACTTCTTTTGCTAAATTTTCTCAACACCTCAGGTACTGTGGGACAGATTCTCTTGGTGCAATCTTTGTGCCACTCAGCACAAAGAGGGCCAGATCCTCGTTCATAAATGGCCATTGGAGAATACCTGCTAGCAGCTGCCCCACTCTATCCCAGTGTAAGTGACATGCTGGGTGGCATGACAAAGCTCGCTCTTTACTGGCATCTTATTTCAGCTACATGGCAACTTAACACCAGGCCAGGCCAGCACACAATCACGGAGCTATAACAGCTCCCTTCTGACCCTCCTCTGTGCACTCTGAAGGACTTGGATGCAGGGGAGAAATGAGCCGTGTATATTTAGGAGGATGTCACTCATGGGCAGTGGATGAACCCCGGGCTCTGAGAGGCTAGACCCCAGCCAGGACCACCCGTTCTGCCTGAGGCCCTGCCACTCCCACCGGAGCCCTGAGCCCCCCCCCAGCCCTGGAGCGCCAGGTCGTTGGGCAATGCACACGCAACCAGCCGGGCGGGCGACACGGCCTCCCTCCCCCAGCCCCGGAGTGCAGGCCAGCCCCCATTAGCCCCCCAAACCCATGTGTGGGAAGAACCTCCTGCAGCACAGCCTGGGAAGCAGGAAGGAGCCTGGGGTTGGAGCATGGGCAGGACCACACAAGGCTGTTTGGGGAGGCAAAGCCTCCCCCGGCCTTCGATACCTGCCGCCCATGATGTCGCTTCTTTAATAGCCAGATGCCCCTTTGAACAATGGATGTGGTATACTGGTATTTCAGAAACTGCTTCTCAGAGAAATAACTCAGGTACATTACTACATCTAAAAAATTCTGTAACTATGTATGTTTTTCAGGTGCTTTATCCACAAAATGTCTTAAGAGCACAAATGCCATGTATTCCCTGTACTGGATGTGATTTCTTTAAAGTATTATCACATTAGTTCCCCCTCTGCCCCGCAACTGAAAATTTTAGTGAAATATTTTTAACTTGTATGCAGCTGATCTGAAGGTTATCCATATACTTCTAATTAGATAAATATAACTAAAATTAAAACTGAAGTGTTCAATAAGTTGACCAAAAAAAAGGTGCATGTGGGTTTCCAGGTGCGAATAACTTAATACAATTAAGTAGTAAGGGTACATGTACAGAAAGATGCAATACTATCTCTGGTATTTCATTAATGTAATTTAATTCTAACCCCCCTGTAAATATACCACACTTCATCATCTGCAGTAAGCTGCAGGACTAGAGCATAAGGCACATTTTTCATATTAAAGTTACTTTCTCGAACTATCTGGCATACAGAGTATGAACACAATACGACAAGATTTTACACATGTGCCTCTTTACTAAAAAGTGCATTATTTGAGATCTAAATACATGGTCATAGAATTAAATGCCATATCATGACAGACACATGCACAACAGGGTAGATTTAAGATTGCACATGCACTCCTGACTGTGCTGGGAACACTTATGAGATGTTTGCAGCACCAGTGACATGACCTTTCTATATTTTATTGCACATACTCTGAGGGCTCCTTTGAATTTCTAACCACCTGAGAAGGGGAATCATTGTGATAGATGGAAGATAGACCCATCTGATCAGAGTCTATCAAACCCAGTAGAGGATGTACAGATGATACCACACCCACCTTTCAGCTCTGACTGTAGGCACTCACACATGATGACACCGTCAGCACGTATACATCATGCCTGTCAGTACAGTTCAACAGCTGGGGTTGGAATATACATGTGCAGTGTGGTTCACTGCTAGGCTGGCAGGGGTATAATAAATCCAATGACCGAGGAAGACTTCTGCTACATGCTTGAGAGACTAACTATTGGCTTTGAAATGATGACAGCTGCCTTCAAATGAAGTAGTCATTTTCAGCTATAAATGTGATTTAATTGATCTTAGTGATCTCTCTCTTCCCCATCCCCTTTCCCTGAATATGGTTCATACCACACAGTCAAGCTGGCTTGATGGATTTCCTTTCACATAGCTCTGGCTGAAACACCTGCTGGAAATGGAGTGGTTGTAATATTACCAAAATATTAATCTAGGAGTACAATTGCAATATTAGGGCCTATAATCTGACTGTACAGCTAATGGTATCACTGATTAAGGAAGAGCCAGGTTTACCTAGATCAAACCTGACACACATTTTGAAAAAAGTGTTAGTGTAACTTGAATTACTTCTGTTATTTTCTTCTCCTTCTTTTGTTCCAAATAAAAGTAACTCTTGTTCATTTAAGTGGCATGGTTGGATGATTGCATTTTGGGAGAGCTAACAAGAAGTGCTAGTTAATTTAAAAAGATAAGTGGTCTCAATGCATTGTAACTGTGAAGAAGCCACACAACTCAGAGTTAACAGACACATACTCCTACATTCAACCTATTCTTGTACGCTGGCCAGAAAAGCCATGGCGGGACACACATTCAGCTTGCTTGCAAATAAGGAACCAGATTCACTGTGGGGTCCTGGCAACAGAGGCTGATGCAGGCGACTCCAGTGACCCTGTGACTTGAATTGCTCCCCCAACCCTTCTGATTTGATTAGTTTCTAGGCCTCAGGGTTTTTAAGCCTTAAAAGAAAGTGTTGAACTGATGGGGTCATGACTGCAACATGGGCGGTCAGATCTAGTGGTCACGGTGAGAGTCAGTCCGAGTCAGGTACCAGGAGGTCAGAGTCTGAGATGGGCCAGTGGGCAGACCAAGAATCAGGTGTCAGGAGGCAGGCAGGGTCTGCTTACCAGGAGATCCAGGTCGAGGGCAGATTAGCAATTGAATAGTGAAGTCAAGGATAAAACAGGGTCAGGAGCTGGAGCTTAAGGTCTATCTCAAGCAGGGTCTGGAACAGACATGGGCAGGCAGTCTGTGTTATTGCTCAGACAGCTCCCTTCATGGCTTCCTGGTTGAAGCAGTGGTACCAGCCAATCAGTGGGCTATGAGGGGCCACCACTCAGGTCCTGCTGGGCAGTACTTTCTGCCAAGTCCAGCCTTGCAGGGTCCTCCCATGGGAGCCCAGCCTAAGCCTCCAATGGCATTGCAGAGGCCTGAGCAGCCCAGAACCCCCATGGTCATAGCTTCCAGCCCTGCAGGTTCTAACAGATGGAAGGTGCTAGTGATTGACAGCTGTAGAGACTGAAAGCTTCACAGGTCCAGCCGATGCTCACTCCTCTATCCTTGATTTGCAGCACTGTTATACCTTTCAGGTCACTTTGATGTTCTCAGCTCATTCTCATCCCCGAAACTTCCCTCCTCCCCCTCGTTCCTAAAGGGCGTGCAACCAAGTACAAAGCATGATTGTGGTTAGGCATCTTTAAGCCCCTTGGTTTCAGTTTAAACCAATTTTTAATGAAAAATTCCCAGGTTTTACAAAAAGTATTATTTTTTTTTTCTGATTTTCACCCTACTTTTGTATTATTCAAATATATAAAAATAACTTGTTTTATTAGGAAAGTACAATACATTGCATGAGATCTATGTATTACAATAATACATTAGTCTGTGTGTATATGCAAAGCTGCCTGTTGAAGTAAGGCTATTAGTCTAGAAGATACACACAATAAAGCAGATGCGCACGCACTTCAGTATGTGAAGCAGGCACGCACGCAAGCTCTGATGAATCTCACACCCACCATGTACACATTTCAAGCTGTTAGCAGGTAACAGTCTAAAGATCTGACACACTAAAATGAGAAGAAAACAAAAATCTGTATCAGAATATGTTTCAGAACACAAGGAAGTATTTGAAAGCTTAAAAAAAAAAAAAAAAAAAAAGAGAGAGAGAAAAGGATGAAGATGAGTGTGTGCACTGCAAATGATGTGGCCCAATTATTAAATGTAAATATTTATAGACAAGTAGTTCTAAGTCTACAACAGTAAACTGTTTATTCAAATTAAAAGTTTTATTTGAGGATTAGTGATGTATTGTTTTCTTAAACTCGGAGGTGGCATTGTGTTTTGAGTTCTGTTTTAGTTCTGCAGCAAACCACATTGATGAACGGAATTCAAAGCTTTTATCTACTGAATACTTCCCCCCGCCCCGTCTTTCCATCCACCGAAATAAACCCCGATATTTACCCAGAAAAATTATTGATTTTTTTGCACTGATTTTCACCTACTTTTGTTGTTGTGGAAATAAACACTGAAAAATTCCCAGGGGAAAATTAAATAAAATAAAAACTGAAAATGAAGGTCCCTAGGCATCTTTCACAGTTTACTCTGACAACTGTTTGCAATGTGTTTGTATTCTCATAGGCCTTGCCTACACTTGAAACTGCCCCAGTTTTAGCAATTGTTTTGGCCAATGTACATGGCAGAGGGGCATTGCTGGCACATATCACATTGTTACATGTGCAGGTGAATGAGCTCCTGCTGGTGTGGCTGATGTGATTAGGTCCTATGATGGTGTCCCTTGAATAGATCTGTGGACAGAGTTGGCAGCGGGGTTTGTTGCAGGGATTGGTTCCTGGGATAGTGTTTTTCTTGTGTGGTGTGTAGTTGTTGGTGAGTATTTGCTTCAGGTTGGGGGGCTGTCTGTAAGCGAGGACTGGCCTGTCTCCCAAGGTCTGTGAGAGTGAGGGATCTTCCTTCAGAATAGGATGTAGATCCTTGATGATGCGCTGGAGAGGTTTTAGTTGGGGGCTGTAGGTGACGGTTAGTGGCATTCTGTTACTTTCTTTGTTGGGCCTGTCCTGTAGTAGGTGACTTCTGGGTACCCACAGACTTCAACAAGAAACTGCAGAACTGGAATTAATTTGCAAACTTGACATCAGCAAATTAGGCCTGAATAAAGACTGGGAGTGGCTGGGTCACTACAAAAAGTAATTTTCCCTCTGTTGATATTCACCCCTTCTTGTCAACTGTTGGGAATAGGCCACTTCCACCTTGATTGAATTGGCCCCGTTAGTACTGACCCCTGACTTGGTAAGGCAACTCCCATCTTTTCACATGCTATATATTTATACCTGCTTACTGTATTTTTCACTCCATGCATTTAATGAAGTGGGTTTTAGCCCATGAAAGCTTATGCCCAAATAAATTTGTTAATCTCTAAAGTGCCACAAGGACTCCTCATTGTTTTTGCTGATACAGACTAACATGGCTACCCCTCTGAAACCTATGAATAGCTAGTAATATGACATACAGGAAATGCTTACTAATGATAACATTATAATCTGTTGTCTACATTCTCCACTTTTTGCATCACTCTAGGTCACTGTTTGGATTGCTTCTGTCCTTTTGAGTTTGTGACCCCTCCAATTTTGATGCCCTGCGCAGATCTGATTACAAGAGAATTTCCTTCAAAGAAAGGCCTGAAGCAGATGCATACAGTGCTTGGTTTTATAAGCTTACTTGGCCAAAGACACCTCAGGAAATTCCAAGAGGCACCCAGACCAGGTTATTACTAACAGGAACGGTCGCTGCCTGAGGACAGATGCTTCACAATTTTGGCAGTCACAGCTTCATGAGTCACCTGGAAATGCTCTGCAGATATTGCTGGTCCTTGGCCTCAGGTTGAGAACACTAGTCTGCTGTAGGGCAACCACCTAGTTTGCCTTAATAGTAGCACCGGCCCTGCGTTTTATTCTACGCTTTAGGTCGAGCCCTACTGGTGCAATATGGGACAGCCCAGATGCCATCCTGAGCACTCCACCCAGAACCATGGCTTGCTGGCATCCTGTTTAAAATCCAGCTGTCCTGAACCTGCCTCATGCACCATTAGTGTGAACACTCACACATTCCCAGAATACCAGCTAGTCCAGAAATAACATGGGACCACCTCCGCAGCATGACTTGACATGCCCGGTGCGTATGAGATCACACCATACAGAGCATGCCAATTTGCAGAGCATATCACTCTAGCCCCACCAGTGTGACCTCAGATGCCTAGTGTGTGCGAGGTTATGCCAGCAGGGGTGGAGGGGTGCACTCTTCAAATTGGCATTCCCCTGGCCAATGCCCGACAAACCCAAGACTGTGTGTCTCAATACCAGATGGGGGACAAACTACCCCCAAACAAAGGACCATCTGGGTCAAAAGCGGACGAATGGCCTGCCCACGCACTGTCATCTCCCTTCCTGACAAGGCTTTGCCTGCAAACACAGACCTCTAAGCAATCTTGCTTGTGCAAGTCGGTAAATTATTAATCCTCCTGTCGTTATCTAAAGTCAGGAGCACTAACCTCACCCGTGAAGCACAGACCTCTCCCGGGCTGCACCCTTGACTAACCTGTGCTGCTTGTCTCCGGTAGGAAAAGCTATTATCCACCTGCAGCGCAAGGCCCAGGAAGTGCCGAGCTTCCCCGTGACCCTCACACTGGAGAATGCCACAGTGGGGATGGCAGCGCTGCAGTGGCAGCAGCATTTCCCATGGGGCAATGTTATCAGTTCTAGTTAGATTCACATTCTGGGTCTGCTGAGCCTGGGGGGGGCAGTATCAGGGGGGCAAAGCCTGCTTCCCTCTGTTGGGGAGCAAAGAGCACCCCAGTGGGGTTCCTCTAACCAGGCAGGGAGGATTTGGGGGTATGGGTTGCACACTTCCTGGGTGGCAGAGGGCTCAACTCTACAGTCTCCCAGAGGGAAGCCTACTATCTGGAGCCTCCTGTTGGTCATAGGGGTAAGTAGTGGAGATGCAGTGCCTACTGTAATTACTCTGCTGGAAGGTGGAGGAAAGAGGAAATGTCTCCCCTCCTTCCCTCCCCCCGCAGGCTGGGGAAAAAGAGGGTTTGGGCCTCAGTGCAGAATCGCTGATGCAATCCCCTGCAGATGCTAGGGACACTTGTGAAGTGAAAAAGGGTAGAGAGAGGTCTCACGCTTCTCCCTGCACCCTCCCTCTACGCAACAGCAGCTGCTTCCTAAAGCACAGACCAAAAATGGGACCATTTGAATGTGAGAGATATCTACAAAATATGAAGGAGATTTTAAGTGACTCATTCAGATGACCCCATTGTGCTGAAAATAGCCCCTCCCCCATACACACAATTAGTATCACCCCTGCTGCAACCATCCCTGCCTGCCCCCTCCCCATTCCCTACCAAAATTCTCATATTAAAAGCTCAGGAAAAATCCTGAAACAGAATCTTTGTTTCAATGATATGAAGTAACTGGCCAGATATGCAGTGAAGGTTCCTGTCCATCCAGATGCTTGCTACCATGGTGATGAGGGCCAGGTAGCGTGCCTCCCATTACTTAAAATGACACCAGTCCCTCTCTTCCTTCCCTTTGATTTTTAACATCTGAATCTGAGAACGAAGGGAGGGAAAGCCTGGATGCACAGAAGTGAGATTTACACTTGGCTGTGAGTGGGGCAAACTTATTGGTCGGTCTTATTCCTCCTGGCTGTGTGTTCCATATTCTTGGTCCAGCTCTGGCTCTGTGTTTTAATACAGAAGAGACAGATGTCTAGTGTGTTACCTCAGTGTGCCCTTGTTGCCAAGAAGGCTAACAGCATTTTGGGCTGTCTAAGTAGGGGCATTGCCAGCAGATCGAGGGATGTGATCATTCCCCTCTATTCGACATTGGTGAGGCCTCATCTGGAGTACTGTGTCCATTAAAGGGGCCCCACACTACAAGAAGGATGTGGAAAAATTGGAAAGAGTCCAGCGGAGGGCAACAAAAATGATTAGGAGGCTGGAGCACATGACTTATGAGGAGAGGCTGAGGGAACTGGGATTGTTTAGTCTGCAGAAGAGAAGAATGAGGGGGGATTTGATAGCTGCTTTCAACTACCTGAAAGGGGGTTCCAAAGAGGATGGATATAGACTGTTCTCAGTGGTAGCAGATGACAGAACAAGGAGTAATGGTCTCAAGTTGCAGTGGGGGAGGTTTAGGTTGGATATTAGGAAAAACTTTTTCACTAGGAGGGTGGTGAAGCACTGGAATGGGTTACCTAGGGAGGTGGTGGAATCTCCTTTCTTAGAGGTTTTTAAGGTCAGGCTTGACAAAGCTCTGGCTGGGATGATTTAGTTGGGAATTGGTCCTGCTTTGAGCAGGGGGTTGGACTAGATGACCTCCTGAGTTCCCTTCCAACCCTAATATTCTATGATTCATCCGCTGGAGATAGAAGTAACATCCTTGGGGAGACACAGAGTCTATCGGCGGAAATGTGCAGTATGGTGGGCAGTAGGGTCTGGTGCCCAAAACTTGGCAACTCCTTGCTTAGGGCAGACCACACTTAACCAGCTTTAATCCCTTTTCCACCATAATTATTTATAGATTATACAGCCAGCATAACCTTTCACAGATTTAACAACAGTTACACAAGTGAGCACATACTGATACTCCCATGTGTCACTATGAATTCCAATTCCAAGAGTTACTGTGTCTGCCTTATCTTTTGCAGATCTGTAATTGACTTTTGTGCCAAAACAAAAGCATTCAATTACTGATGTAGCTGAGGGTGGTGAAGCACTGGAATGGGTTACCTAAAGAGGTGCTGGAATCTCCATCCTTAGAGGTTTTTAAGGCCTGGCTTGACAAAGCCCTGGCTGGGATGATTTAGTTGGGGTTGGTTCTGCTTTGAGCAGGGGATTGGACTAGATGACCTCCTGAGGTCTCTTCCAACCCTAATAGTCTATGATTCTAAATGCCTTCCCTCAAGATAGAGCAAGTAAGCTAATTAAAATCATAGAAATCAAGGGACATCACCCCTATCCCCATCCAAGAGAGCAGCACAGTGCCCTGTCCTGCCTTGGTAAAGAAAATAATCCAGTTCAGAAAAAGAAACCACCTTCCCCACTTCTATCCCCCGACTCTTAGTTATTGTAAGACATAGGGAATTCTAAGTGTCCTGGACTGTAAAGTATTCCAAAGTAGATAACTCCTGAAGACTCACTGGCTTTAGAGCAATATCCTAATCAGGGGTGAAAGTAACTTAAAGGACTTACCAGTACGCTGGAGTCCTGAGCGGGGTGGGGCCTCAACCAGAAGAGGCATGACCTCAACAGGAAGAGGCGGGGCCTTTCAAGATTTAA
This sequence comes from Malaclemys terrapin pileata, assembly GCF_027887155.1. Lineage (NCBI taxonomy): Eukaryota > Metazoa > Chordata > Testudines > Emydidae > Malaclemys > Malaclemys terrapin. Next base: position 146,617,544 of record NC_071505.1, read on the forward strand.
AGGCCCTGGGGCTCCGGCTGTGGCTGGGAGCCCCAGGACCTTTAAATCACCCCGGAGCTACCAGCTGCAGAGACATCTGGGAGCCCTGGGGCTTCGGGCAAATTAAAGGGCCCGGGACTCCGGCCGCTGCGGTGCTCCGGGCCCTTTAAATCACTGCCGGAGCCCTGCTGCCACTACCCCGGGGCAGCAGGGCTCGGGCTAGGGCTGGGGTAGCGGCGGCAGGGCTCTGGAGGTGATTTAAATGGCCCAGGGCTCCAGCCGCTGCAGGTAGACTCATAGACTCATAGACATTAAGGTCAGAAGGGACCATTATGATCATCTGGTCTGACCCCCTGCATGCTGCAGGCCGCAAGACCCTTCCCTGGACTCTACCGTTGAAGTCCCCAATCCTGTGTTTTAGTGACTTCAATCGGCTGAGACCCTCCTGCTAGTGATCCCTGCCCCATGCTGCGGAGGAAGGCGAAAAACCTCCAGAGGCTCAGCCAATCTACCCTGGAGGAAAATTCCTTCCCGACCCCAAATATGGCGATCAGTAATACCCCGAGCATATAGGCAAGAGTCTCTAGCCTGACCCTTGTTGGCCATTATGCTGTTCATGTACCATTGCTTGGTTTTCCTTGGCTACTATGTTTTATCATTAAACCATTCCCTCCATAAACTTATCCAACTTAATCTTAAAACCAGACAGGTCCGTCGCCCCCACCGTTTCCCTCGGAAGGCCGTTCCAATATTTCACCCCTCTGATGGTCAGAAACCTTCGTCTAATTTCAAGCCTAAACTTCCCCCCGGCCAGTTTGTATCCATTCGTTCTCGTGTCCACATTAGTACTAAACTGGAATAATTCCTCTCCCTCCCTTGTATTAACCCCTCTGATATATTTAAAGATAGCAATCATATCCCCCCTCAGCCTTCGCTTTGTCAGACTAAACAACCCAAGCTCCTCTAATCTCTTTTCATATGACAGGTTTTCCATTCCTCTGATCATCTTAGTCGCCCTTCTCTGCACCCGTTCCAGTTTGAGTTCATCTTTTTTAAACATTGGAGACCAGAACTGCACACAGTACTCCAAATGAGGTCTCACCAGCACCTTATACAACGGAAGCAGGACCTCCCTATCTCTACTAGATATACCTCGCCTAATACACCCCAAGACCGCATTGGCTTTTTTCACCGCCACGTCACATTGCCGACTCATAGTCATCCTGCGGTCCACAAGGACCCCTAGGTCCTTCTCCTCTTCCGTTACTTCTAACCAATGCGTCCCCATCTTGTAACTAAAATTGTTATTATTCGTCCCCAAGTGCATCACCTTACACTTTTTACTATTAAATTTCATCCTATTTCTGATACTCCAATTCACAAGCTCATTCAAGTCTCCCTGCAGAGTATCCCTATCCTCCTCCGAGTTTGCAACTCCTCCCACCTTCGTATCATCCGCAAACTTTATCAGCCCACTCTTGCAATCGGTCCCGAGGTCAGTTATAAATAGATTAAATAAGATGGGTCCCAAAACCGAACCTTGAGGCACTCCAGTAGTAACCTCCCTCCAACCCGACAGTTCACCCTTTAATACGACCCGCTGCATTCTCCCCATTAACCAATTCCCTATCCACCTCTGGATTTTCATATCGATCCCCATGTTTTTCATTTTAACCAATAGTTCCTCATGGGGTACTGTATCAAACGCTTTACTGAAATCCAGGTATATTAGGTCCACCGCATTTCCCTTATCTAGGCCCTTTAAATTCCTGCCAGAGCCTGGCTCCCGGGGCTCCAGCAGCCGGACTCAGACGGGGATTTAAAGGGCCCAGTGCTCCTGCCACTGCGGGGAGCCCCTGGCCCTCTAAAGCGCCACTGGCTCTCCAGCAGCGGGGCTCCCCGCAGCGGCTGGAGCCCTGGGCCCTTTAAATCACTGCCAGAGAAGTCGGTCCAGTCCAGCACGGCGTACCGGCTTACTTTCATCTCTGGTCCTAATAAGCACGGCATGCCCTCCAACAGCTAGGCTTTATCTTGGAAGTTGCCTGCGATAATAGAGGAACTGTCCAAGGGCTTCTTGCTGTAAAAATATGAAGCAGAGCCAGGACTGACTGGGAAAATTCTGCTCTACACTCTCTCTTGGCTCTGAGCTCATCTGCTGTGTTCATTGCTGGAGCCACCAGCCAGAGCTGGGCCCAATGTACTTTTTTTAATTTACTGAACCTGAGCGTCTTCTGTGTTTGAAGGTGGGTGGAGAAGTCAGGCAGCTGACTAAGGGTGACAGCGCCGAGTGCCACGTAAAACATGTCATGAAAGGAGAGGAAAGATAAATATTGACAGTTTAACCCTATCACCATCTCCTCAAGAGCGGTATCAGGAGAGTGTTTGAAATTCATTCTCAGCAAGAAAATGGAAAAGATTATCTGACTGCAAATGCACACAGCTAAAGGGACAAATGTGGCTTCAGTCCTTAATAGCCTAAACTGAACTCTTGTCGAAGTGGAAAACTTGCTGCCGCAGTACTTAGACAATGATGGGAAACTTGGTTTATGGGAACAGGAATTTGAGAGAGAAAAAAGGAACGTCTGTTTCTGCTGCAGGAAGGAGCTTTCAGGAGGGTTACTGCAGCCATCTAACATGAGACTGTGGGAAAGGAAGGTTCTGGAGCACCTGAATACATCCCCAATAGCCTATCACACACGCTCAGCCTCCTATGCCAATGCCTCCAAGTTCAGCCTGCAACAGTGCTTGGTCCTGGGCCTGACAAACTGAGGGCACGAAGCCAAAGCACGGGGCAGGGAACACCTCTAACGTGCAGGCACACAAGCTGTTTGAGTTACAAAGTTCACCAGGCAAGAGACAGTGCTGCAGAAGGGGCAGAATCATGCCAATTTGGAGGTGACCAAGCGAGACAGGCCCAGTAAGCTTTAAAGCACCTCCTGAAACCAGAGAATTCAATTGAATTTCAGCTGAGCTGGGAGGCGGTGGCAGTGAATGAACTGACTGTCAGTGCAGAATGGTTCTCCTCCTCCCCCTACCACTGTTTTGAATGACATAAATCTGAGTGGGAAGTCATTGAAGGAAAATAAATATGGAACTCCAAGATGATGCAATTTCTGCCTCCCTACCTTCTCTGTAAATTGTTGTTTCCTATTGCTAATCCTCATAAACTCTTAGTGTTAAGGGCCTGGACCCATAAAGGGACATAGGTATTGTTATGCTGAGCATTGCAATGCCTAACTTTTAGGCCCCTAAAAAAAAAATAAAAAAATAAAAAAACCTCATCACTGGAACAGTGCAATTCATGCAGCCTGTGCTAGTCACCTCTGCTCCTAGACAATGAATGGGGAGAGAGAGGCACCATGGAATGCGATTCACCAAAGCCAGCATGCTAGGCGGGGAGCTGCCTAAGTTAGCCAATGACAGATGCTGATGAGAGGGATGTATCCTAAGTTCTGCCCCACTCATGGAGCTAGTCACCTAAGTCTGGGCTGCAGGGAAGTGCCTGTCTTTGTTTGTGAGCCATAGCCAGGAACCCCTCTCCTGGAGTCAGGCAGGTTAAGTCATTTCTTGTGAGAATGAGTTAGGCAATTGCCTTGCTCCACACAAAGTCAGGGGAGGTGGTAGGGGGGCCCACTTCATTTCTTTTAGCCCTGTGGTTAGAGCACTTACCTGGGAGGTGGGAGACCTAGGTTCACTTCCCCCCCTCTGTGTGATGGGGCAAATGGGTTTGAACCAGCATTTCCCACCCTACAGGTGCATGCTCTGACCACTGAACTATAGGATAGTCTGGTGTAGGGCTCCCTCAATCTCTCCTGTTGAAGCTGTTCCGTTGTGTACAACTACTTAAAGAGTCAGAGGGCCAAAGAGAGAGAATGAGAAGGACTCTATAGTCCAGTGGTTAGGGCACCCACCTGGGTGGTGGAAGACCCAGGAGCCATTCCCCCTGTTCCAGTGACCTGCACCACCAGCAGCCAGATTTGGAATGAAACCTGAGCCAGTAGCTGGCCTCTGAGCACTTTGTCAAAAACTTGCTGCCAAGATGAATCATAGAATATCAGGGATGGAAGAGACTTCTGGAGATCATCTAGTCCAACCCCACGCTTAAAGCAGGACCAATCCCCAGACAGATTTTTGCCCCAGTTCCCTAAATGGCCCCCTCAAACATTGAACTCACAACCTGGGTTTAGCAGGCCAATGCTCAAACCACTGAGCTATCCCTGTTCATAGCCACAGGGGTGGGGAGAGGGAAAGTTTGATCCACTAACCCTATTAGAACCAGCTCTGTGTTGTGGGGAGGGCTGGCTCTCTATTAGGAAGGGGCCAGGATATGAGCAGACTGTTGGAGATGTTCAGAATCCAATGCATTTGCCCAGGAAAGGGAAGCTGGAGACAGGGTAATCGTTTGCAAGATAATTAGCACAGAGTCTTGGTTTCTCGATCATCCTTTGACTATCACACTCTTTTGGGGGTCCAGCAGGTAAGTTGCCTACTCTAGGAGAGGTGCTCATGATTTTGGTCACTAGGGGTGATGCTGTTCTTTACTGGATTTCGCTAGCCATTAAGTCCAGTGGTCTGAGGCACATATGATGGCCCAGAGATCTCTCAGAGCTTCCATTTTATGCATTTGTGCAATTGGTCCAACCTCTGTCAAGGAGGGTGAGGTTCTGATTCCTGTTCTAGCTTGTCATCCCTCATGCCCAGAGAATGTCCTGTGTGGAGTTAATCTTTGAAGGAAGTAGCCAAAGCTCTGCACAGAGAAGACAGTTGGATGTACAATATGATTAATGTAGTTTGGGTGACTGGCAGAGTTTATGGGGATGAAGAAAGTAGCTCTCTTGGATTCCTCCATAACTGTGGCATATTTCTTTCTGCACGAAGTCCCTGGGTTGTTGTTGTACAGGAGCAGGATAGGTTCTCTCACCAGCTGCATGGAGCCTTCTCTGTTTTGGCCAGCAGAGTATAATTCACTAGGACTTAGTAAAATTAACTGCTACTTCATATTTACCCTCTCCTAAGCCCTGAGGTCCCCAGTAAGGTCATCATTTGGATGTTTACTTACTTAATTGCCTGAGGGAGTTTTGCAGGGCACACAACTGGCTTTGTTATTTGAATACATTTGTGCCAGAATGCACTTGTGTAAGAATGTAAAAATTAATAAAAACCAATTAACAGTTCCCCATTAAACGAACAACTATACAGGTAGCAAGGTTAGCAATTTCAGAGTGCTGCTGGGGAGACCACAATGAAGGATTTCCAGCTGTTTGAGCAATGCAGTTGCTAGCAAGGCTACATGGGAAAACTCAGATGAGGTAGTCAGCTTTCCAGCCATCTAACAATTTTGTTAGCTCCTTAGGGCAGGGACCATGTTCCCCTTTGTGTGCCGTATTGTGCCAACATAAGAAACATTTCAGTTTTGTTTTAATTTTCTATTTTAAAAAAGTATGTGCAAAAAAGTTTTAGTCCCACCAAACACACATCTCACCCATTGGTTCCTCCAGTGCCAGAACAGCCGTGTAATTTTTTCCAGGGCTTGTACTGGAACAAAAGAGAAGTGCTGCTATTCTAAGCTCCTCCCTTCCCATCATGGCTTCCTGTGTGCCTTACTTCTGCCAATCAATTACAGTCACTATCTCAGCTTTCCTCTGGCTCTGTGCTGCTTTCCCTCTCTTAGGAAGAATAACCTGGCCCTCCAGTCAAACTGGACAAAGTATTTGGGCCCTTCTGCAGCGATGTCCATGAGCGAGCAAGCAAGCAAAGGGCAGAAGAGAGCGGCTTGTTCCACTCAGTCCCCCTCCAGAGAACCAAAACAATGCAGAGTAGCCTAGTGAACAGGCACAGAGCACCTCCTGCTGCTGGCTCCAGTGCTTCCAGACCCTGCAGCTTGCTGGCTTTCTACCTTTTCCTCAGAGACATGACTAGTTTTGTGACAGACAATGCAGCCAATGTAGTTCAGACAAGGAGAGTGTTGCATGCGAGCCATATGTTAATATCACTATTTGGTGCACATTCCTAAATTACCATCAAAAAGACTGAGAGAAACAATATCAGGTCATTTTATATATAGGCTTGATCCTGCAGGGTGATGTATGTGGGCTAGAAGTTTATGTTCGATAGGAGCCCAAACGAATGGAAATCTATTACAATTGTGGACATTATACAACCTGATAGATACTAAGAATACTGTTATTCCCATTTTACACACAGGGCAACTGAGTCACAGGAAGGCAGAGTGACTTGCCTAAGGTCTCACAGCCACTCTCTTGCAGACCCAGGAATAGAAGCATCTTCCCTGGTGCTACAGCCACTAGACTCTGCATGCATGTATGAGAGAGATGTAGGTCTTACACATGCCATCTCTTCCTCTCACCATGTGTGTCTATGCCCAGCATGGGAAGCGAGTGACTAGAGGCGCTCAATGTATCTTGAGGTCAGTCAGGCCCAAGTCCTTTCTAGAAACCAGAGAGGTGTTGGGAGAACCTGCTTCCATTCTGCCATCCAGCAAGAGCATAAGAGAAGTCTAAGCCCATCTCCCTGGCTGACTGTATTCCAGGCATGCTGGCAGGCATTCTGCAACCCAGCAGCCACAGAGATGGGCATGGCTGACTGGAGTCTACACAAAGTCTGCTAGGCAGGCCGGCCAACAGCAATTCCAGGCCCTAGGGCAGGTGCTGCGCCTGCGCTGCAGGGCACGCTTTTCCAGCACGGCCAAGGCTTCCAATGCCCACCCGGCTATCTTCGCCACTGCTGGCACCTTCCCATGCATGCCTAGGAGTCCTGTGGCCCACCTGGGTAATTTAAAAGGGGCTGGGACTCCCGGCCACAACGGGCCCTTCTAAATCGCCCAGACCCCTGGGTAATTGCCCCCTTTGCCCACCCCCCCAATCAGTGGGCCTGCTGCTAGGGCATATGTTGACCCACAGGTCTTGTCATTATTACTTTGGTTCTCTGAATTTTTGTCTCCTGCTTTGTGTATCTGCCCTCAGAACAGTGAAGGGAAGAGGAGTTACCCAGAGGTAGGGGGCCAGATGAAGCCTGTTAGTATCACATTTTCCCTCTGCAGCCCTTCCAGGAGTAAGATACGCCTGCACTCAACACAGACTTGTTTCAGCAGGGTGGCACGGCGCTGTGGGGGTGTTTCGGCAGCGCAGCACTCGGGGGGGGGGGTTGTTATGGCGGGGTGGCGCTCTTTTTTTTGCTTGGGGTGGCAAAAAAGTTAGAGCCAGCCCTGACGCTACCAGACGGTAAACTCTGCTGTATCATTTTTTAGCACCCTACAAATCCTGATAGCTGCTCAGACGCTTGAGGTTCACTGAGCCAAAGCGCATAATGGCTAAAGGATCCTGAGAGGTTCCGTTACATTACAGCTGTTGACCGGGTACAAAAGGAATCTGCCCACACACGTAGAAGTCTCAATTTAAAGTGAAGCCTCCCTCCAACCAGCAACCAAAGAAAAAGTGAGACCACAAATACCCTAGGACAGACCTACCTTTCAGACTCAATTGTGGGACCAAACACAGACGAGTGTACACCCAGCTGTGCTCAAGAGCCCCCATATGATTGACCCTAGCATAGCCTCTGCTGCTGGTGTTGTCAGTGGCTACTGGTGTGGTGCTCTGCTCTTGTTCGATGACAACAGATGGCTGCGTGCGTGTTTCCTCTGTGTGCCGCCCCAGTTCTGCGCAGATAGCTGACACAGCAGACCCCGGGAGACCCCCCCAAAGACCACAGACTCTAGTAAGGTACGAAGGAACCCGAGCCAGGTTTATTGTCAAACGAAGCACAGTAATAGTTTCCCGTAGACTCTACAGGACATACTACGAATTTGTGCCCCCTGGCAATGGACACAGCTCAGTCAGTGGCAGGACTTTCCACTGGCCCCTATGCCAAAGATGTGCACTCCGGGACCTATTTTTATACAGTTACAGGACAGATTACTCATCCCTACTGACATATTGAAGTACAGCCCCTTGACTCATTGGGGGCTGTCTCCCTCTTTGATCATGTCGGTTCAAACAAATCTATCCAACATGTTGTTCTTTTGACCCTGTCTTTAAGATGCACCTGCCTGTTCCTTGTTATCTCTGTGGAGCGTTCTGATGCTACCTTGGCACAAGTTCCTCTTATTAGCACTTATGTGTGGATGCACCTGCTTCTAGCAGCCCTCTTCTTGCCAACTTCTGTGAGAGGGGCCTGCCTCTGGCTCACAGCCCAACTTTTGCTTAGCAATGCCTGGAAGTACTTTGGTTCAGGCTTCAGGCCCCAGACTGGGCCTCTGACACAAGAGTTTATGTTTCAGGGCCTCATCTTACTACAGCTGGTTTATATCCCCACCTTCTGGGGGAAAACACATGCCTGATACCAATTGCCCCTAATAAGTCAGAGTTTCTTGGAGAATACTGACAAGGCTAATTGATGCCAGCAGTTGTAGGGCTTCTGGCTGAATAAACCCAAGCTCACTAGAGGCTGTGCTTGGTCCATCCTGGGTTCTCCTCACATTAGAAGCCTTTTAGAACAATAAAGTTTTTTAAATGACTTTCTTCCCTGTGCGCGCCCAGGGCTATATTTGAAGAATTTATTATTTTTTAAAAATAAATTAAAAATGAAGCTTGACTTTAGTTACTCAAGTATCCAGACTTCTCCATCTTACTGAAATTCAGTTGTTCTCTGCAGGTTTAACTTCAGTGCAAAAGTCTTTGTGCTGAAGTCTGATGGGACATTGAGACAGGTGTTTTTGGATCACAGCTGCAATGGCCCCTGGAACTTGCTGGCTCTCTCTTGTTGCAAGAACTTTGAATTCTTGCTATGGCATGAAAGTAGAAGGTGGGCTTGGGATGTACCAGACAGAGTTTGTTAAACATTTGGGAGTTAGCATAGGCTGTTTGCCTACCCTGATCACTATTCCTGCCTATGGGCCTATTTTTAAAGGTTGTAGAGCGCTGAATGCCTCTATAACATATTAGAAATTAATTTAGTGATTTTAGTTAGTTCATTTTACTGAATCTGTATTCTCTACTAACAGACCCCTCACTCTACAGAGTTTACTGGGCTAGCTATGCACTAATATGGCCATCATCATAGTATTAAATCACCTTGGGAAGCATAGCTCAGATCACAAATTAGCAAAAGACCCTGCAATAATGCTTATTGTTTATACATGCACTCAGCCTCCTCAATCCAGTGCTTCCATGAACCAGGAGAGCAAAACTTGGTTAGATCACTACCATCAACAAAACACTGAAATAGCACTTTAGCCTTAATGGTGGATATATTTTACATAACACTTTGGAGGGGGAGGCAGAGAAGGAAGGGAAATCCATAAAGTGCTGGATTACTTTATATTCCAGAGTGCAATTTATTTTAAAAATCCCAATTTTTTTATTAGCATCCATTAACACTTTTTTTTATTAGAGAGCATTAGAAATATAGCTTACAAAAAATATTCCCTAATCCATTGTCCTGTATAATTGAAGACAGGACAAGTCTGTCCATATTGGTATGCTTTAGGACAGAGGATCTCAAACTGTGGTCTGCGAGCTCCATTCAGGTGGTCCGTGGATAGTTCCCTCTAAGGTGCACACCTGGGTGGCCTCACACAAGAGAAGGAAGGGCCACCCACCTAATTAGTGGAGCTGCGCAGGCGTGGCTCCACTAATTAGGTGCCTGGACCCTGGAGAAGACACACATGTAAGGTGAGGTGGTGGCCTTGGGGGGAATAGGTGGGAGGGGGGAATTTAGGATGTGCAGGGCTGCGGCAGCCAGAGAAAAAGGTGACTTTCCCCAGCTCCAGGGCTGTGGCTGCTGGGGAGAGACAGCCCTCATTCCCAGTCTCAGCTCTGTGGCTCCTGGGGTGGGGGAGAGACCCTCCTCCTTCCCAGCCCCAGCTCAGGGGCTGCTGCGATGTGGGAGAGAGGGCACATCCCTTGCATTAGAAAGGTAAGACTACTGATATTAAAATATGAGCTGTATGCTTTTATTTGTAGAACAAAAAAAGTTAATTATTACTGAAGGTTTTTTTTTTTATATATATATAGTGCTTCTATCCAAAGCACTTTACAATACTTGGCTAACAGTACAAACAACATTTGTAAAGATCATTAAGTGGTCCACCGAGACCCTCAGCAATTTTCAAGTGGTTTGGGGGGGGGGGGAAAGAAGTTTGAGAACTACTGCTTTAGGACAGTCATTTTCAGCCTTTCGTTTGCTGACCCCTTAAAATTTTCAAATGGAGGTGCAGGCCCTTTAGAAATCTTAGACATAGTCTGCGGACCTCAGGGGTCCATGGTCCACAGGTTGAAAACCACTGCTTTAGGATGTAAAGGTACTATATTAATGTATGAGATAAATTCATATAGAACTATGATGATGGGGAAAGACTTTTAGCGTTTAGATATTATAGAGAAGGATGCTGCAGAAAAAGCTAGGATAGAACATATGTTTCCTCCCACCACCACCAAAATTAAGCACACCTCTATCAGACAACCTTTTTCCCCCACTGTGAATCATCTAAATGACTTGCAATAAAGACCCTTACATCTCAACTAATGATCTGTAGTCCCATGTCTCAGAAGAGAATGCTGATCTTACTTAGACATTAAAGTGTGAAAAATTATACTTACAAAAAGATTTGAGGGCATAGATGTTTTGCCCATGTATTCGTTATTGAATTCCACTATGGCCTTTAAACATTGACCACAGGAAGTTGGGAACAGTTAGAAAAAAACGGTATGTTGTCTACATAATTGCGTTGGTATAGCGCTATCATGGCAGCTGATGTGACCTTATTAGGATAGCATCAATCTATGCAATTGAAGGCTGCCACTTCCTTCCTCCTGCCCAGATATATCTGTGTGATTTCTTTCCTTTTATTTTAGGAAATTCAGGGCTGAGAGGGAGCCCTGGTAAAAGCTTAAAGCTGCAGGTGGGGACTGGGGATAGATAGTTACATCACAATAACGTAATCCCCAGAAAAAGAGGGAGGGGGCATATGCAAAGAACAGCGGGGGAGAGGGGTACATACATTTCTTGCATGACTGGGAAGCTAACGCAGCGCGGGGGGGTTTAGAGCCCATGCATTTCCTGCATTCCTGGGGAGGGGAAGGAAGGCACAGAGCACTATGTTGGGGAACAGCACTCCCTGCATGGCTGGGAAAGGAAAGGATGCCAAATCCAGGCAAGTGCTCGGGAGAGGAGTGTGAGGGTGATGTGACCTCCCACCCTAGCAATAAGTCTTCATTCAGCTGGGCGGGCTCGTGAGGTGTCTGGAGTGGCTGCGAGCCATGGAGGCTGGGCAGCCCTTACCTGGCCCGGCTTGCTGGTGTAATTGAAGGAGTAGATCTCCTCGCGGTTGATGTTCACCGTCCCTGCGTAGATCCGGTCGAAATCCGCCGCTTTGGTGGGGGTGGGTCGGCTGCTCCTTCCCCCAGCCCCGGTCTGCAGCTCTTGCGGCAGCACCCCCAGGAGCCAGGGCAAGCCGCAGAGCAAGGCGAAGCCCGCGGAGCCGCTCATGGTCCCCGCGCCGCGGCTGGCTCGGGAATACAAAGTGCCCTTTTAAGCCGCCCGGAGCCCGAGGCTGGCTACAGCTCCGCGCCGGGCTTCCCGTGCGCTCGGCTGCTGCCCCATCCCCGGCTGAGCTCCCGAGCCGCGGCTGCTGCTGACACACTGATAAAATATTGATACCGGGGCCGGACTGGTTTTTCTCCCCTCGCCTTCATTTCCTCCCCTGGAGGGGCTGCGGCTCGCTTCTGCGCCCGCCCAGCTCCAGCGCTGCCTTCCTGGAGATTTGTAAAAGATCAAGCAAAATGCACATTTTAAAAAAAAATCCTGCGTGGGAAGTTGGAAAGCCAGCTCCGAGGGGGAGGTGATGCAGTCAGACAGCCCCTTCGGAGCCCCGCTCTGCCCCCGGGGAGGGAGAGGAATCCAAAGCAATTGGCCTCGGTGTAATCATTTTTATTACTGTTCCCCCCCCCCCAACTTGTAGCCCAGTGGTTTCCAAATGGGATCGTCGGGGGGGGGGGGGGGGCGAGCTTGGACTGAAAATAGCGCTCAGAGCCTGGGGACCGTATTTAACCCCCATCTTTAGCTTGTTTAAAACCGACAACCTCTTTCCTGCAGAGATCCTGGCTTTGTATTGCCTCGACCAGCTGAGACCGGGAGCAAGCTCAAGTCGAGTAAAACAAATCCAGGACAAAATTCTGAAGAGCAGATGCCTTGTCGAAAGCAGGAAACTGTCAATAACAAGACCTGCCTTCATATCATAACCGTATAGTTCCCATCTGTCACACAGACAGCCCCAGTTATTTTACGAGTGAAGAGGTTTTATAAAATGTATGTACATATTCAAAGGAGCCTCTTTTAAAACAGAGATCTTAAATGCTGCTCTTCTAGCTCTACTGACTGTTTGAGTTATCCGGACTGGAAATCAAGTACTCAATGCAATCTCGTTTCCCAGTGCTGCGAGACTGACTGCTAAGTGTCCGCGCCTGCTGCACTCAATTGCTTCAGACCTAGCGCCATTCTGATCAATCGCCATTCTAATTTATGCTCGGGGCTACCTTTTACTTTAAAGAGAATCCTGGTTTCATGACACTACAGACCAATAGACGTGTCAGTCTATTTGAAAGTCAGCGGAGGTCTAGTCTAGTATTTTTTTACCGGTCAGGAACATTTCATGGGTAAATGCTTCTGCCGAGGAGAAAGATCTAAGATACATTAGCGCCTCTTGGTGAGTCTAAATGATTTTTATTCTGTTCTTTAAAAGAAGACGCAATTTGAGCTCCGCCTCAGTCACAGGTGATTTAGAAAGAGTGCATCAGAGTCAGCAAGAGCCGTCATTTAAAAAACAAAAACAAAAAAAGTGGAGGGAAAATACAAGATGATTTTACCTACGTATTTTAAATGTTCACTAAAACACAAAATTTGGAGCAACCTTATCATATAAATTATAATCATACCTCGTACTTCTCTAGCATCTCTTCATTTGAGGAATTCAAATGTTAATTCAGAAATCAGGTTTGTTTATAAATTAAAGGCAAAATTATTCTCACTGTTAAAAATTTGCACCTTATTTCCAGTTTGAATTTGTCTAGCTTCAACTTCCAGCCATTGGATCTTGTTATACTTTTGTCTGATAGACTGAAGAGCCCTCTATTATCATGTTTCTGTTGCCCATGTAGGTACTTACAGATTGTGATCGTCACCCTTTAATCTCTTCTTTGTTAAACTAAGCAGAATTTGCTCTTTGAATCTACAGTAGAACCTCAGAATTACAAACACCTCAGGAATGGAGATTGTTCGAAATTTCGAACAAAACATTATAGTTGTTTTTTCAAAAGTTTACAACTGAACATTGACTTCATAAAGATTTGAAACTTTACTATGCAGAAGAAAAATGCTGCTTTCCCTTTATTTTTAGTAGTTTATATTTAACACAGCACTGTACTTGCTTTTTTGGGGTGGGGGGTGTCCTCTCTGCTGCTGCCAGATTGTACTTCCGGTTCCAAATGAAGCGTGTGGCTGACCAGTCAATTGGTAACTCTGGTGTTCCTAACTCTGAGGTTCTACTATATCACCATAAGGCATGTTTTCCAATTCTTTAATCATTCTCATGGCTAGTCTTTGAACCCTCTCATATTTTAAACATCATTCTTGAATTGGGAACACCAGAACTGGACACAATGTTCCAGTATTGGTCACACCAAATACGTAGTTAATATAACTTCCCTACTTAATATTCCCTGGTTTATACATTCAAGGATCGCATTAGCCCTTTTGGCTACTTTGTTGCACTTGGGAGCTCATGTTCAATTGATTATCCACCATATCCTCCAAGTCTTTTTCAGAGCCGCTGCTTCCTAAGACACAGTTCCCCTTCTGCTAACTATGGCCTACGTTCTTTGTTCCTAGATGTATATGTTTACCTCTGGCCTGTTGCCCTGTTTCGCCTACCTGTCTTCATTGTTATTTACCATTCACTCCCCCAATTTTTGTGACATCTGCAATTATGACTTTGTTTTTTTCCAGGTCATCATAAAAATACTAAATATCAGAGGGCCAAGAACTAATGCTTACAGGACCCCACTAGAAACACATCCATTCAGTGATGATTCCTTGTTTACAATTACATTTTGAAACCTGTCAGTTAGCTAATTTTTAATCCCATTTTATGTGCACTGTGTTGATTTTATATCTCTAGTTTCTTAATCAACATGTCATGTGGCAACAATGCCTTGCTGAAGTCTAAGTATATTATATCAACACTATTACCTTTATCAATCAAACTTGCAATCTCATCACAACAAAATATCGTTAGACAGAATCTATTTTCCATAAACCCATATTTATTAGCATTAATTAAATTATATGATCCTTCTTTAATTCTTTATTAATTGAGTCCCATATCAGACATTGCATTATTCTGCCCAGAACTGATGTCAGGCTGAGAGGCCTATAATTATCCCAGTCCTCCTATTTATCCTTTTTAAATATTAGTGCAAAATTAGCTTATGCAATTTATTTATGTATTCATTGATTTAATTGTTATGTATTTATTTTATTTAATGTATTTTACTGTTTGAATAGAAATTGAAATTCAGGTGCAATCCCCAGCATGAAAAGTGACTCAGTAGCATTTGCTACACTCTGATCGAGGCCTATTGCTGATAGCACTTCCCTGTCCCTTCTCTCTCCCTGCAGCACTTCAGTCTCTTTCTGTATCCCACACAGACCAGTTCCTCCTACAAGATCACTATGCCTCCTCACGGGAATGTTTTTTCCAGCAGTGCCTGAGGAACCAATGCACCAGGACAGTTCTGCTGAAGGGGGATTTTCCTCTTCAAGTGAAGAGCTTGTGTTGCGTAATTTTGCTCACACTACAATGCAAAGTCTTAACTCTAATCCCAGCAAGGTAACGTGTTGACAAACATGCACTGGGTGAGTGGGGGATCTGGTGTGTGTCTCTCATTGGGTTCCAGAAGCTGGGAGGGCACAAGCTAAAGGACCCTCCCCCAGTCTACTGTAGGGTGACCAGACATCCCGATTTTTATCGGGACTGTCCCGATATTTCCTTGTTTGTCCTGCATCCAATGTTAGGTTGGAACACTGGACAAACAAGCAAATACTCCGGAGCCCGGAAGTGCTCGTGCCCCCCTGCCCCGACTCTGCCCCTCCTTCCCCCATTGGCTCCCTCCCCGAATCCCCGCCTCTTCCCCAGGCTCACCATTCCTCTTCACTCCGGTGCTTGTGGAGGGAGGCCCGGGAGATGCAGGGGAAGCAGGGGGCCAGGGCGAGTGAGAGTCTGGCCTGGCCCCGAGCACAGGCAGGACTCAGTTGGGCGGTAGGGAGAGCGGGGGGGGGGGCGGCCCGCGGGACCAGGCAGCGGCTTTCTCCCCCCCCCCCCCCCGGGCAGCGGGACTTGGGAGGGGAGGAAGCGGCCGATGGCCAAGCGCTGCGGCTCTGGCACCCGGGCCCAAACCCCCCGAGTCCAGGCCTGTTGCGGGGACCCAGCAGCACTCATGCTGTGCCCAGCCCCTGGCCAGTCGCGTCTGGGCTGCTGCCCAGCTGGTGCAATCCCGCGGCGGCCCTGGAGCGGAGGCATCGGCAGCCCAGCCCCGTTAGTTCCCCTGCGGGACCTGAGCAGGAAGGGGGGGCTGGGGCCTGCTGTCCCCACTCCAGGCTGTGTCTAGGGACCTGGTAAGGAGGGAGGACTGTGGCCCCAGGTGTGGGGAAAAGGGCCCTGCACTGTAGAGGGGGCATAGCCTTTGCTACTTGCCTCACCCCTATTGCTGCTTAGAGGGCTGTGCCCCCCAACCACATTACATCCCAACCATATGGTCAATGAACAAGTGCTTTAAATCTTTTAGGAAACTTCAACTTGCAACCAATTGTTTTGTTATAGATCTAGTGATGACAGCCTTTCTCTACCACTTCATGCTTAAGTTCCCATTGAGATGAATGCTTCTTTTATTTTGTGCTAATCTTACTGTCTATATAATGCTGTTATATAAATAAAAAAAGTATTAGACACTCATATGAATGAGAATATTCTCAGTTGTACTAGCTGGGTAGGGTGTTGGCCAGGGGCACTTGGATTTATCTCCCCAGGTCTCAGAACCTAGTGACATGGTGGCTGTATCACACTGCAGTGCCCAGGCTCAGCTGGGCCAGGCTTAGTGACAATTCCATCTTGGATGGGGGCTGGGGAGGGTATCAGGAGCAGGGCAGCCAGTGACCCCGATCCCAGTGAGGCCTCTCAGTGACCATCCTCCATCTCTCCCTAGCCCAGAAGTGGATGTAGAGAGGCCAGGGACACCAAAATCTTCTTGCAATACAAGGCTTGGTGACCTCATAACAACCGTGCCGCTCATTGCTTCCTCTGTATTTGTAGCTCACGCTTTGCTGTATCAGTTGCAAACAGTTTAGAGTGTGACAGGTACCTTGTTCAAACATCCCCACATCCAAGCATAAGTTAGGAGTACAGGCAGCGACAGTGGCACAGAAAAAATGCAGTTTGACATTTAAAGACAATTGGCTTTTGGAAACTGTGGAAACCAAAACAACTGATGTCCTAGGAAGGGACTTCTTGAAATTGGGAGACTTTTTTTTTTTAATTCAGTCAGTCTTAGGTCATATGTAATTTTTGTTCTGAAGCTAAAGCTAAGTGAATGAAAACTGGACTATCTAAAATGCCACTTAGTTCAGAAAGCTCATGTTGATGCAGGGAAAACTCTACATAACTGGAAACATGGCTTTGGAATTCAACATTTACTAGTAGAGTCTACTGAAAGCTGAGAGAAGCATATTGAAATGTCAGCGAGCAAACACTGATTGACAATGTATTCCTTGCTATGAAAATAAATTAAACCATGATGTCCGTATCTACAAAAACAACAAGGAGTCTGGTGGCACCTTAAAGACTAACAGATTTATTTGGGCATAAGCTTTCATGGGTAAAAACCTCACTTCTTCGGATGCATAGAGTGAAAGTTACAGATGCAGGCATTATATACTGACACATGGAGAGCAGGGAGTTACTTCGCAAGTGGAGAACCAGTGTTGACAGGGCCAATTCAATCAGGGTGGATGTAGACCACTCCCAATAATGAATGAGGAGGTGTCAATTCCAGGAGAGGAAAAGCTGCTTCTGTAATGAGCCAGCCACTCCCAGTCCCTATTCAAGCCCAGATTAATGGTGTTGAATTTGCAAATGAATTTTAGTTCTGCTGTTTCTCTTTGAAGTCTGTTTCTGAAGTTTTTTTTTGTTCAATGATAGTGACTTTTAAATCTGTAATAGAATGACCAGGGAGATTGAAGTGTTCACTTACTGGCTTATGTATGTTACCATTCCTGATGTCCGATTTGTGTCCATTTATTCTTTTGCGGAGGGACTGTCCGGTTTGGCCAATGTACATGGCAGAGGGGCATTGCTGGCACATGATGGCATAAATGACATTAGTGGATGTGCAGGTGAATGAGCCCTTGATGGTGTGGCTGATGTGGTTGGGTCCTCTGATGGTGTCGCCAGAGTAGATATGGGGACAGAGTAGGCAACGAGGTTTGCTACAGGGATTGGTTCCTGGGTTGGTGTTTCTGTGGTGTGGTGTGTAGTTGCTGGTGAGTATTTGCTTCAGGTTGGGGGGTTGTCTGTAAGCAAGGACTGGCCTGCCTCCCAAGGTCTATGAGAGTGAGGGATCATTTTCCAGGATAGGCTGTAGATTGTGGATAATGCGCTGGAGAGGTTTTAGCTGGGGGCTGTATGTGATGGCCAGTGGTGTTCTGTTATTGTCCTTGTTGGGCCTGTCCTGTAGTAGGTGATTTCTGGGTACCCGTCTTGCTCTGTCAATCTGTTTCCTCACTTCCCCAGGTGGGTATTGTAGTTTTACGAATGCTTGATAAAGATCTTGTAGGTGTTTGTCTCTGTCTGAGGGGTTGGAGCAAATTCAGTTGTATCTTAGGGCTTGGCTGTAGACAATGGATCGTGTGATGTGTCTTGGATGGAAGCTGGAGGTATGTAGATATGTATAGCGGTCAGTAGGTTTCCGGTATAGGGTGGTGGTTATGTGACCATCACTTAGGGTATGTCTACACTACGAAATTAGTTCGAATTTATAGAAGCCGGTTTTATTGAAATCGGTTGTATACAGCCGATTGTGTGTGTCCACACATAAAATGCTCTAGGTGCTCTAGTCGGCGGACTGCGTCCACAGTACAAGGCTAGCGTCGACTTCCGGAGCATTGCACTATGGGTAGCTATCCCACAGTTCCCGCAGTCTCCGCCGCCCCTTGGAATTCTGGGTTGAGATCCCAATGCCCGGATGATGCAAAACAGTGTCGCGGGCGGTTCTGGGTACATGTCATCAGGCCCCTCCCTCCCCCGTCACAGCAACGGCAGACAATAGATTCGCGCCTTTTTACCTGGGTTACCTGGGTTACCTGTGAAGACAACATGGAGCCCGCTCAGCTCAGCTGAGCTCACCGTCACCATATGTCCTCTGGGTGCCGGCAGATGTGGGACTGCATTGCTACACAGCAGCAGCTGCTAACTGCCTTTTGGCAGTAGACGGTGCAGTAGACTGGTAGCCTTCATCGGCGATCTGGGTGCTGGCAGCCGTGGGGCTTGCCTTTTGGCAGTAAATGGTGTATTACGACTGTTAACCAGCCTATTACAAGTCGGGTCATCGCACGTTAGCAGAGTCTTCCCTGAGCAGCCGATTGTGCAATAGGCCTGAAGACCATCGTCATACACCGCCCCGTATTTGCTGCCAAGCACCCAGAAAGATGCCGAGGGCTATCAGTCACGCTGCACCGTCATCTTAAGATGTAAAAAATAGATTTGCTCTGTATTCATTTGCTTCCCCCTCCCTCCGTCAAATCAACGGCCCGCTAAACCCAGGGTTTTCAGTTTAATCTTTGGGGGGGACCATTCTGTGTGACAGTTGTTTGTGTCTCTCCCTGATGCACAGCCACCGTTCTTGATTTTAATTCCCTGAGCCTGTACGCCATGTCGTCACTCGGCCCGCCCTCCCTCCTTCCCCTAGTCCGTCAGATACTATTTTCACGCCTTTTCTTTGAATTCTGGGTTGAGATCCCAATGCCCAGATGATGCAAAACAGTGTCGCGGGCGGTTCTGGGTACATGTCATCAGGCCCCTCCCCCCTCGTCACAGCAACGGCAGACAGTAGATTCGCGCCTTTTTACCTGGGTTACCTGTGCAGACAACATACCACGGCAAGCATGGAGCCTGCTCAGCTCAGCTGAGCTCACCGTCACCATATGTCCTCTGGGTGCCGGCAGACGTGGGACTGCATTGCTACACAGCAGCAGCTGCTAACTGCCTTTTGGCGGTAGACGGTGTAGCATGAGTGATAGCTGTGGGGCTGGCAGCCGTAGGGCTGCATTGCACCAGCCCCTTGCCCTTTGGTAGGAGATGGTATATTATGACTGGTACCCGTCGTCATCATACTGGAGTGGCTGTCAATCATGGCCACCTGGGCAGACATGTTTCGATGATGATGGCTACCAATCGTAATATACTATTTTCTGCCAATTGCCCATTGCCCAGTATTGTCTGCTAAGCACCCAGAAGAGGCCGAGGGCGATGCTGGGTGCTGGCGGACGTGGGGCTGGCAGACGTGGGGCTGCATTGCTACACAGCAGCAGCCCCTTGCCTTTTGGCAGATGATGGTATATTATGATTGGTATCCATCATCATCGTACTGGAGAGGCTATCACTCATGCTGCACCGTCGGCTGCCGGCTTAAGATGTAAAAAATAGATTTGTTCTGTATTCATTTGCTTCCCCTTCCTCCGTGAAATCAATGGCCTGCTAAGCCCACGGTTTTCAGTTTAATCTTTGGGGGGACCATTCTGTGTGACAGTTGTTTGTGTTTCTCCCTGTTCCTGTACGCCATGTTGTCACTCGGCCCTCCCTCCTTCTCCTGGTCCATCAGATACTACTTTCGTGCCTTTTTTCAGACCAGGCGCCATAGCTAGCACTGGGATCATGGAGCCCGCTCAGATCACCGCGGCAATTATGAGCACTATGAACACCACGCGCATTGTCCTGGAGTATATGCAGATCCAGGACATGCCAAGGCGAAACCCGGACCAGGCGAGGAGGCGATTGCAGCGCGGCGACAAGAGTGATGAGGAAATTGACATGGACATAGACCTCTCACAAGGCACAGGCCCAAGCAATGTGGAAATCATGGTGTCACTGGGGCAGGTTGATGCCGTGGAACGCCGATTCTGGGCCCGGGAAACAAGCACAGACTGGTGGGACCGCATCGTGCTGCAGGTATGGGACGATTCCCAGTGGCTGCGAAACTTTCGCATGCGTAAGGGCACTTTCATGGAACTTTGTGACTTGCTTTCCCCTGCCCTGAAACGCCAGGATACCAAGATGAGAGCAGCCCTCACAGTTGAGAAGCGAGTGGCGATAGCCCTGTGGAAGCTTGCAATGCCAGACAGCTACCGGTCAGTCGGGAATCAATTTGGAGTGGGCAAATCTACGGTGGGGGCTGCTGTGATCCAATTTGCCAGGGCAATGAAAGACCTGGTGATAGCAAGGGTAGTGACTCTGGGCAACGTGCAGTCAATAGTGGATGGTTTTGCTGAAATGGGATTCCCAAACTGTGGCGGGGCCATAGACGGAACCCATATCCCTATCTTGTCACCGGAGCACCAAGCCACCGACTACATAAACCGCAAGGGGTACTTTTCAATGCTGCTGCAAGCCCTGGTGGATCACAAGGGACGTTTCACCAACATCAACGTGGGATGGCCGGGAAAGGTACATGATGCTCGCGTCTTCAGGAACTCTGCTCTGTTTCGAAAGCTGGAGGAAGGGACTTTCTTCCCGGACCAGAAAGTGACCATTGGGGATGTTGAAATGCCTATCGTGATCCTTGGGGACCCAGCCTACCCCTTAATGCCATGGCTCATGAAGCCGTACACAGGCAGCCTGGACAGTAGTCAGGACCTGTTCAACTACAGGCTGAGCAAGTGCCGAATGGTGGTGGAATGTGCATTTGGACGTTTAAAAGCGCGCTGGCGCAGCTTACTGACTCGCTCAGACCTCAGCGAAAAGAATATCCCCATTGTTATTGCTGCTTGCTGTGCGCTCCACAATATCTGTGAGAGTAAGGGGGAGACCTTTATGGCGGGGTGGGAGGTTGAGGCAACTCGCCTGGCTGCTGATTACGCGCAGCCAGACACCAGGGCGGTTAGAGGAGCACAGCAGGGCGCGGTGCGCATCAGAGAAGCTTTGAAAACGAGTTTTGTGACTGGCCAGGCTACTGTGTGAGACTTCTGTTTGTTTCTCCTTGATGAACCCTCCAACCCCCCCCCCCCGACCCAGTTCACTCTACTTCCCTGTAAACCAACCACCCCACCCCACCCTCCCCTCCTGCTTGCAGAGGCAATAAAGTCATTGTTTTTTCACATTCATGCATTCTTTATTAGTTCCTCACAGAAGTAGGGGGATAATTGCCAAGGTAGCCTGGGATGGGTGGGGGAGGAGGGATGGAAAAGGACACGCTGCATTTTAAAACTTTAACTCTTATTGAAGGCCAGCCTTCTGATGCTTGGCCGAACATCTGGGGTGGAGTGACTGGGTGGACGGAGGCACCCCCACCGTGTTCTTGGGCGTCTTGGTGAGGAGGCTATGGAACTTGGGGAGGAGGGCTGTTGGTTACACAGGGGCTGTAGCGGGGGTCTCTGCTCCTGCTGCCTTTCCTGCAACTCAACCATACGCTCGAGCATATCAGTTTGATGCTCCAGCAGACGGAGCATTGCCTCTTGCCGTCTGTCTGCAAGCTGACGCCACCTATCGTCTTCAGCCCACCACTTGCTCTGTTCATCCCGCGATTCAGCCCGCCACCTCTCCTCTCGTTCATATTGGGCTTTTCTCATCTCCGACATTGACTGCCTCCACGCATTCTGCTGTGCTCTATCAGTGTGGGAGGACATCTGCAGCTCCGTGAACATATTGTCCCTCATCCTACGTTTTCTCTTTCTAATGTTCACGAGCCTCTGCGAAGGAGAAACATTTGCAGCTGGTGGAGGAGAAGGGAGAGGTGGTTAAAAAAGACACATTTTAGAGAACAATGGGTACACTCTTTCATTACAAGGTCGCATATTTCGGCTTGCAGGCAGCCATGGTAGGCCACAGTGTTTTGGCTTTTTTAACCTTCTTAACATGTGGGAAAGGTTGCAAACAGCAGCGCATTTCCCATATCCAGGATGAATTGGGTTGTCCATTTAAAATGGGGTTTCAATGTAAAAGGAGGGGCTGCGGTTTCCCGGTTAACATGCGGCACAAACACAAGTAAACCACCCCCCCCCCCCACACACACACACACACGATTCTCTGGGATGATCACTTCACCCCTCCCCCCACCGCGTGGTTAACAGCGGGGAACATTTCTGGTCAGAAGAGCAGGAACGGGCGCCTCTGAATGTCCCCTTAATAAAATCACCCCATTTCAACCAGGAGAGCTTTCTGGAGATGTCCCTGGAGGATTTCCGCTCCATCCCCATACACGTTAACAGACTTTTCCAGTAGATGTACTGGCCGCGATTGCCAGGGCAAATTAATCATTAAACACGCTTGCTTTTTTTTTGTAATGTTTACAAATATTTACAAAGTTACACTCACAAGAGGTCTCCTGTGTGCCCTGAGGGTCTTGGGTGAGTTCGGGGGTTACTGGTTCCAGGTCCAGGGTCACAAACATATCCTGGCTGTTGGGGAAACCGGTTTCTCCGCTTCCTTGCTGCTGTGAGCTACCTACAGTACCTCCATCGTCATCTTCCTCGTTCCCCGAACCATCTTCTCTGTGTGTTTCTCCAGTGAGAGAGTCATAGCACACGGTTGGGGTAGTGGTGGCTGCACCCCCTAGGATCGCATGCAGCTCCGCGTAGTAGCGGCAAGTTTGCGGCTCTGCCCCGGACCTTCCGTTTGCTTCTCTGGCTTTGTGGTAAGCTTGCCGTAGCTCCTTAATTTTCACGCGGCACTGCTGTGTGTCCCTGTTATGGCCTCGGTCCTTCATGGCCTTGGAGATCTTTTCTAATACTTTTCCATTTCTTTTACTGCTACAGAGTTCAGCTATCACTGCTTCATCTCCCCATATGGCGAGCAGATCCTGTACCTCCCGTTCGGTCCATGCTGGAGCCCTTTTGCGATCCTGGGACTCCATCACGGTTACCTGTGCTGATGAGCTCTGCGTGGTCACCTGTGCTCTCCACGCTGGGCAAACAGGAAATGAAATTCAAACATTCGCGGGTCTTTTCCTGTCTACCTGGTCAGTGCATCTGAGTTGAGAGTGCTGTCCAGAGCGGTCACAATGAAGCACTGTGGGATAGCTCCCGGAGGCCAATAACGTCGAATTCCGTCCACACTACCCCAATTCCGACCCACAAAGGCCGGTTTTATCGCTAATCCCCTCGTCGGAGGTGGTGTAAAGAAACCGGTTTAAAGGACCCTTTAAGTCGAAAGAAAGGGCTTCGTTGTGTGGACGTGTCCAGGCTTAATTCGGTTTAACGCTGCTAAAGTCGACCTAAACCCGTAGTGTAGACCAGGCCTTAGTTGCACTGTAGTGTCCAGGAAGTGGATCTCTTGTGTGGACTGGTCCAGGCTGAGGTTGATGGTGGGGTGGAAATTGTTGAAGTCCAGGTGGAATTCATCAAGGGCCTCCTTTCCATGGGTCCATATGATGAAGATGTCATCAATGTAGCGCAAGTAGAGGAGGGGCACTAGGGGACGAGAGCTGAGGAAACGTTGTTCTAAGTCAGCCATAAAAATGTTGGCATACTGTGGGGCCATGCGGGTACCCATAGCAGTGCCACTGACTTGAAGGTATAAGTTGTCCCCAAATCTGAAGTGGTTGTGGGAATTGACACCTCCTCATCCATTATTGGGAGTGGATTACATCCACCCTGATTGAATTGGCCCTGTCAACACTGGTTCTCCACTTGCGAAGTAACTCCCTGCTCTCCATGTGTCCGTATATAATGCCTGCATCTGTAACTTTCACTCTATGCATCTGAAGAAGTGAGGTTTTTACCCACGAAAGCTTATGCCTAAATAAATCTGTTAGTCTTTAAGGTGCCACCAGACTCCTTGTTGTTTTTGTAGATACAGACTAACACGGCTACCCCCGATACTTAACCCACAAAACTGCATTTGCT
This sequence comes from Malaclemys terrapin pileata, assembly GCF_027887155.1. Lineage (NCBI taxonomy): Eukaryota > Metazoa > Chordata > Testudines > Emydidae > Malaclemys > Malaclemys terrapin. The sequence continues at coordinate 146,641,703 of NC_071505.1, forward strand.
GGCATTACCCCTGCATGCAATGCTTGGCATATTAAAGAAGACATCAAACAATTCTACACGGATCACAATTTGGATATACAGCTAATGCCTATGTTCACTTCAGATGGTGCCTCCAGATGGTAAGCATAACAGTGTAGTTGTACTACTTATAGTGTTGTTGTAGTAAGTGTGGTACTCATTCTCTGTTTCCCATAGAGAAGACATAGGCATCAGTGATGCCTGAAAACATGTACCAATGATGAAAGAAGTGGAAACACTATGACACACTGTATATACAATATTTAGCAGATCAGCTGTTAAGAAAACTAAATGTGAGATGTTGGCCAGCATACTGGAAGTTGATGCATTATTATTCAGGCCTTTGAATGAAGAGTGCTGGTTATCACATCACTCTGCTGAAAATGCCCTTCTATGAAATCATGATGTAACAGTAGATCACTGTATTGAGAATGTGAATGAGAATAATGATCCTGTAGCTAAGTATTGTCTCAAAAAGCTTACAGATCCCCAGTACTGTATTGCACTGACTGTGCTTGATGATATTGCAGAGGAATTGTCTCAGCTGGGCCTAATTTTTCACAGAAGTTCTCACTACCACTGAAGCATTTAGCTATGCCAGGGGTTTTCAAACTGGGGTTTGCAACCCCTCAGAGGGTCATGAAGTTATTAGCTGGGGGTTGTGAGCTGTCAGCCCCCCTAGGTGTGGGGCTGACAGCCTGAGCCCCTGTTAAATTTAAATTAAAATCCCCTGTTTTTAATTTATAAGCGGGGGGGGGGGGGATCTCACTCAGAGGCTTGCTGTGTGAAAGGGGTCACCAATACAAAAAGTTTGAGAACCACTGAGCTACGTTAAGGCCAAAATAGCAAAATTTTGCTCACAGTGTCTTGGAGAAAAAGCTCTTTGGAGTGAGAAGGTGAAGGAACAAAGGGCATCTCTTGCCAATACTGTTAATGCAGCAGGTGTTCTCCACTTTAGTACAGAACTCTGTGACTATTTAGATTGTTGATTTCCAGAGAATGAGCTGCAAGAGTGGCCTGCGTTTGATACTGAAGCACTGGTTTCTGCCTAATTTGATTATAGCACAGAACATGTTAGTCATATCCTGGGCAAGTATGAAGCAGTCTTGAATCTACCCATGCAAACCGAGGGATCAATAACTGAATGCATCTGCAAGCCGTACACCCAGGATAAATTTATCATTGTGGAAAAAATGAAAGTGGATATAATAAGAACATTTGCTGACATGGTAACTTACTTGCTGAAAGAAAATCAGTTTACAGGCCTGGCTCAGTTTGTTGAACCTCAAATGCTGACTGTGAACGTGGGTTTAGTTTAATGAATCAGATCAAAACTAAGTCTTGCAACAGACTAGAGATTAACCATATGGACCAGCTTGTAAGAATAAAACACTTCCCCATAGCACATGGAGATGTCAACCTGGACAAAATTTACCATCACTGGACAACAGAGAAATACAGATGAAAGAAATTTCCAGCATAATAATGAGTAAATCATGTTCATTAAATATGAAACTTACCACATTGCAGGTACATGTATAGTATCTGCCAGGCACTCGATTTAATATTATTTGCTTTTATTTTGTATTTTCTGTGACTATGTAGTTTTCAATAAATACACTGCTTTTAGGAGAATATATGCACAATATATATTTCACTGATTAAATTAGCACTCCCACCCATTTTTATTTATTTAGTGGTTTAATTAAAGTGTTACAACATTCACATTCTCTGTTGCCTAAGGGTAAAAATGTAGTGGTCAGTGGAGTTTGTAGTTCCCCCTCACTACAAAGAAAATTTAGAGGGAATGTTGACCCCTACCACTCCACACTTGGGACAACAAGAAGAACCATAGCTACACATACACCACCTGGGAAAGTCAAAGGGCTGTGAATGTGTAGCCACAACCTACTATGTTGCAGTAGGTTTTACATCCATGAACATAAATGTTCACTATTTGCTTCTATTTTTACTTGGGTTTTAAAGTATGGTTCACCCTCTTACAGTGCGGGTAAAAGGCTTTTGTTTGCACTTTAATTTTGTTGCCTGTTCCTTTGCACACAATAACATTCTATTTTTGGAAACTCAGCGTATATTCATTAGTTTACATCAAGCATAACAGAATTCATAGCAGGAGGCAAGACCCACTCATATTTAATAGTTTACAGCAAGCATCACAGAATTCATACTGGGAGGCAGTAACCCACCCATATTTAATCCCTGTACACACAAGAGACATTATTTCATTAAAAAATTAAATAAATAATAAAAATCAGACAACACTACTGTGGCTGACTGTTAAAGTACTTTTAAAGCCTCCCTGAGCCATGTAATTCCATGGTTAGGTCTTCTGATAGTGTCTGGCTGTTCAGTTTCAGTAAACAGCTGGTCCACCTTGCTCCTCCACCCTAGGGGTAGCTTTTCTCCCTCTGCCTCACAGATCTTATGCAATACACAACATGCAGCTATAATCATGGGGATGTTTGCCTTGCTAAGATCCAATCTAGTGAATAAACAGTGCCAGCATCCTTTCATCCTACCAAAAGCACATTCAACAGTCATTCTGCACCTGCTGAGCTGGTAGTTGAATCTTTCTTCGATGCTGTTGAGGTGGCCAACATACAGTTTCATGAGTTAGGTGACCAAGGGATAGGCTGGATCTCCCAGAATCACTATTGGCATTTCAACATTGCCAGTGGTAATCTGATGGTCTGGGAAGAATGCACCTCCTTGTAGCTTTCTGAACAGGCCGGTGTTCTTAAAGAAGTGAGCATCATGCACCTTCCCTGACCAGCCCACGTTAATATCAGCAAAGAGTCCCCAGTGATCCACTGGCAATTGTTTAACCATGGAAAAGTATCCCTTTCTGTTGATGTACTCAGTGGCAAGGGATGGGATGCGGCAAGGTGTGCTGGTGCCAGAAGAGGGATATGCGTGCTATCGCCCCACCACAGTTTGGGAACCCCATTGCTGCAAAACCATCCACTATTTTCTGTACATTACCAAGAGCCACAGTCCTGTATCGCAAGAGACACTTAACGGTGTTACACACTCGGATGACAATGGCCCCCACTGAGGATTTTCCAACTCCCAACTAATTGCCTACTGACCAATAGCAATCCAGTGTTGCAAGTGTAAACAGGGTCTGAGTGAGCTATTCCCTGACATTAGGCATGAACTGGTGGGAGAAAAGACTTCAGGAGCAGACCGTATTTGCATAGACACACCTACTCTGCCTACCTGTTCAACAGACAGAGCTGCTTTGCCAAAATGATCAATTTGGGGTTACAATTTGCAGGGGTAACAACATTTTGTCGTACTTATTGTCTGAGTAAAGGGCAGCAGCACTCTTAGCATGCCCTGATTGAGGGAGGCACCCTAACTTGAACCTCACTTGCTAAGCAGCGAAAGACAAAGAGAGTGGGGGCAGATGTTCCTACCAGGTTGTGTGAACTGTGAATCACAGACCCCATTTGAGCCTCTTCTCTCCAGTGTTTAAAGCTAGAGCTGATCAGACTCAATTGAGGGTCTACATAAGAATGGTCATACTAGTGTTCCATCTCACCCAATATCCTGTCTTCTGACAAAGAACAGTTGCCAGATGTTTCAGAAGAAATGAACAGAACGTGGAAATGTTTTCAATGATTCCTGCCCTGTCATCCAGTCTTAGCTTCTAGCAGTCCGAGGTTTAAGTACACCCGGGACATGGGGTTGCATCCCTGACCATCTTGGCTAATAGCCATTTATAGATCTATCCTCCATGAACTTACCTAATTTTTTTTAATCCAGTTATACTTTTAGTCGTCACCACATTCCCTGGCAACAAGTTCCACAGGTTGACTGTGTGTTGCCTGAAGTACTTCCTTATTTTTTTCTTCTATTAATTTAACTGGGTGACCCCTGGTTCATGTGTTAATTTCATTGAATGCCCCCTAGTTTGTGGGTCTTTATTCATTTTCTTTATACCATTCATGATTTGTATAGACCTCTATCATAGCCTCTTGAAGTCATCTCTTTTCCAAGCTGAACAGTCTCAGTCTTTTTAATCTCTGTTCATATGGAAGCTGTTCCATACCCCTAATCATTTTTGTTGCCCTTCTTAGTATTTTTTCCAATTCTAATATATATTTTTTGAGATGGGGCAACCAGAACTGCACACACAATTGAAAGTGTGGGCATACTATAGTTGTGTGGTATTATGATATTTTCGGTCTTATCTCTCTCTTTGCCAATGATTCCTAACATTTTGTTAGTGTATTTGACTGCCACTGCACATTGAGCAGATATTTTCAGAGAACTATCCACGCTGATTCCAATATCTCTTTCTTGAGTGGTAACAGCTAATTTAGACCCCATCATTTTGTATGTCTAGGTAGAATTATGTTTTCCAATGTGCATTACTTTGCATTTATTAACGTTGAATTTCATCTGCCATTTTGTTGCCCAGTCACCTAGTTTTGTGAGATCCCTTTGTAACTCTTTGCAGTCTGCCTGGGATTTAACTCTCTCAGGTAATTTTGTATCATCTCCAAACTTTGCTATCTCCCTGTTTGCCCATGTAATGGGGTCTCTGCAGGGCCCTCCTGGCTTCTGCCCCCGCTAGGCTGAGAAAGTCACACGGAGACCTCCTGGTGAAGTGCTCACTTGGTGCTTTTATTTACAGGCTGTGCTCCCACCATCTTTCCACCATACATATAATCCCCTTCTTACAGCCCACCAGCAGGAGAGAGGGGGCAAGCTATCTCTCTCTGCTTCCCCTCACTGCCCTTTCTCTAGTGCCACTTCCCTCTTTCCAGCTCCTCCCTTTGGTTTCCTTCCCCGGGGGCTTTTATCCAGCCCCAGCTTCCCCAATCAGGGCCAGGTGATCTACCCACCTCCAATTCACCTCCCTTAATTGGAGCTGGAGTGACAGAGGGTTGGCTAAGCAGTTTTCTGCTTAGCACCCTTTCACAGCCCCCTTTTCCAAGTAATTTATGAATACATTGAACAGCACCGATCCCAGTACGGATCCTTGAGGAACCCTGTTATTTATTTCTCTCCATTGTGAAAACTGATCATTTATTCCTATCCTTTGTTTCCTATCTTTCAACCAGTTACAGATCCATGAGAAGACTTTTCCTCTTAACCCATGACTACTTACTTTGCTTAAGAGCCTTTGGTGAGGCACTTTGTCAAAGGCTTTCTGAAAGTCCAAGTACACTATATCCACTGGATCATCCTTGTCCACATGCTTGTTGGCCTCCCCTCAAAGAATTCGAATAGATTGGTGAGGCAAAAGCTATGTTGACTCTTCTCCAACAAATAGTGTTCACATATGAGTCTGATAGTTCTATTCTTTAGTTTCAACCAGTTTGTGTAGTACTGGAATTAGGCTCTGTGACTGCAGTCCCAGGGGGACACGCTGAGATTGCTCAATTAGGGCAAACTGCAAAGAATGGGCAAACAATCCCCATAACTGGTGGATTCACCAAGCTAGCAAAAAAACAGCTTCTACAATACCTTATTGGTTACCCCGAAGCCATAAATACAGTTCCCCTAAAGCAACCCAACCTTGAGCTCCCATCCAGACAGCCAAGTCAAATATGATAAGGATTACTGAAAATCTTGTTCATCATATAAAAAGTTCTGCCAATCCCAAAGGATTGGACTCACCAGGTTAATGAATATTTCATATCTTACCCAAACACATGCTGTCATAAACATACAGCTAAGGGTAGCAGAAAATCCCTCTTTATCGTGTAAAGGGTTAATTCCTCTTTTACCTGTAAAGGGTTAAGAAGCTCAGATAACCTGGGTGGCACCTGACCAAAAGGACAAATAAAGAGAGAAGATACTTTCAAATCTGTGGGGGAAGGTCTCTGTTTTGTTCTCTTCGAGTCAGTAAGGAATCAGGGCAGGAAAAATACATCTTCTTAAGCATATCTGGACTAAGCATCTAGTATTGCAAAAATAGTAAGTAATAGCAAAAGAAATGTGTTAGATTATCTTTTGTTTTAGCTTGTGAATTTTCCCTGTGCTAAGTGGGAGGTTTATCCCTGCTTTTGTAACTTTAAAGTTTTGCTTAGAGGGGAAATCCTCTGTGTTTTTGAATCTTTTGTTATTCTGTAAAGTACTTACCATCCTGATTTTACAGAGGTGATTTGTGTACCTTTTCTTTAATTAAAATTCTTCTTTTAAGAACCCGATTGATTTTTCATTGTTCTTAAGAGCCAAGGGTTTGGGTCTGTGTTCACCTGTACCAACTGGTGAGGATATTATTCTCAAGCCTTCCCCAGGAAAGGGAGTGCAGAGCTTGGGGGAATAGGACTCCAAATGGTCCTTTCCCTGATTCTTTGTCTAAATCACTTGGTGGTGGCAGCATACTGTTCAACTTGTGTCTTGAGAAAGTTTTAACCTAAGCTGGTAAAAATAAGCTTAGGGGGTCTTTTATGCAGGTCCCCACATCTGTACCCCAGAGTTCAGAGTGGGGAAGGAACCCTGGCACATGCTTACAACCAATTCTTATTAACTAAATTAAAATTTATTAAAAATAAAAGAGAGAGTATTGGTTAAAAGATCATTATACATACAGACATGAATATAGTTCTTAGGTCATTTTCATAGTAGAGATGGTGATCTTCAGAGTTGCAAAGAGTCCATTCCAGAATCAGTTCATTAGTTATAGTCCAATGTCCAATATCAGGATGATCCAGATAGGACTGGAGACCTCAATCTTGACACTCAGACTTCCCCTGATGAAGATTAAGCAGATCTGAGATGAAAGGATCAGGGCCTAAGAGTTTTTATAAATCCCTGGCAGGCTGTTGTCAGCCTCTTGACAGCAGGTGTTCCTTGGGTGAAGATTAGGGATTTTGAAGCCGTTTCCTATTTCTGAAGCATCACTGATAATTAGCTCCATGGATTAACATAAGGCAATTGCCTATCTCCCGCCATTTACAGGTAGTTTACTACATACTTAAAAGAGAAATGAAGACAGTGATATCCTTACATTCACAGTTCATTTAAATGTTAACATCTCCCTGGCTACAACTCTGAAACTTGAATTAACAGAATACAGCGATAGACAGGAACTGTTTGGTTACATTGTCAACCTCTAACAATGAATATGTGAAATATATCCTACTTCATTCCAGATTAATTTTTATGTATAGACAAGCCCAATTGTTTGACAGAGGGATTCTTTTGGTTGGCCCCTTTTACATGTTTCTTCAAGTGCTCAATGGCACGCCTACAATGGCAGATGCTCTGGCTTCGTTCTTTATATTCCAAATACTTCCATCTGTTTTTCTGGATAACTCTGGAGATGATTCTCCCATACCTTCTTGAAATAGCCCCCCAGTGTTGAGCTCCATTAAAGCACAACAGCTCCTTTCTCAACAAATCAGTTGTAATGAGCCTCTGAGTTCTCAGGCTTGTGGTATCAGCATTTCCCTGCCAGCAAACCAGAAGCTGTCTGTATATGGTAGAGGAGCTGTCTGGGTAACTGGGCAAAGGTATGTCTACAATGCAATTAAAAACCCATGGCTGGCCTGTGCCAGCTGACTCGGGCTAAGGGGCTGTTTAACTACCATGAAGATGTTCAGGCCCAGGCTGGAGCCCAGGCTCTAGGACCCTGCGAGGTGGGAGGGTCCCAGACCGGGAGCTGCAGTCCCAGCTCCAACATCGACACACGTTGTTTTCAACCTGTGGTCTGCGGACCCCTGGGAGTCCACAGAGTATGTCTAAGGGGTCCATGGAAGGTCCTATTGGTTAACCGGGAGGTGGGCGGGCTCACCCTCTAAGGTTGTCCTGGAGTCTCCAGGAATTAAAAATGAATCTTTAATTAAAGATTATGTCATGTGATGAAACCTCCAGGAATACATCCAACCACAACTGGCAAACCTAGTGAAAGGTGATTATAAAAATAAAGTTTCAGATCCCAGAAAAGGCATTCTGGTTCTCTGATCAATCAAAAATAGGTGAATACCCCCACCTACAGGTCAAAACCTGGAAGTGTCGTTACCATAGAAGCCCACAGTTAAGCACTCTTTCTCATGCTGAGTCAAATGCTGTGCCAGGCACATGCAACATTTATATTTGCATTCTGTTCAGTCAATTTTCTATCTAAGGCTTGGTCTACACTACAGAGTTAGGTTGATGTAAGGCACGAGAGGCATAGGGCTTATGTCTGTAATTAGGACGACACAGTGTCCATGTAGCCACTGCATTACTTACATGGGCTGCTGGCTAAAGCCCTGAAATTGACAAGAAAGGCTGGTAAGTTCCCTCCTGTGAACCCTGCACCTGGCTCACAGTTAAGGCTGTCACCCCAGCGCAAGAGGTGGGCTCCAGTTAGAGCTTGGCTGTTCCCTCGGCTACCCACTCCCAGCAGGCTGCTATCCAGGCTCCCCTGTCCCTGCTGGGAGCCCTGCTGCTCCCTGGGCTCCTGGCTACCTGCTCCCAGCAGGCTACTGCCCGGGTTCCCCTCTCCCTCCTGGGAGCCCTGTGGGCCCCCTGCTGCCCAGGCTCCCCACTCCAAGCCTGGCTGCTAGGTGCTGAGAGCCAGGGCTCTCAGCTCCCCAGGGAGCTCCCAGAGCTGTAAGAGTGTGGCTGCTCTGAGCAATTTCACCGCTGATAGGCTCTGTGCTGTGAAATTGAGCATGGGAGGAGCTCACAGCTGGGGCTGTCACCCCAGCGTGGATGGGGAACTCCAGCTGTGAGCTCCACGTGGCTGTCAGTGCCCCACAATGCCTCACTTCAGTCAGTGCACTGCAAGTGCTCCTGGTGAAGATGGGCTCCACTGACAGGAGGAGGATAGTGTGGACATCAACAGCCCATTGAATTACTGCGGTGATTGTAGGTTGATCTAAATTAAGTAGACCGAATTTTGTAGTGTAGACAAGCCCTAAGATTTCTATGGTAGGGGGTCCACGGACCACAAGTTGAATTTCCAAAGGGGTCTGCACCTCCATTCAAAAATTTGTAAGGGTCCGCAAATGAAAAAAAAGTTGAAAACCACTGGTCTACACTGCAATGAAACAGCTCCTAAGCTGAAGCCCCACAAGCCTGAGTCAGCTGGCATGGGCCAGCCATAGATGTCTAATTGCAATGTAGACTTCACCTTAGAATTTTGCTTCTTATGCCCTCAGAGTGAACACGGAGAGGGGGTGATGTGGAATGGGGGCAGTGCGGTGGTCTGGGAACAGTGGGGGAACATTGGGGGCAGTGAGGAAGATCTTTGGGGGATACAGAGGGAGCTGGTAGTTTCGGTGAGGAGCAGTGAGGGGGTGGCTGTGGGAAGGAATGAGGGTGGAGAGGGAGTGAGCAGGATCAGTCAGGGTGCCAGTGGGGAGGATCAACAGGGACCGGGGCACATTAAGGGCAGTATGATCAGTGAGAATGCGGTGGGGCGAATGGGGAAGTATAATAAGGGTTGTGGGAGCAGTGGAAAATAGCGGGTTGTTGGGGTGGCAGTGGGGGGTATATGGGGACAGTGGGGTGGATGATTACTGAGAGCTGGGGGTACATTGGGAGAGTGGGCAGTGGGATATATTGGGGGTGCATTGGAGCAATGGCTAGTATGCCTGGGGGGTCAGTGGGGTGCAGGTACACTAAGACAGTACGTAGTATGGGGGGGGCAGTGAGTGGTATGGGTGGGGTTCGTGATGTGCACGGGGGGGAGGCGGCGGCGGGTTCCCTCACGCTCGGGGGCGGGGCTGGTGGCGGGGGCGGGGTTTCCCTGGTGACGGGCGGGCGGGAGCGAGCGGGCCGGCCGGCGGGAGCGGGGTCAGGCCGGCCTCTAACGGCGGCGGCACGAGCCCTGCGGGCAGAGAGGCGCTTCCTGCCCCACCCCCTCCCCCCGGGTCCTGCCCGGCCCCGCGATGTCCCTGGTGCGGGTGACGCGGCCCCGCGCCCCGGGCAAGAAGCCGCCGAAGGCGAAGAAGAAGCCGCCGCCCAAGCGGGACTGGGATGTGAGTAGAGCCCCCGCCCGGTACAACTGGGGAAACTGAGGCGGGGCCGCAGGGAGCCGGGTGATGGCAGCCGGGGGACGCGGGCTCCTGCTCTGCCTGGCGCTGGTGGGTCACCGCGGGGGCGAGCGGCGGGGGCCGGGCTCCGGAGAGGCGGACAGACGAGCCCGCCCTGCCGCTTGCGTGTGCTGGGCGAGCCCCGGCCCGGCCCCCCAGGGGAAGATGCCTTCCCGTGCCCGCCTGTGTCCGGCCCGGCGCTCAGAGGGAGCCTGGCTGCGGTTCCACCTTCCGTATCCTTTTCTTTCTGGGCCCCTTGGCTGCCCCCTCTCGCCTTGCCCTCGCTAATGAGTCCCCTCCGTGGAAGGGGCCGTGCCCCTGGCGTACCTAGAGCCGGGCGCATCCCCTTTGGCCTCATCCTGGCTGATGCCAACTCTACATCTCAAGGTTTTGTTGGCACAAGTGGGTCCGTCTGGGGCGTGAAAACACCACAGCCACTAGCCAGCCTAGCTGCTGGCAAAGCCCCCCGGGGGGTAGATGCAGCTATGCCCGGGGAAGAGTAACTCCTAAGGGCATTCTGCGCCAAAAAATTAAAAATTCTGTGCTGAAGAAGTTAAAATTCTGCACACAATTTTTAAATTCTGCAAAATTCTGCAACTGTTATTTGTTAAATAAATGTGGAGGCTCCAGCACTGGTTGCACAAAGATGGGAAGCAGTAACTCTGAAAAGACTTGGGGGTCGTGGTGAATAGTTACCTGAATATGAACTCCCAATGTGATGCTGTTGCCAAAAGACCTAATGCGATCTTTGAATGCATAAACAGGGGAATCTTGAGTAGGGGGTAGATCATTTTACCTCTGTATTTGGCACTGGTGTGACTGCTGCTGGAGTCCTGTGTCCAGTTTTGGTGTCCAGAATTCAAGAAGAATGTTGATAAACTGGAGAGGCTTCAAAGAAAAGCAACAAGAATGATTAATTAAAGGATTAGAAAACAAGCCTTATAATGGTAGACTCAAAGAGATCAATCTGTTTGTTAAACTAAAGAGAAGGTTAAGGGTTGACTTGCTTACAGTCTCTGTACATGAGGATTAAATATTAATAATGGTCTGTTCAATCTAGCAAAGAAGAGTATAACAATCCAATGCCTGGAAGACCAGTTCAGATTGGAAATAAGGCATACATTTTTGAAAGTGAGGGTAATTAACCATTAGAACAATTTAGGTCAGGGTGGATTCTCTATCACTGATTACTTTTAAATCAAGCTTGGATGATTTTTCTCAAAAATCTGCTCTGAATTATTTTGGGGAAGTTCCATGGCCTGTGTTATACAAGAGGTTAGACTAATTGATCACAATGGTCCCTTCTGGCCTTGGAATCTATGATCCTCTAGTCTGATCTGCATACACAGGTTAACATTTGATAGGTAGATAATTCTCATTGAGGATCCATTACCCCATTCACCATGAACTGTATAAGCTTCACCTTACAAAATTATAGAAATACAATATTATATAATTTTCTGCAGGGTCCTATTTTACTTCATGGTCACAGTTTGCAGAATCCAGCCCCGCTCCAGAATCTAAGCTTCTGTACTTTAAAAAAGAGAGAGAGGCATTATTCTGCATTTTCTATAGCTGCCTATACCAATGTGAAGTAGGTTTAAAATTCCATGACTGACTTTGAACTATGAGGATTAGACGCATAGATTAATGGTGAATTGGGCCCTGTGTCTGTGTGTCTTATGACTGTAAAAAGAACTTTCCAAAAGTGAATAGAGTATTACTGGTGCTATGCTTTGTCAGTATGTAGACAGCCTGAAACAATAGTGGAATGAACTGCCTCATTTATTACATGCTTCATAAACCTTAGACAGAAACAAGGTATTGACTTTGAAACCTACCAATGGTAATATCAGTGTTGACATTTAAAACTCTTTTCACTGCTCATCACTTGTGGAGGAATATTCAATGAATATGTTGTGCTAAAATACAAAACCGGGTACAAAAAGCCCCTGCTACTCCCCAATCCACTGCCATCATTGTCAATTTCTTTTTGCACGCACCCTGGACAACTTCCACAAATGAAATTGAGTTTTCAACACAAAATTCTGCAGCACACTGAAAACTTAAATTATACAAGGATTATCATACTGATGGTTTTCATTTAATTAAATATGAAAATGAACACATCTATATTTTATCTTATCTGAAGGTGCTGCAGGGTTTTCAGCTGCTGCTCCAAAGCATCATTGAAACACAAGCACCTTGAAGTAGAAGTCATTTGCTATAGAGTATCCTGGATCTAGCTTGCACAGTCAGAGAGGTGTAGGCTATGGAGCACTTGGCTCATTCACTATGCATCTTGTATAGAGTGGCTCTCTGGCATACACCTGTATGTGAGCTTGTGGGGGGTGGGGGAGGGATTGTATTATTTCTATCCTAAGTACTCTTACGGCCACCATCACTGTAGTATCTGAACACCTCACAACCTTTAGAACAGGGATAGGCTCGGCACACGAGCTGATTTTCAGTGGCACTCATACTACCCAGATCCTGGCCACCGGTCCGGAGGGGCTCTGCATTTTAATTTAATTTTAAATGAAGCTTCTTAAACATTTTAAAAACCTTATTTATTTTACATACAACAATAGTTTAGTTATATATTATAGACTTGTAGAAAGAGACCTTCTAAAAAAGTTAAAATGTATTTCTGGCACACGAAACCTTAAATTAGAGTGACTAAATGAAGACTCAGCACACCATTTCTGAAAGGTTGCCAACCCCTGCTTTAGAGTATTTATCCTTACAACACCTCTGTGAGATATTATCCTCACTTTACAGATAAAGAAATGAGACAGAGTAGCTAAGTATTTTGCCCAAGGTCACACAAGAAGTCTGGCAGAACAGGGACTTGAATCCAAATCCTATGCTAGTGCCCTAAAACTGGTCCATCCTCCCTCTCTTCCTTTTGAGAAATAATATGTGATCATCACATAATTAAAGATTGTGTCATGATGTATGCGCCCAAGGGGGCAGAGTTAGGATTCTACAGGCTGCCTTAACATTATCATTGTCTGACTTTTGAATGCAAACTTAATATTCTTTTAACATAGTTTTTTGATGGAATACTGTGTAGAACTGGAAAGTGATCTATGCCAGATTGTCTTTTACATCTCTGTTCTATTTATCAATAGACACTTGTCTCTAAAATTGGAGGGCTGATTATTTTAGTAACTTAAAGAGCAAATCAATAGGGCATTAAAAAAATTAATGCCTGATTCCACCTCTGTGTTTATATTTGTTGTTTTCTCTTGTTTCTTTTTGCAGAGCACTGTTCATGATTTAACAGTGCATCGTGCAACTCCTGAAGACATGGTAAGTCAAAAATCTGTCATTGACCTGCTATGGAATAGAGGTAATCTACTTGGTCATCTGAGGCAGATATTTCATTTAATTTATATGGGATATTTTGTTTATAACATCTTATCTCCCTTCCCTACCCACCAAAAACTTTTTTAAATATAGCTTTTCCCCTCCCCCCTCCCAATAACTATATGCACAACCCCTTCTTTTAGCAGTGCTCATCTGCTTAATGTCTCCTTCAGCCAGCTTATTTTAACCAATATTCTGATATATTTTCCAGTGGATCCCTTTAGAATGTTTTCCAACATAGGATAGGATAAGGGGAAGGAGGGGGGAGAAAACCTTCCAATAGATAAGTTTAACCTGCATCATCTTCACTGAAGAAAGGGCTGAAAAATATGTTCTTTAGTCTTGGAATTTCCTTAATTCTTGGGGGAGTTTGAACAGGTTCACACCACTACTACTGTTCCTGCTATGTAGAGCTATTCTTCTTCACAAGGTATGAGTTCAATTCCATCCAGCTGACAGCAATGATATATACATTGAGGATACAATGAAGGAGTATGTGCTCATTTAGGATTATATCTCTTGTGAGGAGGCTAGTCTTGATGACATAAGTCTCTTTCTAAATTCTGTAACATAATTACTCTCTAATTCCCATTCAGAGGGTGGAGACACTGATGCCCAACGCAGTGCTGAATCAGACCATTCATTTTGCCTTGTTTTCAGTGTGCTGGGTGACCGTATTTCTGTGACAGTTGGATACAGCTGTTGCTGTTATTTCAGTAATGTACGGCAGATGGGAACACATACATTTCCCACTTCCCTTTGCTCTGTGAGGTAACTTAAACTTTTGTTCTTCACGGAGTGGTTAACTCTGATTGCAGATGACATTACTGGCATCACCAACATGTGGTTTGACTTCACGGTACCCAATGCAGAAATTGGTAAACCTTGCTTGTAAGAGTGCCTTAGCTTAGGGGTTCTCAACCTTTCTTTCTTTCTTTTTTTTTTTTTTTTTAGGCCCCCTCAACATGCTATAAAAACTCCATGGCCCAGCTGTGCCACAACAACTGTTTTTATGCATATAAAAGCCAGGGCCGGCATTAGGGTGTAGCAAGCAGGGCAATTGCCTGGGGCCCCACACCACAGGGGGCCCTGTAAAACTAAATTGTTCAGGCTTTGGCTTCAGCCTTGGGTAGTGAGGCTCGGGGCCCCGGGCTGCAGTCCCGCAAGGCAAGGCTTCTGCTTTGGCTTTCTGCCCTAGGCCCTAGAGAGTCTAATGCCAGCTATGGTTGGCGGACACCCTGAAACCTGCTCTTGGCCCCCCAGGGGGCCCCAGAATGCTGGTTGAGAACCACTGCCTTAGCTTGTCCCTTAGATTTGAACCAAATTCTCTTCCGTGCTTGCGTAGGTGCGCCGTCATGAGATACACAAGTCAAAGAACAAAGCACTGGTGCATGTGGAGCTACAAGAGAGAGCATTAAAGAGAAAATGGAAGAAGCAGAGGCAGGGGGCTCCTGATTCCCTAGAGAAAAGGAAGCTGACCCTCATGCGAGAGGTAAGAGCTAGGTCTGGACTTTCAACACAAGTTTTTAATTTGCCAGGAATGTGAAGCAAGCACTTCGCATCTTCTTCCTCATCTCCTTTGCTACGAAGGACTTGTAGCAAAATGGAAAATTGCTCCTGAATGAAGGTCGAAATCCACTGCCTGGCTGAATAATCAAGCTTGGCTGATGTACAGAATCCCTCACCCCTAGGTGCTCTTCTTTCAGCTACTGCAGAACATTGGTTGGAGTAGGCTCTATGGTTAACAGGTGCCCAAGCCCCAGGGAGACATGATCATGTGGTCTACATAGTGTCAGATTTTACCCCTGGCCCCTGCCCTTGCCTTGTCCCCTGCCATTTCTTGAATGCTGCTGTGCAGGGATCCTTGCAGTTCTAAATTCCAAGCTGTGCAAGGGAGATGTGTCCTGTGCTTGTCTCCCCACCCACCCACCATGTACTCTATTGTTTAGTGGAAATGCTAAGGTTGTGTCTGGGGAACCTCTGTACCTGTAATTGCTGTATTTAACCAGAAGAAAGGAGGAGAGCAAGAAGGGGAGTGTTTTGTTTGTTTGTTTGTTTGTTTGTTTTTAAAAAAGAGGGGCAGGAAGGGTGGGGAGGGGGAAGGGAAAGAAAATTGACAAAACAGGTTGAGGAGCTGTAACTGCTGGCAAGTGATCTAGTGTTCCTCAGTTTGGAATTAATTCTGTCCCTCACTATCTGGGCCTGCCTTAAACACTGTGTAATACTACTACTACTACTACTACTAGTACTACTACTATTTAACTAGCTTTTGAGTTCTGACTGCAGCAGTACTATCTGACTCCAGTCAGGAGGCAATAGCTTCTCACTCAATTAAATGATTTCCCCTGATTCAAGCATCCAGTAATTCCCTGCAGCATGGTTATTTGAGATGTGCCAATTGCTGTGGGCCATGGGATTAGTCACAAATTCTTGTATCTATAAAAGTTATGTGTATTTTTGTGAGCTAGAGATTGTATGTTAGCTTCATGGGGGAGGGTTACCAAGCTTCCCCTAAGAACTACATCAGTGGAAGCTAATTACTGCAGCCGCCAGGACAAATAAACAACTCCAGAGAAGTACCACCTTCTGGGGGGAGTTGCCTATATAGGCTGAGACAGGGTTCAAGAGGACAAGGAAAGAGCTTGTAGTATAAAGGGTCAGCATGAACAGTTGGGTATCCCTCACTTTGATCCAAAAACTGACATGAGATTGAAACCAAAAAGGCAAACCCTGCTGGAAGGGTTTGAAGGATTAGAACCTGCCAGGGTCTACACATGGAAGAAGGCGACAATTGGTAATCTTAGTGTGTGTAAATGTTTTATTATATGTTGTCTCGGTAATGCTTTTGTTTTAAAATACATATATTGTGTTCTGTGAAAGATGGCTGGCCACTCGTATCCCTGATGTTGTCCCTTGAGAGAAAGTGAGTTGCAGGTGCTGGACTAAGGTCCGATCTGCTGGGATAATCACCGTGAACTGCATGGGGACTGCAAGCTTAAGTCCCCAGTCTGAAGGGAGAGGGACATGGGTCCCAGCCCATATAGAGGTGACAGCTGGGGATCTGAGACTAAAGTGGTGCTTGTGAGCAGACAACGGGTGGGGCAAAGGCGGAGTTAACCCCAGAACTATGAATTACCCAAAATCCCTTTCCATAATCTATATATTTATCCTGTTTTTTTGGGAAATCAGTTTGTATATGGTGATATGAAGTGTCTCCTGTGCTGTGCCTTCAGATTCTCTCTGATCAGTATCGGCTCCAAGATGTGTTGGAGAGATCTGATCAAGCCATGGCTGTGGTGAAAGACCTGTTTGGCGATGCTCCTCGCAGGCATACAGGTAAACCAACTAATTTGTGTAAGGCGGTTCATTTAAGATTACCACAGTTCTTTTACAAATTTTGTCTAATTTCACAAAATTGTAGACTGGGTAATCTGGATTAGCTCAGATTGTTTGGTTAATCTGGTTAGTTAGCAAAGCATAGTTCATTCCCTTAACATAGTACAAAGGAGAACCAACTCTGCCTAACTATTACAGATCAGGATGACACCTAATGTGAGGGACAGGTTATCACACATCTTGCTACTGCAGGGTTCTTGCACCTTCCTCTGAAGCATCTGGTACTGGACTTATGGTAGTTCTTGTGGTCTCACTCCTGAATGCCTTTGATGCATAGTCCTGGCTGCCCTTGGAGCTTTGTCAGGAGATGAATGAGGGTCTCGCTTGCTCTTGATCGAGAATGCAAAACCTATTGGCCCTTCTCCCAGAGAGAATGGTGGGCTCTACAGTTACATTAATCTCTTCTCTGTGAATTGCCATTTCTCTTTCACTTGTAATGACCGTATGTTCCTCCTTGCATGTGCACATTTCTCCGATTACATCAGTATCTACAGTGACAACCCTAACCCTCCACCGAATATTAGTGTGACTTTGTGGCTGGCCACTAGGGTTACTTAGGAGTGATGTTCACCTCCCCTTGACTTGTGTGATATATTGGAGAGACAAAAGGGGCTTAATTTATGGTACAGAAGTCCTGAGGTACTGGTAGGACTTTGGACCTGGTTTCCCCTGAGATAATGGTTTATATCAGCTAAATAGCCCTTTGTATGCTATGACTTCCTGTCTTCCTCTGTCTACTCTAGGTTTCCCTAATGTAACAATGGCTCCTCATTGTGACCTGGAATCTTCTCAAGGTCCCATTGTACAAAAAAGTGATCCTCCCACACAGCTTTCCATCCTTAGTGAATCTATCATGGATCCCCAGGTAATGTACTCTTTATATGGACTGTATAGTAAATGCAAATAAATGACGTTTTCAATGCAGAGTTCTGTGGCTATGTCTTCACTTGCGTGAAAGTCAGGAAATCCAAAATTAAGGTTCCTAAGCCAGCTCTCTTGTGTATAGTATCTATATTATTATGTTTAACACTGTGTACTGAGATAAAACTACATATATTATGTAGAAAATAATTTATTTTGGGTTGCTTTGGAAACCCTGACTTAGGATTTCCTGACCTTTTTGTACAAAAAGCATCAACTTTGATGTTTCATTAACATGGTTTCATTTGTGTTTCATTATTAAAAAGTAAAAGTAGAAGTGATTGATTAAATCTGGAACCAATTTCTCTGACCTTTAGCTGAATGCGCACACATTGAAATATACTCGGACGCCTTTATTTCAGTGTAGTGATATCTCTGTATGTGGCTATTTCGCTGACTGCATTCAGGGTGTTCTTTTGATGTTCACTTAAGTCTAACTATTTCTTAACTAGGTTTTTTTGTAACCATAGCAGAACCCGCATATTGCAAATTTGAACTTTTAAAACAAAATATTTTTTGCTTTAGACAAGTAAAGTTTGAATAACTTTAATGTGCTTTTCCCCCTCAGATAACTCAGATATCTGAAATCATACCAAAAATATTAACTTGACGTTGAGAACAAGGATAAGAGACTTCACCCCAAAGGGCTACTTTTCAGAAAAGTTACAAGTGACAGAAAATAGGGTCTTGGCATGAAAGTGTCATTTCTACCATACGTGTAGTCTTCCTGTTATGATTCTGTACTAATATTTACACCATAGCACCTTGAACAAATACATAGTATCCTACACTGAATTCAGGACTGCTCTGCCAGTCAGCCTGGGTTCTTTTTAAATGGAGGCATTCTTTGCATTTTTTGCTGTGGCCTTTGATTTATATATGTAGCATATTGAATCGCTGCATGTGAGTTGTATGATAAGTTGAAAGTCTGGGCTTTCCAGAGGAAGCTAGGGGAGGCAGGTGCCCAACCACCATCGAATTTCAGTGAGATTTGGGTGTCCAGCTCTCTTCTACTCTTTTGAAAATCCTGACCAAAATCCTGTTGTAAAGCATCCACAGGGCAAAATTCTGGTTACTGCAGGAATTCAGAATTGACTTTCCTAATTATGTGCACAATAAAATATCGCCCTTTTCATCGTATTATGTCACTTTTTATGCATGTGCTGTAAATGCAATTCATGTGTGGGTTTTTATATATAAACTACATTAAAAGAATGTTGTTTAGATTGCAAAGTGAATCATTCAAAACTTAGGAAATGCCAGAATCTAGTATTAATTCTGCCACTTAATTACATGATCATATGTTATGTTTTTCCACAATACGCATCTCATTTGATGGCTAGAAAGGCCACTGCTAAGGAAATGAGGCAGCTGTTCAATATGTTTTATCCGCAGTCATTGTGCAGCCCTTGCCTTACTGCACATGTCCAAACAAAGCTCTGAATACTGAAGTATTTATTTCCTGTGGTCTTTTCTAGAGTACTCATCGCTGTAGTATCCCAGTACTTCACAAACATTAATGAATTTATTTCCTGTCTTCACTGTAAGATGATAGTATTTTTGTCCATATTTTAGAGGTGAACTACAATAAAGAGACTTGTTTTCTGGGAAGTGTTTCTACTGAACTACTTAATTTTTTTCTTTATGAAGGATGGATTTAAATTGCTGTCATGTAACATTTGAGATGTCTTGTGTTTTTCTGAGACAGGCTCTCAATGAAGTAGAAGGGGAAGATTCCTCCAACTGTCAATCAGAGGACAGTGTGAATGAACAGGATGTGTCTTTGCACTTCAAGTCCAACATTGACACAAACAGGTCAGTGTGTGTTTCTGTCAGTCAGTCCACTATCATAACGCTTCTGTCCCCATAGTGTTTTAATAGCACAATCAGATGTCCAAACACCTTTGTGCTTTCTCCCATCGCTATCTCTTATGCACAGGAGTTGCTCCCCATAAATATCCACAAAGCTATTACGATATCCTCCTTCAAATCTCTCCTTAAAACTC
Organism: Malaclemys terrapin pileata; assembly: GCF_027887155.1. Taxonomy (NCBI): domain Eukaryota; kingdom Metazoa; phylum Chordata; order Testudines; family Emydidae; genus Malaclemys; species Malaclemys terrapin. The sequence continues at coordinate 146,661,420 of NC_071505.1, forward strand.
ACCTCTCCCATGATGCCTACAAAACACTTGGCACTGACTAGGCACTTGGTGAGCTGTGACTGATATTTATTACACTTACCATAATTCTCTCATTGTTACCTTGTCGTGTCCCCTCCCCCACCCCCTTCCCCGCTCTCATATTTGCATTGTAAGCTACTTGGGGACAGGGGTCTTCTTTCAGTTGTATGGACAGTGCCTAGTGCAGTGGGCTCCCATTCCGGATTTGGACCTCTAGGCACTACCTCCGTCCAAATAATAGGTTGACTTGTGGAATTGGATTGGTAGTTGAAACCCTAATAGCGATTAAGAGCACCCAGAGAGGAGAGAGTGTAAAGGGAAAAGAGGGCAGGCTAAGAACAGGACTTTGTGGGACCCCAGTGGACTGCAAGACATTGGAAGAGAAGGACCTGTTGACAGACATGGAAGGCATGATCAAATAGGAGAATCAGAAGAGAACTGCATTGTGAGTCCAGAACAGATAATATATCAAGAAGAATGGTGGTGTGATCAACCATGTCAGAAGCAACAGAAGTGTCAAGAATGATGAAGATGGAGTAGAGACCTTTGGACTTGGCTAAGAAAAGCCTGTTAGACTTTAAGAGCTATTTCACAGTAGTGAAGAGGCTAGAAGGCAGATGGGGTGAGGATCAAGGATGGAGTTAGGAACTTGAGGTAATAGTTTCATATGGTATGTTTATCTCATGTGTGAAGGATAGAAGGGAGGGGTAGTAGTCAGAGGCAGTTGAAATGTGGGGGTTGTCTTTTGGGGGTGGGAGAGGAAAGGACTGAGGGAGGTCAGGAGTTGGGAGGGAATGGGGTCAATTGCACAGATGGCTGTTTTAGAGATAGAAAGTGCGTCAGAAGCCTCAGTGTTAGTCATAGAGGTGAAAAAGTTGGAGGTGGAGGAAAGAAGAACGGGGAGAGAGGAGATCATAGCAGACTTCATCTTTTTTGCATGTGCCAAACAGAGACTAGAACTTTTGCACTGAAGAGTTAACCACTCATGCAAAACTCAAAATTCTGGAAAAGAAGTTAAGCATATTCCTATCATACTTAACTTATACAAACATGTGCTCACTATAGCTAACATATCATCATATCCTCCATATACACCATTCATCATCACAACTCCATTATTTGTGTTTTAACTCTCAATAGTGATCTCTCTCAGAAACACATATACGTATATACTTATGTGTTGAATAATTGGAGGTTGAAAGTGTGTCTTGTGAGTGCTATAAGGGGGTAGATCATGTATTTGTTTCATTGTATAAGATATGTGCTCAGTAATAAGGTTGGCTAGTATTTAAGATGTTTGAGTGATTGCGGGTAGTGGTGTGTGTTTGTTGAAAGTCTGCTGTATGTGTTGGTGGATTAGTGTGGATGTCTGTAGTGGGTGTAGGTGTAGTATGGTTCGTATAGACTTACCTTTTTGTTTCTTTTGATTGTGGTTCTCCATCAGTGTTATACTGACTTCAGCAACTTATATTGTGAATGAAATTTTTATGTAGAATTTTTATTACATTTGGCCATGTTGGTTTGCAACTATAGCAATGTGTATTTGAGTTAACTGAGTAAAGTAGCATTGGGTTTGAAAGATGTTGTGTTGGAGTACTTAAAGTAGCACACTTGCTGGTGGTCGTTGAAGGAAATGTCAAATGCCATGTCGTCATGGCCTGCTCTACGCTTAAAGCTTAGCTTGGTATAGCTAAAGCACTCAGGAATATGAAAAATTCACACTCCTGAGTGGCGCAACTACGCCGACCTAAAACCCTGGTGTAGATGCAGCTAAGTCAACAGAAGCATTCATCCGTCAACCTAGCTACCATCGTTTGTGAAGGTGGAGTTACTATAGTGGTAGAAGAACCCTTTCTGTCATTGTAGTGCCCATCTACGCTATGGGGTTACAGCCATATAGCTGTGGTGCTGTAGGTATGCCACTGTAACCTTCATAATGTAGACTAGTCTTGTGTTGGTTACAGTGGAGGAGTACTTGTGTAACTAAAATAGAGTGGAGAAGGATTTAACTCATTTCTAGGATTTTGAGGCTTTGCATTAATGAGGAATTTGCTTGAGCAATTTTAACTACTTTTTTTACTCTTGAGAGCATTTTTGTGGCTTCATTTTGATTCCCCATCAGAGAGTCATTTTTCTGCAGGGTAGCAAATCTGCGGGGGACATAAATTCTGCACTGTGCAGTGGCACAATTCCCCCAAGAGTAAAGACTTTTTGAGAGGCTTTTTATGGATAGATGGTAAAGATTAGCTGTAAGCATTGTCATTTCAGAGTTCATTGTACCCTTGCACTCTCTCTCTCTCTCTCTCTCTCTCTCTCTCATGCTTATTATATATAGGCTACTCCACTTACTGAAAGAAGAAAATGCTGCTGGAGCTTCCCAGCTATGGGTTGAGAAGCAACTGAGAACACCTACTCCATCACAGAAAGCAAATGTAGCTGTGACTCCAACAACTGCTTTGCCATCATCAGGAGCCGCAGGTTTGGCTCTGCTAGAACATTAACTCTCAAAGGACATGGGCTGCTAACAGCATCTTACTCAGAATAATTTTAGTGGAGCGGAAGGGACAGGATATTTTCAGAAATCTGAGTTGGCACTGGCAGTTTGAATGTGTTTATATATAGAGACAAGGTGGGTGAGATATCTTTTATTGGACCAATTTCTGTTGGCGAGGGAGACAAGCTTTTGAGCTATACAGAGCTCTTATTCAGTCTGGGAAAAGGTACTCAGTGTCCCAACTAAATACAAGGTGGAACAGATTGTTTAGCATCAGTAGTTAACACGTATTCTAAGTGAAGTGACCTGTTAGTATCTCTCCAGTCATAGGACAAAAAAGGGGGGTTAGTGGGTTACAGATTGTTGTAATAAATCATAAATCCAGTGTTTTTATTAAGTCCCATTATTTGTAGTGTCTAGCAAAGTTATGAATTTAAGCTCCCAGGCTCATCTTTTTGAAGTTGTTGTGCAGGTTACCTTTGAGGATGAGGACTAAGATGTCAGATATGGAGTGATTTGTTTTGTGAAAAGTGTTCGCCCACGGGTGATGTGGTGTCTTTGTCTCTTATCATTTTGCTATGTGAGTTCATTTGAGAGTGTAGTTATTGTCTGGTTTCACCCACATAGTTGTTGTTGTGACATTTAGTGCATTGGATGAAATATTTTACAGTTAATTAGTTAGTTATGCGTGTGTGTGGGCATGTATGTGTGATTTTTTTTGTTTGTTTGTTTGTTTTTTAATCAGCCCTCAATGCTACCAAAGTAGTCCAGAGAGTCCATTCAAGGCTTCAGAATGAAGATGAAGAACAGACTTCAGATTCCTCTTACACTGTGAGACAAGTGCTGAACCCAAATCCAAGAAAGCAAAAGCAAGTTTCAACAAAAGGTTTGATCCTTTTAAAATGACTATTTCATCCAAAGTAACTTGTACACCTCTACCTTGATATAATGCTGTCCTCGGGAGCCAAAAAATCTTACCACATTATAGGTGAAACCGCGTTATATTAAACTTGCTTTGATCCACTGGAGTGCGCCCCCCCCCCACTCCCACACCGGAGCACTGCATTACCACGTTATATCAAATTCGTGTTCTATCGGGTCGTGTTATATCAAGGTAGAGGTGTACTTGAGACAGTGTATCTGCCTTCCTCCAGTGTCCCTTAAAGCTCTGGTTGAGACCATATTTTCATTAAACGGTACTGATTATCAATGTAATTTATTGGAGTTGATAGTAAAGAATTCTCCTCTTTCCCTGCTTGTGATCCCTGGTTACAGTACACTCTTTGCCTGGAGTTTTACTTTCAGCTCTGGTATTTGCTAAGATTACAGAGAGAGAAGTAGTGACTACATAGCTAAGGTTGCATTGTGATTTGCTCGTAAAGGACTGAAATCTTGTTTTGAATTTAGTCTCCAAATTTGGCATAACAGCCCTTCAGGGGACAATTTGAAATCTTCATTTAAATTGTTTTAGGAAAACACTTCCTAATTTTTAGGAAGCATTTTTAAATTAAATTTGGTCTGGATGTTGTTTGAAATTTTTTAGGTGCCTCTGACTTAAAGGTGTGGGGGGTACCCAAAACAGTCTCTCTACCCTGGTCCTGCCCAACTTCTAAAATGTCTCTCACATAACGCTGTATGGATAGGACACTTAGGAAATTTGGCAATTCTGTGCATAAAGAATAGTTCCCCTTACTCCTCATAACTGAATAGATTTGCATGAAGTGGCTGATGGAGGAAGTGCAGTCTTCATGTGTTAATACCTCGGTGCATATGTACTGGGATCCACATCATGCTATTACTGATTCACAGTGCAAAAGAGGCAACAATATCATGAGGAACTAGCTCTGTATGCAATGTGATATTGCCATTGCTAGGGCTTCATATTGCCACTACTGTTTTGGTACCACCAGGCAGCAGGACTGTGGGGAGCCAATTGGGGGAGCTGCCATGTAGGACATCCAAGGGTGTTTTAAGGGGTTTTGGGAATGGAATGTCATCTACTTTGAGACTCTGGGAGGTTATAACCTTCTTCAGCAGCAGTTTTAGTCCAATTGATTCACTCAGGGTCATCATATGAGGACTCTCTTCTGAAAAACTACAGGAAACTTGTCAGACAGAAAAGATGCCTTAGGAGTGGAGCTGGTAGCTTAATTATAGGTGCACTTTTTGCTGCAAGTCCCATCCCACCCCCAATGCCTCAGCTCTGTTATATTTGGTTCCCCACAGCTAAGTCTTGCTCAGATGTGCCTGAGCAGGTCTATCAAACTTTGACTCCTACTGAGAAGCATAGCAAAGGTCCATGGGAGGTTGGGGAATGTAGATGGGATACCTTCATGCTACTCACTTCCCTGCTAACTCACCTGTACCTCTCTACATGGCTGTCCTCATGCACTCCCTGGAACTTTTTCTGTGCTGTATTGCACGGATCTATGATGATGATCAATCTACAAACCCCTAAATATTGAATATATAGAAGAGTTGACTCTCTAAACAATGTTGGTTCTGCAGAAATTTAGACTAGTGAGGCCTGAAGGCAGAGAAATCCAATGTACAGTTGTCCTTCCCTGTACTTGTGGGCTGAAGGTTGTTGATCAGCTGTATATTCCCAAGGTTATTGAAGTTCACCCGCAAACAGTTTCTAATTATCTGCCAAGGAAGATAAAAGTATGAACAAATGCTGGAGTGGGTGCCTTTATTTTGATGTTCATTTACCATACATTTAAACCAGGTGTGGTCTCTGCCTCTTTTGAAAGTCACTAGGGTGGCCCTCAGAGTTAAGGCTTAGAGTCTAGTTTCTGAAGATTTAGAAACAACCTGTATTAATCTAAATGACTAGGATGCATCTATCTTTGATGTTCCTTTGTCCATTATAGTGCTGGAACAGAGTACTTCTCCCACAATTGAAATTTAAAGGATTTTTTTGTCGGTCTCTCTTTCAGTGAAAAGAAATCATACTGCACAGATGGCTTCCAAACAGAGAAGAAATGATTCTCTTGCTAATGCAGTTTCCTTCGAACTCCCAAGTGGCAATAAATCCAGCTTGGATGTCCTGAATCGCATGATTCACGAAGTGGAGCATGAAATGGAGGAATATGAGCGATGGACAGGCCGTGAGGTACAGAGAATGCAAAACGGTCATGGCCTCACAGGGTTCACTGTGTCATTGGTGAACACACTCTGTCGTCTGATGCGCTACCTCAAGGAGGTGAGTAGATGTTATGTGACCTGCTCCTGTAGCTAGAATGACTAAGCACAAGGATTATAGATTAATTTACAACTTTAACTTTGACATTTCCTAACTTCCAAGTCCTTTACTTTGTAATCTCAATATCTTTAATAGTGTTGTTAGGATTGTTTGTGTGCAATTTTAAAAAAGGTAAAATTATTAATTCAGCAGAAACTATGCTTTCTCTAATAAACGGGCAGGAGTTCACTGAACTGAAATGGAGGAGGTCTCCCATTTACTTCAATGAGAGATGTAGTCCACTTAAACAAAAACCAACTGATTGTGAACAAAGCAACATTTAAACACACCCAATATTCTGAATATGCATTTAATTTTTATAGTTTAAAAAGTGTTCGATCTGTCTTAGGTATGTGGGCTCTGGGATTAGTTATATGCTAAAGATCTCAGTCCCTTCCTGGTTCCTCCACATGTGCCTGGGAACTACATCACAGCACCTAGCTGCCACTTATTTCACAGTGAACTGCTCTGCTCTGAGCACAGGGTGTTTTAGACCCTTGCATTTGGATGACAGTCCTCCTTTCTGTTGTGTTGCTTCCTCGCGCTGTGTTCCCCTCACAGGGAGCACTGGGCCTAGGCCTGGACTGCGAAGATTTGGGTAGGCTATACACCTGGGTCTGAGGCACAGATGAGGTTGCATCACAAACAGCAGAGGCTGGTCCTTCACCCTAGTTGAAAAATACTGTTGACCAGGCAAGGCTGAAGATGGGCTGAAATTGATTCCTGGCCATCTGTCACTGTCATCATTGAAAGTGAGTCTCCATTCAGGTCTTGAGAGAGTTGAGTGGTGTCCAGCCCGTAGATAATGGACTGTGGGCCATGCGGTCAAACCCTGATTGAGAGGGATACAGCCACAGCTTTGTGACTTGTTGGGCTGTCCCCTGCTCTTTTTGCAGTGGCTAAGCCAAATACAGCCACACCATATTTGATACTGGTAACCCTTGGGACTGTCCCCTTGGTGGTGGTGCTTGTGCACCCAGAGACCCTTGTTCCTTACTGAGATGCTGCCTGTATGATACCCTCACAGTCCACTGTCGTCGTCTTAAAGCTATTATGGGGGTTATGCTTGGAAGGACTCTGCAGCCCTGGCTTATTTGCCTAGCTAACCTCCCTCCCCCTTCAGCCAGCTAGGAGTTGCCAAAGGATGGGCTACACATCCTAGAAAAAGAGCATTCCAAGAGGTCTTGGAGCCTCCATAGAGGCTTTTTCCTCTTCCTCTGTGCAGAGTGAACCCTCATCTGGCTCCTGTCCTAGAGATATAGACTCAGAATCCAGAACTTCTGATAGGATATTGGTACGTTATCCTTAAAATAAGTAATGCAGGAAGGGAAACTCTGGTCTGTTGAATCCTTTGCTAAGGTTACCTCTAAATATAAAAGCAAGAGACACTGCATTTCGAACACTAAACTCTCTTTGGAAGAGGCAATAAATGCAGAATAGCTCTATGAAAAGGGGGTGGGGGGGAACCCTCTACTGCTGAGATCTATGCCAAACTGTATAAGATCCCTAAAGAAAAGTGGAATAGATTTGGTCATGTTCCTGAAGTGAATTCTAAAATCTTCTTACTGCTTTTACTTATATATACACCTCTATACCAATATAACGCTACCCGATATAACACGAATTCGGATAAAACGCAGTAAAGCAGTGTTCCGGGGGGGCAGGGCTGCGCACTCCGGCGGATCAAAGCAAGTTCGATATAACGCGGTTTCACCTATAACGCGGTAAGTTTTTTTTTTTTTTGGCTCCCGAGGACAGCGTTATATCTGGGTAGAGGTGTATAAAAAAAACAAAGTCACTCATCCTGTGAATGCTATTTCCCTCAAAGTTCCATTGGACAAAAAAATTAGAGCATTGACACATCTCAATAGTGGTTTGTGCTGTGTATGCCCTACCTCCACTTCGAAAGCCTTCCTCACCATAAAGAAAGCACGTAAGACTAGGAGACACATTTGGCTGCAGTCACTGACCCTGTCCCCCAACACCACTATGGCCCAGAGCTCTTATTTCAGACTGGCTTGAGTTCCCCAAAAGTATGGAATAGTTCTGCTCAGTCCTGGCTTTGCTGGTACCTAAACCAATCAGTCTGGTGCACCCAGGTCAGGCTAGAAAATCTGTCCCTCCTAGTTTTAAGAGATTTAGAAAGTGGATTTACCTGTGTTCCATAGGCTTAAAGGAGATATACCAGCATGTCCCCTTCCATCTGCCTGTCAGTATTTGTGCTTCACTCTGGACAGTTATCATTTTCAATACATGATCCTCTTTTTGTCCCCCTTTTTGGCTTCACAGCTTTTCTCCAAGATTTTGATAGCTCTGATTACCTCCCTGAGGGAGGAGGAGATTTACATTTACTACTATACAGATGACATTCTCGTCCCGTCCAGTGCCAGCAGAAGCCATCTGAGATGCCCAGTTGGGTAATTCAAGCTCTGCAGAGGCACAACTTTGTCTTTAACCTGGAAAAGAGCTCCCCAAACTTCTCAGGATCTCCAGCATTTGGGGGCCAGATTGTGCGTTCTCAGAATAAAGGATGTAGATCCTCTTATTCATAACTCACTGACAACCACTTGGAGGAGCATTCTGCCTGCTTGATCTGATGTGTCTAGCACAGGCCAGTGCATCTTTCTCCACACACAACCTCTCCAGGCTGTCATTTTCTCTATGGGGAATCACAGTGAGGATTCCCCTTGTAGTTCACTGTATCTCACGTCATCAATGCTGTGGTAGCACAATATACAAAACTCAAGGAAAGCCTCTTTCAGATCCAGCAGTGACAAGGATTGTCGTAGACACCTGTATCAGCCTTCATGCTGTCACACTCATAGCGGGGCAAATGATCTTCAGCCGAATCCAGGAGGAGCATCAGCTGGCTGGAGATCAGTGCCATCACTAATGTTCTGAGACACCTCTCCCCAGTCTTGACCACCACTGATGACAAGATGGCAGTGGTCTAGGTCAACAGGCCAGGCAGGACTCTCAGCTCCTCGTTGCAGGTGAAAGGAAGCATCTAGAATTCTCCCTGGACAGAGAGGAAATGTCTCTCCATTGCATTAGCTTATTTTAAAGGATACGATCAATTTACAAACTGTCAATCTCAGGGGAGGGGGATCTGAAGAACAAGATCGTTTGCTTAATGTCCCTCTAATGGGGTATCTTCTAAATACACTTGTTTTGCCTCCAACAAGAGAAAAAAAAATCGGATCTCTTCTGCTCCCAGCCCTGGTAGAAACAATACTGGAGAACAGATGCCTTCTCCTTCAATGGGTCTGACCTCTTTTCACCAGAATGGCCAGGAAGATCAAGCCTGACATGAGTAGCACAAACCACTGGCAAGCACCAGCACCCTTAACTCTACATTGTCTTGTGTGTGTAATCCTATAGTATAGAGTTGAAGTCAGAGCAGAGTGAGAATGCTTCACCAAGAGCTGGTTATGTCTTTTTTCATAAAGGCTGTGAAGAAAGACGCATAGGAGTTTAAAGGGTCTTCCCTACTCCTGTGCCATCATGGGAGAATGGGGAAGGGATAGTATCAGTTTGTATGTGCAATGAACAGGATTGCGATGGTAACACTGACGTCACCTTTAAAGCTGGTAGCAAAAGCTGTATTTCTATGCTAACTTGATAGCGAGGTTTGGAGTTACTCCCTCTTGTAAACATGAACCTGTATTGATGATTGATTGATTGATTGATTTGTGTTTTTTCTTCCCCAACCCCAGAGTGAGATGCAGCTGCGTCAGGAAGCAACGATGAGGCAGCAGCTTGAGGAGATGCTGCATGAACACAGAGCATTGATTGATGCTCTGACAACTGAAATCCTTCTGGTCAGAGAAGAAAATGCTGCCATACAGGTACAAAGAGCTGCTGAGCCTTTCCTTTGACACCCTATGAAGCCCAAGGCAGGAACTAATGCAGTGAAAGATTTAAGCAGGTTCTTTATCTCTAGAATATGCATTGGCAGAGCAGCATAGGGGGCAAAGGACTTTAACAGCAAGGGACGGGCACTACAAATCAGCATTGAAAATGTGATAGTTAAAGAATCTGGGGGACGTTGTGATAGAGGGGTATGTGGAAGTGTAATGCCAACCCTCAGTGCCTCATTTTAACTAGTGGTATAGTCTCCTCACTTCAACAAGCTCCAAATTCCTATCAATTAAAAGGAGCAATGAGAAACTTTTTTTTGAGAAAATCCCTTTAAACTTTGACAGAAGATTGATTTAATACAGCTTAGCCTTACTTTAATGGATACCTACTGTGTAGTCTGCATGCTTAAAAATCTGCCTCTGTGCTCTCACAATATTAATACTAGAGGGGCAGTGAAGTGGAACTGACTTACGGTCTTATCAGTTTCACTCTGCAGCTGTGGTGGATTAGGGTGGAAGTTGCAGCCGTAAGAGAAAGCAACCTGGGGAAGGAAGAGGAGGATGGGTGGCAGTAGGGGGTAATCAGTAAAATATGGGGCTAGTCAGGAAGCAAAAAGAGGAGAAAGAAATAGAGGAGACAGGTGCAGAGATGCCTTTGTTTGGCACCTCACTGAGATCAGATTAAAGCTTTGGCACTAAGCGAGGAAATAGACTCCTCCACTCAGAGGAATAATACATCTGTCTAATTTTTGTCCCTAGAACACAGATCTCTATGCATATGTGTGGTTTGTTTGTTTTTTCCCCTCCCTTAGAAAAGACTTCAGCAATATATGGTGGTAACAGATGAACAGTTGATTTCACTCACTCAAGCATTCAAAAGCCTCCCTGTAACAGATCCTAACAGAGGGCGAAGTCCAACAGATGTTGGAGTTGCAATCAACTGTCAAGGTGGGTATCATTTCAGCACTTTAGTAACTTTAGAATCCTAGGTGACATTTTGAAAAACACCCTCCGCTCCAAGTAACATCTGAGACAGTATGGGATAATTGCCAAGAAATCACTGACACAAACTAGAACTTAATCCACCAGACGCCTGTTGTAATCTCATTGAATTCAGTGGGACTATGCCGGATAGTAACTATCATACTTGGCAGTAAATTGTCCTACAGAGACAAACGTCTAGTCCTAGACTGATTGATGGATCCCCTTTGCACAGAAAGAGCTAATGGGTTAAATCTTTGTTCTTTCTAGGCACCTCCCAAATAAACCTGGGAACTGTTGCCTGAGTCTAGGCCACAGTAAACAGCTCTTATCTCAAATGCTCTGCCCTGAGACACAGCTGCTAACCTTTGAATTTTACAGTCATATTGTCATTTATTTATTTAATAAATATTCTCTTCTATACAGTTCTGGTTAATCTCCCCTCCTTCCCCCTCACTGGCAGCTCCAAGCCTGGATCTGGACTGAGGATCAGTCATGTAACCAACTGTGGACCTATGCTGTAGATGTGGTTATACCACAAACATTTCTGTTACAAGTAATGACCCTTTCTATGAGGATTCTGCTCAGGAAGAGCCCACGTAGCTGCTCCTGCTGTGACTCCGGAGGTTTCAGAGCAAAGCTCCCCTTCCTTGAACACAAGTAACCCCTCCAAATGCTCTGTCCTCCTTGGGATGTCTTCCAAAAATACTCTTCCAAAAGAGTCAAAGCTTCAACGCATGTTTCTTTCTGTACCTCTTGACGAAGGAGAGTTCTTGTTCCCTTCAGACTCCTCTCTGGATGGTTCAGACACTGGAGCCAGGTGTTTCTGATGCAGTAGTAGATGAGGCTAACTCATTAGTTACTTCAACAGGTATTTGATAATCAAGGAAGCCAACTGTCTCATATGAGTCTGTTGGAGGAGCTGGTGCTGAGGAGGCAAATGGCACATGGATAAAACCCTGCAAATGTGCAGATATCCACTTTATAGCCATGGACCATGTTTGTGGATCATAGATCGGCTGCAGATACACATTTTGTATCCATGCAGGACTCCATGCATGGGAAAGAAGCTCTGGAAGGATACTTTTTTTTTTTTTTTTTAAATGGAGATATCCCATCTCCTAGAACTGGAAGGGACCTTGAAAGGTCATTGAGTCCAGCCCCCTGCCTTCACTAGCAGGACCAAGTACTGATTTTGCCCCAGATCCCTAAGTGGCCCCCTCAAGGATTGAACTCACAACCCTGGGTTTAGCAAGCCAATGCTCAAACCACTGAGCTATCCCTCCCTATAAAGGAGGATTTTCTCATTCCTTGTTAAGGTCACTGAGGAACAGTGATTCTGAGTGGTAGACTCCCCTTAATTTGACATTAGTTCGTAGCAGATGTTACTGTACGCAATGCCTCTAACAGACCAGTTCCCTTTTGGCTCTTTACATTTAAGAGAGCTGTTATGCAGCCATTCAGTTCTATGATCAGCCATGTCCTGCTTTATCCCTCCTACAGTTTTCCCTCTCAGGCATTAATGCCCTGAACAAAGCTGTTATGGGGAAATCCCAGATATAAGGTCACACAAATGGGGGCTAAAGTAAGTGTGTGTGTGTGTGTGTGTGTGTGTGTGTGTGTGTGTACACTCCAACTAAGTATGATCTCGGAACCAGCTATAACACTGCAATCATGTTTTTCATTTTGTGCTTCCGTGGCATGTCCAAAACAGATGGCAACATACACACAAACCAGTCATAGGCAAGTAGTTCGATGAGAATGGCAGCCATGGTTTAGATGGCTATGTGCATACTAGTTAGAGAGAGTGGATTTAAAAGGAAGGTATACAGCACAGAATGAATGGAAATAGAGTGGTAACAGCTAAATTTCTGTCAATCAACCTACTTTACAATGAAGATCCAAATACATATTCGTGTGCATTCTGATCGACTGACAGTCATGTGCTTGGTGACAGTCTCTCATGGGGTGCTCTACAATCTGATGTCCTGATCACTGAAGTTTTGTTAATTTCCATCTTGGAGATGGAAAGCCATTTCAGAAATACAGAAATCAGGTTACGTTAGGTATATTAAGGTTTTGTATCCTTTCCGAGTGTGCTTATTGTATAGCTCTTCATCAGAAGTAAAATACTGTTAGGTAAATTCCCCTCACCCCCCATGTTTTCAGTCATCTGAATTCAGGACCTATCTTGACAGGAATTTATTTTTCTGTTCCTCGTGTACTAAAATATTTTGTTTCTAATGCCCCCAATTCTTGATTCTGTCTTTTCAGAGAAGCCTGTATTATACTCCACTGTGCCCAGTACCGATATTTTCAGAAGGGAAAACACACTTGTATTCTCACAGGAGGAGCTGCCTGTGAAACTTCCCCAGTGGTCAAGTCCCCCAGACACTGTAGTGGCAGGCAGCAGTTTGCCAGCTCATATGTTCCAGCCAGCTATCTTGTTATCTCCGCCTAGACAGAAAAGTATCCAGGAATTCTCTCCTCTTCAGAATGGTGAGATAGTGACCTCTCTCTTTAGACAGAATGAGATCCATATCCTTCAAATATGGTGTGAAATATATTGTGCTCCCTCTTTCAAATATTTTATTCTTTGTTGAATGAACTTCCGCCAGGATTTGGCCTTGCCCACTTGTTTTTTGGAGGCAGCCCTTCTATGCAAGTTCACAGTTTTGGCAACTAGGTGCCTGGCATCAGAACCCAGATCTCTTGCCTCTGAAGCTGGAGTTGTGTTACTGCCCTCTCCTGTTTGCTTGTCTTTCTGTTGACTGCTGACTCTCAATTTCCACAGCCCCTGCTGACGAGTAAGCTTTCCGTTATGAAGCATGGCAGAAAGAAAATTACCATTAATCCTCAAAAATAATTTTTAACTGTAGCCTATGTACAAGGCTTCAGTAACTGTTTAACCATATGGGAAGTCTGAAGAGTTTGCACTGTATTGTTGTTAATAGGGGTGATAAATGGTCTGTCATTAGATGTTAAATTTCTTAAAGAACCTGTTTTTTAAAATGTTAACTCCTAAACTATAGATTTACTTCCAAATTCTGAGAAAAGTCACTCTGCACTCAAATGCTGTAATTTGGGGAAAGACAAACAGCACTGGCTTAGCAGCAGGTAACTGACATGCGCTGTTTTTAGCATTTTGCACATTTCCTCTGATGTTGATTCTGGGCAATAACAAAGCAGAGAATAACTAGAGATCAATCTTTATAAAATGGAGGACTTACTCAGCCATAAAATAAATGTTTATTTCAAAGTTCCCAACTGATATTTCAAACTGAAAAGTTCAGCTCCTCTCTTCCCTGGCTCCTCAGCCCATTACCCTCTGCTAGCTTTAAATTCAAGTACAGTAGAACCTCAGAGTTATGAATATCTCGGGAATGGAGGTTGTTCATAACTCTGAACAAAATATGATGGTGATTCTTTCAAAAGTTTACAACTGAACATTGACTTAATACAGCTTTGAAATTTTACTATGCAGAAGAAAAATGCTTCTTTTAACCATCTTAATTTAAACGAAACAAGCACAGAAACAGTTTCTTTACCTTGTCAAATCATTTTTAAATCTTCCCTTTATTTTTTAGTAGCTTAGGTTTAACACAGTACTGGACTGTATTTGGTTTTTGTTCTTTTGTTGGGGTGGGAGTCTCTGCTGCTGCCTGAGTGCGTACGTCTGGTTCTACCGGTCAGTTCATAACTCTGGTGTTTGTAACTCTGCGGTTCTACTGTAATTGTTAAAATACTAGCAGTGACCTCTTTTGGGGAACATGAGCCAAAGGTGTATCCTGAGTAGAAAACTATCCATTTCCCCATCCTTAGTTGAGTGTTCCAGTTCAAGCCCTTCTCTGTGCCTTAGCTCCATTAGGTTAGTGCTTCACAGTCACTCCCCATGTTGAAGATAGCTTGTTTACTGTTCCTTTACTCTGTCTATAGCATTGAAGAAGACAGTTCAAACATATCCTGCATCCCACATCTCTCCATCTATGGAAACCACTGTGAGAGAGCCAAACTGGCAAAAGAGCTCATCTTCCTCTGTGGGAACTCAGAACACAAATGAAGAGAATCGTCTCCTCGCCCAGAGGTGGCGAATTCCTCCTACGCACAAAGACTTGGAGAGTTCTTTACTGTCAGATGGTCAGCAAGGAAGAAGCACCTTGTCCCCAGTGGACAGATGGGCCATTGCTGGCTCTGAAGATGAGCAGAAGCCCAGTGCACCTGAGGAGCACACTCAAAGCAATGATCTGTTAGGACAGATAGCTGAGCTAACACTGCAGAACTCTGTTATCAAAGCTCAGCTGAGCAGATTCAGAGATCGTTCTCAAGAGGGAGGGGATGGCCTGCATCAGCCAGTTACAAAGCAAAATATGAACACTAGTTTAGGATCGGCCATGCAGGGACAGGTAAGAATGTAAGAGAAGGTAAAGATTGGGTTGCCCTTCATCCCTCATCTCCATTTCCCCACAAAGTATTGATTTTATTTTTGGTATCAGGTTTGGGTCTCTTTCTTTCTCTCTCTCTCTCTCTCTCATTCCCAACTTTTGCCAGTCACTGTAAGGGAGCGAGTAGAAGAACTTGGTGGTGTGTGGGGAGGTCCTTTTCTTTCTTAACCTCATCCTGTCTTGACTCGGTCATCTTCCAATTTCCCTTTCACTGGGGATTGCAACTGCAGTTCCTCATGTGAGGCCAGGATAACAATGTAAGCAGCCTTTTCGAAGGTGGAAGTCAATGTTGTCTGGGTGCTGGTGAGTGAAGGATGCATGGCAGACTTACAAAGCCTTACTCTCTTGTCCCATGTAAGCAAGACTGGCTTATCCTTAATGTCTTTGGGACAGAGAGGCCTTTGTCTACACTAGGAAAATTGGGACCTGGAATTAACCAGCAGTGCATCTCCACCAGTAGTGGTGTAGACAGGCCACTGCTCTGAGGGTAGGTCTACACTTACCTCCGGGTCCGGTGGTAAGCAATCGATCTTCTGGGATCGATCCCGGAAGTGCTCCCCGTCAACGCCAGTACTCCAGCTTGGCGAGAGGAGTACGCGGCATCGACGGGGGAGCCTGCGTGCCATGTCTGGACCCGCAGTAAGTTCGAACTAAGGTACTTCGAATTCAGCTAAGTTATTAACCTAAGTGTACCTAAGTTCGAAGTGGAGGGTTAGTGTGGACCAGGCCTGAGTAGGAATAGACAACACACACACCTGAAGCCTGCCTCCACTAGAGTCTCGACTCGTGCTACCATCAGTGGAGCTGCATGGCTGGTGAACTAGAGGTCCTAATTTTCCTAGTGTAGCTGTAGCCTAAGGGCTTAATTCTCCATTTTCTTACACAGTGTCTAGTTGTTTACAGCTGTGTAAAGTGGGTATAGAAACAGGAGATTTCTGTTTTACCATCTCAGAACACTTTCTCCCCTGCACATCTAAAACACGCTTCTTTAGTGAAACATTTGCTTGACTGTGGTTGGTTGATTGGAGTGAGATAGAGAAGAAAGCTTTATGCCAGGGGTCGGCAACCTCCGGCACACGGCTCACCAGGGTAAGCACCCTGGTGGGCCAGTCCAGTTTGTTTACCTGCCGTGTCCACAGGTTCAGCCAATCGCGGCTCCCACTGACCGCAGTTTGCCGCCAGCACATTCCTCGGCCCGCGCCGCTTCCCGTAGCCCCCATTGGCTTGGAGCGGCGAACTGCGGCCAGTGGGAGCCGCGATCACCCAAACCTGCGGACGCGGCAGGTAAACAAACTGGCCCAGCCTGCCAGGGTGCTTACCCGGGCGAACCGCGTGCCAGAAGTTGCTGACCCCTGCTTTATGCTGTCTGTTGTGGGCAGTTTAACTTCATGAGGAGATGCATTTAATCTGTCAAGCAATGAGATGCTAGAGCAAAAGGCACATAACATCAAAGGTTTACCTAAAAGATGCTCTAACTTTTTTAAGTTACTGAAACCAAATTCAGCCTGAAGGGTCAGTTTATATGAAAACACTTAATCTACTGCATGCCCTCTAAGACTGCAACTTCCAAATTTATTTTGTTTGTAATGATTTGTGTTAGACTTTGCCAGAGGTACCAAAGAGCTTGGAGGAACGAATAGCAGAGCTGAACCGCCAAAGTGCAGAAGCCCGTGGTAAACTGCTGCAGCTGATAGACCAGCAAAAATTGGCCACTGTCAACCCTATCTCTCCACCAGTATCGCCTGTTTTACCTCCCCCCATAAATTGGACTGGTATGTAGTGTGTCCCATGGTTGTCGTTGTCTTTCTAACACCCCTCTCCCCCCCCCCCGCCGCTTTTTTTTTTTTTTTTTGGCGCTACACAGTAAGGTATTTACCTAACTATCTTCAGTTGACTAAATCAGCAATTCCCAAACAGTGTGATCAACAGCGCACTTGCTGACAATCCACTGAAAGCTGTCTGGTCATGTGTTCTAGGCTCTCCTTGTTTTAGGGTGACCAGATGTCCCAATTTTATAGGGACAGTCCTGATTTTTGGAGCTTTTTCTTACATAGGCTCCTATTACCCCCCCCCCCCACCCCCGTCCCAATTTTTCACACTTGCTGTCTGGTCACCCTACCTTGTTTATAGCTGCTAAATTTCATTAAGACAGGTAAAAATACATCAGCTAACATTTTCCTGAAGTTACTTTTCTATGTAAAAAGCGACAAAGAGCATGCATCTGACGAAGTGAGTATTCACCCACGAAAGCTTATGCTCCAATACGTCTGTTAGTCTGTAAGGTGCCACAGGACTCTTTATCGCTTTTTACAGATCCACACTAACATGGCTACTCCTCTGATACTTTTCTTTGTAATTAATTGCTGCGGTTGTGTCACTGCCTGCTATATTCACTCTTCATCATGCTAATGTCCATAGAGCCATTACAATGAGTTTGTTAGCCTGCTTACAGTTTGGGCGCAGAACTAGACTTGTCAGTCGTGGGCAGCAAGGGAATGCCTCCCCTCCCCTAGTTCTGCTTCCACAGTGGCAAGCAGCTTGATGAGGCCTCCCTTCTGCAGAGCTTTTCTGAGGAAAAGTCCAATATTTTATTTCAAATTTATGACTTAAAAATCCCATTCAGTAATTTGGCCATCTTATTCTTAGTCGTGTCCCAGGGCTGTTTGCCTTTTGAGGGGTCTTTTCCCTCAGGTCTGGTTCCTTGCTGAGGACCTGCAGGATCCTCTGAGGAGATTAAACTGTATGGCACACTAGAGAATAGTCAGTGCAGACTTTATTTTTCCCTGCTAGTCCAAGGTCCATGGATTAACTACCATGCGTTCTTTTGTTTGTTTGTTTTTTTTAAACTGTCCAGCAGAATTAGGACTTCTTAATCCTTTCTTGAAGTAGCTGAGTGAAAGTGAACTAAGGAAGGGAAAAAGGCTATGCTTTTTCAGTGTTTTGTTACCTAATAAAGGCTTGAACTCAAAGGGGGTGTACGGTGCCTAGCACAATGGGATCCTGATCCCTGCTTAGAGTCTGTCAGTGCCATTGCAATATAAATACAAATAGTAAACTAAGAAAATGGAGAAGTAAAAACATAAAACAGCCAGAAATGAGAAACTAAATAATACATGCATGGAGGGGTTACTGCGCCTTCACCAGAATTGAGCAATACTCCCTTACTCTCTAGAAAATGAAAAGAGGACAATTGAGGTGTCTGTCCCAGTGGCAGAATCTATGGACCGCTCCAAAGGAGATACTCCTTCCCCTGCTAGTGGGACCAGCGTAAGAAGGTAAAAACCAACTAATTAGATTGTCTGTCTGAGTGAGTGACAAACAAATGGTGAGACAGTTTTTCCTACTGTGTTAAATTACTGTATTCTCCCAAATATGATTGGCATTCTATTGTTTCATCACAGTCTAACCTATAGAGATGAGAAATGGATTGTAACAGGGTAGCAAGTGCCTTCTGTTGAACTCGCCCTGTTAGCAAGCATTGGAACCCTCTTGGGAGATTGACTGACTGATCCCTGCTGACACTTTGTGGCAGGCGTAGCTTAACTCTTACCTACTACAGCGACTGAAGGGGTTCTTCTGTCACTGTAGGAAAGCCACCTCTGCAAGAGGTGGTAGCTGGGTCGATGGAAAAATTCTTCCATTGACCTTGTGGTGCCTACACCGGGGCTTAGTTTGACTTAATACATTGCACAGGGCATGACGTTTTTCACAGCCTAGCTCTGTAGTGTAGACCAGCCCCAAGGAATTAATATGGCAAGCAGGCAGTGTGGTGTAGAGTGAGCACTGAAGTCACTTCCTGTTGGATTTACTACTTACTAACATGTTGAGTTGATGGACAGCAGCTCTTGTGACAACAAAATTGGGTAATACTTTAAAAACAAAAAATCTGGAATTTAGTTGTTTGGCATAGAGATGAAGATTTTTCCCCCTCATTATAACAAAGGAGGATGTTTGTATTTCAGTAACTTTTCAGTACTTGCAGTTGGCCTAACAGCACTGCTTGTGTCAAAGATTTAAGTGGTTTGTTGGAGGCTGTTGATCTTTTACTAGTATTCACTTCCTCCTTCTCTCTTCCACCTCATATGCCTATAGATCTACGGGTGCTTCTAGCAAGACTTGTTCTCCATTAAGTACCACTTCGGGAAGTATGAAATTGACACCTGTCAATCAGAGGACAAAGGTAAAACTTAAAAAGGCTGCATGTTAGCATCCTCTTCGGCTATGGGCTTTCACTGCTGTGTTCTACATATGTAATGAGGATTCTAGACACATACTGTGGGCCAGATTCTGCTCTGTTTATACCTGTGTAAGTCCAGAGTAAATCAACTGAAGTAAAAAGTTACTCTGATTAATAACAGAAATCAGAATCTGGACAGCATGCAGGGGACTCCCTGGTACTATGTTAATGTAACTAGTACTTGCCTCTAGAGACTTGGGTTAAAGCACTACAAGGTACAAATGAAGTACAGTAGAACCTCAGAGTTACGAACTGACCAGTCAACCACACACCTCATTTGGAACCGAAGTATGCAATCAGGCAGCAGCCGAAACAAAGAAAAGCAAATACAGTATAGCACTGTGTTAAACGTAAACTACTAAAAAAAAATGAAAGGGACAGCAGCATTTTTCTTCTGCTGTATTAAGTCAGTGTTCAGTTGTAAACTTTAGAAAGAACAACCATAACTTGTTCAGAGTTACAAACATTTCAGAGTTACGAACAGCTTCCATTCCTGACGTGTTCGTAACTCTGGGGTTCTACTGTAATGTTAGGACTCTATTCTCCCAGTGGGCATTTGTGCACATAGAACCACCATAGAATTTGGTACTTCTGACAGTCTGACTAGAAACAACCAGTGACTGAAAAAGCAAATAGGGTTTCAAGTAAAGATTGAGATACATTTGGGAGAGCCATAGGTGGGATTGGGAGGCTGGCAAACTTGCACAGAACCTACTTGGCCTGTCCATGGCAATAGTCTGTGATGTCAGTCACTTTCACTTGTACAAATGTTAAATCTTTTTCCGAATGTAAAGAAAAATGGTCAGAATCTAGATTTCCAGTATCCTGCTGAGGGTGAGATTTCCTTCCTTCTCCTCCTGTTAAACAAGGAAGCTTTGAACACTCTGTAGAGTAACGCTTTCTGCCGGGCCATTGTCTGATCAGCATTTGTATTCTTGGGAGGCATCATAGTGCTGATAGCAGAAAGAGAAGTTCTAGTAGTCCTCACATAGTGGGAAGCTAGAGGATCTGTAGCAGCTGGTAATAACTGGTAAGCTTGTGGGAGTGAAAGGACTGTACAAATCTCACTTCAGTTCCTCTCCCCACCCCTCTGTCAACAGGTGGAGAGGCAAAGAGAAGAAGGCTGGTTTGCACTATCAATGCATATCATGTAACTGAAGCTGAATCACATAGACTTTATTTTATATATACTTATTTATTTTTTTGTGAACCACCTGTAGATTTCTGCAGTCCCTCTCCGCAAAACATGAATTTTAACTCTCAAAGTGCCTACTTGTCAGTGCCACTAGTATACAGAGAGCCATCAGCTTATTATGTTTATGCTCTCCTTCAGACTCATTCAATTGCAATTACTGCCTTGAGAATGGGGCACAGAAGGTGGGAATAGAATGTGACATTCCAGTCCCTATTGGATGAAGAGGAGCTAAATTGAGGCTGATTTTAGCCCATTTCTATACCTCAGCAATACAGTCACCCACATTAGACATGCTGAAGAAAGGGGCTTCTGGAGAAGACACCCAACTATTTTTTTCATGCACCATCTCAGATACATGTCAGCATAAGATAAGGAAATAAATAGGACAATCCAGTTGAAAAGAGGGGTGTGTGTGTGTGTGTGTGTGTGTGTGTGTGTGTAATGGAACAGTTTGGAATACCATTGGTGAATCACTTTGTGGAGTCACTGTAAAGCACTTACCTCAGAAATCAACCAGTTCTTTATGTTGTGACTGGTTTGTGGAAGCTGTCTTCTTGTACAAAGAGAATCCTCATGTCTGAAAGTCATGACAGATGGGTTAGTCATGTCCACAACACCACAGAGGCAGCTACTGTTTTGACTTTTGACATCCAAACTATTCCCCAGCCTCACATCACAACTCCAGTCTCACTGCTTCTGTGCCACAATGAGCAGCTCTTCTGTGCAGCCCTGTTCTGAGCTCTGGGGCTGAGCAGGATTTTCCTTTATGCGGGGGGGAAATGTTTAAAGGAGAGAATACCTTCCTTTTTCCAGATTCTGCTATCGCCTTCTCCATTCTATATGGTTTTTTGATTAAATGACCAAAGGCCTTCATTGTCTTACAATATAGGGTCTGATCAGATTGCATACATTCTGTTTTCACTAAGTTAATATCAATCAATCTTTTCTAGTTTAGTTTCTCTCCTTTACCTGCCCTCCCATCCACGTTGTGGTAGTTAGGTGCTCCTTCCTCAATGTGAGAAATTTCTTAATATTTTAGGGCATCCAGGTGGGCAACTGGATTGCTCCATAGTTCATCTGCTTGTCACCCTCTGACTTTTCCATTTCTAGTACCTTATTTTCCATCTCGTAGGTGGGCCAGGAAATTAAGTGCTGCTTAGTCAGGACAAAGTCCTAAAATCTGGTGCTTTGTGTTGTAAGCTAGCATGTCACATGTTTGAAAATATACAAAGACAACTATTCATTATAGAACTATATTATAAGACAGGTATAAGCCCTTCAGGTCTCAGCATGTTCCATAGATCTGTTCCAATTTCTTAAAATGGAAAGAATTAGAGTATTTTATGAGAAGAGCCTCTGCTCTTAATTCTGCTCATCCTTCCTCTGTTCTAGGTGGACCGATTCCTTTTCCCATCAGGTATGATGTAAAAATAGAGGATTCGCTGTATATGGGGAATAGACTATTTAAAAATATTATAAATCTCCCCTCTTCACAGGGAATCCTCTGTTCTGGCATTTCCCTCCCTATACACGCTTTGAATGTTTCTAGGATTTAAAAGCTATGGACATTTCTCAACTAGGGCTGCAATGTGTTTTACAGAGGGATCCGTTCAAAAAAATCTGGGAGCATTAGCTGCCTCTGGTCTTGGAGCATGGCTGACCCATTAATTATGATTTCGACTTGAAAATTCTTTGTTTTAGGAAGACATTTATGGTAAATTTAAAATGTTTCATTGAGGTTGTAACTCTTACCTCCAGGCCCTTGGTCTCTGATACAGTGGTGAACTACATGGAGTACTATACCCAAGTGCTACCGCAGCTATGTTAAATTGTTTTGGGTCCTGTGAGTACATATAATCCAGGGGTTGTGATCTTGTACAAGTTTATTTGATATTTTAATGTATCAATCTTTAATTTTAATGATAAACTGTAAATAAAATTCAGTAATCAAGAGGCTGTGCATAGCTCTTTATTTTGTTATGTTACTATAGCATGCTTGAGTAGCAACCTCTATGGTTAAGAATGAATAATAGTTTGTGTGATAAACCCCAGTTTTCAGACTTTAAGAAAGTAAAAAGTTTTATCTTCTTGGGGCTGAAGTTTTCCATGCTTGGTCTCTCCACATAAAAAAGCCTGCCTGAGTGCAAAGTGTAAGCAAAATCCTTTAGTTGTTTGAGTCTTAAGAGAATGGAGAAATTTGTTCCCTTTTTTTTGCTGTGTAATTATTATTTGGGGGGGAATTCCATAGAAACAATAGAATCTCTCAACGTGGGATTTGGTATGTACTGATCAAACATCCATTGTAATCTACAGGAGGCCTTTTAGTCAATAGGGGCTGAATCAGGCACTTAACTTTAATGAAGTTTAACAAAGTGCAAGGCCTATCTGTTAAATGACCAAGTTAAGACTGTTGGAAAATCCATCCAGGCGGATGCACAGTGGAGATCAATTGTGGATGGGCTGCATATCCATGCACATCCATGATAGCTCTATTATTGCTGAATTGTTCCAAACCAGTTCACACATTGCAAATGTTCCAGCATATCTATTAGGGTGGGGTGAATTATCCTCTTGCTAATCTGTCGGCCTAGTTTCTTACCTACACAGTCATCTAACCCTGCTCTCACAGTAGGTCTAAAAAAGCTCTTGGATCTTAAAGTCCAAACAGCAAGATTTCTGGGGCAAAACCTTGTCCCCATTAAGTCAGTGGCAAAACTTCCAGTGGTCTCAGGAGGGCCACATGTGCTCTCAAGACAGATTAGACTAAATGTCCCTGTGTTTGTCTCCGAGTTGGTAATACCCCTTGCATTAGCCTGCTAAACCCAGGGCTGTGAGTTCAATCCTTGAGGGGGCCATTTAGGGATCTGGGGCAAAAATCTGTCTGGGGATTGGTCCTGCCTTGAGCAGGGGGTTGGACTAGATGACCTCCTGGGGTCCCTTCCAACCCTGATATTCTATGATTAAACTCTCTGGGGATGTCTCTTTTTCTGTCTGACACCACAGTGCTGCCTGAGAACTGAACACCCCTTACCTGGTCTGAAAACTGTCTGCAACTGGGATTTAGGAGAATTGTTTGCTTAACTGCTGGAACCCCTCATAACAGTGTAAGGCAGAAGGCAGTCACTGTGCAGAGTTCAGTGTCCTCACATGCCAATGGATGGGGGAATTTTGCACCACTGAACATGCACAGAATTCACGTACCCTGCAGAAAAATGACTTTCTGATAGGGAAGCTGCAAGAGCAGTCACGCACCACTCCCTAGCTGTGCAGGTGCATAGTTTCAGGAACCCAGAGCAGCCAGCAGAGAGACCAATCATTGCAGGGCCGGGGGCACCCCAGCCAGTGGCTCCTACCCTGAGCCAGGATCAGCTGCTAGTCCCAGCTGGGCTGGAGGAAGAAGGGGATGGAACTTCCTCTTCCTCTGCAAGGAGGGGCTGGGGCTGTCAAACAATTCTCCACCCCCATAAAACTTCCCCAGCTGCAGGAAGTTCAGCATCCTCCCCTGCTTCCTGCCCCCATAGCTCCTTAGCTGCCTGGGGTCACTGTATGGGGAGCTGCTCCCCCATTCACCCAACCCCCATGCATCTGGACCTCCCATACCAAGCCTCACCCCATACACCCAGAACCCCCCTAGCCCTCCATACCCAAACCCTACCTCATTGAACCTCAACTCCTGCATCTGGAGCCCCCAGACCTCCTGCCTCCAGTCCCCCCATCCCTTTGCCCAGACTACCCCTCACTGAGCTCCCTACTTTCAAACCCCCACCCTGATGAGCTGCACCACCCTGAGCCCCCATATCCACACCCCCATACCTCTGACCCCCAGTTAGCTGCCTCCACACCAAGCCCCTCTCCCCCAGTAGCCAGACTTCCCTGCTGAGATCCCACACCCTTCTGCTGAGCCCCAACCACTTTCACCTGGAAGCCCCTGCAGAGTCCCATTGCCTCTGCACCTAGAACGCCCCCAATGAGCCTCTGTGCATCCAGATGCCCCCACACCTAAACACCCCACTGAGCTGCCTGCACCCAGATTGTCCCACACAGAATCCTCTCACCCCATACCTGGATCCCCCCACACTGAGCCCCTCCATACTTGGATGCTGCCTGGTTGAGCCTGCCTGCCTGCCCCACAGCTGGTGCGCCTGGCGCAGAGGGGCAGGGCTTTAGGGTGTTTCTGGGGCAGGCCCAGGCCTTGTGCTGTGTCGGGTGCAGCCTCACCACTGAGTCCGTGCCCTCGGGGTAGGGGGTGGGGAGGCTGCAGGGTGATCTCCCACATTCATGCAGCTGGTGGCCTGTGCTCCCCACTGCCGTGCTGGAGCCTCTGCATTTATTTATTGACAAATAAAACTTGCAGTTTCAAAATATTGTGTGCATAATTTTTATTTTTTAGGCACAGAATGCCCTCAGGAGTGTGGGGAGACGGCAGGGTAGCCAACGCTGATATCTTAATCATTTTTTCTACTGATCTCTCAATTTTGGACCATGCAATAGAGTATAGCAGTCACCACTAGTGCACACATCTTACATTTGTATTATGGTATATCAGCGAAGGGAGTCTCTGGATGGAGCTGATACGGATTGTACTGTGTTAAATAGAATCAAAGACTTAGTCCCATCTAGCCCATTGCCAGAGGGGTCAGTACAAGGTCATCTTTTGACAATGGGTTTCTGTTTTCACATAAGGAAAACAGTGGAAATGTTTCATTTTTCCCCAGGCCTTTCAACTTCCTCCTTTTGTCTTAAGTGCCATATTCTGCAGAACGACAGCTGCAAGCCACAGCAAACACAAAATCAGAGACTGACAAAGGAGAGCTGCTTTGCCTCTATTTGTTATGAATGTGTTAAGTAGAGCTGATCAACACTCTGCAATTGAAAAATTATCTAATTGGAAAATGTGGCAAAATATTTCATGGAAAAAAATGTTGTTTTGGGGTTGTTTTTTTTAATTTTCTGACCAGAAAAATTCTAAACTAAGTCTATTTGGAAGGAAAATTTTCATGTTTCATTTTTGTTCTTCATTTTTTATTTCTAGATTTTCAGGGGTTTCCCTATCTCTCCCCATTTATGTTTCACTGGAAAAAGTTGGGAAATAGTTTTGGAGGTTTTTAAAAGTGTAAAGTGCTTTTCCCCCACCCCCTCACTTTCAAACTATTTTATGTTCTCTTCCCCCTACTTTTCCAGTGGGGGATGTGAGGTGGGGAAAAAGAAGTGAAAGTAGGAGAGAGAGGCAGACCAGCAATCCTGAACCTGGGAAAGCCAGAACTCTTCAGTTTCTTTTTGACTTAATAGTATTTGGGTTTCTGGAAACTGAAGTTTTCATTATGGTTTGACATCTTGAAACAATTGTTTCCATTTTGTTTTAAAACCCTGATATTTTTCAGTTGAAAAACTTCAAAGGAACTTACCTATGAATCCTTTAGTGGTATAAATGGGCTTTCGGCTAAGGCAATGAGTTTCTGTCATTCATGTTGCCCAAGTTACATTATGCATTAGGGGTTTCACTGCAGCACTATCAAAAAAGTTGATATCCCCTTCTCACAAGTCCCAGTAGTGGCAGAGGCTTTTGTCAAGAGGCCAGGAACTTTCCCAGCTATAAAAGTAAAGGAACCAGGTCTTCTACTGTAGTCTGAAGAACACAGACTAGGGTTTGCATGTGCAGCGACACAGATGGGCAGGCAGAGATGCGGGGAACACACAAAGCAAGATCTAATCTGGGGAGTTTCTCCCTAATGCTGTTAACCTGTTATAAGAAGGGAGAGATCTCTCAAGTTCCACAATGTAGGAATAAATACAGGGAAGGGGAGATTTTGAATAAACTGCATTTTATAAATAGAAATGACAATCGCTTATCCCAAAAATCAGCACTATTGAATATTTTAAATTAGACACTAACTAGACAAAATACACTTAAAACGCTGGATTGGCGCAGCTGCACCACTGTAACGCTTTAATGGAGACGCTATAAGCCGACAGGAGAGCGCTCTCCCATCAGCGTAGTTAATCCACCTCCCTGAGAGGCAGTAGCTATGTTGGTGGGAAAAGCTCCCTTGCCAACATAGCACTGTCTACATGGTGGGTTAGGTCGGTAGAACTACGTCACTCAGAGGTGTGTTGTTTTTTTTTTCACACCCCTGAGTGATGGAGTTACACCAGTATAGGTCTGTAGTGTGGCCTGGACCTTAGGCTGGGATTTTCAATGGAGTCTAAGGCAGGTCTACACTACAGAATTCCTTTCGTATAACTACATCGCTCAGAGCTGTGAAAAATCCACACCCTTGAACAACGTAGTTATACCAACGTAAGCACCAGTGTAGACAGTGCTATGTTGGCAGGAGAGCTTTTCCCGTTGACACAGCTACCGTCTCTTCTGGAAGTGCATTAACTATGCCCATGGAAGAGCTCTCGGCTTAGAGTGTCTTCATTCAAGTGCTACAACGGCGCAGCTGCATCGGTGCAGCGTTGTAAGTATAGACCTGCCCTCGGGTCGTTAAGTGCTTAAATCCCATTGCAGTTTAGTAGGAGCTGGATGCCTTGCTCCTTTGAACATCCCAGCCCCAGACAGGTCAACAAAAGGCATGTTGTAGATAATGATACACAACTAAACAGCCTTACTTGTAATGGTTGAACTCTCAGACATCAGTTTTGAACCTGCACCTTGAGTGCCCAAATCCTCTATTTGGATGTTGCAATCAGCAATTAGGTACCTAACTGCCATTTATATGCTACTTTGAGTACCCAGAGACAGGATTTAGACACTGTTACAGTAGCTATGTTTGAAAAATGGACACATGAACAAAGGTGAGTGTTCATCCACTGCTTCTTGTTTTGTGCCTCTGAAAGTTTTAACAGTCACTACTGCCAACACTGTGCATGTCTACAAATGAGGAGTTACACACACCAATACAAACGCTGGCTGTGTCGTTCTGTAGACCATGTGTACTGTTTCAAGGCAACTAATTCATTTTTAAGCCTTTTGTTTCGTGACCAAGATGTTAACTTTGAACCTGACACAGACAGAGCTACACATGTGGGCGTGTATACACAGATAGACATGCTGATAAATATTTTCTAGCTATAGGTAAATTGTGCCAAATGGACACTTTTTAGACACATTGTTTTGTGACTATTTTATTTTGGGGGTTTACCTAACACTCTTTAGGGTATTTCACTCAGAGAAATGGGGTGAAGATAGATTCAGTCTGTGTGCAGTATGACCAAGAGAGAAGCTGGAAGATATTGTCTGGAACCTGCAAACTTCTGATGCCCAAGAAACCACTGTTTAAGGCTTCTCTTACTACCCTACTTACTGGCTAAGCCTGACTGTCTCATTTCCCTGCTCCTTAGACAGACCGCTGTAATGTAAAGCCATGGTGGCTCCTATTTGCAGATGACTGTTCTCTCCAGGAGTGTTTCTAGTAGTGGTCGGACATGTGACTGTATCTCCTCTCTGAAAAAGGAAAAGAGGAGAACAGTGGTTGAGTGTTTGGATGTGGCCTGTGAGCTGTGCCAAGATGCTTCAGTGCTAGGACCTGCAGGTAGGTAGCCAAGAAAGAGTTCCTATCCCCAGTGAATGTCCTGTTGTGGGTCAGGGACCTTGCTAGAAAAGTTTTGGCTTTTGCTGTGCACAGCTTGGGGAAGCACCTGAAAGTTGTAGACTCTGCTTCTTTTGTGCATACAACTTTCTAGCATTTCTGCTCTTAATACCGAGCCTGAGGCTCTGATGTATACCAAGTATGATGGATTTTGCTGCTTGAAGGCTGGGGTACCCAAACACGAGCTACACCAGCAACTACCCAGGAGCCTCAGAGCCATGTCTTATTGGTCAATTTGCATACAGAAAACTTCATTAAGGTGGGGACTGAGACTGCTGCTGCTCCACAACAGAGCCTCCTGCTCCCCCTGCCCTTCTGGGATATGCAACCCTTAACCATTAGAAAACCAGGACAGGCTCAGGGAAGGTCTTCTCACATATCCCATGTTATGGGGACGGAGGATAATATCTCATAGGTGTATGATGGAGGAGTCCACTCAGCTGGTAATTAATACTTAGGGCCCAAATCCACAAAGGTAAGTAGGCTCCTGACTTCCATTGATTTCAACAGAAGTGAGGAACCTAAGTATGTTTGTGGATCTGGGACGTAGCTCTTTATATAGCACTCTTTATCCACAGATCTCAAAGTGCTTTATAAAGGTGGGTCAGTATCATTATCCCATTTTTCAGCTGGGGAACTGAGGCACAGACAGCAGAGTACCTTCCCTGAAGTCCCACAACAGCTCAGTGGCACAGCAAGGACTAGAATCCAGGTCTCCTGTGTCCCAGTGCAATGCCTTATCCATTGGACCACACTGTTTCTTACAGTGAGATCATTGGGTGAATCCCATTTTTACTGTCATTCCCCAGAAAAAGGACTCACTTGGAATCTTGTGGATGGATCTAACTGGCCGATTAAGCTCATCCTCCTCTTTAATGTGGCAGATGTAGATCTCATAGAGTTTCACAGGGTATTTCAGGATGGACAACACTCGGTGAGCGCTGTCTTTCTTCTCCTCCAGGATTTCCACTGTGGAGTAGCTGGTCAGATCCTCCTCCTTTCGGTTGTGCCATGTCACTTTGGGCATGTGATACCATCCCTCAGAGATACACTGGGCCACAATTTTATCATTGATTGTGCTGAACTGCACCTGTGGCTCTTCAGCATCTAATTATAGTGGAAAAACAAAACAATTAGTATGTTTCTAATGACGCCCCCAGTAGTAATTGCTCTGTTAGTGATCTAACAGAAATGTTCTGTCTTAAAATTAAGCTGGAAATGTCTGTGATGCATGTCTGTAACATAATGGAAAGTGCAGCCAGCCAGCCATCCTCACTGTCCTCCAACCCCTGCCCTCTCCCAGGGTGGCTCTAATTTGCTGAGGGGAAGACTGAGCCATGTAACTGGGACAAAGCAGCTGGAATCGGAGCCTCACCATGGGTACGGATTTAGAGTTCACAGCAAATCTGAAGAATTATAAATAAAAACTGATCAAAAAGAGGGAGGAATAACTTTAGAGGAGTCTGAGGGTATGGCAGGATCATACAAATGACCCCACTAATCTCTGAGAGCAGCTTGAGGAACTCTTCATTTTTTCTGCACCTCCTTCCAAACTGCCTGGCCTGGGGGAAAGCACAGCAGGCACATTCCTGAGGGTTACTTCATGTAGGAAAGTGCCACTCAGTAATGGCCCCATATTTATGGGTGGATCCAGAGATCCATTATAAGCCCTATTTTAACCTCCTTCCCTCTGGGCTCAGAGACTGTACAATATAATTTGTAATGGTTAATATTAGCATAAAACTTGGAAGGGATATAAAAGCTCATGCTTCAGGGATTAAGCCAATCTCTAACTATTAGAGGTTAGGAGAAGACTTCCCCAGTGGGTTGGGTGGGTGGATTATCCCACATCTACCTACTGGGGGGGGGGGGGGGGGAGTCTTGTACCTTTCTCTGAAGCACCTGGTGCTGGCCATGGTTGGAGACAGGAAACTGGCCTGGCTGGACATTGGGTCTGATCCAGCGTGACAAATCCTACTATTTGGGCTCTGAAGTGTGTGTGATCACTTTCACAGGACAATAGACTTGTCAGGAAAGTTGAAGGAAATCGATCAGTATTTGAGAGATGTCTTTGGAAATCCCTCTTGTTTGAATTTTAAACTAAGTATATAATATTTTAATGGGGACCCCCTCTAACTTAAAAATGAATTAAATGTCCATGTTGTCCCATCAATCCCACTTTGAAGGCTCTGCGATCCTCATTAGCCCAGCAATCTCCTTGTAAGTCTCATTGAAAGTTAATGGGACTTAGATGCCTCAGGGTGGGATTCACACAAGAGACTTAACTGCCACTGAAGGCACTTAGGCACCCATGTGGTTAAGTGTCTGTCATCCAGGGCCGGCTCCAGGCACCAGCCTGGCAAGCAGGTGCTTGGGGCGGCCGCTCCGGAGAGGGGCGGCACGTCCAGCTATTCGGCAGCAATTTGGCCGATGGTCCCTCACTCCCGCTTGGAGCGAAGGACCTCCCGCCGAATTGCTGCCGCAGATCGCGATTGCGGCTTTTTTTTTTTTTTTGCTGCTTGGGGCGGCCAAAAGCCCTGCTGCCATCAAAGTCCCCAAGGCACCTAAATCTCAGTGTTTGGGCCGGTATGCAGCTGCCTAAATCCTGACATCGCTCAGCAGCTGAGCACCCAACTCACATGTAAAACCCAGCGAGACTCATGAGCTAAGCGTCCTGCCCCTGTCTATCTTGCCTGCCGGGCTGGTCAAGTAGGTGTGCTCAGAGCACACCTAACACCACACAAAAGATGCCAGAGAAGGTGATGATTTCCCCCCCCCCAACCTTTAGCCCAGGGGTTAGGGCACACATCTGGAATGTGGGAAACCCAAGTTCAAGTTCCTGCCCCACATCAGGGAGAGGGGAGATATATCCAGGTCTTCTATATCCTCAGTGAGTCCTCTAACCACTGGGCCAGCAGTTAGTGTACATTGGTGGCTTTAATCATCAGCTAGGGATCAACAATCAGCTATGCCCAGGTTAGGTTTCTGCCCCTTTCCTCAGAGTTGTTTATTGTCTTCACAAAGACAGAAAAGGGTGCAAGAAGTAACACAACTGTCTGTTTAGGTGTGCAGCCTCTGGTCCTCTAGCCTCTGGTAGATACCAGGTAGGCTCCAGAAGGACCTGAACCAAGCTCTCAGGAAGTGAGAGGCTAGTGCTGATCAAAGACATACACTCTGAAGTAGAAATGGAGACAAAAACATTCTTACCATCCACGAGGAGCTTGATTATCCTTTCTCCCCTTCCCTTTAAGCTGGTAGCTGTGCATTTGTATATTGCCTGGTCAGGAAAATTCACATATTCCAATAAGAGTGAAAGATTCCCCTGAGAAATGGCCTCCCAGTCTACCTGGACTCTCCCCTCGTACTGGGAGCTTTGCTCTTCCAACTGCTCCTGGTTGTTGCTAAAACTGTAAACCACCTTCGAAGAAAACTCATAGAAATCATGCAGTGTTAAAAAATATTGATAATATTCCCGATCATCTTCCACCTCATATTCCTCCTTGATATACTCCCTCTCCCAGGAGAAGAAAAGGTCATCTGTGCCATCCACAAAGGAGAAATAGCAGGGTAAGGTAACAGCGCTGTAGGGTCGTGCCCTTAATTCTTCCACAGCCTCTGGGAATGGCACACAGAGTTAGTAATCATTCAATCAGGCAGCGACCAACCCTGTGCCCGGCTCTGGACATCAGATTTACAGGACTGCTACTCCAGAGCTGCCCACCCGGCCTCTGTGTGGCAACTCCTTGTGCCACTGTTACCTGCTTCCCATTTCACATGGTCTATATTACTTATGCCAAAGGCCTGTGCCAATATTTCCCTAGACCCAAGGGACCACAGGCACCACAGACTTAGGGGGACCAGAGTTACTGGCATGAAAAACGTGGTGTCATAGGTGGTGGGAAGTGGTGAGCATAGGGTGAAGAAGTTCAGGAGGGGGCGGGAACGTTCATAAGGGAGCGAGGTGCCTTTCCCCCCTGTAGCAGCGCAGCCGGGCTAAGAGTGGCTCTGACACTGGTTGACAAACTAACGGGGTTTGTAAGCTGGTAAGAGGCTAGGCTGGGCCTCCAAAACTGGCAGCTTTCTGGTTTCTAAGGGCACCTCCTTACTGGGTTGGGAGTAGCGGGAAACAAGCAGGATAGGAAGGGTGGGTAAGGGCAGGTCAAGTTCTCCAGCTCAGCATCTCCTTCAGGGCGCCAGTCTGCATCGGTTACCAAAATTGGCAAACACTTGGGGGGGGGGGGGGGGATTCATTCATCCCAGCGCAGGGCCAGAGGGGAGGCAGTTTGCATCTCCCCTGTTCAGGGCCCAGTGTGGTCCCTGATGCAGGTTAGGGCAGCCCAAGTCGCACTGCTGCTTCAGTAGCCCCTAGAAGACTTTGCCAGGGCTATGAACCACAAGATGCTGGTCTGCTCTTGCCACCCACCCTTCCCATTTGCCTTCATCCCAGATCCACAACACTCCCTGTGAATGAGGTTGCTATGGGGTATAGGAGCCACCTGTACCAGCAGTATTCCCTGGAGTAGATTTACACATCCTCTTGCCTACCTAAGGGGGCTGCAGGACAAGAGTGAAGTGTCAGAGACAGACTCTGAAAACAGGGACAATTCTAGTTTCCAGACACACATGGTCACCCTACTCATAAAACAGCCTACTTTATCTACTGTGTTTATAGAAATCTCAAAACCACAGACGACCAGATACCAAACTTGACTCTTCCTGCTCTCTAAACACTAGATGGAGGCTCACAAGTATCACAGGAGACAGGCTGACTCCAGATGCTTACCACTTGGAATGGGTGGGGGCAGAGGTAAAGTTTTTTGTGATACTTTGGCCATAATTCCCATCATTTCATGCATTTAGATTTTTTTTTGACCATGCTCGTATTGTAGAATTGTCTGGCCTTCCAACACTGGGTTGTTAGAAAACTATAATGTTCTAAGTTGGTTTGTTTGTTAATTTATCAGTGCAACCTTATAATCTTAACTCCAGTTTAACAAAGTCTTTTCCTGGGCTAAGCAATTTGTAAGGTGAGTCATGGTAACAGCCTGCCGAAAGCATTTATTTATTATGATATTTATCGTGCATTTCTTAATTCCAAGTACTTTACAACATTTTAAAAACTAACAATAATTTAGAACTACCCATATTCCAATATATTCATAGAACTGTCCATTTGCCAGTAAACAACCCACCATGGTAGTAGGAAGGCGCAAACACTAAAAGGAAGTGAGATCATCTCTGGTGATATACAATGGTGTAACTAGGAGAAACTGGGTGAAATTAAACACAGCAAAATTTAGGCTGAATCTCAGGAAATGCTTTCTGACAGTGAGATGTCTGAGGTTGTAGAATAGTCTCCCTGGAAGAGGGGTGGAAGCCCCTTTGCTTGTTACATTGAAAACTAGACAGGACAAAGACTAAAAAAATATTCTATAGGGCATAATCTTGCCATGGTGCCCAGATGGGGATGGACTAGCTATGACCTAATAGGTCTTTTACCTCACTAACATCTGTGATTCTAAGTGTCTGTGAAGATAATTTCATTTTCCCTCCTAACTTGGATGTGATCATTCAGCTGCACATTGAAATAGCAATGTCTCCATATATTTCAATGGTTAGACATTCAGGCAAATGCATAAATGCCTCATGAGCATTTCATCTGAACTCAGAAAACACAAAACACCCTTGTCTCTACCTTCATCCACTCACCTGAGGGAAAGCTCAGGAGCAGTGAGGCGTGGACGGACACCACAAGGAAGACCATCCTGAAACCTCAGAAAGAGGGTTTGTGCCTGGACTACTTCCCCAGTTCCCAAGTACTCTGCGCCTGCTAGAAGGTCTCAAGGGAAGAGGTTATACTGGGCAGACTTCCGGGATCTTTTGGCAGGCAGGACTGGCATTGACAGCTGCATCTCAGGCTTCTCTTCCCTGTGCTTCTAGAATAATGTTGTCATAAACATACAGCTAAGGGTAGCATACAATCCCTCTTTGCCCTGTAAAGGGTTAATTCCTCTTTTACCTGTAAAGGGTTAAGAAGCTCAGATAACCTGGGTGGCACCTGACCAAAAGGACCAATAAGGGGAGAAGATACTTTCAAATCTGTGGGGGAAGGGTTTTTGTCTGTTTCCTTGTGTCAACAAGGAACCAAGGCAGGGAAAATACATCCCTCTAAGCCATATCTAAACTAAGCATCTAATATTGCAGAAATAGTAAGTAATAGCAAAGAAATGTATTAGATTATCTTTTGTTTTAGCTTGTGAATTTTCCCTCTGCTAAGAGGGAGGTTTATCCCTGTTTTTGTAATTTTAAAGTTTTGCCTAGAGGGGAAATCCTCTGTGTTTTTGAATCTTTTGTTATTCTGTAAAGTACTTACCATCCTGATTTTACAGAGGTGATTCTTTTACCTTTTCTTTAATTAAAATTCTTCTTTTAAGACCCCGATTGATTTTTGTTCTTAAGATCCAAGGGTTTGGGTCTGTGTTCACCTGTACCAATTGGTGAGGATATTATTCTCAAATCTTCCCCAGGAAAGGGGGTGCAGGGCTTGGGGGAATATTTTGGGGGAATAGGACTCCAAGTGGTCCTTAGGAGAAAGGGAACAGAGCTCATCTGTGGAGCCAGCTCCTTCGGCTGCCACCCCCTGATTTTTGGAACAATTTATTCCACTATTAATAATAAAAGTATTAGTCACAAGCCTACAGCCAGCAATCCGGACCAGCAGACTCCTCCTATGATTTCTTGCAAAAGGCTGAGACCAAGCCAAGAAGGAGGGCAGGGAACAAGCCAGTTCCCATCTTGAACTAGGTAGACATTTCTACTCTGGCCATCAGATGCTATTTCTGCATCTTTAGATAAATAAGAAAGAGGCACCTGTCCGGGTTAAAGCCAGTACTTACCTTTGGTCACTCCACATCCCTTGGTACAGGCAACCAAGTGCAGGTGAGGATGGTGATAAAGAAGCAGGAAGTAAGGTGCTGGAGAGGAGACATCCCTCTGTGTGCCAAGAGGCACCCCCTAGGAGCCGTAAGGCAGGCTGAGCTCTTGCCGTGATGAACACGAAACAGGGCTTTCCATTCTCCATTAAAATGAACCATTTTTCCTCTTTCCTGTTTCAAATTCAGTAGTATTTAAAAGCAAATAAAACGAGCTGCCTTCTCCGACATGGAGCTAGTGTGCCCCTTGTTCTGGGCACATTGCACATGAAGGGACTCTGTGTTTCTTGGTCTTGGGGACCCCATGCATCTATGGGCTGGGTGAGGAGGCAGGAAACAGATCACATGTCCAGGGAATGAAGATCAAAAATCCCACCAGCCTGTGGAGCTGTGGACAGTCAGCCTATCTCATGTACATTGATGTAAATCAAGAGAAACTCCACAGAAACAATGGAAACATACCAGTGTAAAAATGATGTGAGATTGGGGTCAGGACCTGGGCTTTCAGAAAGACATTTTCCTCACTTAAGACAAGAGAGTTTGGAATATTATTCCTGACCGACAGATTGCTGGTCACTGGAGAATTAGTAAAACAGGAGTAAGTGCAATGTACATTAGAGAATACCAAACAGGGTGCAGGGAAGGAGTTGGGTGAACGAGATGCTGGGGTTGGGTTTTGGCTCAAGTAATCAACTAGGCAGGAAGATTATGCTAGATTCTTTCAGCCAGGGCACAAAAATATGCAACCCAATTCACAGAAGATTTTCTGCCTGTTAATACATATGGCAAACAGTCTGATACTAGGAACATGCCCATCTGGGAAATACTGCCTGCAATAGGAAACTGAAAAATCTATGATTTTCTTCATAGTTGCTTCTCACCGGCCCTTCACCCTCACCTCCACCACAGGGCCTCTTGCTGCCATCACATTGTCAGGGTGAAGTACAGCACAGGCCAGAACCCATTTCTTCTGGGTCCTAGGATGTGACCCTAAACACAGGGTCATCTTTTCTTCTTCCTACAGCCACTGTTACCTTCACAGCATGCAGGCAGTACACTTAACAGGGGTAACTATTGCCCAGGGAAATTCAGCTGGGTCTCTCAGCATGCAGGCAACCAAAGCCAGAATTAAGAAAAAAGAGCCACAGTGGTTAAACAACAAAGTAAAAGAAGCAGTGAGAGGCAAAAAGGCATCCTTTAAAAAGTGGAAGACAAATCCTAATGAGGAAAATAGAAAAGAGCATAAACTCTGGCAAATGAAGTGTAAAAATATAATTAGAAAGACCAAAAAAGAATTTGAAAAACAGCTAGTCAAAGACTCCAAAAGTAATAGCAATTTTTTTTTAAATACATCAGAAACAGAAAGCCTGCTAAACAACCAGTGGGGCCACTGGACGATCGAGATGCTAAAGGAGCACTCAAAGACGATAAGTCCATTGCGGAGAAACTAAATTAATTCTTTGCATCGGTCTTCACTGTTGAGGATGTGAGGGAGATTCCCAAACCTGAGTCATTCTTTTTGGGTGATAGATCTGAGGAACTGTCCCAAATTGAGGTGTCATTAAAGGAGTTTTTGGAACAAATTGATAAACTAAACAGTAATAAGTCTCCAGGACCTGATGGTATTCACCCAAGAGTTCTGAAGGAACTCAAATGTGAAATTGCAGGACTACTAACTGTCATCTGTAACCTATCATTTAAATCAGCTTCTTTGCCAAATGACTGGAGGATAGCTAATGTGACGCCAATTTTTAAAAAGGGCTTCAGAGGTGACCCTGGCAACTACAGGCCAGTAAGTTTCACTTCAGTACCGGGCAAATTGGTTGAAACTATCATAAAGAACAAAATTGTCACACACGTAGATGAACGTAATTTGTTGGGAAATAGTCAACATGTTTTTTGTAAAGGGAAATCATGCCTCACCAATCTACTAGAATTCTTTGAGGGGGTCAACAAGCATGCAGACAAAGGAGATCCAGTGGATATAGTGTATTTAGATTTTCAGAAAGCCTTTGTCAAGGTCCCTCACCAAAGGCTCTTAAGTAAAATAAGCAGTCATGGGATAAGAGGGAGGGTTCTCTCATGGATTGGTACCTGGTTAAAAGATAGGAAACAAAGGGTAGGAATAAACGGTCAGTTTTCAGAGAGGTAAATAGTGGTGTCCCCCAGGGATCTGTACTGGGCACAGTCCTAATTAACATATTATTAAACAATCTGGAAAAAGGGGTAAACAGTGAGGTGGCAAAATTTGCAGATGATACAAAACTATTCAAGATAGTTAAGTCCCAGGCAGACTGCAAAGAGTTACAAAGGGATCTCACAAAACTGGGTGACTGGGCAACAAAATGGCAGATGAAATTCAATGTTGATAAATGCAAAGTAATGCACATTGGAAAACAATCTCAACTATAAATACAAAATGATGGAGTCTGAATTAGCTGTTAACACTCAAGAAGGAGATATTGGAGTCGTTGTGGATAGTTCTCTGAAATCATCCACTCAATGTGTAGCGGCAGTCAAAAAAGCAAACAGAATGTTGGGAATCATCAAGAAAGGGATAGATAATCAGACAGAAAATATGATATTGCCTGTATGTAAATCCATGGTACACCCACAACTTGAATACTGTGTGCAGATATGGTCACCCCATCTCAAAAAAGATATATTGGAATTGGAAAACGTTCAGAAAGGGGCAACAAAAGGAAATGTTATTTACTCCTTTTCATAATACAAGAACAAGGGGCCACCAAATGAAATTAATAGGTAGCAGGTTTAAAACAAACACAAGAATGTATTTTTTCACGCAACGCACTGTCAACCTTTGGAACTCCTTGCCAGAGGGTGTTGTGAAGGCCAATACTATAACGGGGTTCAAAGGGGAGCTAGATAGATACATGGAAGATAGGTCCATCAATGGCTATTAGCCAGGATGGGCAGGAATGGTGTCCCTAGCCTCTCTTTGCCAGAAGCTGGGATTGGGTGACAGCACATGGATCACTTGATGATAACCTGTCTGTTCATTCCCTTTGGGGCACCTGCCATTGGCCACTGTCAGAGGACAGGATACTGGGCTTGATGGACCTTTGGTCTGACCCAGTATAGCCGTTCTTATGTTCTAATTAGTACCTACGTTTCCAGAAGCAATATTGCTAAGTAAATGAGACTTGGTTTCTACTTATATTCGTGTCCTGGGTTCTATTCCCACCTTTAGCTGAACTGACTCACTTTCCTCATATATAAATTAGGGAGAGTGATAGATGTCTGTCTTGAAGAACAGGGATATGAGGCCTTGGTCAATACACGATTGCCTGGAAATTTGTAGGGCAGGTAAAAGAAGCATGAACTCCTGGTGGTGCCTAATCCAGTGCACAGGGGTGCTGGAACAATTTTTATAGCGAGGGTGCTGAGAATTATTGAACCAAACTGTAAACCCTGGATATGATGGGAACCACTTCAAGCCAGGGCGTGCGGCAGCACCCTAGTTCCAGCACAGGGGTGGGCAAACTACGGCCCACAGGCTGGATCCAGCCTGCCAGATGTTTTAATCCGGCTCTCGATCTCCTGCTAGGGAGCAGGGTTGGGGGCTGCTCCACACGGCTCCCAGAAGCAGCAGCATGCCCCCCTCCAGCTCCTATGCATATGGGCATCCAGGGGGTATGGGCATGGGTATATGGGCATGCCCCTGCCCCAAGAGCCATCCCCACAGCTCCCATTGGCCAGGAACCGTGGCCAATGGCAGCCGCAGGGGCGGTGCCTGTGGACGGGACAGCGCACAGAGCCATTTGGCCATGCCTCTGCGTAGGAGCTGGAGAAGGGAGATGCCGCTGCTTCCGGGAGCTGCTTGGGGTAAGCGTCGCCCGGAGCCTGCACCCTTGCGCCTCCCCCTGCACCCCAACTCCCTCTCCAGCCAAGATCCTCCTTTCACCTTCCGAACCCCTCAGTCCCAGCCCGGAGCACCCTCCTACACCCCAAACTCCTCATCCCCGGTCCCACCCCAGAGCCTGCACCCCCAGCCGGAGCCCTCACCCCCTCCTGCATCCCAACCCCAATTTTGTGAGTATTCATGGCCCACCATACAATTTCTATTCCCAGATGTGGCCCTCAGGCCAAAAAGTTTGCCCACCCCGTTCCAACACCTATGCCAGTGCACTTTTCTCTAAGCTACAAGATACCGTGGGAGGGGTGTCTTTCTGGCCATTCTTTTTCAATTCTTGTGAGCCAGACTACACAGCTCTGAAACATGAGCAGCATAAGCTTGTGCAATTCAGTTCTGATGCTGAGCAGTTCCCTACAAGCCAAGACTCGCTCACTCTCCAGAGCCAATCCAAATGTCTAATAAATTCTTATTAATAAACTTTTAGAGCTTGACCCTGATGCCTGACGCCTGATCACAGCATAGGCAGTCTGGGGATATAGGTTGCATCTGGATCCTCCCCACAATTTTCTCTGTAGCTCTTCACAAAAAATATGTATAAAAAGTTTGAGATTTTAAAACCAGGAGAAGTGTTTCCTGCATACCCACAATCATAAAGCACATTGAGAGCCACGGGTGAATGAGCACTACGTAAATGTAAAGCATCAAATCAGATTATGCTTAACCTTAAATCTATGCTCAAGTGATTTGCTGAAGAGAGATGAATAACTGATGTGCTTAAAATTAGGCATATGCTTTTAAGTGCTTTGCTGAACTAGTGCTTTCAGGGGGTGGGTTCAGGATAGGCTGATGTAAACAGATAAAGGTATTGGCTGGGTGTCTGGGGAATAGACAATACAAACCAGTTTGCCTGGAAACAAGTAGTGAAGCTTCAGGGATTCCCAATGGGAAAGTAAACAGACTCCAACATGCAAGGGTGGTTTGCTGAACTGAGACATTATAATAGCAGAACATATTGTCAAGATCAATAATTATGAAGCTTGAGATTTACAAACTGATGGCAATCCTGAGTTACTAGGATTTAACATCTGGACTTTTCAAACTGAAAAGTATCACATTAGAATCATAGAAATGAAGAGCTGAAAAGGACCTCAAGAGGTCATCTAGTTCATCCCCCGCTCTGAGGCAGGACCAAGTAAATGAAACCAGCCCTGACAGGTGTTTGTCTAACCTGTTCTTCAAAACCTGCAATGACAGGGATTCCACAACTCCCTTGGTAACCTGTTCCAGAGCTTAACTACCCTTATGGGTAGAAAGTCTTTCCTAATATCTAACCTAAATATCCCTTGCTGCAGATTAAACTGATTACTACTTGTCCTAACCTTAGTAGACATGGAGAACAATTGATCACAGTCCTCTTTATAACAACCTTTTACGTATTTGGAAATAGTTCAGAGGATGGCAACAACCATGACAAGAGGTTTAGAAGAGCTGACCTATGAGGAAAGCTTGAAAGAACTGGCCATGATTAGTCTAGAGAAGGCTGAGGGGGGGGGGCATGATAACAGTCTTCAATTTGTTCACATCTTTCTTAAAGTGTGGCACCCAGAACAGGACACAGTATTCCAGCTGAGGCCTCACCAGTGCTGAGAAGAACAGGACAATTACCTGCCGTGTCTTGCATACAACATTTCTGTTAATACACCCCAGAATGACATTTGCCTTTTTCACACTGTTAGTTACTATTCAATTTGTGATTTACTATAACCCCCAGATCCTTTTCTGCATTACTGCTGCTTAGCCAGTTATTCCCCATTTTGTATTTGTGCATTTGATTTTTCCTTCCTAAATGTATGACTTTGCTCTTGTGTCAAAGAGAGAGACCAAGCAAGTAATTCAGCTCCTACTGAAATTATACATCTAATATTACAGAAATAGTAAGTAATAGCAAGGAAATGAGTTAGATTATCTTTTGTTTTAGCTTGTGAATTTTCCCTATGCTAAGAGGGAGGTTTATTCCTGTTTTTTGTAACTTTAAAGTTTTGCCTTGAGGGGAATCCTCTGTGTTTTATATCTTATTACCCTGTAAAATTACCTTCCATCCTGATTTTACAGAGGTGCTTCTTTTACTTTTTTCTTTATAATAAAGTTCTGTTTTTAAGAATCGGATTGGGTTTTTAGGGTCCGAAAAACCCAAGGGTCTGGTCTGTGCTCACCTTGTTTACCTATTTGGTTGGTATATTATTCTCAAGCCTCTCCAGGAAAGGGGGTGAAGGGACTTGTGGGGGATATTTTGGGGAAACAGGAACTCTAAGTAGTCCTTTTCCTGAATCTTTGTCTACCTCACTTGGTGGTGGCAGCGATACCGTCCAAGGACAAGGAATTTGTGCCTTGGGGAAGTTTTTAACCTAAGCTGATTGAATATAAGCTTAGGGGGTCTTTCATGCAGGTCCCTACATCTGTACCCCAGAGTTCAGAGTGGGGAGGAAACCCTGATATGGTGGCAGCACGGTGGGATCATTTTGAAC
Source organism: Malaclemys terrapin pileata (assembly GCF_027887155.1). NCBI lineage: Eukaryota > Metazoa > Chordata > Testudines > Emydidae > Malaclemys > Malaclemys terrapin. The sequence goes on from NC_071505.1 coordinate 146,702,817, forward strand.
CAGAAGCACAGACCTTAGGATATTAAAAGGACATTTCATTTTTTCTTTTGGCTGCTTGAAAGCCAGGAAGGTGTTTTTTTAAAAGGACACTTTTTTTTTTTTTTTTTTTTAGATGAGAGCAGCTGGAGTTTTTTTTTTCTTTGCCTGGAGGCAGAGTAGTTAAGTCCTGCAAGAAAATTCATAAGCTAAAACAAAAGATAATCTAACGCATTTCCTTGCTATTACTTACTATTTCTGTAATATTAGATTTATCATTTCAGTAGGAGCTGGATTACTTGCTTGGTCTCTCTGTCTCGGAGAGAACAGCGACACACACAGCACAAAGCAAAAAACCTTCCCCCAAAGATTTGAAAGTATCTTCTCCCCTTATTGGTCCTTTTGGTCAGGTGCCAACCAGGTTATTTGAGCTTCTTAACCCTCTACAGGTAAAGGAGGGATTTTATGCCACCCTTAGCTGTATGTTCATGACACCTTGTCTTTATTTAATTTCATTTTATTGATTTCAGACTAATTCTCCATTTATCAAGATCATTTGGATTCTAATCCAGTCCTCCGAAATGCTTGCAACTCCTCCCAGCTTGTTGTCACCTGCAGCTTTTACAAGCAGATTCTCTACTCCATCATCCAAGCCATTAATGAAAATATGGAATAGTACCAGATCCAGGACAGACCCTTGTGGGACCCCACTTGATATGGCCTCCCAGTTTGATAGCGAACCAATGATAACTACTCTTTGAGTACTGTCTTCCAACCAGTTGTGCACCCATTTTGTAGTAATTTCATCTAGGCCACATTTCCCTAGTTTGCTTATGGAAATGCCACATGGAACTCAATCAAAAGCCTTACTAAAATCAAGATATATCATGTCTATAGCTTCCCCACTATCTACTAGGCCAGTAAACCTGTCAAAAACGGAAATCAGATTGGTTTGGCATGATTTGTTCCTGACAATCCCTTCTTCTAGATGGAACTGCATCTACTCACCTGACATATGTTGGGTCAGTTCAGTACACAGCAACCCACATTCAGCATCATGTCAAGTCTTGCACAACTTTCCACACAGTCAGCACAGACAGTCACTGATTCATATTGGTCTTCGGCTACCAATTGTCATGAGCACAAAGCAGCAGCGGTGGAACCTGCACAAAGCCAACTGGGAGAAATACAGCAAGACACTAGAATGGAGTGTCGTAACAATACTGCCCCACCACATCCCAACAGAGCAGGCTTACTGGCGTTTCTGTAGAGCCATCTACAAAGCAGCCACCAGAGCCATTCCACCTGGCTATCACCCTGTGTACATCCCCTGCCTTGAAGAAGAGTGTGCCGCTCTACTCAAGCAGCATGAGTCAACCAGTGACCTGGACGCGGCCAACCACTTAGTCGAAGTTTTGAGCTGTGCTTGTCAAGCCAGATGGGAGGAAAAGACCAAGAACCTGGACTTTACTTGTTCCAGCCAAAAATGCTGGAGTTTACTTTGTTGTCTTGAAGTAGCCCAGCAACCACTGACACCAAGCTGATCATCTGTGAGCACTAACCAAGTAGCCACTCACCTCCTTCATATGGAAAAGACAACCCTGGAAAAAGAAGTGAAGAGTCAAGTCCAGAGCAAGTGAAAGGTCTTCCGCAAGCAGCACAAATCCAGAGCTTGCCCTGACCTTTTCACAGTTCCTGAGCTGGACAGCGTGCTACATAACATCAAATCTGGCACTTCTGCTGGCTATGACAACATCTTTCCAGAGCTCCTGAAACATCTTGGCCCATGCGCCTGCTCTTGGCTCGCTCAATTCTTCACAAGGGTCACCAATGAAGGAAGACTGCCGAAAATCTGGCGTATGTCAAAAGTCATCAGCCTGCCAAAACCTGGTAAAGACCTAAACCAGGTATCAAGCTACTGCCCAATATCGCTGCTTTCTGAGTGTCTCAAGGTTCTAGACCGCCTAATTTTACAGCGAATAACACCAGAAGTGGAGAACCGGTTGAATGTGGATCAAGCAGGCGTTTCACAAGGTTGAAGCACATGTGACAAAGTACTTGCACTAACCCCATTTTTTAAAACAGTTTTCAAAGAAACCTGAAAAGAGGCACTATTTTCCTTGGCCTCACTGCAGCATATGATATGGTATGGCACACAGGTCTACTTGTTAAAATGTCAAGAGTCCTCCCCCATGGGTTACGGATGTCATTGAACTGCTACTCCAAGACAGATGGTTCAGGATGCATGTGGGTGAGAAAACAAGTACTTGGAAAAAACAGATGAATGGGTTATCCCAGGGGTCTGTTCTAGCACCAAAATAAATGGTCAGGGCCTGAATGCATAAAAGGAGTTAGGTGCCTAAGTCCCATTTTTGGGACCAGTGTGATGCACAAAACTTCTGCCAAGCCCTATAGGTGCCTAAAACTGACTTGCATCTGACGAAGTGGGTATTCACCCACGAAAGTTCATGCTCCAATACGTCTGTTAGTCTATAAGGTGCCACAGGACTCTTTGCTGCTTTTACAGATCCAGACTAACACGGCTATCCCTCTGATACTAAAAGTGACTTGGCGCCTATGTTTTTGCATTAAAAATTCCCTGGGTGCTTATGTTTTTGCATGTGGGCATGCATACTGCTGCCTCACTCCAGGTACCCAGGCACCTATCTTCCACCAAAGCCCCAGAGTCATTCACAAACCGGGAGAAGATAGCCATTCGACCCCCTAGATCACAGGTGAGCCTGATCCAATAGGCATGCTCAGATGGAGTTCACACAAAAGAGGTTGGGAGGTGGGGTGGTGAGGAAAGAGAAGGAGGGGCTTCCTCAAAACTTTTAGCCCAGTGGTTGGGGCACTCACCTGGGAGGTGGAAGACTCCCCAGTTCAAGTCTTCCCTCCACCTGAGGGTGAAAAGGGATTTGAACAGGGCTCTGCCACCATTTGGGTGCGTGCCCTAGCTACAGGGCTATGAGATACTCCAATGTGAGGAAAAAGAATGAGTACTTGTGGCACCTTAGAGACTAACCAATTTATTTGAGCATAAGCTTTCATGGGCTAAAACCCACTTCATCGGATGCATGCAGTGGAAAATACAGAAGGAAGATATATATACACAGAGAACATGAAAAAATGGGTGTTGCCATACCACCTCTAACGAGACTAATCAATTAAGGTGGGCTATTATCAGCAGGAGAAAAAAACCTTCATAGTGATAATCAGGATGGCCCATTTCAAACAGTTGACTAGAAGGTGTGAGTAACAGTAGGGGAAAAATAGCATGGGGAAATAGGTTTTACTTTGTGTAATGACCCATCCACTCCCAGTCTTTATTCAGGCCTAATTTAATGGTGTCAAGTTTGTAAATTAATTCTAATTCTGCAGTTTCTCATTGGAGTCTGTTTTTGAAGTTTTTTTGTTGGAGTATTGCGACTTTGAGGTCTATAATCGAGTGACCAGGGAGGTTGAAGTGTTCTCCGACTGGTTTTTGAATATTATAATTCTTGAGTCTGATTTGTGTCCATTTATTCACCTCCCACCCCCCCATTTGTTAAACTTTTGAATACCTTACAACACCCCAGGGGCGCTGGAACAATTTGCATAGTGGGGGAGCTGAGAGCCATTAACCCAACTGTAAAGCCTGTATGTGATGGGACCCACTTCAAGCCAGGGGGTGCACAGTAGTAACCCCAGCACCCCTAGTTCCAGCACCTATGCAGTACCCCGAGCCAGGCGCCCCGCAAGCGGTAGCCCTGGATTGCCTGCCCCTAAATCCCGCCCTGTATACAGCTCTGCAAAGCAGCCCCTGAACTGTGTTTGTGCTGTCAGCTCTTTGGGGAAGGACTGGCATCGGCCCAGCTTTAACCCAGCAAGCCCGTGCCTGGGGTCTCCGGGGTACGGCTAATACCGATCTCCGGCTCGCCCGGCAGGGTGGCTCTGCCCTGGGCGCCCGGAGAAGCTGTGCCCGGGGAGGGCGGCATCTGCGTGGGGGTCCCTGGGTGTCTCCCCAGGGCAAATGTCGCTAGCTCGTGGGGCTGGCACCGAGCCGGCTCGCCCTGCAGGCAGCGCCGCTTCCCCTGGGAAGCTCCGCGCAGGTGCCAGCTTCCCGGAGAGCCCCGGCCCGCCTCTCCCAGCTGAGCGGGCGGAGGCCCGCAGCGTCCCCATGACTTTGCTCAAGGTCCTGCCACAAGTGGGGCCGCGGCGCGATTTCCCCCGAGACTCCTGGGGCGGGCGCCTGAGGGGGCCCCAAGGGCTCCCGCTGCAGAGAGGTAAAGGGGGGGGGTGGCGCTTCCCAGACCGGACAACGGCGGGCGGAGCAGGGACTGGCCCGGGGGCTGCGGGGTGGCTGAGTTGGGTTGCGCCGGGGCTGCGAGCGGAGACTGGACCCCCGGGCCCTGCTCAGGCCGCGCGGCCTTGGCGCTGCTGGGTAAGTTGCGCTCCGGAGCTGGGGGCGGGCGGCCTGTGAGAGGGGCCGGACCCAGCCACTGCCCCCCCCCCCAGCTCACAGCGCGGGGCAGGCAGGAGCAGAGCACCCCCGGCACCCCCCCAGGAGTGTCCCCGTGACCCTGAGAATGGCCCCCCTCCGACAGCGCCTCGGCACCCCGCCCTCGGGAGCGCCCCTGTTCCTGCTCTGTGAGCGCCCCATACCCCCTCCTGAGAGTGCATCATACCCCCACCCTAGAGTGCCCCCTGCCCAACAGCGACACCCTGAGAGCATCCTCTGTGCCTCCCCCAAGAAGGGCTCCATACCCCATGCCCAACTGCGACACTGGGAGATCCCCCCCATACCGCCTCGCCTGACAGCACCACACCCAACAGCAATGCCACAATACAGTCCTTATACCCACACCATTCAATAGCGATGCTGCAAGAGCAGCCCCATATCCTGGCTTGACAGTGCCCTGGCTGTACCCCCCACCCAAGAGCACCTCCCATGCCCCCTTTGAGCATCCTCAACCCCCCTGCTGAGAACACCCCTGTGCCTCCTGATAATGCTCCCCTAACTACCACCTGGTAGTGATGGCAGAGGAGTGCCCACTGAGAGCACCTCCTGTGCACTTGACAGTAACACAGTGAGAGCAACCCTGTACACTCGATAGTGACACCGTGAGAGTGCTCCCCATAGCTCCCACCCAAAAACACCTCCCATACATCCTGCCCAAAAGTGCCCCCATATCCCCAGAGTGCTCCATGTACCCCCACCCAACAGCGATGCTGCGAGAGTGACCCCATATCCCCTACCTGACAGTGGCACCACAAGAGTGCCTGTCTCCCCCTAGAGCGACTCCATTTCCCCCACCTGGTGGAGATGCTATGAAAGTGCCCGCCTCACTTGCACTGGGATGCTTGGAAAGGGTTGCTAGAGCAGGCCCCATCCATGCTGTGAGAGGGGTTCTCTCAGGGCCATGCTGTACCCTTTCATGGCAGCCCTGGCACTTTTTGTACATAAATTGCATGGATTGGATTTTATTTTCATTCCATAATTTGAATTTCAGAAGATGTCCAACCCACAAGAGCAGCAGCGGCAGTTTGGAATCATGTCCGAAATCCCTGGTGAGGTCAGGGGCCTAGCCAGAACTAGGTGCCCGTTGTGCACAGAGCTCTTCTTGGCCCCCAAAATCCTGCCCTGTCTACACACGTTTTGCATGGCCTGTCTTGAGCAGCTGGAACCCTTTTCAGTGCTCGGCTTCCAGGCGGAGGATTCAGACTCTACCTCAGATGGGTCGTGGCTCCAGGATCATCATCAACCACTGCTCAGCGTCCTTTGTCCTGTCTGTGACACAGAGGTGGATTTGCCACCAGGCGGCATTAATGACTTGACCACTGACCACCTGGCCATGAATGAGGTGTTACTGGAGACCCTGCAGGCGCAAGGCCCAGGAATGCTGTGTGACCTCTGTGTGGATGGGGAAGCCGTGAAGCACTGTCCCACCTGCAAAGCCAATCTCTGCCACTTCTGCTACCAGGCTCACAGGTATGGGAGGAAGCACCAGAGGCAGAGAGCAGATGTGTAACTAAGCCCTTCCAGGCATGAAGACTCCATTGCTGTTTCTGGTCTTACACAAGTATATGTACTATATATACGGTGCCACCTGTCCATGCATGCATGGTAACCAATTAGGCCAGAAGTGTCCACTTAGGTGTTCGGTGTCTGATTTGAGCCTGATTTTTGGAAGTGTTGAGCACCCACCACTCTAAAGGAAGTGAATGGGAGGTGTGGTTGCTCAGCATCCTTGGAAATCAGGCCCTGGATGTCTCAGGTGGGCCCCAAATATTGAAACACCCAAATTAGTGAACAACTGTGAAAATCGTACAGTGCCTCGCCCATTGTGGCCACGGCTGTCAGGAGCCTGCCCACACATTCTCTTCCTCCTCATAGCCCAGGTGGGGACAAACAACAGAGTGGACCGTGTGGGAGAGCTGCACTCATCTACCTAGGCTGATCTGGTCCAGAGACACCATCCACCGGTCAATAAGTCCAAACTTTGGTAGATGCTCCAACAGACATTTGTTTATTTTACATTTAAGTGAATGTAGTGCAGCAGAAAAATAAGAGATTGACAGCCCTGGAGACGGAAACCTGCTGTTTCCAGAGCAGGTATAGCCAGGGCAGTGGCAGTGCAAACTCCCTGCTTATCCAGTCCTGTTCTGGAGGGACCCCAGCTCGAGAGGAGAGAGGGCAGTTCAGCCTCCATTGGGCTTTCAGCCCTTGGCCTGTCTACTGAGGTTGCCTGCAAAGAGGCAATTTTTAAAGCAATAATTGTTTGTGTGTATGTTTAAAAGTTACTTCTGGGTGAATTTGAGAACTGGTGTGGAAAATTTCAGCCCTAAAGAGAAAAGGGTAGTGTTGGGCAAATCCTGATGTTAGCGTAACTACACGGCTTACTTCCAGTCAACTCTGTCCATGTATATACTGCTCCTGAAACTGTTCCATCTGAGTGTCCACAAACATTCATGAACGTATCCTCATAGCGCCCTGCAAGCCAGGCAGCCAGTAGCTGTAACACAAGCAAATTTCCCTTTGCTTTGCAGCATTTAAGGCAGTTGTAGAATGAAGCTGCAGTAGAGTGAGTGAAAATTGAAGAGGTGTCAGTGAGGGGCGGGGGGTGTGTGTGTTTCCAGGTGAGGTTTGAAAAGAGCTGAAGAGATGATGAGGCAGAAGTACAGGGTGGCTGCCACAGATGTAGGTGCTGCAGAGGAGGTTCTTGCATCAATAGTGGTGTGACTGTGTGAAGAGACAAATAAGTGCAGTGCTAGAGGAGAAAAGAGATGAGATCTGTGAGGCTAGCTGGAATATGTACATGGTTGGTGGGGACTGGAAAAGGACTTGGTTTAGAGCCATTTTGGCAGCTCTAGACTGCCAGGGAAGTCCCCTGGCTGGGGTAGCGCTCTGGGCCTGTTTCCTCCTTGTTTAGTGCCCTCCAACATTGCCAGAATACTTCAAAGTGTCCTTTGCATTACCAAGAATCAGGCTAGCTTCTCTACTGCCTCGCCCATGTGTAGACACTTATACCTGTGCAACAGGGTCTTGATTCCCAGTCGCCCTGCACTTTGTACAATCAGTTACACCAGGGCAAAATGTTACTACTCTACATGGGTAACCTCTTACACCAAATTTGACTACACAAGATGCTGGACAGCAAGGAATTGAGCCCCAGAACGGCAGCTTTTCATACTGATATAAATAGCCATCCAAGGACCAAGGTGCAAGGCAGTAAAGAATCCAGCCTAAGGGGCCTGACTCCAGTCTCATCTACTGATATCACTTTTACACTGAGGTCACTCCATTAATATCAGTGAAGCTGCTCCCGATCTATACTGGTGTGAGATCAGGCCCAAGGAGGACCACTGGGAACTGGGTCATCAGGAGCCAATGGAGTTTTGTGAACATGGGAGTGCTGTTGTCATGCTGCTTGGTGTACCGGTGTGGGATTTCAGCAGAGGTGACATCCAGGGAGTGTTACAGAAATGGCACAAGGTAGCTGTGCAGACATAACACAAGTGAGAGCACGAGAAGAGTTCAAAGAATGAGGCAAAAGGAGAAGTCTGAGAGCACCCTGCTCTGCCCTGTGGCGGTTTTGTGCTGCTCAGGTGGTGTAAAGCAGCTCTTGAGCTATCTTACTGTCTCCTGCGGGATTTCCCCTGCATGGGAGAATCCTTGGCTGGTATAGAGCCATCTTAGCATATCCTGCCCCTCCTCAGACACTCACCCTTTGGTGTAGGGGGTATGGCCAGTGGAAGGAGGCATGGTTAGGAGTCCCTAATGGCCTGTGGATCCCCCAGCTGCTAAATGTCCCCGGGGGGCTGTTGGCAGGCAACGTAAAATAGAACAACCTTGAGACTGCTTTGCCGTGTGTTTGGTATTGGCCTGGCAGCTGGATGGCCCCAGGAGCTTTCTGCCCTGCCCCCACCTCAGCTGTGCTAAGCAGGAACAAGCCCTGAGTCCAGAAGAGAGGTGGCATTTGGATTTAAGAATATTTAGTATCTTACCATAGGTCCTTGTTTGACTCTTGCCTGGTCCTGATCTCCCATCTTCCCTTCAAGGGTATACGAGTTTTTGTTTGAGTGAATAAAAGGCGGGTAAAAAGAGACAGATTGACAGGTAAGGAGCCTGACATCCCCTCGTCATTCACGGAAGAGGCAGTGGCTCAGCAAACTTACTCCATGCTGCTGCCTGCCAGCCCTCACCTGGTGGCACCCACCATCTTCCTGCTGCACTCATCACAGTGGGCTCTGGGGTCCTTGCAGCTACCCTGCTTCTGGCAGGCTCTGTAAAGAGAGACTACCTGTACTAATGGTGTGACAGCTACCCCCCTGGTCCTTGTATAACATTCTCCCATCTGAGAACAGCATTGTCAGCATGCAGGGAGCCAGAGAGCAGCTGCTAATTAGCACAAAGTGGGGGCAGGTTGTAGATGATGTCATCTTTCATGTGGAGGTGTGACTCAAGGAGATTAAAGATCCCATCATGCAACATTGCCATCTATTGAATCAGTCTGGAGTATCATATGTTGTGGCTTGTGGTCCATGCAGGTCACAGTGTATGAGGGGGTCATCGACTGCTCTGTAGGAATCTGCAGGTCACATGTTGCAAGCCCAGATTTATCTCTTATACTTCCTTCTAGGAGACAGAAGAAAACAGCTTCCCATGCTGTGGTGGATCTAGAGGACCTGAAGGGCTACAGCCGGACTGAGAAGTCCATTCTATGTCCTTCCCACCCTTCAGAAGACCTGACGCTGTTCTGTGAGCAGTGCGAGCAGCCTGTGTGCCGGGATTGTGTGGTGGGCGAGCACCGGCATCATCCATATGCCTTTACTGCCACTGTCATCCACAAGTACGGAGATTCCATGCGGGACCTCCTCAAGAGCACCCAGCTGCACGTGGACACCCTAGAAGGGGCCCTACGCCATATTGAAGGAGTCAGCAATGCCATCTGCAGTCATGTGGAGGCAGTGGCTGGGGAGATCCACACATTTGCAGACGGATACATAAGGGCTATTGAAGAACACCGGGACCGGCTGCTGAAGCAGCTGGAAGACTTGAAGGTGCAAAAGGAGACCCTGTTGCACTTACAGAAGGCACAGCTGGAGCAGCTGCTGATGGACATGAGGACTGGGGTGGAGTTCACTGAGCGCCTGCTGACCAGTGGCTCAGACTTGGAGATCCTTATCACCAAGGGGGTGGTGGCAAGCCGGCTGAGAAAGCTGAATAACGCGGATTATAGCATCCACCCTGGAGTGGAAGATGGGATCCAGTTCTCTCCCCATGAGAAGGCTGGCCAGTGCTGTGGCTATGAGGTTTTTGGGACCATTCTCAATAAGGCAGTTGATCCAGCCAAATGTGTCCTGCAAGGGGAAGGTATGGGGACAACTTGATTCTGATTGACCAATGATAAAATAAAAGTGGGAGGGATTGGGGTGAACCCTACAAAACCCTATTATAGATGTCATTCCTTAACTGAGGGTGTGCATAACCACCCTGGGGGCAGCCCTAGAGACCAAAGACCATAGTTAATCCAGAATAGGTACAGGGCATGCAATAGTAGGTAAAACTTCTTTCCCATTGCTTCTTGTCATTGTCCCTCATCTCTGAACTGGATAGACCAACTCTGTGGCTGAGCAAGTACTTCAGTCTCCCTGATACATGTAGTCGTTGGCCTCTGCTGAAACTGACCACAGTGGGGACCAGTTAGTGCATATTGTAATGTAGACAACTGTCCACCAATAACTTTGTGAGACTGTCAGATGCATTTCATGCAGGCCACTGAGCATCTGTCAGATAGCACTAACTTTGGGTCACTCATAGCCTGGGCTAGATTTAAGAAGGAAGGTTCCTTGTCCCATTCTGCCACTTCCATATTGACTACAATTGGAAGTGAGGCCTGCCAAGATGACAGCTCCCAGTATGCAATGTTCTGTCTTGATCGAAGTAGAAGGTCACATTGCACGATGGGACATATCATCTGCAGTCTCCACCTCCATGTTAAAGAGGGGGAAGGGGACTGTACTGGGCCCTGGACAGCAGTTAGGCTATCCCTATCCTATAGATTTATTTCACTGTACATCTCTAGTGTCACTGCTTTTTAAAAGAAGAAATAACTGCTATTTCTTTCCTGAAGCAGACTGGTGATCATTTTACACTGGTAAGTCCGGGGTTGTGTTCCTTAGTCTAGGATCCTCTCTTGCCTGTGAGCTGTAACATACGAACTCTGTCAGGGAAAGGGAGGGAAAGAACCATGGCTGTCCCAGCCCCTTGCAATCAAAAAGCCACTCGTGTGCAAGGCCAGCATCCTATAGAGGCAGCTCACACCAAAAGCCCTGGTCTCTGCTGCAGCCCCTTTACACCAGCAATGGGCCTAAGGGACTGGAAAACCAGTGGAACCAGCCCTTGGAGAATATCTCCATTTCACGGGGGAAATCCTGCTTCTGTAGAGCCAGTGGAATGGCTCTGTATCCGCAGGGTGTGTATTGGGGGTGTAGCTGGGTAAGGGGATGAGGCTGGAGTGTCCTTGCACTCTGGCTCTTTTCAGCTGTCACCGTGGTCACTTCAGAGCTGAGCCTAAATTAGAGCAGTGCTTGTTCTGAGGACTGAAACAATCGCCAGCCGAACTCACAAAACAAGGGATTGCAAAGGAGCGTACAGCCCACTTCTGAGCTGCACCGTCCAATCAAGGCACACTTGCCATCTGTGGGGGGACTTGGCCAGCAGGACACTAGCAATGTGTTTGGTTTTACTTTTCATGGAAGGGGCTCAGCGAAGGGGAACCTTATAAAATCCTGGTTAGACAGAGTGAAGTACAGTGCGGGTGTTGGAAAGCTGCTGGCTGATGTCAAGTGTGTCTCTCCTCAGTCCTGTCTGGAACAGTACGGGACAGTTTGCTCTGTCTTTCAGATCTCCACAGTGCCCGTCAGAAGCAGCTGGCCAGCTTTACTCTGCTGTGTAATGATGCATCGGGAGAGCAGATGGGGAAAGGAGGAGAGCCCATCCGGGTCATGATCATCCACAAAGACAAGAAGGACTGGTTGGTACCTTCCCTGGGATGGCCAGAATGGTTTTGTTTGCCTTCTGTCTTGCTTTAAAATCTCTGCTACAGGCTTCCTCATCTCTGTCTCTATGTACCTCCATGTTTGCAGTCCCCTGTAAGTAAAGAGCTTCCATGGGCAGGCCAGGACTTACAGGGAGAATGGCACAATGGTGCTTCACCCAAGAGCTGTGGGCCCAAGTGCAGCCCTTATGGAGCTCTAAAACAGAGTTACCACCTCATGATTTTATCAAAATATTTGGGCATTTTTAAAGGCATAGTGGGTGTAAATTACTCTGATCTGGCAGCATTTTACACCTGCTGCACACTGGGTGTCTGCACATGATCCAAGGTAACAGAGAACGAGGACTTTTGTTTCTGTTAACACCTATTTAAATTAAATGAGTGATTAACATTTTGTATAAAGGATGCCTTTGTTCAAGCATCAGTAATCTCTGTCCTTCAGTTAAGGTGACTGAGCTCAAAGGAAGCTTGAAAGCCTTCCATGAAAACCAGAGAAGCCCAAACTTGACATTCCAGGTATTACTAAGACAAAAACACAAGCAAAAAAATTATTTTGAAAGATGCTTTGAGGCCAGCTTTGGTATCAAAAAGCAGCAAGAAAGGGCACAAGTCCAATTTAAAAAAAGCTTTTGCGGGTCACCTTTAAGAATGTAATCTGCTCCATTTTATGCAAGTTAGGTACAAGCAAGGGCAAGTTGCCAACATGGCCATTGTTTGGGTGTAGAAGAGAATATAATGCTAAAACTCTCTGTTATAGGGAAGAATAAGATCAGTTAGCATTCAGGACTCCAGCTTTTGCCATATATAGTCTGTGATGGGGTTTATGCCTTGATACAGGGCAACACCACAACAGTTGCAGCATAGTCAAAAATCAGATAAAGGATAGGGAAACAACACTACATACGTAGCTATCTGTTGATCAAGGAGCTCTGTCAGAGGACACGTCTCCAGTCCTTCCTCCTGCACTCTGCATCAATCAGGATGAATGAGATGTGTATACCGCAATGCTTAGAGGGGCGAGAGGGGAGTAATTTTGTCTGGGGACAGAGGTGGCTGAAGTCACATTAGCGTGATTTTTCATTTCTGTGTATATATGATCACTTCATCCACTGCCGAAATCCAGTCACCCCTAGGGTGAGACATAGCAGCTATGTAGTAACATAAAGCAACACTTATAACACAGTTTATGACAGGAAGTGAGGTAGGTGACTGTATTCGGTCAAACCAATAGGGGAAAACCAAACCAAGATTTCGGAAAGATTATAAATGGTCGTGCTTCAGGGCACAATCAATTCTAATTAATGGTGGTTAGGAAGAAATTTTCCCCTGAGCAGGCTGTTCCATAATTGCCTGCTGCTGAGTTTCTTGCATCTTCCTTTAAAGCAGAACAGTACTGGCCACCAGCAGAGGCAGGCTACTGGACTAGTTGGACCACAGGTGTGATTGCGTATGGCAATTCCTATGTGACTACCTCATGATTTCACTGGGATTTTCGCCACCTTGGTTCCCTGTGAAACCAGAATTGGGTTAATTTCATAAAGGAACAACCTGCCAGTAATGATCAAAAATAGGGTCACAATGTTAAAGATAAGAGTCATAGGCCACATCTTGGTTCTTAAGTTAGATGACTCAGCCCTCTGCCCTTCTTGTGCCTGCTGCTTCCTAACTGGCTTTTCTGCAAGCAGCTACTCTCTGAGACTGAGGCCTGGTCTATACTACAGAGTTAAGTCCATGTAAGGTGGCTTACAGCAATCCAATTATGTCAGTGAATACACTGCAGCCTTGCTCCTGCCGATGTAAGTGCCCTACTACGCTGACATAATGACTCCACCTCCATGAGAGCCATAAGGCTTACGTCGGTGTAGTTGGGGTGATGCAGTGTCTGTGTAGACATTGCCTTACTTACATGGCTGTTGGCTAAAATTCTTGTCAATTTCATAGCTCCATGCTGGTGCTATGAAATTGACAAAAAATCGCTCACAGGGCTGTCACCCTGCGGCAGGTGGGGACTCCCCACTCCCAGCCAGGCTGCTGCCTGGCTCCCCATGCCCAGCTCCTCACTTCCTGCCAGGAGCCCAGGCTCTGGGTTTGGAGCTCCCCATTGAGAGCGGTGGTGGGGCAGCTGTCCCACTCCCAGCAGGGAGCTGAGAGCCAGGGTGGCTGCCCTACTCCCAGTGGGTAGCAGGGAGCTGAGAGCAGGGTGGAGACAGCCAGGCTCCTGGCAGGGAGCAGGAGCTGAGAGTGGGAGGAGAAGCTGGGCTCCTGACAAGAGCTGAGAGCCTGGGCTCATTGCCTCTCTTAAATCAGTGGAAGTGCTCCTGGTGAGGACGCACACCACTGACAGAAGGAGGGCCGTGACTCACCACAGTGAGTGGTGGCTGTAAGTCAACAGCAATGTCAGAGCATCATCTGTAGGTCGACTTAATTTTGTAGTGTAGATATGCCCTGAGAAGTGACACTGTTTCCAATGCCTCTGACCTTATGGAAAAAGATGTCTTTCCTTTTCTCTTGTATTTTTCCTCTGATCTCCTCTCCGTCTTGTCCCCTCCCTTCCTTGGCTCCCTTCCCCAGTTCTTCTCCCAGTCTCTCTTTTCCATGTTGAGATGGTAGTAGTAGTTGTAGAGTCTGATTTAAATGTTTACTCTGGCTGCTTTGTTGCCACTTCAGTGATTCAAAACAGCGGTAAAACCAGATTAACTGCAGTGTCACAAAGCAACAAGAGTGTACCAGTTTAACTGGGCCCATATGTCTCATGAATGATGCACTGCCGTGCCACCACTCAGATATCAGATGCAAATAGAGTTGCTGGCAATCCCAGTGAGACAGCATGTGCCTTGCTGTCCCAGGGACTGGGGGACAGTTCTGCAGAGTGAAATGATCCTTACAAGAGCATGGTCTGAGAAAATTAATAGATTCAGAGATTCCAAGACCAGAAGGGACCATTGTGATCATCTAGTCTGACCTCCTGTATAACACAGGCCATAGAACTTCCCTAAAATAATTCCTAGAGCAGATCTTTTGGAAAAATATCCAATCTTGATTTAAAAATTGTCAGTGATAGAGAATCGACCACAATCCTTGTTAAATAGACTAATTAGTCTCATTTAAAAATTTGCACCTTATTTCCAGTCAGATTTTGTCTAGCTTCAACTTCCAGCCATTGGATTGTGTTATTTCACTGCAAGATTGAAGTGTTCTTTATTAAATATTTGTTCCCCATGTAGATTCTTACAGACTGTAATTGAATCACGCCTTCACCTTCTCTTTGTTAAGATAAATAGATTGAGCTCTTCGAATCTGTTACTATCTGGCATGTTTTCTAATCCTCTAATCATTGTCGGGTCTCTTTTCTGAACTCTTTCCAGTTTAATTAACATCCTCCTTGAATTGGAGAGATCAGAACTGCATATAGTATTCCAGCAGCAATTGCACCAGTGCCAAATATAGAGGTAAAATAACCTCTACTCCTGCTCAATATTCCCCTGTTTATGCATTCAAAGATTGCATTAGCCCTTTTTGCCACAGTGGGAGCTCACGTTGAGCTGATTATCCACCACGACCCCCAAATCTTTTTCAGAGCCACTGCTTCCCCAGACAGAGTCCCCCATCAAGTAAGTATGGGCTACATTCTTTACATCCTTGATGTATACATTTACATTTAGTTGTATTAAAACACACTGTTTGCTTGTGCCAGCTTACTAAGCAATGCACAGCACTCTATATCAGTGACCTGTCCTGTTCCTTATTTATCACTTCCCCAATTTTTGTGTCACCTGCAAACTTTATCAGGGATAATTTTATGTTTTCCTCTGGGTTATTAATAAAAATGTTATAGCGTAGGGTCAAGAACTGATCACAGCAGGACCTTGTTAGAAACACACCTGTTTGAGGATGATTCCCTGTTTATACATTTTCAGACCTACCAATTAGCCTGGTTTTAATCCATTTAATGTGTGCCATGTTAATTTTACATCTTTCCAGTTTTTGTTCAAAATGTCGTGTTGTACCAAGTCAAATGCCTTACAGAAATCTAAATATATTACATCAATGCTATTACTTTTATCAACCAAACTTGTAATTTCATCAAAAAATATGTCAAGTTAATTTGACAGAATCTATTTTCCATAGATTCATGTTGGTTGGCATTAATTATATTACCCTCCTTTAATTCTTTATTAACCAAGTCCCATATCAGCTGTACCATTATCTTGCCTGAGATCGCTGTCATATTGAAAGGCTTATAATTAACCATGTCATCCTATTTACTCTTTTTAAATATTGGAACAACATTAGCTTTCTTCCAGTCTTCTGGACCTTCCCTGATATTCCAAGACTTATTGAAAATCAACATTGATGGTCTAGCGAGCTCTTCGGCCAACTCTTTTAAACTCATGGATAGAGATTATCCAGACCTGCTGATTTAATGAGTAATGTCAGTGCTGATGTATATTACATCCATGACTGAGTGGAACAGTGAATGCTTGTCAGGG
The DNA here is from genome assembly GCF_027887155.1 of Malaclemys terrapin pileata. Classification (NCBI taxonomy): domain Eukaryota; kingdom Metazoa; phylum Chordata; order Testudines; family Emydidae; genus Malaclemys; species Malaclemys terrapin. Next base: position 146,718,826 of record NC_071505.1, read on the forward strand.
AGAAGAGTGGTGTGGTCTCCTCAATGAAAGCTTCAGCTTTTCCATACTGGCTGCAGGTGATGTCTCCATCCTCTCCTGTGTGGCCCATGTTTCCAAGCACTGTGATGATACAGCTCTGAGCAGGGTTTTTTATTGTGAGAACTTGCAGTGGATACAGCTTGCAACATATGCACAATCTTTTGGACTGGCCCTGCTGCTTTCCAGGCTCACTAGTAAGAGTGAGAACTGGTCATTAGCCTTTGCCCGTAGGAACTGAAAAAGCTCAAGTTTTCCTTCTTAAGGTCAAGAGCTTTGCCACTTCCTCTTGCATCCATGAAGTAGGAAAGAGAAGACTCTTGTCTGAAATCCAGAGGATGGTCTGACATTGCATCTGTCTTCCTCCCTCTGCTACAGTTTTTCTGCTTCTCCTCTTTCTGTACTCACTGGGTTGTTGCAAATCATTGCAGTATAACTGACTTTCTTTGATCTCCTTCGTATGGTACTGTGGCCTCTGATAGCAGGTATGTGTGTGAAATCTACGGCACATGCATCATCATTCAGGGGTCTTTTATACATGTACATTTTAGATCCCTGAACTGGGGCATGGGGTAAGAAGTTTCCTATAAATCTAATCCACAAACTGATTACCAATTAGATCAGTTTTCTACAAGTTACTGACCTTGTTTCCCTCTCTTTTTGTATTTATAGTATAATCAAGCCCAGCGTGTGTGATAAGAGGGATGGGACTTACCACATTTCCTACATCCCTGAGGAGCTGGGCACATACACTGTCTGCATCTGTGTCAAAGGGCAGCATGTACAGGTAACCTTACAACTCACTGTGATTGATGTAGCTCAGGGGTTCTCAAACTTCATTGCACCGCAACCTCCTTCTGACAACAAAAATTACTACATGACCCCAGGAGGGGAGACCAAAGCCTGAGCTTGCCCGAGCCCTGCTGCCCCTGGTGCGGGGGCCAAACCCCAAGCCCAAAGGCTTCTGCCCAGGTGGGGAGCCTGGACCCTGAGCCCTGCTGCCCAGGGCTGAAGCCAAAGCCTGAGCCCTGCCACTGAGGGCTGCAGCCCCCGGGTGGCAGGGCTTGGGCTTAGGCCCCGGGTGGTAGGGCTTGGGCTTTGGCCCTGGGCCCCAGCAAGTCTAACACCAGCCCTGGCAACTCTATTAAAATGGGGTCACAACCCACTTTAGGGTCACAACCCACAGTTTGAGAACTTGCATAAGGGGCAGGGCAATAGTGAGTCAAGCCCAGTGAGCTATTCCCATAGGTAACCCCTGCACCTCCTAGCTCCATCTGCTCTAACCACAGACACTTTCTTCCTTCTCTGTTATGTAATAGGTATTATTCCGTCGGTACCCCATCTGCATGCCCTGTTCTTCCCAGTGGAACTGAGGAACTTGACTCATCCCTTGCACCAGCTTTTTTCCCAATTCCCACAGCACCTAGTTAAAATCATTCCCCCACCTGCTGGTCTCTCCCAATAAAGGATCCTCCTGCAGCCTCCTGGAAAGCACTCCAATCCTGGCCCTTCCAACTTTGCTGCAGCCTGCTTTGGCCTCTCTCAAAACTTCCATGATACTCAAGCTCCCCGCTGATCTACTGCACCTCCCCGCTGCTGATTCCCTGGTCTGCCTCCTGCTTCCCACTCAGCCCTGGTTGATTCCCTTTCTAATTATCTACCCATTATCACTGCCAAGTTTTTAATTGCCTTTTGTGAGGGATTTTGTCAAAGGGATTTTGAAAGCCCAAACAAACCATCATCTGTTCTCCTTTATCTGCTATTTTGGCTTGCTCAAAAAAATCTAGTAGATTGCAGAAGCTGGGTTTTCGTTTGTGGAAGTCATGCTGGTTTTTCCCTTTCACATTTTGTTCCTCTGGCACAGTGGTTCTTATACTTTTTTTTTCACGGACCGCTTGAAAATTGCTGAGGATCTCAGCGGACCACTTAATGATCTTTCCAAATGTTGTTTGTACCGTTAGCTAACTATTGTAAAGCTCTTTGGATAAAAGCTCTCTATAAAAAAACTTAATAATAAACTTTTTTTGTTCTACAAATAAAAGTACACAACACATATTTTCATATCAGTAGTCTTACCTTTCTAATGTGATGGAAGTGCCCTCTCTCGCCCACCGCAGCTGCCCCTGAGCTGGGGTTGGGAAGGAGAGGGGGGTTTCCCCCCACACAGCAGCCACAGAGCTGGGGCTGGGAAGGAGGGCCGTCTCTCCCCGGCAGCTGCAGCCGTGGAGCTGGGGAAAGTTGCCTCTTTCTGTGGCCGCCGCAGCCCTGCATGTCCCAAATTCCCCGCACCCCTCTTCTAACCCCACTGTACCCTCCCACCTGCCCCGTATTCCCCCCAAGGCCATCACCTCACCTTACCTGTGCGTCTTCTCCAGGATCCAGGTATCTAATTAGTGGAGCCATGCCTGTGCAGCTCCACTAATTAGGTGGGTGGCCCTTCATTCTCTCGTGCTCACACCTTAGAGGCAACTATCCACGGACCACCTGAATTGAGCTCACGGACCACAGTTTGAGAACCTCTGCTCTAGCAGATTTGGTATTAAAGTCAGGTTCACTGGTCTGTAATTGCTAGCATCACCCTAGTAATTTTTTTAAATTTGGGTACTTTTGACACCCTCCAGTGCCCTACTACAGTAGCAGGGTATGCTGGGCACCCGATTACCTCTCTGTTCTCTTCTGCTCTGCAGGGCTCACCATTCACTCTGACTGTGAAGAACAAATTCCGCAAACACCAGGGTGTGTTTCATTGTTGCACGTTCTGCTCTAGCGGAGGCCAGAAAGCTGCTCGCTGCGCTTGCGGTGGGACCATGCCAGGTGAGCACTAAGGCCCAGCTCCTCATAGATTCCAAGGCCAGAAGGGACCATTGTGGTCATCTAGTCTGACTTCCTGTGTAACACAGGCCATAGAGAAGATCCAAATAATTCCTAGAGCAGATCTTTTAGAAAAACATCCAATCTCAATTTAAAAATGGCCAATGATAGAGAATCCACCGTGACCCTTGGTAAATCGTTGTCAGGGACCACAGGTCTTGAATGTTGGTCCATAGGGCTCTTAGGCACCAGTAAGTTCAGACATGCCACCCAGTGACTGCTAACAGTCCTCAGAACTAGAAGCTGAACTCTGACAGAGGACTCCAGTCCTGGGATCTGACTGGCGGAACTCTGGGGGTCCTGACTGTGTCCTTGCTTGTATTTAAACAGCACAGGAACAGGAAGTTGTCCATGCAGCTGGGTTGGCTCTGCTTAAGACTATTTCCCTTGTACTACCTGCTTCTACTGCCTGACTCTGATCTCCTGGTAACCTGACCCTGCCTGCCTCCTGGCACCTGTCAGTTTGCCCTCTCTCAGACTCTGAACTCCTAGTATCTGACCTTGCCTGGCTCCCGACTCCCGCTCTGACCACCAGGTCAGACCACCCATCGCCTGGTCATGACAGTTGTTCCAAATGTATGCTATATTTTCTATCTGAATTTGTCTAGCGTCAACTTCCAGCCACTGGACCATGTTATACTTTTCTCTGCTAGGCTGAAGAGTCCATTTTTGAATATTTGTTCCCCATGTAGATACTCAAAGGTATTCTGGTGCCTAGCTCCCACTGAAATCAAAACAGCTCTCCCAAAACTGTTTGAGCCAAGAGCATTTATCACATCCCCTCCCCTCTCACGTAGCACTGTGTTTATAATCACTATGGGCACACTTCAGCCACGGCACACACACTCTTGACCTTGTGGGGCTGGAACGCTCTGAGCTCTAGCTTTATACATGATCCCTGGGGCCTCTTGAGAACATTCTTTCAGAGTTCAGCTTGGTCACTCATTTCATCAGCGCTGTTTTCCATGGCCCTGCCAAGACTCATGTTTGTCTTTGTAAGGTTTGCCTGTTGTAAAAGTAGAAATGACTTCTTCCATCCCCCATACTTGACATGTAGACAGCTCTGGCAGGAGCACACTCCCTGTCCGCGAGGTCCAGGCGTGATACAGGCTGGCACGGTGGGATTCAGCAGAGCTAAGATTCGTGATACATCGCAGGCAGTGCGAAGAGCATGAACAAGAAGGTGTACGTTTCTTAACAGTGGATGTCATCACGGTTCTACAGGCTCCAGCGCTCCCTCTTCACTTCACTCACATCTTCACTCCTTCTTGCTCTGCTCAGCAAGTCCAGCTGAGATAGACTCCTGGAAAAGACTGGTACACACTTCAGGGACTAATGCACCACAGCCAGTATTTGCAGTCACACCCCAAACAGCGTTTTCAAAGCAGAATAGGATTTATTAGTCAGCTGGAACAAAGCACTGGAAGTCCTTAGGTTAGCACGGAGCAATAAAGTTTAAAGCATAATCCATTCAGGTCAAGCCAGAGCAATTGACCAGCCAACCTGTAGTGAACTCCATTTCCAGGCTCTCACTCTCGCTCTCTCTCTCTCACTTCCTCAGTCAGTTCCAGTAGAGTCCCAGCCTCTTCCAGAAGCTAGCTCTTTATTCCTGCTGGACACATCTGTCCTTTGTTCTCCAGGCAGGGCCACGCGCAGTTCACAGCCTTCCTGGCCAGAGCTTCCTGATGGAGCTTCCTGCTGTTGAGTGGCAAATCATGAGTCACTGGAGCGTGCATTGTCTCTCTAGATGCCTCGTTGATCTGATCTGGATCGGTTTCAGCCAGTACCTTAATGACTCTTGGTATCCTGCTGTTAATTGATTTATTTCATTAGACTGATTTAACACTTGGTAAGGGTTTCAGAGTAGCAGCCGTGTTAGTCTGTATCCATAAAAAGAACAGGAGTACACAACACAAGTACTCCTGTTCTTTTAACACTTGGTAAAGCAACCCACATCCTTTCATGTATTTATACCTGCTCCTGTATTTTTTACTTCATACATCCGAAGAAGTGGGCTGTAGCCCACGAAAGCTTATGCCCAAATAAATTTGTTAGTCTCTAAGGTGCCACAAGGACTCCTCGTTTTTTTTGCTGATACATACTAACACGGCTACCACTGAAATCTATTCCAGCAGTTCTCAAACTGTGGGTCGGGACTCCAAAGTGGGTCTGGAATCTGTTTTAATGAGGTCACCAGGGCTGGTGTTAGACTTGCTGGGGCCCGGAACTGAAGCCTGAGCCCCACCTCCCAGGGCCAAAGCCCACGACCCACTGCCCAGGGCGGTGGGGCTCAGGTTATAGGCCCCCCACCCGGGCTGAAACCCTTGGGCTTCATCCCCCTCACCTGGGGCAATGGGACTCAGGCAGGCTCAGGTTTCAGTCCCCCCCCTCCTGTGGTCGTGTAGTAATTTTTGTTTGTCAGAAGGGGGTCGCACTGCAATGACGTTTGAGAACCGCTGCTCTATTCATTCCACCCGGACAGGGAGGTGACACACACACCTTTGTCTCTTAATCTGCCCTGAAAACAAACTTCATCCTCTCCCTCCCACCCCCCCAAGTGGGTAGCAATGCAACATATGGGGGAAAACTGAGGCATACATAGGCCTCATAAAAATATTTTTAAAAATTTCCCTTTAATCACAGGAGTAATAAACCACTGGAATAGTTTACAAGGGCTATGGTGGATTCTCCATCAATAGCAAATTTTACATCAAGAAAATCTGCTCTAGGAATTATTTGGGGGCAGTTCCATGGCCTGTGTTATACAGGAGGTCAGACTAGATGATCACAGTGGTCCCTTCTGGCCTTTGACTCCATGAATCTATTAATAGCTTTTTGTTGGGGATCAACCCATGTTTTGTCCCTGTTTGGCTGAAGGATTCTGGCCCTGCCAGCCCAAAGCAGGAGCACCTCATTGTGTGTGCCATGCCCTCTCAACAGGGTTCTCTCCGGCTGGTCAGCTGGCTGGGAGCACACTCAGGAAGTCACTAGAAGCTGGAACTGTCTCTATGCTATTTTCAGCAATGCTAATGGTGTTTCTCCTCTATCCTTGTGACGGGTAGGTGGGTACCAAGGCTGTGGTCATGGTCACAAAGGTCACCCCGGCTGTCCCCACTGGTCCTGCTGTGGCAGAGCAATTGAAAACTCTGAATGCTCAGCTGTGCCGCCTGGTGAGAACTTGCAGAGAAGCCTGCTCAAAACTGTGGCGCTCTGACTGGCGGGTAGAGGCTCCTAGAGCTCGGGGGGTCTCCGCTGGCTGGGACTCAGGCCTAAACCAACAGAAGTGCAGCGACTGTCACATGGCCATCATTGCCAGGGAGCACCTTACCGAGATACAGAGCTGCTGTATGGGCTGGAAAGGAAGACATGTTAAAATAAAAATGTGCCTTATATTCCATCCTGGGGCTGTGTGTGACAAGTTATTTTGTGTACCGTTGGGGGAGCCCTGGGAGTCATTTCACTGACTTCTGCACAGTGAGGAGAGAATGAGGAATTCCATAGTCAGTCTCTAAACTCCATGCCTGGGAGAACAGACTCAAGGAGGAGATATCAGCACAAACAGCTACCTCCTAAAAGAGGGTCAAGACGCATCTTGTTCTGTGGGGTCAACGTTCCCTTTCCCTGCTCCATTCTTAAAGGATGGTTACAGTGAGGCCAAAGATGCTGATTGTGTCACATTCCAAAAGGTGTTCTGCACATGTTTAGAAAAGCCTTGTCTGGTTACATATTTCTTATGCCTCTAGCCAGGGCTAGATCCTGATCGCAGATGGGTGCAATACTACACAATCTCACTCAACGGATCTGCTATTTTGTTTGCAATCTTTACTCTCCCTAGCATCTCCAGGTGTACTGCCTTGGGCTGTATCTTTTTAGATCGCACAAATGAAGCAGGATTGATCTAGAACTGGGGTGGGGAACCTCTGGCTCATGAGCCAGATCCGGCCCCCTGCTTAATTTAATCCGGCCCATGACAAGTCTCCGCACTGTGGGCCGGGAGCCCTGAGCATCAGCGACCCCTCCATGGGGCTGGAGTTGCAAGCTCTGGCTTCCCCTGCTGTGGGGGGAAGTTAGGGTGCTAGGCCAGTCAGTCGGCTGCCCCTGTGGCCCCTAAGTACAGGGGCGATCAAGAAAGCTCCTAGTCCACATGGTCCTACCCCTGCCCGCAGGCGTCGCTCCTGCAGCTCCCATTTGCCGGGAACCGCGGGGGCAGCGCCTGCAGGGGCAGACAGCGCGTACTGCGCAGAGTCACCTGGCCGCATTGTGGCTGCTTCTGAGAGCGGTGCGGGGCCAGGCCAAGTGGGGGAGCCTGCCTTAGCCTCACTGTGCTGCCAACCGGGAGCAGCCTGAGGTAAGCGGCGCCCAGCCAGAGCCTCCACCCCAACCCCCTGCCCCAGTCCTGAGCCCACTCCCGCACCCTGAATCCCTCATTTCTGACCCCACCCCGGAGCCTAGGGGAAGCCCCAAGCCTCCGCACCCCCCCCACGGGGCTGTGTGTGGCCCGTGACTGATTTTTTCTGTGGGTCAGTGGCCCCTGATAGAAAAAAGCTTCCCCACCCATGGTCTAGAAAATACTTGGTTGAGGGGAATCCAAGGAAAACTCAAGGTGCTAGAGTAAGGGGTATCGATGGTTTGGTTTTGTTCAACATCTTCATTAATGATCTGGATGATGAGATGAATTGCACCCTCAGCAAGTTCACGGATGACACTAAGCTGGGGGGAGAGATAGATATGCTGGAGGGTAGGGATAGGGTCCAGAGTGATCTAGACAGTTGAAGGATTGCGCCAAAAGAAATCAGATGGGGGTTCAACAAGGACAAGTGCAGAGTCCTGCACTTAGGACGGAAGAATCCCATGCATCGCTACAGGCTGGGGACTGACTGGCTAAGCAGCAGTTCTACAGAAAAGGACCTGGGGATTACAGTGGACAAGAAGCTGGATATGAGTCAACAGTGTGCTCTTGTTGCCAAGAAGGCTAATGGCATATTGGGCTGCATTAGTAGGAGCATTGCCAGCTGATCAAGGGAAGTGATTATTCCCCTCTGTTTGGCACTGGTGAGGCCACATCTGGAGTATTGCGTCCAGTTTGGGCCCCAGAAAGGATATGGACAAACTGGAGAGAGTCCAGTGGAGGGCAACAAAAATGATTAGGGGGCTGGGGCACATGACTTATGAGGAGAGGCTGAGGGAACTGGGCTTGTTTAGTCTGCAGAAGAGAAGAGTGAGGGGGGATTTGATCGCAGCCTTCAACTACCTGAAGGGGGGGTTCCAAAGAGGATGGAGCTCGGCTGTTTTCAATGGGGGCAGATGACAGAACAAGGAGCAATGGTCTCAAATTGCAGTGGGGGGAGGTCTAGGTTGGATATTAGGAAAAACTATTTCACTAGGAGGGTGGTGAAGCACTGGAATGGGCTGCCTAGGGAGGTGGTGGAATCTCCATCCTTAGATGTTTTTAAGGCCTGGTTTGACAAAGCCCTGCTTGGGATGATTTAGTTGGGGCTGGTCCTGCTTTGAGCAGGGGGTCGGACTAGCTGACCTCCTGAAGTCTCTTCCAACTCTAATCTTCTATGATTCTATGTTGGCATGTCCTTTCACCTGAATCAGTACAGAACCAAGTTCCCAGTGTGACAGTAGGGGACACTGTGCTGCTGGCAGTGAGATGAGATGCAGAAGTGCAGCCACCTGTTGCTTGCATTCATGAGGGTGAACTGGGAGCACCTTGCACATTGTGGGAAGCTAGAACTAAGTAGCTGGCACCTTCATGCTACTATTCTGCTATTCTTCACTGGCAGAGTCTCATTAGAAGTTACAGCGTTTTCCATACACGAAGGGGTCTCAAACACTCTGCCCACAGACAGCTGGGGGAATTAGCCTGAGTGATATAGAATAGCAGATGTAACCTTTTTTTGTAGGTTATTGGTTCAAATGCAGCCCGGGTTGGCAGGGACAGAAAGTCATTATCACTTACACATGTGAGGCTGAGCTGTGAGTGTATTTGACTTTTATCTACTTTTCTTAACTGTTCACCATGATAGGTTTCATTGCTTAGGCTTAGCTAGTGTCCATAGGAATCAATAACTACATTTTAACATTCTCATTATTTAGCAACTTTAACTGAGTTATCAGTTTTGTCTGTTAATTATTTTTTTTAATCAGCTGAAAGACCAGGGCTAATTGCAAGCTTTCTTTAGTAATCCAGCTTTTTGTGACCAACTGCTCATTCCCCTCCTACTCCAGTAAATCCAAAAATGGCCATCTGTGCTTCTGCTGGGCCTAGCCATTGAGTTGTTGTACCCTTGGAAGTGGGCATGTTCCACCCCATGACCCACACAATCTGCCACACTCAGGGTTGGATGCATCCTAGGCTCATTGCACACAGCAGCCTTATGTGGCAATGCTGTGCTGGAGCACATACTATTAGGGATTGAGAAGGGGGGTGATGGAGCATGGGTGGAGATCAGCCAGTCAGGTATATTGAAACTGGGACAATGCATTGGTTTCAACAACAACAACAATAATAATAATGTTCTTGTTTATTATTGATAGCCAGAATATAAATATTAAATAATAAATACCTAGGCATTGCTAGACATTTGTGGTGCCTGTGTAACCCACACACCTGCTGTCCCATATAGTGGCACCGAGACCACTTAAAGAGAGAGAAAAAATGAGTTTGCACTACAGCCTTAGCTAACTAGGCAGTTGGCTTTTAACTCATCAGGTAGAGGCTCATGCACTAAGCTCCAGAGGCCCTTGGTTCAATCCCACCCACCGTTGACTGGGGTCTGTCAGTGTTATAAGTGGGGGCTCCTCCTGGATTTCAACTGGGAAGTCTCTGAAGCTCAGGATGTGCTTCTCAGCTCGGGGACGTATGTAACCCACACACCTCCTGGGTGTGGTGTTCTGTCCCATCTAGTGGCACCGAGACCACTTAGAGAGAGAGATAAAATGAGTCTGCTCTACAGCCTTAGCTAACAGTCAGTTGGCTTTAAGCTCATGCTGTAGAGGCTCATGCACTGAGCGCCAGAGGTCTGAGGTTTGATCCTGCCCACTGACGACCGGTCTGTCGGCGTTACCCTGAGCCTTGAAGATTCTCCTTTATTTTTTCCTTCTTTCCTCCTACAAAGCAAATTTTGGAGCCACCATTCTCCCAACTAAGGATAATGGGATGGGATCCCTCTTCAGAAACTGTTTATAGTTCTCCATTATTCATCCAAAAAGGGGGCTATTAAACAAGGCACTTCCTCTACCAGGTGAGCCAAAGGGTCAGCTCTGGGCAGGGCCGGCTCTGGCTTTTTTCCCGCCCCAGGCAAAAAAGCCTCCCAGTGCCTCCCCCCCGCCCCCCCCAGCGTGGCAGGGGAGGGCGCCGAGCCCGACCGCGGGCCGCTCTCCCCAACCGGCTGGAGTGCAGGGGGGAGGGCGGCGAGCCTGCCGTGGCTCTGCTCTCCCTGGCGGCCAGAGCGCCGGGAGAAGGGCAGAGAGCCCGGCCGGGGCTCCGCTCTCCCCAGCACTCTGGCCATGCCGTGCCGCCCCCCTCCAGGTGCTGCCCGAAGCACAAGCTTGGTGGGCTGGTGCCTGGAGCCGGCCCTGGCTCTGGGAACCAGACTACTCAGGTTGTCTTAATCTGCAAGTTGCTGCCTCTGACATCTGTGAGCGAAGGTTGGGCGCGAGCACCTTCTTTACCCAAACTAAAAGCTATCCGTTTGTCTCCCTACCGAAGTAAGTACCCTGCCCTACAAAGGATAACCTTTCCCTGTGATGCATGTAGCCAGTTCTTATCAGTTTAATAATATCTTTACATTTGTAAGCATCCTGTGTGACACTTTGTCCCCACCTTGTTACAGAGGAGACACCTGCACACTGGGCTCTCATTTGGAGACTTCACTTCTGTTTGAGCTTCAATTAATGCAGATAACAAGAACAAAGTCCTTGCAGACCGACAATGTATTTTCTTTTATTTGGTGTAGTGCATACACCTGTCACTGATGTTCTTCAAGGCACTGTTTGTGGGTGTTACCCCTGTGTATAAACCTCAGGATCTACAGTGAGTTTGGGTTTAGAGCTGGGTGTGGTACAGGGATTGCAATGCACTGCTCGCACTGGTGGATGAGCTGCTATCAGGGTCAAGTGCCCATGCCAATTCTTTCAGACTTGTCGGCTGCATTCAATGCCAGTGACTACAAGGAGTTGTTCTGCCTGGATACCCCGGCAGGGTGGATAGTGCTTCTACTCATGAGCAGCCCTATGTGCTGTACATTTATTTAATGAACGTAGTCCCTTTTTCTGTTCACAAATTATTTGCCAACAGACTTCAACTGGCATGCATTGTTCAAATGGTTCGAGAAATACATGTTTTCTGCGAACATACTTCACCCAACAGGTTGTTCACAAACTCTTTGCCACTGCTATTGCTACAAGTGGTCATTGTTCCTAATTAGCCATTTGGGCTGCATGGTTGGCCATGGCTTTGGCTGGATGGCTTTGTTCTGTTCCTGAGTGAATGACTCCCAAGCCCACTAAGAGATTTCAAAATGGCTGTGTGATACCGCAGAAGCAAATGCTCCAGTGGATACACATTCAGTCATGACAGTTTCCCTTTCTGCAAACATTCTTGCTGACAAAATTTCACTGGCGCAAAAGTTTATGCAAAGCAAATAGAAGGCGGCAAATATGAGGATTGGGGCCAAACCTGGGAGGCCTTTGTGAGGTTTTGAGTAAATGTTCCTGAATAATTTCTAGCAGTACACAGCCATCTCCACTCCTTTCTTTGTTGAGATCCCAGGTTACCCTTGGCTCCCCAAGGTCAGGACTCTCACTGCCTCCCTCCCTGCTTTCTGGTGCTGGTTGAGGCGGGGTGGAATCAGCAGGGAGTCTCTTCACGCACCCCTTACAGGTCTGGGGAGAGGAGCAGCTGGGATTCTCTTTACCCATAGGCCAGGGGTGTCAGCAGAGTCTCTCTCCACACACACCCAAGGCCTGGGGAGATAAGGCTGGGAGCCGAGGAGGAGATGCAGAGGTCTCCAACAACCTCCAATATTTCTAACAACCTCTTCCTGGCCAAACTTCAGGGCCAGTTCTCCATCCTCCTCCTCCTTGACCTATCGGATGCCCTGGACACTGCTGATCACATCTTGAAATCCTGCCATCTCTTGGCTTTTCATGACTACATCCTCTTCTGGTTCTCCTCCTACCTCTCACATTACTACTTCAGCATCTCAGGAGAAAGTCATTGGCCCTGAGACATGGTAAAGCCTTGCCACAGAGATGAAGAAGTCTCCTGTGTTTCACTGATAACTCATAGGGGTTCTGTAACTAATAGTTCTGTATAAAGAGTGAGAACCCCTGATAGCAGAGCGTAGGAAGCATTCCACTGTGTTTGGGAAGTGGACTGTAACCTGCTCATTGAAGAGTCTGGCTTTGTGAAGTGATGTAATGTGTGCTGTAATCCTGACCACTGCTCCCCTCTCCTTCCCCAATTGTTTAATTAGCTCTGAAATGACAAACCTGGTCTGCATGCTTGGTCAAGTGGCAACTTTCATTCAGTTGTCGGTGAGAGCAACAGGATGTTTCTTTAGGTTCATTTCACACTGGGTCACATCAACCTCAAGTTATTTGCTTCCACTGAAATCCTGATTGTTAGAATCACACCCATTTTTCATCAATGGAAAACTACCAAATAAATATAATATCCATTTTAAAATAAAAAAAAATAATGTATGAGACAGTGGCCGTATAGGAAAGAAACACTTTATAATTTTAAATAATCATAATGATCAGACAGCCATAGTAATTGTATTGGTAAGAAAGCATGTATACCCTATGTTTTCATTAAGCTACTATAGGAAAAAGTTTAGAGCAAAGGACTGGCCACCGGGAGAATCAGGTTCTCCTCACAGCCCTACCACAGATTTTGGACAAGTCTTATAGCATTCAAGTCATCAGAATGTTCAAACCTGGGGATCTAAAGCTAGGACCTCAAATCTAGGGGGGAGGGATAACTCAGTGGTTTGAGCATTAGCCTGCTAAACCTAGGGTTGTAAATTCAATCCTTGAGGGGGCCATTTAGGGATCTGGGGCAAAACTCTGTTGGGGGATTAGTCCTGCTTTCAGCAGGGGGTTGGACTTAGATGATCTGCTGAAGTCCCTTCCAACCCTCATATTCTATGATTCTACAATGGCACCTAAATGAGTGGCTGGATTTGGAGAGGGGGTGACCCATTGAAGTCGATGGGAACAGCAGATGCTTAGCACCTCTGAAAATGAGACCACTGGATGGCAGCCATAGTCTTTTCCAAGCCAATCCTTGCTGTCCCATGGCCTTCATCCCCTCTGACCTGTCCTGCTTCCTGCACCACAGCTGGGCACGTTTTCTCGGTGGCTTCCCTAATGGGGAGCTCCTAATAGCTGCATAAATGGAGTGTTTTAGAAGCTGTACCATGGCCTGAAAAACAAACTACAAACTTCTGCACACCAGGAAATGCACAGTTAAGGTATTGCTGCATATAGAACACAAGCACATATCCTTAATTCTGACCCCTTTAGCCCCCTACCCCGAGCAGTCCGACATTCGTCTTTGTGCCTTTGTCTCTAGTGCCTTTGTGTCCAGTGTGATCTCTGCCAAGCAGCAGCAAGTACTCCCTGAATCAGTGGTGCTGCCCGAAGGATCATGTGTCATGGGGGACTGTATGAATAGGAGTCCCTATTTGGAGCTGTGGTTGGCACAAAGAAAATGGCAATTTTTGTTAGGATGGGCAAGGTATTGGAATGTTCCCAGTTCCCTACCATAGCACAGGAAAGCCCTGTACAGACATTAACTAATTTATCATCACATCAGCCCAGAGCAGCATAGGAATAAGTGTTGTTATCCTCATTTTGCAGGCATTTGCAGGCTTCCCCCAAATCCAAACTCACACAGGCTCCCTCACCCCAATCCACACACAAGGGACAGGGCACAGAGTCCCCCACACAAATTCAGGCTCTCCTAACTCACACAAGCAGCTTGCACTCCTCTGCTTTCCCCACAGGTCTTCTCTCTGTTCTCCTCTCTCCCCCTTTGCCTCTTAGAGCCGCCCCTCCATGTCAGTGCTGCAGGCTCTGTGCTTCCTGCTAGCCTTTGCAGGCTCTGCAGGCTGCAGCATAGCAGACCTGGTACCAGTAGCCAGGATGGGGAGGGGATGGGAAACAGGAAATGGTTTGGTCCAAGGGCATTACATGGAGAAAAGCAGCATTGAGAATGCATGTTTTAGGGAAAGAAGAAATGGCTGTTGCATTTTAAGTCCCCAGATGTAGGGTGGGCAGAGTTAGGAGAATCACCAGGGAGGAAAAAAGTTGGGTGTCAGAGAGGGAACATGCACTACCCTCTACTGTGATAGAGCCTGTGGCTTCACATGACTACTTTGGTACTAAGCATGGTATCAGGAGACGCTGGGGAGCATGCCCAGTTCAGATGGGGTCTGTGAGGAGGCTCAGTGGGGATGAGGAGCGTGCTCAGTGTAGATTGAAGGTCTGTTGATTTTAGCAGCAAGCCTCTAGCAAACTCTACTGAGTATAATACAGACCCCTAATGGTGATTTTTGCCATTTTCTAACTTGGCCATATCTGAATGGATTTGCATGGGACCAGCAAAAGGCCCCTCTCTGACCTAAGGACTATATCCCTTCCAATTTTCACATCCCTGCTGCAAATTTTGGAGGCTCTAAGAATTCCTCAAAAAAAAAAAAAGTTAGAAATGTTTTTATAATGGGACATGTTAGGCAACCTTAACATAGGAGTCAAGGCTACTGTCCTATAATACTGAAAAAGCTGTGCCTTGTGTATGATGGGAAACCTGATAATGTCCTGTTGGCTTCCTCATACCTCAACTTTCCCCACCTGGAGTCACCACTCCTTACCTGAGTTCAGCTATTTAAGCAGAGTAGATGGAACTTAGACAAATGTATTTCAAAGGGAAAGAGGCTGCACTGAATACTGCATTGAATTGTTATGCACCCTACGCTTCGCTTGTCTGAACCAATCCCATTACTATGGCTTCCCTGGGTCAGATCATTTTCTGGAGGTACTGTACAGTCTTTATCTGCTTTTGGAGATAAGGGAGGGAGGGAATTGTTCTGTATTTATTTAATTATGGGAGGTCTGGGCTCCACTGCCACATCTGGCTATTGTGCTGTCCGCCCTTGGAGACTTTTGTTCAGCTTTGGCAAGGGAATTCTTTGCCATTTGGCTCAATATCATGCTCTTGGGCTGCTTTTAGTGTTTGTATGTTTTGAGTTGTTTTGTGGAAAGTATGAATGCCAAGCCAGTCATTGATATAAGACATAGACTTAAACTGGTGTAGTCATGCTCCCAGATCCCAATGGGATATAATTAGTGATTACAGCAAAAATGAAAACTTATTTCCAGTGAAATGAGTAAGTCTTGCTTACAACATTTCAGAGCTGCATGTTATTAGAAGGGAGGGATGTAAATGGCATTGGAGAGCCTCTATATTTCCTCTGTCAGCATTTGGAAAGGTGTGCAAATCTCCCACAAATCAGTGTATTAGAGAGAGTAATCCACAATCCATACTGCAGTATATTTTCTGTGTCTCTCCGCACAACAGTTCATTCCTGTGTAAGAGCTATGCTGATGAGGAGGTGTAAGGAAAAGAAAAAGGATTTCATCTGTTTGTTCAATAATGCTTCTACCTTTTGATCTATTTGGCAAAGCCACAAATCAAAATCAAATACACACAGAGAATAGATATCCTGGGAGATTCATAACAGGGTACAAAGTCTCACACCTAGGTCACCTCCAGGTCAGTAATGGCTTAAAATGATTTATATCAGACAGCAATTTGGTGGCTCCCATGTGAAAATGAATTGGAAGACTCAGTCGAGTTTCTAATGGACAGATGCCAGTCTCATAAAATCACTACCACAAATAGCGCTTTGCTGACTGTCTTTGCAGAGCATGGACATTGAACTCTTTTTCGTCTCCCTAACCATGGCTCTTCTAGGCTGGATTAAAGCAGGTTAGCACAGTGGCATGTAGGAAGCCTATACTAGTATTTATTCTGTTGATAGGACTTCAGTTCTCAAGGCTATCAGTCCAGCACTAAATTCCCCAGTGGCAGAATGCCCAGTGCATGAAACTCTTAGAACAACCTAGTTCCTACGAACCTTGCCACATTTTCTTGAATTCCTTGTGTGAGGAATAGCCTCCTCTTGCTACGAGATAAATAATCACTGTATATATAAAGCACCTAACCTGGCCTGCCAAGGTGCTCAGGTCACTGTACATCAATTTCATAATAAACTGTGAAAGCAACAATATAATACTCTGTAGTGATAGTAGTATAATGTAATAGCATAAATGTCAAGTGAACGTCTTATTTTCTGTGCATTTGGAACGCACATAACAAGCTGCTCTGTTATTAATGGGCGTGTAGTCCTGACTAACTACCTACAACCAGCCTGACTGGTTTTGTCAGAGGAACAAATGAGCCCTCATCCCTTAATTCTTTCAGAATAACCACACTGGCTGTGTTGGCTAATGTCTGCTTCCTATGGACAGTAATGTCCAGCTGAAGCAGCAGAAGGAGACACCGGAAACAGTGCTGATGCTTCCCAGAAAAGAAGGGCTTCTGAAGGTCCCTACCTCTTATCCAGGGCCGACTCCAGGGTTTTGGCCGCCCCAAGCAGCCAAACGAAACAAAACAAAACAAAAAAGCCGCAATCGAGCTCTGTGACGGCAATTCGGTGGGAGGTCCTTCGCTCGGAGCAGGAGTGAGGGACCGTCCGCCAAATTGCCGCCGAACAGCTGGACGTGCCGCCCCCCTCCAAAGTGGCCGCCCCAAGCACCTGCTTGGTAAGCTGGTGCCTGGAGCCGGCCCTGCTCTTATCACTAAGCTTGATGTTTCAGATGGTTAGAAATGGCTAGGGAGAGTTAACTCTTTGCATCCAGGTTAGAATTGGAGATGTAGGGGAATTAAAATCCCTGCTGTTTATCACAAGTCAACTGATCCTCTTTAACTATCAAATGTCCCAAAACTTCTTCAACATAGTTAAAATTGCCCAGCGCTGCCTGGTGCCCTTCCAGAAGGTGGAGAATGGCTAAACTTAAGCTTCTGAAAGCCAGGAAAGCCTTCAGTCACAACACCTTGTGCTCTGGTCCCATTAGAATGGATAACATGGTTTAGTGGGGATTGTGCTCGAATACCACCAGCGTAGTCCACTTTCCCCTTCTGGCTAGTAAGAAGTGTAAGGACAGAGCCAGAGATGTCCTATTCTGGCCAGTTACGAATACTGCCATGGAAGAGAAGATCCAAGAGTGGAGAAAGCAAACTGCAAAAGAACCGTTGAAACCATGTGAGATTCCTGATTGCCCTTGCTCATGTTTGGTTCAGATCCATTTGAAGTCAATAGAAAAGATTACCTCTTATTGTGGTCTACTACACATTTTTAAAAAATTGAATTGTTGCAAAGCACATCAAGTAGCAGATTGTGAATCACACTTTGTAACTCACTATGGGACTCCAGCTAAAATTAATAAAGGATCAGAGGCAAAAATTTCAAAAGTAACTAGGGATTTGGGGTGCTTTAATTTTTGGATGTTCTATTTAGGGTACCCAAAGGGACTGGCTTTTTCAGAGGGTGAGTACTCAATACTTTCTGAAAATCAGACCCTTTTAAAGGTGTTTCTAGCTGGGCTCCCAAAATTTGAGAAACCCCAAATCACTAGATGCTTTTGAAAATCTCAGCTGCAATTCACTAGAGGTTCTTTTGACAATCCTCTTTGCTATATCAGTTTGTGCCCTGGTGGATTAAGGATTCAGCTAAAACATCTCGTCTCACTTACCCTTGGGAGCAGAAGGGTAAAAAGCTTAGTGCCAACATCTAACAAGCTTCTTGAGCTAAAGTCAATTAACCTTGAAGTAGTTGCAAAAGAGCTATTCACTTGGAAGCTGGAAGTCATATTACAACACTTATGCTAAAAAGATTTACCTCAACTGCAAGTAGTAGAATGATTCCAAACAGGGAGTGGTCCAAATTTTTAGAGGAGGATGGCAGGCCTGATTGTTTCTCCGGTGTATCTAGGGCAGGGGCCAGCAAACTTTTTGGCCTGAGGGCCGCATTGGGTTTCGGAAATTGTATGGAGAGCCGATTAGTGGAGGGGGTCTGGCCCGCCCCCCATCCCCTATCCGCCCCCCCAGGACTCCTGCCCCATCCAACCCCCCCCCCCCGCTCCCTGTCCCCTGACCACCCCTGGAACCCCTGCCCCTGACTGCCCCCTGCCACCCCATCCAACCCCCCCTCTCATTCCTGACAGCCCCCCCAGACCCCTGCCCCATCTAACCATCCCTTCTCCCTGTCCCCTGACTGCCCCTGGAACTCTTGCCCCTGCCTGTCCCCTGCCACCCTATCCAAACCCCGCTCCTTCCTGACTGCCCCCCCGGGGACCCCTGCCCCATCCAACCACCCCTTCTCCCTGCCCCTGACTGCCCCCTGCCGCCCCATCCAACCCCTTCTCTCATTCCTAACTGCAGCCTGAAATCAAGGGATCTCAGAAGGGAAATCCAGGCGCAATTATCCTGAAATTGTGACAGGTTGATTTCTAAGGGCCAGATTCTGTCACTTACACTGAGTAGCACCTTACTCTCAAAGTACTCCCACTGCCCCACTGATTTCAGTGGGACAGTCACAGGGTGGCCGGCCCCTTTAAGGGGAGAGATCCAGCCCCACCTGTGATACATTTTGCTCTCCTCCTCAGGTAGGGAAAATGAAGGCTATGTGACTGGTGGGTCATGTGACTCAATCAGGCCTTTACAATATCTAGCTCAGAGGCTGGGGAGAAAGGTGGAAGTGGTGGTTGACTTTTCCTAGTCCAGGGGAGCTGTAGTCTGGCTCTGGAAGAGGGGAGGTTGCCACTGGGAGATAACCACTGGGAGCCATTGCTTTGGTAAAGAGTGAGACTTGCTTTAAATAGGGTGTGAGTCCCAGGGGAGATGTGAGACAACTTTGGTTTATGCTGTATTTGGACTGCCAGCAGGGAAGAGCCAGGAGGGTCAGCACTCTGGTCAGAGTGAGAAGAACTATGAGTTGAGCCCAGGAGGGGACAGAATACCTTTAGTTTATGTTAACTTGGGGCTGTTGTCAAAGGTGGTGTTTATTTTGGACTTTGAATACCCTGAAAGGGGATTGAACTCTGAGAGTGACCCAGCTGGAGGGCTGAGCCACATGAATCCATAGGAGAGATGGAAAACTCTGAGGGGCAAATGAGGAAGGGGTGCTGCAGAGCCATCCTATGCCACAAACGGGTGTTCTGGCGGCAGCAACCTTGCTACAGTGACTGTTCATGGAGTGAGGAGTACTCAGTGTGAGTAAGGTGGCAGAGGTTGAATGATGGGCAGTGAATGAAGCAAGGGTGCACCCATTGAATATTGAGAATCAAAAATGATTAAGACTTTTTAAAAAAAAATAATGAATCTAGCCCTCGTCTTAGTTGGCTGAGCAGGTGAGCAGGGCCGGCTCCAGGCACCAGCTGACCAAGCACGTGCTTGGGGCGGCACCTTAGACGGGGCGACCAATGTTGGGGTGGCGGGGGGTGCTCGCGGTGTTTTGTTTTTTTTTTTGTTCGGCAGGGCGGCGCTTGAGGGGTTTTGTTTCGGCCGGGCAGTGCGGGGAGTGTTTCGGTGGCGGCGTGGCGCTGGGGGTGGGGGGAGGGCTTCGGCGCTGCGGCCCGGCCCAGTGCTGAGCAGGGAGGGCGGGAGTTTGGGCAGCCCGGCCCGGCGCTCGGGGGTGGGGGGTTGGGCGGCCTGGCGCGGCGTTCGGGGCGGGGTTTTGGGCGGCCCGGCCCAGCACTTCGGGGGGGGGGGGGAGGCGCTTTGGGCGGTGTGGTGCTCGGGGGGGGGGGTTGGGCGGCCCAGCGCAGCACTTCGGGGGGGGGTGTGTTACGGCGTGGTGGCGCTCTTCTTTTTTGCCTAGCGTGGCAAAAAAGTTAGAGCCGGCCCTGCAGGTGAGTAAGGGGGAGTATGGTCTACTTCACCCCTTGCTTAGCTAAGTAAGATCTAACCTGGGGTCTGGTGCAGCCCCTGGCCTCTGGATAATCCCCCTCTTTAGGCAAGTGAAGAGGTGCAAGGAAAGGGAGTCTTGGCTTCACCCATCCTGTACTCAATGGCCTAGCATGAGGCGAGAAGGAAGCTGCACCCTTCCAAGCGTTACAGTGACCTACTTTCCTCTCCTTGGAGCCAGAGAACCATAGAGGAAGAATTGTACCTCAGAAGATATATAACAGATATAGAAAAGAATAGCTCTTTTGCTCATGATTTGTGTCAAGCTGAATTAGGATTGTCACTGGAATTTAATTAAACACACAAAATGGCATATCCAATTTATTTTTAATAAACAAAACAACCTTAAATGTTTTGGAAACATAAATTTAGCTTATCAAAGGATGTCCTTTACTCTTTTAAAACTAGTAGATCTTCCATCGCCCCTCATTTTTATTCAGACTGGAAGAGAAAGACAAGTGTTCCTGCTTTTTCAACTGCAATCAATATCTCAGCTTTGAATGAACTAAGCCAAATGAAGAAAATATTTTTTTCTGGGCCTTTGGAAGATGCTATTTCTGTCAAAAGCTGAGTTAGCATTTCAACAAGCTCTGGTTCCAGGTGCTTAGCTAGTGACTTCCACCAGTTCAGTCACAGTGTTGTGACTTTTTGAAACATCATCAGCAAACATGTACTGCTTGAACGGTTCACCTCCAGCCCTGAAACTTATTATGGTTGGCATGATTGATGGGTGATTATTAGATGCCCATGTCACAGCAGCATCTTCTTCTTCAACAGTTAGGCATGTATCCTGGTACTTTGGGTTAAGAATATAGGCAAGAAGATAAGGTGGAGTAAGTGCTTGATCCATCCACTTCTTTACTGCTTGCCATTTAACTTTGTTGTTGGATATTTCTTTCTTCAGTGTCTCTAGAAGTTCTCTCCAAAGTTCACCAGCATCAGCACTACAGCAGCAATCTTTCTTCAGTTTGTCCAAGGTTATGAAATAGGTTTCAGTATATTGAGACTATCTCCTACATTTCTCTGTATCCAATGTTGACTACTTTAGCTATGATAGTGCCATCTATTTTGTTACAATTTTCTTCACAAATTGTCATCAGAATAGGCCAGTTCTTAATAAATATCTCAAAACAGTGAGCTACTGAATTCCATTGTACATCTTGCAGGAGAATTAGTTGGGATCTTCCTGCTCTCTTCAGTGAAGCTGAAGCAACGTGACTGTTGTAGAAGTATTTTTCAATTTCAGCATTTTCCTTTTTTTCTGGAGTTGTACTTAAGGCTTTGGCTAAATGATGCATCATATGAACGTTGTACTCGTATGTTATACATCTCAGATTCTCTTCATTATCTTTGTCAGATTTCTAACCTTTGCTCACTTGCAGCATTATCTGTGACAAAGTTACGCACTTGACACTTGAATTTTTGTTCAGATTGTTACAGCTTTTACTTCTACTTCTCTATTCTGCTATATGGGCATTTCCTAATACATCAGTTGTCACACAAGCACATATTACTAAATCATTGTGTACATTGCTCCACCCATCAAGACTCAGATTAATGAATTTCCCTGTTTTTTGCACACTGTTCAATTTCCTTCTCATACACTGTATTCAGTAACCTTCCAGCAATATCTGCCTTGTGGGGTGGAGGATAGCCTGATCATAATGACTGAACCATGTCAATGAAATGTTTGTTCTGAACAAGACAAAAGGGAGAATGTGTTGCATAAATGAACCAATCAATCTTTGCATCTATGGAGTTTTGCTGGTCCTGATTACAAACTCATCCATGATTTTATTGGATAATGAAGAAAGTAAATAACCTGTATTAAAAAAAAAAAGACTATCTGATATATGTTTAGTTGCAGCACTAGTGGTAGTACCAGCAGATGACTCTGAAATTGTGGACATGTAGATGATGTCAAAGCTGGACCATGAAACAAAATGGTAAAAAAAAAAAAAAGTCACTCTCACTCACTTAAAAAAAAGAAAACATTTCATAAGTCCAGCAGTGACAGTAAAAATGTAGCTGATAAATACTCCCACAACAAACATCCCAATTATATTTTGAACACAAACATTTTGAAATTCATAAGTAATCAATCCACTCAAAGCACAAATTTATGAGAATAATGTAAGTCATCACTTACTGTCATGTAAGACATGGCTAGCAGGCCACAAGAATGATGCAAAAATAAGTTTACTAACCTGTTGGTCCAGATATTTCAGTCATGTCCACAGCATCATCGTCACACTCATTGCCTTCTGAAGAGCATTTTTCATAATATTGTTTCATTCTAATAACCCAAACTTGAATCTCTCTGTTGCACTGTTTACATTTGCCACATATTCCTTTTATTACCCAGAGTTACAGGAGTTTCCTGAAAATATTCCCAAATAGCATCTTTCTTTTTTTATGACCTGCAGCCAGGGCAGGTTTTTCTTCCTCCAGTCCCCACATGTTGAAATCAACACTAGGGGCTGCACTCTGAAGAATGTTGTCTCTTCTTCCCAGTGTCCTGCTTTGACACCAGTGTTGCTTCTTTCTTGTTGCACACTCTGCTCCTTCTCCCTTGTTACCTAACTTCCCTGCCCCACCCTCACCCCCAGAAAAACAAAACAACTAACAATAATCCAAGATTTCTACTCCTGTAAACCACATGCTTTTTGCACTGCAGTATTTGAATTGTTTAGAGACAGAGAGGGAGGCAGTTGAGAAATTACTGGATTTCTGTTTCTTTGTATCTCTTTCTGTGTACACACACAAGGAGACAAAGCAAAGCCATTTACATGAAGTAACCAGAACTGTCCAGAGGCAAGGGTTGATAGTTACTGGGCAGGTCAGTGTTTTTCCATGAGCTCGAGAGTAAATTTCCATGGTGGGTGGAGTAATAAATATTCATAATTTGAGAACTGCGCCAATCAGAACTCAGGTAGAGAGGCTATCACATAGGAATGTGAGACCACTCAGGTCAGCTCAGTGGATGGTCCTGATGATACACGATGGTGTCTCCTGGAGTCAGAGGCCAAGGTCCCAATGCTTGTAATGACTTTGACAGTCTCTTGAACTCAGTAGCACAGCCCCTGGTTTCCCCACAGAAGCAAGCTGTTAATATAGCACACAACCTATTGTGCCATATTTATAAAGCTGGACCTCAAAAGTTGGATGTTTTTCCGCTGGTTCTTTCTCGATATAGAAAAGCAGCCTTTAACTCCAAGTGTTTGATAGAGGCTCATGGATTCAGCACTTTTTTTTATTTAAATGCTTTACAAGATTATAATAATCGTGGGCCTTAACATATTTTTTATAAAATTAAGGTTTCACTTAAAGCAGATTTATTTTTAATAAGAAAAACATGTTATAATTTAAATAACAACAAATCTGTTTTATTTTATTTTTTTTTAAAGTAATTGAATCTTTACCCACCCTGATCTCCTATCTCCTATTTTGGGCACAGCTGGAGAGGTAGCAGGCATTAGCCAGGAGTCATTTACTGGGCCAGGGCATCCCTGACTGATGGGGAGGGTAATTAAAGAGGGACTCAGTGGCCTTGCCAGCCGAGGTGGCAGTTACCATGTGTAGCATGTGTGCCACCCTGGCCAGGAGCTCCTGGAATTGTTTGTATTCATCATGTGGTAACACCACAAAGGAGTCTGCCACAGAGTGTCTGGCCCCTTAAGGGAAGATGGAGGGGGGTAGGGGTGGGCAGTGAACCTGTGACAATCTTAACTTACCTCCCAGGAGGGAAAATGAATTTGGTTATGTGACTAACTCAGGCCAAGCCTAGAGATATAAGTGAGAGGATTGAGGGAGAGTAGAGAGTTCTTCAAAGAGGAACTGCTGAAGCCAGCTGCTGGAGGAACTGATGGGGGTGGTGGAAGAAGTTTGCTGGTTAGTAGCCCCAGGAAGGAGGGCTGTGTAACCCCTAAACTTAAGTGGGAAGTTACAGGCCATGGAGGCCAGGACTTAAAGTTATGGTCCCATGAAAGAGAACCATGAGACCCTAGACTTGAAGGATGAACTATGGGTTGGGGAGGCTAAAACTTAAAGCCAAAGTCCTGAGAAAGAGAGAATTGTGAGACCCTAACCCTGAGGAGAGACCAGAAAGGAACTTTGATGGGAGCTGAACAATGCTGAATAAATTAGACCCCAGGAGATGGGGAATATTCTTTCCAAGATTTGGCTGTGACTGGTTTATGGCTATAAGGGGGCACCCAGGGATGGCACCTAGTTACAGAGCCAATGTTGTTGCCTGGAGAGTTACATCTCCCTCGGGAGATCCCTTTGGACCTGTCCTCGTGCTCAATCTGATGATCCCCAAAGTCATCTCACTGGGGGGTAGGAGGAGGTGGTGGAGCCTGCTCCTCATGTACTGGTAGTTGAGGCTGGACTACCTGGAAAGATACAAGAGATGAGGGGACAACTTCCAAAGCCATAGAGGGAGGTGTTTGTGTTACAGGTGGAAAGATAGTCCCTCTGTCCATGGCCTTGATATAGGGCTTCAAAAGTAGATAGAGGAGCTCTTGCACAAAACCTTCTCATTTGCAGGGACAGAGGTGCAGCTACCCTGAGGAACAGTAGCAGGCAGCATTTTCCCTGTGCCAAGGACCCTCAAAGCCCACTTCACATGTAAGTGAGGGTGACTCCTGCCAGCCCCAGAACAAAGATACCCATGCCAGAGGGCATGGTGATGGTTCTGCGCTAGAGGAGGAGGCTTCCATCTCAAAGGGCAGATTGGCACAGAGTCTCAATGTGGAGGGAGTCAGTGGGATGCAAAATGGGGGAAGTGTGTACTGCAGGTGGTTCTGGGGACCCCTGCACCATCACTCAGGCCAGAGAGGTCAGTTCTGGTGCATTATCCCTAGAACAGTGCCGGCGCTGCTTTTTCTTTTGAGTGGCAGGAGCAGCTGGGTGAGGATAGTGATAGTGCCAAGTTACCAGTGTTGGGCTTCACTATTGGAGGAGACATTGATCCTTCCTGGGGGAGCAGGAAGGTTGACACCACAGGAGTAGTCTGGAAGCTGTTTGGGGCTGATGGGATGATGTCCCAAATATGGGTGCCAAGTCTGAGGACTGGAAGGGTCTTGGCAGGGGATCACTGGTGAATGTGGTCCCTGAGGCTTCCTGATCTTCTATGCCCCCACTGTGGACTTCATGGACTTAGATGACCCCATGCTCAAACTCCATGTAGAGTCTGGTGCAGATGTTGGAGCAGGAGCCAATAACTTGGCCCACTGGGTGGCTGTTTGCTTTGGTACCCTGGATTCCCCTTAAGGGCCCTGTGTGGAACCCTGGCCCCTGAAGTTTCAGCCTCTGTCTTCAAGACATCTCCAGTGAGGTGGCCCCAGAGCCAGAGCGCTATGTCCTGATGGGCTCAAACTGTGCAGTGGGCTGGAGAGTGGGACACCCCTGGAGAGAAGAGGCCTATTACTTCATGAGGCATTAGGCTCTGGAAAGATCAAGGAACATGATTCACGTTGTGGCACTCTGGACTTTCTGGCACTCTGGACTGGGCATGACCTCAGCACTAAGCCAAACCCTGGTGGGGAGAGGAAAAATTCTCTAAATTCTATCTAAACTCACTATCTATATCTAACTTAATTATCTTGACTTAGATTGAACTATCACTTAGATTGAACAATCTTTGGGGAAGGGACTGTTTTATTCTGTGTTTGCACAGCACCTAGCACAGTGGGGTTCTGGTCCATGAGTAGGGCTCCTAGGCTCTACCAGAATAGTAATAACAATTTTTAAAAACTAACTGTAGAAAGGGGCACTGGGTGAAGGTCTGTGGACACTGGCAGGGGTCGAGCTTAAGATCTCTAACAGCATATTAACTATAAATGTTTCAATTGTCCAACTCTATCAGTGTCTAAACAACAAATTTGAGGGGAATTTTTGATAAAATAAAAACAAACAAACAGTAATTTCCCAAACAAGACTTCATTGTATTACTTAGATTATTAAGATCCACTGCTAATTCTTATGTTTGAGAAAAAAAACATTTAGATTTACGTGCATAGGTGTCGACTCCATGGGTGCGCTGGAGCTGGAGCACCCACGGGGAAAAATTAGTGGGGGCTCTGCACCCACCAACAGCCACGCTCCCCCCTCCTCACTTCC
Source organism: Malaclemys terrapin pileata (assembly GCF_027887155.1). Taxonomy (NCBI): domain Eukaryota; kingdom Metazoa; phylum Chordata; order Testudines; family Emydidae; genus Malaclemys; species Malaclemys terrapin. The sequence goes on from NC_071505.1 coordinate 146,744,879, forward strand.
TTCTCCCCCCCCAGCGCGCTGCTCCTCCCCCGCTCCTCCCCCGCTCCTCCCCCTCCCTCCTCTCCCTCTCCGCATAACAGCTGTTTGGCGGTGCTTATGACTTTTTGGGAGGGATGGGGAGGAGCAGGGACATGGTGCGCTCAGGGGAGAAGGTGGAGAAGAGGCAGGGCAGGGGTGGGGACTTGGGGGAAGAGGGTGGGGCTGCGGTAGGAAAAGGCGGAGTGGGGCGGGGACTTGGGGGAAGGGGTGGAATGGGGGTGGGGCGAGGGCGGTACAGGGGCAGGACCAGGGGTGAGCACCCACTGGGCAGAGGGGAAGTCAGCGCCTATGTTTACCTGTTAGAACATTTGAACTTGTGCTCAATAAGTAAAATATGGTTCTTATGTTACCACATTAGCAAATGTTAAAAGTTCAGTTATTTGGGGAAAAAATAAAAAACCTACCATTTCTGCAGTCCTCGTTGACTAGGGTAACATGATAACTGACATTAACTACAAAACTCAGCACATTGTGTTCAGTGATATTTGTAATCCATGTTGGATAAACATTTAATGTCCTCAGTTACAAAACATAATTTTCAATTATCTCATTAGTAGAGCTGAGCAAATAATGAATTTTTCAGTTTGCTGGCAAGTCTTAAAATATATAGATATTGTTTTCTGTTGAACTGAAAATGAAATTTTCAGTAAATTGAAATGTTCAAAATTGGTTTCAGGTCAAATGAAATGTTTCATTCTGATTTTGAGTATTTTAAAACCCTTTTTTATTTTTAAAAATTAAATTAAAGGAAATTTCCAAATGAAAAGTCATTTTGAATTGAAAAATGGAAACGTTTCATTTAGAAAATATGGTAATGAAATGCTTCAAATGTTTTGGAATTTGTTTATTTTTTTTTCAGACCAAAACAATTCAGTGAAATGTACATGAATTCTTGAAATGTTTTGGTGTTGCCAAATCTTCATCTTTCATAAAAAAAACAAAAAGGTTGAAAAACGTCACCCAGCTCTATTCATTAGCTGAAAGTTTCTACTGCTAGGATATTCATCTTTGAAAATCTATCATATTAAAGACAATATCAGCAGTGAACTTGCAAAAATATATTCTTACTTATATGTAGATGTGACTAAGTTTCAAAGTAAAAAAAAACCCAGTATCTGGATTCTACCATTCCAGCATAGACAGACACCATAAACATTTTGCAGCTCCAGAGGACAATCTATCCACTCAAGCCACTTCATAGCATGACTGAGGGAGGAATCAACATTATCAATACAATCAATTTGCAAACACCTAGAAGATAATGAGGTATAAGTAACAGTCAGCATGGATTTGTCAAGAACAAATCGTATCAAACCAACCTAATAGCCTTTTTTGATAGGATAACAAGCCTTGTGGATAGTGGGGAAGCAGTAGATGCAGTATATATTGACTTTAGTAAGGCTTTTCATACTGTCTCACATGACCTTCTCATAAACAAACAAGGCAAATACAACCTACATGGAGCTACTGTAAGGTGGGTGCTTAACTGGTTGGAAAACCATTCCCAGAGAGTAGTTATCAGTGGTTCACATTCATGCTGGAAGGGCATATTGAGTGGGGTCCTGCAGGAATCAGTTCTGGGTCCAGTTCTGTTCAATATCTTCATCAATAATTTAGATAACGGCATAGCGAGTACACTTACCAAGTTTACAGACAATACCAAGCTGGGAGGGGTTGCAAGTGCTTTGGAGGATAGGCTTAAAATTCAAAATGATCTGGAAAAACTGGAGAAATGGTCTGAAGTAAATAGGACGAAATTCAATAAGGATAAATGCAAAATACTCCACTTAGGAAGGAACAATCAGCTGCACACATGCAAAATGGGAAATGACTGCGTAGGAAGGAGTACTGAGTAGGAAGGGTCATAGTGGATCATATGCTAAATATGAGTCAACAGTGTAACACTTGCCAAAAAAGCAAACTTCGTTCTGGAATATATTAGCACAAGTGTTGTAAGCAAGACACAAGAAGTAATTCTTCTGCTCTACTCTGCACTGATTAGGCCTCAACTGGAATATAGTGTCCAGTTCTGGGCACTACGTTTTAGAAAGATGTGGACAAATAGGAGAAAATCCAGAGAAGAGCAACAAAAATGATTAAAGGTCTAGAAAACATGACCTATGAGGGAAGATTGAAAAAATTGGGTTTGTTTAGTCTGGAAAAGAGAAGACACAGAGGCGTCATGATAACAGTTTTCAAATTTGTAAAAGGTTGTTACAAGGAGGAGGGAGGTAAATTGTTCTCGTTAGCCTCTGAGGATAGGACAAGAAGCAATGGGTTTAAATTGCAGCAAGGGAGGTTTAGGTTGGACATTAGAAAAAACTTCTTAACTGTCAGGGTCATTAAGCACTGGAATAAATTACCTAGGGAGGTTGTCTGTCATTGGAGATTTTTAAGAGCAGGTTGGACAAACACCTGTCAGGGATGGTCTAGATAATACTTAGTCATGCCATGAGTGCAGGAGACTGGACAAGATGACCTATTGAGGTCCCTTCCAGTACTATGATTATATATGGAAATAATGACAGCATCTAATTAATTTATGATTTTTGCTTACATACAATGCTTAAAGCCCTGCTGACAACAATGGCAAAGGAAAAATTGGTGTCTGGCACTTTTATGGTCACTGTGCCAGTAGAATGGACTTTCATAATTTAAGGTGTCCACAACCATAATCTGTGAATTTCTAAAAGCCCTTATTAAACTAATTGACCCCCAAATAAAACATTTGATAATATAGGGTCTTCATTTTGCCAACCTCAATCACTTGTGTAAATATTTATGGGATTAGGCTCAGAATATTGAAAGAATTCTAAAGAAAAGATTGGAGGCTGCCATTACTACAGAGGTACAGTTAGGTTTCGATCTGTTGCACCTGTAGCCATTGCTGAAAATTTCTGTGTTGTTAATGAATGGTGACTATTTCCCAGGTGACTACTTCCATAGTTTTTCTTACATTTTTAAGGCCAGAAGGAACATGATCATCTAGTCAGACCTCCTGCACAATACAGACTATAGAATTTCACCCAGTGATTTCTGCATAGAGCTCAGTAACTTGTGGTTGAACTAGAGTATCTCTGTTACAAAGATATCCAGTGTTACTTTAAGATTTCCTATTTTGTAATGTGTGAGTCTTTTTAACGACGGTACTTCTTGTTTGGAATTGCCATCTGCAACCTTACAAATGTACCTCAACAGAACTTTTAGTTTATGGTATCTACTCCACTATTCTGGTCAGGCCACTGCTTCTAGTCTGGTATCCTGCCTACCAGATCAGACCACTGAACCCTCCTGCTGTCATACTGGATGAAACCATTAGACTGGTATCTCAAGTCCTGCCACTGGTCTGGGTCAGATCATTGGTCCATCTAATCTGGTTGTCTACAGCTGCCAGTCCAGATCAAACCACTGGTCCATCTAGTCCTTCCTTTTTGTTTCTAGCCATGGCCAGGGTCTGGCCTTCAGAGGAAGGTGGAAATCTGTATAATACTCCTGGCTCATTATTCTGTGCAAAGCATATAGGGATGGGGTGAGAGTTAAGGAAATTCTTCCCTGACCTCTACAACAATCATCTTAAAACATGATACAGGAAATTTGATTGCATAAAATCTGTTCCTGTTTTGAATGCTGCCTGTATGTCTTTTAGTGCACCTGACTTGGGCCCCTTTCTACATCGAGGTCGGACTCTGTTTCAACTCTGTCTATATTTTCTGTATTCCAATGGGGTATCTCAATAGGTTTTCTTCATCTGCCAGGAAAACAATTACAGGTGAAACCAACTCCCGGTCTATTGACAGGCCAATCCCTGCTACCAGCATACAAATAGCACTGAGATAAATAGCTGGAGTCTGTCAGAGCTCTTTGGCCCACAGCTAGTAGTCAGAAGCCTTTGATTTCACTAGCAGGAGGCTCTACATGGCTTGGTGCCATGAGGAGCTGAGCAGGAGAGTGATTTTAACTGACACTCAAGCAATTGCACTTTGGAGAGGGGTTCAACATGCACCAGTCTGCTGTGAGAGGAGGAATGTCACAGCCCAGTCTCCTGCACCAAAGGGGGGTCTACTGTGCAGGAACATTATTTGCCAGGCCCTGAAGGCCCCAGCAGGAGTGAAGTGTCCCGGAAGTGGGAGTACAGAGATTGTGAAGGCAGTGAAGTGACTGTCCAGTCTCCCCTGAAGTGAAGAATGAATGAATGCAGAGGACAGCAGAGCAAAGGAGCCCTGTCACCAAGCAGTGGGGAGCCAGGTCCTGTGGGAGAGAATGGGGGAGTAGGAGGGTTGGACTGAATGGCATCAGGAGGGAGAAGAGGGCAAGCAACAAGTATGGACAATGCAAATGTGTTTTGAAGAAGCATCCAAACATTTGAGTACTTCTCCGACATTAACCCCAGCTCTGAACCTTTTGAGGTTCCCCCCTCATCAGCCAGTCTGCTCCCCACAACAGACTTCTGAAAGGCACAGGTGCGGGCCTGACACTGATGTCATTTTTGTGGCATTGAATAATAGCCACAATTCCTGGCAATTCCTGTCCTGACCGTTATCTCCATCACCTTCTCTACGCTAGAACTGAGGCACTGCACACCAGTTGACTGGTTTGTCCCATTTGTTACACAAACAGGTCTGTGGAGCCACACGAGCCATCGCTGAACCAGTTAAGGATTTGCTTGGCATCTGAACTAGCCTAAGTTCCCTCTAAGCTGTGCGGCTGCCCAGCCGCGCAGCTGCCTACTAAGCCCCACTCAGGGGCTCGGAGGTGCCCCCTCCTGCCAGCCCCAGCACGGACCTCCCCCAGCCTTGCCAGCCCAGGTCCACCGGAGCTCCTCAGCTGCTGCAGCCGGGGAGAGGTGCCTCTCCCCCTGCCCCGAGCTGCTGCAGCAAGAGAGGGGGGAGTCCTCTCTCCCCACCACAGCCCCCGGGCAGCCTGCACCTCCAAACCCTCATCCCCAGAGCCTGCACCCCCACACCCCAACACTCTGCCCCAGCCCTGGGCCCTCTCCCACACCCCAAACTCCTCATCCCTGGCCTCACCCCAGAGCCCTCACCCCCAGCCAGAGCCCTCACCCACCCCACCCCAACCAACCCTCTGCCCCAGCCCTGAGCCCCCTCCCACACTCCAAACCCTACGGCCCCATCCCCACCACATGAATTTTGTTATGTGCACCAATATGAAGGTGATGTGTCACACCTCACCTCCATATTGGTGCACATAACAAAATTCATTCCGCACATGGACTTAAAAAATTAGAGGGGACACTGGCACTAGCCCATCTCTTAACCCATTCAGCTGCAGCAGGGTCTTCTCAGGGCAGGAGTGTGGGAGAACATGTCAGGAGAGGCGCTGCTAGCTCGGCTCCTCTGGAAGCTGCGTGGGCCAGTGACCCCAGCTTTAACTAGCTGGCCGAGACTGCTCTCTCTGGCCCCACACCACGTCATATCCCAACCCCCAGAAATGCCTCAGCAGCTTGCAACAAATGAACTAGCTGTGGTTGGTTGGCTAAGGCACTGCATGGCTGGAGCCAAGGGTATTAGTGGAGACAGAGAGGGGAAGCACTTTTAGTGCTTTTAGGGGTGGTTAATGTGAGGGGCATTTCACAGGGAGGGATATGGCTGAAGGGGACAGGGGTGGGGGGCGGATAAGGGGATTCTCAGCCAACATTCATAGTTGAATGTCTATGCAACCAGAGGAGTGTGGCTGGGAGCTCCACTCTTTAAACTCCCCTGTGGTGGGAGGCTATGTGTTAGTGACCTCCAGCTACAATGGCACATAAATAATTGGATGTCAGTTAATGTCAATCCTCCTGAAAGGGCTGGGCTGTGTAGCATGACTTGTAGCATGACTGAGTAATGACTAAGGAGCTTTTAAGTGTAGGTGCATAGATATTATAGTTGTCCAGGAGGAACAAAATATGTTAATATGACATTGCACTCTATATTATTTTATGAAAATATGCTAATGAGTGTGAATATAATGTAACTGGAATATGCTGCATGCAAAAGGTCTCTTGTAAGGTATCATTACAAAGCTTATAATCTACTGAGTGTGATCATCCTATTTGTATAAATGTATCATTCTTGTATCTAAAACTAGAAATATGAAATATAACTCTGAGGGCCTATTGTAATTATGCAAAGTGTGAGCCATTAATGGTGGTTTGGAATCTTGATGGCTCCCATCAACCAGGACAACTGACGGTGGATGGCTCTGTTTGCTTGCAGGCCTTCCTGTGAATCAGGCTGGGAGGAATGAAGGCTTGGGGTCTCACAGGACATGTGACCATGTCACCTGGTACTGAAATCCATCTTAAACCTGGTGCTTTTCCAGTTAGAAGGAGGGGTGAGGACCCAGAGAGACAAAAGATTCCCGCCTTGTGCCAAAGCTATATAAGGAGGTGAAACAGAACAAAGGGGGCTGCAATCATGAAAAATTCTCTAGCTACCACCTGAGCTGGAACAAGGGCTGTACCCGAGGAAAGGATTGTGCCCAGACTAGGAAAGCATCCAGTCTGTGATAGAAGCTTATTGAAACATCTGAGGGTGAGGTTTTATCTGTATTCAGTTTTCTTACTGTACTAGGCTTAGACTTGTGTGTTTTATTTTATTTTGCTTGGTAATTCACTTTGTTCTGTCTGTTATTACTTGGAACCACTTAAATCCTACTTTTTGTATTTAATAAAATCACTTTTTACTTATTAATTAACCCAGAGTATGTATTAATACCTGGAGGGGGGGGGGCAAACAGCTGTGCATATCTCTCTATCAGTGTTATAGAGGGCAAACAATTTATGTGTTTACCCTGTATAAACTTTATAAGGATAAAATGGATTTATTTGGAGTTTGGACCCCATTGAGAACTGGACATCTAAGTGCTGGAGACAGGAACACTTCTTAAGCTGTTTTCAGTTAAGCCTGCAGTTTGTGGGATGTAGTTCAGACCTAGGTCTGTGTTTGCTGCAGGCAAGCGTGTCTGGCTCAAACCAGGCAGGGCACTGAAGTCCTAAGCTGACAGTGAAAACAGACTCAGAGGTAGTCAAAGCACATCGGGTGGCAGTCCCAAGGGGGTTTCTGTGATCCAACCCATCACAGTTAATCATGGCAAATTTTTCTCGTGTAGACTAGGCAACTGTGACAGATTGCACCCCTATATTCACGCCTTGCACACTATTGTAATAATCTTTGTGCAAAGTATGCCCTTGTGAGGCATCATTTAAAAATTTATAATTTGCTGGTCATTATTGTCCTGGTAAAATGTGTGTGGCAAAATTGTATGAAAAGTTATAAGATTCCACTGGGAAGTGGCCAAACCAGTTCCTCAGAGACAAGGGGCAAGCTAACGTCTCAGTCAATGGGCCATTATCTCCTAGATGGCTATTCATTGGCAGGAAAAGGGGCATGGGCAGAAAAATCTACATTTTAGCAAAGAAACAGCATGAGGTTCCTGTCCACCCAATCTGCCTGTCAACATGATCCCAGCTAGCGATGCTTCTTAATTTTGACTAGACATCCTGTTTTTAAAGGGACAGTCACATATTTAAGCCCTCCTGCAGGTGTCCTGACTTTTTCTTAAAGACAGGCAAATTGTCCCATATTTTCTGTCTTCCCCCTCCCTCCCCATCAGTACTGGTAGGTCCCTGCTCACCAGCTACCCACCCACCAGCGGTGAGTGGGGGATCCAGTGGCCGACGATGGAGGTGGGTGTGTGTGACATTATTGACATAAACTGACTGCATAGATCATTGTTGCAACCAGGGTCCTATGGTTGCACCAGTTCTTGTACAGAGGAAGCCAAGTGGGGTGTCTATGGAAAGGTCATAGTTAGCTGGTTATGATTATGCTGTCTGTATGTGTATATCATTTTTGTATTTGAAGTTATGAATATTGGTTATGTACTTGTTTGATTCTAAGTAGTCTCAGTGAAGCATTTGGTCAGCTTCTTGAGAAAGGACTATTCTCAGTAAGTGCCCAATCAAGAAACACTTAACTGACAATGGACTTTGGAAGACACCAATCCACATCTGAGCTTTCCTGGGAACATTCAAACTAACATGTAAACAATGGCGTCGGCCTGCAAAAAGCTGAATCATTCATAGACATGTGACTTGCCCAGGTGGCTATAGACTCCATCTTGTTGCTGTGATTTTGCACAGGAGAACAAAGGGGTTTCCGCCCACAAGAGAGAGAATATAAAAGGCCCTCCATTTTGTCTTCAGCTGGCTCAAAAGGTAGCCTCTCCACCCCAAAGAGATGCCTGAAAGAAACTGGAACAAAGGACAGTAACTATGGGGGTGTGAGTGATTGCTGGACCCAGACTAGGAAGGAGTCTAGTCTGTGAAAGAAGCTTATTGGAACACCTCTGAGGGTGAGATTTACCTGCATTTAGTTTCCTACTGTATTAGGCTTAGACTTGCATGTTTTTGTTTTATTTTGTGTGGTAATTTACTTTGTTCTGTCTGTTATTACTTGGAACCACTTAAATCCTACTTTTTATACTTAATGAAATCACTTTTTGCTTATTAATTGACCCAGAGTAAGTAAGTAATTCCAGTGTTATAGAGGGCGGACAATTTATGAGTTTACCCTGTATAAGCTTTATACAGAGTAAAACAGATTTATTTGGGGGTTTGAATCCCATTGGGAACTGGGTATCTGGGTGCTAGAGACAGGATCACTTTCTAAGCCGTCTTCAGTTAAGTCTGCAGTTTTTGGGGGACGTGGTTCAGACCCTGGGTCTGTGTTGGAGCAGACTGGCGTGTCCGGCTCAACAAGGCAGGGTTCTGAAGTCCTAAGTGCCAGGGAAAATGGGCTCAGAGGTAGCCTCAGCACATCAGATGGCAGTCCCCAGGGGGTCTTTGTGACCCAACCCATCACAGTGTGTAAGGCCGGTGGCAGGGGGAAGATGCAGTGCATGGGACCAGCCACTCCCCCTGCTGGCCCATCAACGCAGCCCTGCTGCATGCCAGCTCTCAGCCAGCAGGGCCCCGCCCCCCATCCCATTTCCAGCCAGCGCTGGCTGTGTGCTGTGAGCTGGTGAGTGCAGGTAGGCGCCAGGTGGCAGCTGGTTATGTGTCACCTCTGCTGCCCACCCATCAGCCCTTTACATGCTCCCCCTCTTGCTGTCCTCTTCCTGCTTTGCCCCTTCACCACCCAAGCCCCACTGCTCCTCCATATCCCCCTGGCAGGGCGCGTCCCGCTTCCAGCACTGTGTGGAGAAACAATCCCTGATCAGAGCACTCAGCTCACCAGCAGCCTGGCTGGCAGGCTTCTTCCTTCCTCCACTACCTCTGGCTGGGCTGGCACCCCGACCCTCTGGCCTGGGATGCTGGCCAGAAGGAGCCGAACCCTGCATGCAGGGCTGGCTCCAGGCACCAACATAGCAAGCAGGTGCCTGGGACGGCCAATGAAGAGGGGGGTGGCACGTCCAGCCGTTTGGCAGCAATTCGGCTGCGGGGCTGTCACTCCCTCTTGGAGCGAAGGACCTGCCACCGAATTGCCACCGTAGAATGAAGCGTGGTAGAGCTGCCGCCGATCATGATTGTGGCTTTTTATGGTTTTTTTTTTTTTTTTTGTGCTTGGGGCAGCAAAAATACTAGAGCCGGCCCTGCCTGCATGTGCCAAAACCCTGCACAGCACTGGCATGGGGAAACCTCACTGCCCCTCAGCTAAACTCTGGAGTGGTGGGGGAGGGAAGCGATTTCCAGTCTGTTCATGCCCCAAACCTGCAGGCTCCAAAGCATCCCCCCAGGCAGGGGCTTAGCAACCCTCTTCAACCCTCCCCGCCCCGTCTTGGGTCCTGCCCCCAGGAGTGCAGGGCTGCTCTGTCCTCTAGGTACCCTCCCCTGCTGAGCCACCTCTCTGGCCCGGTTCTCTGAAGCCCCTGCAGTCAGGTTCCCTGGGCTCTGGTGCACAATGCATCTTTAGGGGTTAACCCCTTCCTGCCCATGCTGTAGCTGGAGGTGGTTGGTTTATGTCGGTGGCCAGCAGCAGCCTGGAGGTGTTAGCTGCCTTTCAACACTGTGTGGGCAGGAAGGGACAATCTGTTTCCAGCCACACTGGGACCAGGGGAGGGAGAGAGAAACTCTGCAAAGACACTGGCCAGGTCATCCATTCCCTTTCCTCCTCCCCTGTGGCTGGAAGCAGCTCCCATCCTTTCTCTCCCACACAGTGCCGAAAGGCTGCTGCTGGCCACATTCCGGTGTGAACCCTGGCAGAAATCTGGGGGGGGGGGCATGTGACCCTGCGTCCTCCCTCATGTGTTGCCTCGGGAAGACACAGCGCCAGGTACCAGGAGAGGCAGGTCTGTCCCGGGGGCCCAGACAGGCATGGAGGGCGGAGATTGCCGAGCAGGGAGGGGCAGGTCAGTCGGTTACCCCTCCTCTGTGAGAGAGGTGTACATAAATGTGTGTGTGTCACCCCTGCTTGTGCGAACCCTAAAGCCTTAAAGATAAGAAGGTAAATAAAAAGAATCCAACTACACAGTATTTCTTTTAACAGGGGCTCAGTCAACGTGATTTTAATTTGAAAGTTTGTACTGCATAGTTCTGATTGATTGCTGTTGAACTCGCTTTAATAAGAGTAATTTTATCAGGTGTCCCATATTCAGCATAGGGAAATATGGTCACTCTATTCTTAAAGAGGGCAGAGGTCTATAAAAAGAAAGGGGAAACACCCCAAGGGACCCGTTCCTCTTTGCTCACTCTCTGTCCATCAATTCACTGCACTATAAGAAACAAAGGAAGCAGCCATTAAACACCAGAAGGGGTCTGTTGAGTGCATATGGTAAGATCATGTGGTGCATGGACATGCACAAGTCCATGGGTCCAGATCTAATGCACCTGAGGGTGCTAAGGGAGTTGGCTGATGTGATGCAGAGCCATTGGCCATTATCTTTGAAAACTCATGGCGATCATGGGAAGACCCAGATGACTGGAAAAAGGCTAATGTAGTGCCCATCTTTAAAAAAGGGAAGAAGGAGAATCCGGGGAACTACAGACTCACTTCAGTCCCTGGAAAATCATGGAGCAGGTCCTCAAGGAATCCATTTTGAAGCACTTGGAGGAGAGGAAAGTGATCAGGAACAGTCAACATGGATTCACCAAGGGCAAGTCATGCCTGACGGACCTGATTGCTTTCTATGATGAGATAACTGGCTCTGTGAATATGGGGAAAGCAGTGAACGTGATATACCTTGATTTTAGCAAAGCTTTTGATAAGGCCTCCCACAGTAGTCTTGCCAGCAAGGTGGATAGAAAGCTGGCTATATCGTCGGGCTCAGCAGGTAGTGATCAATGGCTCAATGTCTAGTTGGCGGCCAGTATCAAGCGGAGTGCCCCAGGTGTTGGTCCTGGGGCCGGTTTTGTACAACATCTTCATTAATGATCTGGATGATTTGCACCCTCAGTGAGTTCACGGATGACACTAAGCTGGGGGGGAGAGGTAGATATGCTGGAGAGTAGGGATAGGGTCCAGAGTGACCTAGACAAATTGGAGGATTTGGATTGGAGACTAAAAGAAATCTAATGAGGTTCAACAAGGAGAAGTGCAGAGTCCTGCACTTAGGAAGGAAGAATCCCTTGTACCGCTACAGGCTGGGGACCGACTGGCTAAGCAGCAGTTCTGCAGAAAAGGACCTGGGGATTACAGTGGATGAGAAGCTGGATATGAGTCAACAGTGTGCCCTTGTTGCCAAGAAGGCCAATGGCATACTGGGCTGCATTAGTAGGAGCATTGCCAGCCGATCGAGGGAAGTGATTATTCCCCTCTATTCGGCACTGATGAGGCCACATCTGGAATATTGCGTCCAGTTTTAGGCCCCCCCCCACTACTGGGGGGACGGAGCAGCGAAAAAAAAAAAACCACCTGTGGGGCGGCTGGAGTGGCAAAGCAGAAAAAAAAAAACCTGCAGGGTGGCCAGAGCGGCAAAGCAAAGCAAAAAAAAACAAAACAAAACCTGCAGGGCGGCTGGAGCCAGGGTGCAGGGAGACTCCCTGTGCTGCAGACGTGCAGTGGAGTGCGTGCCCAGTCTAGCGGGGGAGAGGGGGAGGAGGAGGGAGCGGGAAGGAGAGGGAGAGAGAGAAGGGGGGCGGCCAGGGCTTCAGCGGGGCGCTTGCCACGTGGCCCGTCCCACCACTCCACCTGCCGGGAGGGCTCTGCGCCGCTCTGGTCAGCTGGGAGGGAAGGACGCGGGCTGCCTTGCCGAGTTTGCTGCAGGGTGCTCCCCTCCTCCGTGCCGCCGCCCCCTACAGGGCGGCCGGAGCGGCAAACCAAAAAGAAAAAAAAAAAGGGCAGCCGGAATGCCGCCCCTTGGAATGTGCTGCCCCAAGCACGAGCTTGCTTGGCTGGTGCCTGGAGCCGGCCCTGCCCACCACAGAACGGATGTGGACAAATTGGAGAGTCCAGCAGAGGGCAACAAACATGATCAGGGGGCTGGGGCACATGACTTAGGAAGAGAGGCTGAGGGAACTGGGCTTGTTTAGTCTACAGAAGAGAAGAGTGAGGGGGGATTTGATAGCAGCCTTCAACTACCTGAAGGGGGTTTCAAAGAGGATGGAGCTCATCTGTTCTCAGTGGTGGCAGATGACAGAACAAGGAACAATGGTCTCAAGTTGCAGTGGGGGAGGTCTAGGTTGGATATTAGGAAACACTATTTCACTAGGAGGGTGGTGAAGCACTGGAATGGGTTACCTACAGAGGTGCTGGAATCTCCATCCTTAGAGGTTTTTAAGGCCTGGGTTGACAAAGCCCTGGCTGGGATGTTTCAGTTGGGGTTGATCCTGCTTTGAGCAGGAGATTGGACTAGATGACCTCCTGAGGTCCCTTCCAACCCTAATCTTGTCTGATTCTAAAAACTCTACTTTGAATTTAACATAGTTTAAGATAGGCCCCAGTTGCATATTTTTATTTTTCTTGTATCCATTGCTGACTTTTATGCCTCAATACTTGTGTTCACTTAAAATCTCTCTCTTTGTAGTTAATAAATTTGTTTTATTGTTTTGTCTAATCCAGCGTGTTTACATTGAAGTGTTTGGGGAAGCTCCATTTGAGGTGACAAAATCTGTGCACATTAATTCCACTGATGAACTAACAGACCTATATAAATCTGTATTGTCCCCCAGAGGGCTGGGCAGTACAGGACATATACCTCTGGGGGGAACTCTGGGACTGAAAGTTGGCGTCACCCTGCAGTATAACCAGGCTGGTAAAAGGTGGAATGTAAGTTGTTTATCCCAGTTGTTTGTCTCAGACTGCTCACAAACAGCCTCCAGCATGCAAGTCATTCCCAGCTTGATCTCTGGCTGCAGCACACAGAGATCAAGCTGGGAATGACTTGCATGCTGGAGGCTGTTTGTGAGCAGTCTGAGACAAACAACTGGGATAAACAACTTACATTCCACCTTACGTGTTTTATGACATTTGTTTGTTACCTCCCCTTGTACCTTGTTCCTGATATCCCAGACAAAACATCCCTATTCATTATTTTGTTACACTCCGGTCTAGTACAAGATAAGATGGTTTATCTGTACAGACGCCCCCTGACTTACGCAATCGTTCTGTTCCGGAAAGCTTTGCATAACTCAAATTTTGCGTAAGTCAGAAACGTATACCCATACTTTACGCAAAAATTTCCGCAACTCAAAAATCCTGTTTCTGGCTTATGGAACTTTTTCCTGTAAGTGCGAATTTGCGTAAGTCGGGTCTTGCGAAACCCGGGGAGCGTCTGTACTAGCCTTCTGGAATGTATTTAGGTAAATATTTAGTGCCTGCTAATGCCTGTGTTTTAGCAATGCTAGCAGCAACTTTGCCAAGTTCATGTACTGGGCAGTGAACTTGTGAGCATCTGCTTTAATGCATGGCCTGACTCTGGTCACAGCTTCTGATTCATGTCTCAGGTCTTGCACCAGGCCCAGTGTTCCAGGCTCTTTCTCTACTACACCTGCAAGGTGCTGAGCTCTCTGTTTTGACCCAGCAAAACATGTGTGTGAGTAGTCCCATGGGTCAGCAGGGCTCCTGGCATGCTTACAATTAAATGTGCGTAAGTGATTTTCTGCCCCAAGGACAGAGTGCTGAGTACCTTGCAGGATCAAGTCCCCAGAACTCAGGCTAAGGTGTCAGAGGGACCCTCAGAGCTGGAAGGGCTCTGTTTACTACACTCACTGAATATCTCACCGGTCTGAGACGGTGGAATGATCTTCCCCAAGAACCAGGGACCATCACAAACCTCATCCACCTCCCACTCCAAGGGCAAGGTGTAGTTCGTTGTCTTTGCCATCTCTGACATAAACATAGAACAACATGAGTATTAAAAACCAAACAAAAAAAAAAACAACCAGGAAACCCCTGCTAATACAAGACACTCCCTCCACTGCACATGCTTTTTCCCCCAGGGAGGGGATGAGAGAACAAACAACATGGGACAGATGTTAGTCATGTTGCTTAATGCACTACGGGAAAATGCTCAGATACTGCAGTGATCAGACCAGTATAAGAACCTATATAGAATAGATATGTCAACAAAGGGAAGAAATACTAATGAATGAGATGAGCCAGCCTTTCTCGCTGTAAAAGTCCTGACCTGACTGCCCACCCCCAGCTCTGCTGGTGCACTGCATTCTTGGCCTGCACAGCTCACTGCTACTCCAATCCTGCAAATGTCACCACGATGCTAATCCACCTCACTTTTAGACCTGCAGTTCCCCCTGTTATCCCAGCTCTGATTTTCTTCCTTGAGCAGAGACTGAGAACTATGCCCAAGTGTGTGATAATGTTATGATTTAGAGGAGAGAGTCTGTTAAATAATTTTGTATTTTTTTTTAAATAGCATGATCACCATCATCATAATCCTGGTAGCAGTGATTGTGCTGATCATCGGCTTTGGTGTTTCAGGTATGTGATTACTTGGATTACTTCCTGGCAGCATTTTTTTCCCAATCTGTGCGTAGTTCTGTTACATTTTAGTTAGCGTTTTGGAAGCACATGCCACTGGGCAATTATCCTGCTGAAGGATGGACTCCCCCGCCCCCCGGCCCTGTGAGTTTGCTTCAACTGAAATTTTAGGCTTCTTGTTAATCTCAGAATATTTCAGTACTGGGGTGAATCTGTGATAACTTTTTAAACTGAGTCTGGGGTCCTGCATTCTAATCCTAGCTCAGACCCTAGTATGCTTTTTAGTATCTGTCATAGAATCATAGAATAGTAGGGCTGGAAGAGACCTCAGGAGGTCATCTAGTCCAATCCCCTGCTCAGAGCAGGACCAACACCAACTAAATCAACCCAGCCAGGGCTTTGTCAAGAGAGCTTACAAACCTCTAAGGATGGAGATTCCAGCACCTCTGTAGGTAACCCATTCCAGTGCTTCACCACCCTCCTAGTGAAATAGTGTTTCCTAATATCCAACCTAGACCTCCCCCACTGCAACTTGAGACCATTGCTTCTTGTTCTGCCATCTGCCACATTGAGAACAGCTGAGCTCCATCCTCTTTGGAACCCCTCCTTCAGGTAGTTGAAGGCTGCTATCAAATCCCCCCTCACTCTTCTCTTCTGCAGACTAAATAACTCCAGTTCCCTCAGCCTCTCCTCGTAAGTCATGTGCTCAAGCCCTCTAATAATTTTTGTTGCCCTCCGCCGGATTTTCTCCAATCTGTCCACATCCCTTCTGTAGTGGAGGGACCAAAACTGGACACAGTACTGGAAGCAGTGCTGAATAGATGAAATAATCACTTCCCTCAATCTGCTGACAATGCTCCTACTAATACAGCCCAAAATGTTGTTGGCCTTCTTGGCAACAAGGGCACACTGCTGACTCATATCCAGCTTCTCGTCCTCTGTTATCCCCAGGTCCTTTTCTGCAGAAGTCCTTTTCTGTCAAGTCACTTTGTTATGTCAGTTTTCCCCCTCTGTGGAAAAAAACAGTATGTGATCATGTAGTTAGAGACTGTCATAATGCGTACGCACAAGAGGGAAGAATTAAGGTTCCGCAGGCCACTTTATTTCTGTCATTTCCTGCCTTCTGAGGGTTTCACTTTGGAATCTTAATAGCATTCTTTTAATGTAGTATGTTTTGTATATAAGTTCCTAGGGTTTTAAAAAGGAAGAAATAAACTCTATTTATAAGCAATTATCATGACCACCTCTTACACATTATTATGAAGATTTGCACTCATAACTTTCAACACTGCAGCACATTTGCAACTTGCGCTAACTGGGCAGCTCTTCTAGCTGGCAGCAGGCACACTCTATGGACCAGCTGCTACAGGATGCATAATACATTATAACAGTGGGTTACATATGCAAGGAAAATCCATTCTACAGTCAGCATAGCCAAATACATAGAAGCAGTGTGGCTAAATAGAGCTACCAAATTAGAGTGCTAGGTTCTGTTCCGAGTTCTGCTCTAATATCTCAGGGGTGTGTGAAGCCTTGTTCCATAATGTGCATTGTGAAAGACATGGTGAGTGGATGAAGTGAAACTTAATCTTATGATGTTTTGGCTCCTGGTCCAGTGCACCTTCCCCATGACCAGTGAGATCTGGTGGTGTGGGATGGAAGAGGGATAGAAGGATCCATTTTGTCTATGATTCTATTCAGCTTTTTATACAGCCCTCAGTACTGTAGTACTGTCTAAAAGTGCATAAGGTGAGATGACTAGCCATCTGTCATGTGTGACTGTTCTTTCTCTCTTCCTCTTCCCACGGAGTCTGTGTGTGCTTTATGCTTTACTTTGTTTCAAATAATATAATATGTACACTTTGCTATGTGTACTCAAGACAGCAGGTTGAAGCAATGCCCCTGGGAGTGGAAGGGGGTGAGTTTTTTGTGATGCTTCTTGGGTGAGTTTGTTACAGTTTTGGATCAGCCTCTGAGAAAGCTCTACAAAGATGAGCTCTAGCATTGTGTGGACAATTCCTGAGGAATTGTGCCTGAGGAACGGAGTTGTCAACCAGCATCCTCATTGCAGAGCTCTAGGCAATCTTTTAGGTATCCTTGTACCAAACTGTTGAGGACCGAGGCCTTGAACTTGACTTGCTATTCTGTAGGAAGCCAGTGTAAAGAGCAAGGGCAGGTTTGATATCCTTACGGTAGTTAGTGTTGCTGAGTAAACATGCTGCTGCACTCTAATCTAATTGGAGTTTCCTGACAGCTGAGGGCTTCCTGACAAGGTATATGGCATTGCCATAGTCCAGATGGGAGAAGACAAAGGCATTTATTATGAGGCCAGGTCATCATCCACCAGGATGGACACAGTCTCCTGACTAGCTGTAGAGAACATGCTACTTGCAGTTGTTGATAGAACAGGTTGTTTGTCTGTGTCCCATTCAGAGGTCCAGTTCTGTACTACCATAGGAAAGAACTAAGGGGAATCAGGAGGAAGAATTGTGTTTACAATTAATACAATTAAAATTGGGAGGCCAGATAGCCAGCCAGGATGGCCCTAAGCAAATGTCTATCTCCACTCTGACAGCACATTTGATCCCATCCCTTTTTCAAAAGTGTTATGAATATTATTGATTGTGTCATTTGGTATGTATATACTATCCATTATATAAACCCTTTTTAAATTGTCTTTGTTCACTTGCATTTATTCTTTCCCCATTTAATGCCCTTTAGTTGATTTTTTTCCTCTTATTTCTGCTCCATATGTTATCTTTTCTTCCATCTTTTTCAGTCTATTTTCCTCTCTGTATAACTGTTCTCTATTTCCTTCTCTTCCCTTCCTATTCTATGTTCTCTTCTTCCAAATTTCCCATCTCTCTGTCCTCTCCCACTATCAATTCTTTCTTTAACTTCTTTCTATGTGTATGTACAGCACCTAGCACAATGTGATCTCATTTGGGGGCCCTAGAAGCTAATGTAGTACAAATGAAAATAATAATAAAAGAAACAGAGGGGCTTAACTGCCTGACAGTGCTTGTGGTCTGTTGCCTTATGTACTTGCCTCGTTAGTCATTGGCTAACATATTCCTCCTTTTTAAATTCAGTCTCCTTCCTTCTCTTATTTCTTTCATCTGGATACAGGATGACCCAACCTGCCAGGTTGCCTTGGGTGTGAACCAAAGAGAATAGAAGAGTTCTGTTCTAGAAGGGAAAGACCCTGAGTTAGGGATTCACTGGGCTGCCAGGCCATCAATAGGTAAGGGAGATTCAGCCCTGCTTCTGAGCATAATGGGAAATAATCTTATTAAAAACCTCCTGCTGTCTCCCTAGGGTACTTTTGAGAGAGCCTGTAGAGGAGTATTGCACAGAAAGAGGATCTGGCTCAGGCAAGGAGTTTGTTCCCAAGGTGATCTGCTAGTACAAAAGCTGGAGACTCTGTGGAGATCTGTTCCTCTGTACTGGAGGCCAGTAGCCTGAAGAAGGCAAATGCTGATTTGCTAGATCCCACTACTGGTGGAATGTATGTTGGCCTTTTTATTTTTCTCTTGAATGTTACATCTCTGTAGAATGAGGAGTTTGCTGTTTGCAGTATCTTTTGTAAATACCTACACCTGTGGGAGGAATATAAAGAGACCCAGAGCAACAAAAGCTTTTATCAAAGCCATTTATATCTGAACTTTTTAAAAAAGAGGCAGTGAGAAAAATCCCCTAGAAAGGGAATCAAGCTAGTAGAGAACATGCTTTTATAACCTTTATAGAAACGATTTTCTCTTGTCCTTTTGGGAGGAACTGCTTTTCAGAGTGGGAAGGTACATTGTATAAACACCCCAAAGTGCTTTGTAAAAAGTCTTTTTATGAAACACAACTCAAGAACCAGACTCCAGTAGCACTAACCACACCAGGATCTGCAGCAGCCAGCTGCTAGTGCCCTTCTGAGGTGGTTAAAGGCATTCTGCCTCTGCCTTTGCCATTCACATTGTAGCAAGAGCCTGGTAATGCCCAGGGTGTTCTGGCTTGCTGCTGTCCTTTACACATCATGTTGTCATGGCACTGGCACTGAATGTTTGCTCTTTCATTGCAGGGAGACGCTCCATTAGCGTCACCACACTAACCTCCGCTGGGAATATCGGGGAAGATGGCATCTTGGGCTGCACTTTTGAACCTGGCATCAAGCTCAGCAACATAGAGATTCGGTGGGCTAAAACTGGGGTCTCTGGGATGGTGCATGAGTTTAAAGGTGGCAAGGACCATCTAAATGACCAGGATGAAGTGTTCAAGGGCCGGACAGCGATATTCGCAGAGCAGGTGATTGGTGGGAATGCCTCCTTGATGCTGAGAGATGTGCAGCTCTCCGACGCCGGTGCTTACAGGTGCTCTGTCACCACATCCAAAGGGAATGGAGAAGCAGGGCTGGAATATAAGACCGGAGGTGAGGAAAACCTAGTGAGAGAGCCAAAAAACCAAACCAAACCCAGAAGGAGTTGTTTCTGGAATTCTGTTACTTGTGACAGGCCTGGCTAATGCAGATAGGCACCATGCAAACTGAGCAGCACGGCTCTGCTCATACACCAGAATCCTCACATTTAGCATCCTCTTCTATTCCAGTCTAGGGTCCCCCCCGAGCTCCGCCAACTCATTTCTGTCCAAACATGCAGCACCACCTTCTCTAACAGTCCTTGGACATTGTACACTTCTGCCAAGTCCCTCAGTCCTGACCTACAGCCCTACTGCTAATTCCCGTGCTGGGGCCACTCACCACTACAGGTCTGCCAGTGCTCCTCAGTCCTAACCTGCATCAGCCACTGCTATTCCATTCCTGAGCCTCCTGCCACAAATCACTCTGTGATGTGGGCAAACACCCTCAAGCAAGCAAAGACAGTGTGCTATATCCCGTGAATTTGCAATGGTACCTGTAGGGCAATAAAATGAATCCAGGATTCTGAAGATAGATGGCAAGTCACACTACAGCCAACTCTGGAATTCAGCTTCCAGAGCTATGTGAGCTTCCATTTAAACATACGTGGGACCTCCCTGCATGAGAGTTTTTGATGAGCCCTTTGGAACTACAAGGATAAATCTAGGCATATCTCCCAAATGTACCAGTCCTTTTCTGTGCTTCCTTCTGTCTCAACTGTTCCTGAGACTTGCTGCATCTTCCCTGTGGTTCTCTAGCAAAACATTTGAGTAAGGAGAAACGTGGGAGTAGCGAAGTAATTCACTGTGGGGAATCTGAGGTTTGTCTCTTGCTTCAGAAACTGGCAGGTGTTTGAGACCTGGGAGTTGACAGGTTACTCTGCTCCTAGTGGAAGCAATGCTGCCTGTCATGTGAGACTAGTGAAAGAGTTGCTTTCTTTTAACACTGCACAAGGAGCTTTATTAGGCCTTGTCTACCCTGTGATTTTTGCATGACACCTCCTGCAGATTCTCCCATGTCAAGGATATTCTCAAAAAGGGAGTTACAACCACGGCCGGCTCTGGCTTTTTTGCCGCCCTAGGCAAAAAATCCACCCACCGTGCCCCTCCCCCCCCCCCCCGCCCCCAGTACGGCAGGGGAGGGCGCAGAGCCCGGCCACGGGCCCGGCATATTTCCGACCGGCCGGAGCACCGGGGGGAGGGTGGCGAGCCCGGCCGGGGCTCTCCGCTCTCCCCGGCGGACAGAGCGCTGTGGGGGAGGGCGCCGAGTCCAGCCACGGGCCCGCAATCCCCGACCGGCCGGAGTGCCGGGGGAGGGCGGCGAGCCCAGTCGCGGCCCCGCTCTCGGGCCGGAGCGCCCTGCCGCGCCACACCCCTCCAGGCGCCGCTCCCCTCCAGGCACCGCCCCCTCCAGGCGCCGCCCATGCTTGGTGGGCTGGTGCCTGGAGCTGGCCCTGGTTACAACCAGTTTCCTCTCCCTTTGTGCTACTCAGGGACAGGGCCGGCTCCAGGCACCAGTGGAGGAAGCACGTGCCTGGAGCGGCACATACTAAGGGGCGGCATTCCATCCATTCTTGGGGCGGCACAGTCCGAGTGGCTTTTTTCTTTTTTTTTTTTTGGTTTGGGGTGGCAAAAATGGTAGATCCAGCCCTGCTCAGGGCAGATCAGGACAGAGAATCTGACCTTCTGGCCTTAATTAGTCCTTCTCTGTGCTAACTGTTCAAATTCACAGGGCTTTGCTTTACTCTGTAGATCTGTAAAATCATACTAAGTTACAGTACTTGGAGCAAACTTCTTGTAGAGAAAGTATTTCTTTCATCGGTGACATTCTTGCATTCTGCTGGGTATTCCTGACTCATAGACTCATAGATTTTAAGGTCAGAAGGGACCATTATAATCATCTAGTCTGACCTTCCGCATGATGCAGGCCACAAAAGCTGACCCACCCACTCCTGGAATAATTCTCTCCCTTGACTCAGCTGTTGAAGTCCCCAAATCATGATTTAAAGACTTCAAGTCGCAGAGAATCCTCCAGCAAGCGACCCCTTATCAGACATATCAGAATGAATTTGTGCAGCAGTTTGCTGTCCCCTTTGTGCTCCCACTCAACTATATTATAGATCTCTAATGGATGATTTCACCCACTGTGATCTGTCCACACTTCCCCTTGCTTCTAGGAAAATTTGAAAGCATTGCAGCAACCTCCTTCCATTCTCTGCCAGAATGAGACATCTAGAATTATCCGTGGCCAGAAGTGTATTGCTATAGGTCAAAGGATAAGAGGCTAGGGAAAGTAAACAAGAGAGATGAATGTAGAAGAGTTTACTTGGAGCTTCCAAAGAAATTCAGGGACTTCCCCTCCCTTTCCATGTCTTTGCTCTGGGAAATAAAATTATTTTTAAATGCCCCATTTAGAAACATTTTCCTCCATTTACTGTTTTTGCTTTTCTTGGTTGCGCAGCTGACTACATAAAGGGCCTGATTCTAACTTCAGACATGCACATTATTTATAGGATCAAACCATCTACCTGGTAGTGATTTCATAGGAATCCAGGTGGCTCTTGTGTAATAATAATTAGATTTTATTAATTATTGAGTGACTGCATTTTCTTTCCATAGCTCAGATCATAACTAGAGCAGAGTGAACTACTTCTAGCAAAGAATTTATTGTCACACCTGTAGCCCTTTTCTGTTTGCCAGTTTCCCACAAACTTTGATCTTTGCTAATTTGTTCATTATTCAAAAACAATAAGAAAAATATTCATTCTAACATTAGTGCTAATGGGTTGGTCATATCATGGCTATTATTCCAGATGTTTACGAGTGGATCCTTGATACTATAGTTTCTGCTCCATGATTGGAGGCCTGAAACTTTTTAAAAATAGGCTTTAAATTATTAAAACATTATCATGTTGAAGATGGTCATGCAGATTCTTCCAGGGCGAGCCTTTGCACTATCAAATATTCACATGAATGTTTGTGACACTTTTTACTTTGTATGAAAATTTTAGTTACATTCATCCAAATCTCTGACACAGGCTGGTTGTGTTTTATCCAGCCACGTTTGCAGAAAGTGAATTAGCATGGTTGTGAATAGCATTGCAGTTAATCTGCAGGTTTAATCATACGAAAGTTCACAGTATTCACCTAGCAGTAGTTATAACTAGCTTTCCATTACTAGTTTGATATGCTTGTTTGTTTGTTTTTAACCTTCCTCAGAAAACACACTTTCTAGCTAGAATTTCTTATGGGTGCTCGCCTGCTAGAGGAGACTTTTTCAGAGCTATTTCAAGCTAACCAGACACAATATTTTTGAAGACATGGGACTAGCATAATTGTATTTTCAAAATAAAAAATCAGGGACACTGTGGTGACATTTTTAGGGTCACAAAATAGTTATAGAAAATGCAAAAATGCACTTTACAAATGCGTGTTGGTGTTGCTATTGCCAGCTTGTGACTAAACAGTAGCACAAACATAATTCTTGGAGTGGAGAATATTTGTTCAGTACTTTAGTATTCTGAATTAGTTTATGGTGAAACACTACATTCACTTTGAGCAAAATAACAGCTTTGAGAGAGTCTACACTCATTTGACTTTTCTCTGCACTCCAGATTCTGTTCATCACTTTGAACATGTATTCCACTTGACTTTGTTCCTGGTAACACACAGCAATGAAAAAACCCAGGACAGACTATGATTGGCATGGTAAATCTGGTATATATGTCTATTTTACATAAGACCACGCATTCAAAAGAGCTCAACACTCTCAATTAGGGCTAAATTTTCAATTGTGGGTGCTGAGAGCTTCTGAAAATTCTGCCATAATAATCAAATCTATCGCTACTATAAATGAGCACAATGCCACTGAAGTCAATAGTATTTCACCGGCTTATGTCATCTTTGAATTTGTTTTATGAGCTTATTTCACTAAAGAGTTATATGGATTGTACGTCACTGGATGTAGTTACCATGAGTCAGTACATGCACATGGCATCCATACATGTTTAATGTGCTTGCTGTTACACCCACACTAGTGCTGCCCTCAGCCATATGAGTGGCAATGTCTTCTGGGCATGCATGCCAGAGTTCCCAGACCCCAGCCACATTGCAGTGCTTTGAGGATGATTGTGAATGACCTTTGGGGACACCCTCATGAGCAGCCAGGGGAATTGTGAGCGGAGAGATCAAACTCTTGCAGCTTTCACAATTTGAGGACCCTTCCCCCACAACCACCCATCACTGTTGGGGGGTGGTCCACAATTCCTTGTGGTCTGGTGCTCCATGATAATCATGGGTCCAGAAGTCACCAACTTTTAAAAAAGTTCCAGCCCAACCACATGGGCCCCAGTTGCAGGCCAACTTGTTTAGAGACTAATCTGCAAATGCTCTTTCTGGAGCATGGAGGCTGCACAACCCCAAAAGCTGTCACCTCCGGTATAGCAGGGGTGACAGCATTACCAGCTGATAGCCCGACAATGGGGGACTGAGTAAGAAGAATGGGCCTGTCATAATTAGTTGAGTGAATGGCTGGATGGGCTTCTGGTGGGTGAAAGGCACGCAGGCAAGCAATATTATTAGACCAGGCCCAAGGGCACAGAATAGTGGGACTACATTGTTCTTCAGACCTAGGCTAGGCAGCAGTGGTTCTGAACTCTCACTTAAGGAAGGACACTTTTCTGGAACTCTTTTGAAGAGCTCACACTGGCCTCGAAGCACCAGAGTATCAGGATGAGAGCCTTGTTGTCTGTGTAGAAGCTTGTGGCAATTGGCCTGGAGGAACTGGCTACCTCTGATTGGTGCAGGTCACTTGATAACCAGTTTGGGGTCAATAAATCCTCTGTGGATTCTGCAGTGGTGGAAATTTGTGATGCTATAAATCAGTGGTCCCCAAACTTTTTACCTTGCAACCCCTCCTTACCCCTGTCTGCACCCCCAGGAGCAGGCCCATGGTTCCAGGAAGGGGGGATGCAGACAGGAATAAGGGGGTCAAAGCTGGGGCCACAGCTGGGGGCAGAGGAGGGAATGGACACTCAACCAAGCCCCTCAGTGTGGGGCTGGCAGCCACAGCCAGGAGCGGATCTCCAGGTGCAGGGCTGGCAGCTGTGGCCAGGAGCAGAGCTGGGTGGCGCTCTGTCCCTGCCCCCTGTGGGGCTGGTCCTGGCCCCAACCGAACATTACTCTGAACATTACTCAGTGCCCCCAGATTAAAGACCTCTGCTGTAAATGGTATGCTGCAGGAATGTGTGGTGAGGGTGGCCAAAGTAGTTCTACAAGCACATTTGCCCATTTTTCTTGAATATATTTTCTCTCCCCTGTTGTTATGTGAAAGATTCTCAGAAGAGGGGAAAGTGGCCAGTTGACTAAAGGGGAAACAGTGACCCTGACTCTACACTTCAATCAAGTGCCAACTGGAAAACTAAGAAAAATATTTTCCCCTCTAATCTTTTGGGTACAATAATCATAGAAGTTCCTTGTCACAACAGTAAATAAAGTGTTCTGAGAGAAGTGCTTGGATGGCATTTTTAAAAGTGCCTGAGGTAAGAACACAGGGGGATTGGTGCTCCTAACTCATGTAAGCACCTCTGAAACTCCCACTTTTTTTTTTTTAAGTTGACTATCTCTTTAATTGTTGTATGGAGTGTTGTAGCCCTGTTGGTCCTAGGATATGAGAGAGACAAGGTGGATGAGGTAACTTTTATTGGGCCCACTTCTGTTGGTGAGAGAGACAAGTTTTTTAGCTTATACAGCGCTCTTCTTCAGGTCTGGGAAAGGTCCTCCCAGTGTCATATACAAAATGTTACCCTCACAGCTCCCTCAGGCTGCAGCAATTTGTACACTTTCTGCTTCCACAGTGGAGGTTACAAGCCTTGTGAACCTCCACAGAGAGCCCATTGCTGTCAGGGGCTAAGCACTTAGCTCCCACTGATTTCAGGGGGTGCTCAGTATCTCAGAGGGGATGCCTGGTTTCTCACAGGATCAGGTCCATATGTGGTAAGGTTCAGGGTTACTAGCACTGCAGGTGCCTGAGCGGAACTTGTTAACTATGTCTGGGACTGAATGTAGAATTCCTTATACCTGAGCAACTTGGTTCATCAAGCTAACTGCCTGGAATTCTGCCTGCCGTGGAAGGATGAAGACTGGTACTTGAATCTCTGGTTTCAGGGTAAGTAGGTACAGTGGTTGGATGTTACAGTGATAGTCACTCTAGAAATAAGATACAGAAGACAGGCACAGCAGGTGTTTTATACCTGATGCCTAGAGGTTCCAGTTTTGTTCACCTGTCTTCTCTTTTAACTGATTCTACAGCCTTCAGCTCTCCAGAGATGCATGTGGATTACAACAGCAGCATGGACACCCTGCGGTGTGAGGCTCCCCGGTGGTTCCCTCAACCTGTCGTGATTTGGACCTCACACAATAACACAAGGGACAACTTATCTGAGGTCTCCAACACCAGCTTCAAACTGAACTCTGAGAATGTGACTATGAATGTGGTATCTGTTCTGCACAACATTACAGCTAATACCACCTATACTTGTGTAATCAAGAATGACATTGCCAAAGCTACAGGAGACATCAAAGTGACAGGTACCGTACATTCCAGCACCACTTAAAGGCATTAGACATGCGATGAAGATGTGTTAACTACTGAGTGTGGGCTCACATGTTGTGGAATTTGGAGTTAGATACAGAGCCTTCCCAGTTGCTGGTTCTAATCCAGACCTCAGTTGGGGTCGGCTGGATGGCTCAGGGGGACTATGGGACCTTTCACCTCCCTGTTGCTTGTTCTAAATCCTAGTTTAGGGCTTGTCTACACATACAGTGCTGCAACTGCGCAGTTGCACCGCTGAAGCACTTTAGTGAAGTTGCTACTATGCAGATGAGAGAGCTTCTTCCGTCAGCGTAGTTAATCCACCTCCGTGATTACGGTGGTAGCTACGTTGATGGGAGAAGCTCTCTTGTCAGCATAGTGCTGTCTACACCAGGGTTAGGTCGGTGTAACTGCATCACCTGGGGAGACGGGGGGTTTCACACCTCTGAGTGATGTTGTCATACTGATGTAAGTTTGTGGTGTAGACCTGGTTTTAGTCAAAGGGAAATTTATCCAAGCATACCTGAAAATATTCTCACTGAGTAATAAAGTCCACAGATCCACTATGATGAGTCTTCAGCCTGCATGTAATTTGAGGGTAGAACTGGACCTGTCAGGCACTGACACTAGGGGAATGTACTAACAGTTGAGAATGTCCATAGCTGGGATCATTCCGTTTGACGGTCTCTCATTAGAGACCGTGTTCACTATAGCTTGACAAGTCAAACTCTCTCCCGTGCTGCAGAGCACGGGAATAGAGCTGATAGTAAAAACATTTTGAAATTTGAAACTGTTTGATGAGCTCTCCATGGGGATACTTTCGTCTAACAAAAAAGCAACTTTATCTGGCTGACTGCAGACGTTCCGTTTGTTTCAAAAGTGGATTGCATCTTTTGGACCTTGTTGTTTTGAAGAAAGGAAATTTTCAGATAAACTCAGACAAATTTTCCTACTCTTCACCATGCTGAGGTCCACAGAACTGTCACAATGGGAATTTCACAGCAGTGTGCCTCCAGGGTGGGAAGCAGGATCATTCTTTACCTATGGACATTAAAGAAAGGAAACTCTGGATGCTCAACTTCCCCGTGGTGGGAACAAATACATGAATAAGATAATTGTGCCCTTCGTTCTGGCAGTCTTTTTTCTTCCTTTACAGATTCCAGCATCAAGAAGACAGTTCATTTGCAGCTATTGCCCATGAACATGGCATCAGCCTCCTTATCCCCTCTTGCCTTTTACTGGATACTTCTGCCTCTCCTGTACCTGATGGCTTTGTAGTGCTTGATCTCCATAAAGAAATGTGAAGAGAAGTTGGAACTGGAGGTAAGATTGGAAGAAGTGCAGAGGACACATCAGTGTGTGGAGACTGTCATTACTGAGCCTTATTAAAGCAACAGGTTGGATCCTAGACCTCTGTGGCTATGGTAATAGATCTTTTTGCTGGCTGAATCCCCCCCCCCCCCCCCCCGCCTTCTGCTTTTGAAGCTAGCATTACAGATGTGTCCTTTCCTGGGTTCCCTCATTCCCCCACAGTCCTCCCTACTTTCTCTGATTCTTTCCCTATGTTCTCTCCTTTCTTCCCAAATGCTCATTCTTCCACTCAACCCCTTCCTGCCACACATCCTTCCCTGCAGGGTCAGAGGCTCAACAGTGCAGCAGGGGATAGCGACAGGTAATCAACTAAAACAAAAAGCCCTTGGTCTCTCCCTACAGGACAGACACCACAGCTGTGCTGAGTCTGAAAAAACTGAAGTTTTTATTTTCCCCATTGGACTCAGAACGGTCACTATGGCCACCTCCAGGCCTGGGGGTAAAGAGGGGAACTGACTAGCAGCAGCGTCAGACTAGTGTGGGCTTTGCTGCTGTTACTGGGTGGGTTGGTTGGTTGGTTCATGGACCTGGGTTTAAAAAAAAAAAAATCAGGTGTGATGGGATGTTAATTTATTTTTCTTGTATCTGAAAGATGAAGAATTCCACAAGGATACCAGGCAAGATTAAGTGGGAAGGAAGACGTCCTAACCAGAGGAATGGGAAACATTTTCTTACTTAGATAACATAGTGATCAAAACTTTGGTATTAGCTATCTATGAAGGCTCTATCCATGATCACACAGCTGGAAAAAGGATTTGCCACATTGGATCAGATCATTGTTGCCTTGAGTTCAGCATATTATAATATGCAAATTGTGTATTTTTTCTTAAAATGACCTATAACATTTGATTACCCAGGCCTCACTAATCTATCAGAATTCTCTGAATGTGTCAATAAAACAGTGGATGAAAAAGAACTGGTTGACAATTTATTTGAACTTTGTCAAAGGCTTTTTAAAAGTCCCATACTAAAGAAGCTATATAGTTATGATGTGAGAAGCTGGCTAAGAGAGAAAACAAAGGCTGGGAACAAATGAATTTTCATCCTGGCAAAGGGTGAATGGTGGGGTGCTATATTAGGATTTTGGTTGTTTAATATATATATTAATTTGGAAAATAGAGTGAGTTGTGAAGTAGCAATATTTTCAGATGACCCAAACTCTATTTAGGTTGCCAATACCAATAAGAACCAAGGGACCTAATGAAGCTGAGTGAGTAGGCAACATGCTGGCAGATAAAATTCAGGGTTGACAAATGGAAAGTAATGCATATTGGAGGTAATAATTGCCAATTCAGGGAAAAGGCCTGAGCATCACTGCAGACATCTCAATGAAAATCTCTGCTGAATGTGCAGAAGTGAACAAAATGTTAACATATAGAAAGGATGAGAAGGCAAATAATATGGAGAACATTATAATGCTATTATAAAAGTCATCTAAGATATTGTGTTGGGTTCTGGTCAGCCAATTCCAAAAAAGATGTAGGAGAATTAAAGGGGGTTCACAGATGAAAACTGGTCAGGAACATTTTGACAACACACTTTTCCATCAGAAAATGCTGATTTATTGAAAAACTTTTTGCAGAAATATCAGTTTTGATTAAACTTTGGTTGGAAGGTTTCTCAGATCCAGGGTGTGATTTCAGATCAAAAGCAGAGCACACCACACCAGAATAGCCTGGTGGTTAGGGGACACACCTTGGTTGTAGGAATCAGGCACAGCCAGGACTTGAACTTAGGGCTCCTACATCCCAGATCCACAAATGCTTTTATTGGTCATACAATTATTCAGGTCTCATAACATCTCTCTAGTTTTAGGCTTTCTGACTGCCTTGGAGAGTGAATTGCAGACGCTGGCTATATGCTGCAGCCAGTAGCATTTTGAATTTTCTCCCTAACTTTACTAGTCAGTTTTATTGTGTGGACTTTTTTGTGTGTGGTTTTTATGTTTCTATATTACCCATGAAAAGAGTCGTTCTTCTAAGATGATCCCTAAGTGGGTCTTTTTGCATTTTGTGGGCAGTGCTAATGTTAGCTTGAGGAGGGGTAAGAGACGGACACAGAGCCGCCATTTTGGAACATCTGACTGAATCTAGTGGGAAGAGCCAGAAGGCCATAGCATTCGTTATGTGGACTTAAACTTGTATGACTGTTTGCTTCAATTCATGTTCATGTGCCTTTTTAAAACCTATTTCAGTCTGGCCAACTGATATCACATCTCGCCTCTTTTTTCATTGATATAAATGAACTTCTTACTCTTCCCAGCTACGTGTCTCAGCAATATCTCCTCCAAACATGCAAGTGACAGGAGCATAACCATGGGTCGAGGGAAGCAAGGGACCCAGCCAGTCCACCCTTCCTCTGCACTTCACTCCTGGCACCCTTACGCAGCTCCTGGCTCAGGTTGCTGAAAAGCCCTCCCTTAGGTGCTTCACTGCCCCATACAATGCAAGGGGAGCCTGTCTTGGGGCTCAGAATTCCACTGGGTAGCAGGGTGCCTATGATTGGCACTGCACTGCCTAAGTCCCCTTTGAATCTAGATCCAGATGCTTTTCAAACCACTTTCTATGGGGGCTGCTAATTTCAGTTTTGATTTTGTGCCCCTCCCCATTACTGCTCTTTGGTTTCTCAGGCAGGCAAGCCAATCTAGGCACCTCTGTGCCCAGCTCTCAAACCTGGTACAAATGCTCTTCTGCCCAAGTTCTCTACAAACACCCATGGCACTCTTTAAATGTTGTTAAAAATACTTTTATTTACATTAGATATTATACTGTAAAATACACACAAACTGTATTGTGTCCAGCCCACAGCTGAGTGCTAAGTTGGGATGAGCACAGGTCACTCCCAGATTTTTAGCCCTCAATTGGCCGCATCAAGAGTCTCAGAATGACCTCCCTCAAGAAACACTCAATCAATTCCATCCCTCAGTCACTGACCCCAAAGCCCTAACAACAAACACTCCAGTCGCAGCCCACAGCCTGTAGACTCAGCCAGGGCTCTCTCATTCCTTCCCTATGGACAGAGGTGAGAGACCAGGCCTCAAGCTGAGTGACCGATCGATGTTTTGATCCTCTTGCTGCTCAGACCGCACAAGACTTTGGGATCTGCCTCCTGGATGTTCAGGCACGTCAGGCTCAGTCGAGCTCCCACTCGGGACACAAACTCCATCTCACCACACAGAAACCTTCTCAGCTGCAGTGAATCTAAGGAGAAAGAAAATACAAATAGCTCACTGATAAACTCACATTCCATCCACTCACCCAGCACTGTATGGCAACATAAGACTCTGAGGTGGGCTGCAGCAGCTGTTTAACAGATGCTCAGCAGTGAAGGCCAAGAAGTGAACACTGCAACCAACCAACTGCAGAGAGACTGAGAAAGGCAGAATGCTGGGCTATGGAAACCAATGCTCTCATTCTGAGGGAAAGAGCATTTTTACTTTTTATGACTGAAGTCAGCATGTAAGAATTAAGAGCTATGCACTGCTCACCCGGCAGGTGTACAGGGATAGGCACCTACTCCCACTAATGCCAGCACCAGCTTTACAAACAAGGAATTTACATCTCACGTGAAAGATGTCATCTCCAGCAGGACAGCACCCTCACTGAGTCGCCCATACCACACACTGCAGCACAGTACCGCTTTGGCAGCATGCTAACGCCCTGGGGTCAGTGCCAACTGATAGAGGAGAGTCTCCCAGCAGCACAGCACCCCCTTGCACCAGTGTGGCATTGGGATCAATACTGATTGGTGGAAGATCTCCATGAGGTGCCAGCACTATGCACTCTGGGATCCTGCCAGCAAACTCCAATCCAAGTCTTGATTTGGCCTGTTCTTGTCTGATGTCACACAATTCTCAGCAATAACCTTTTCAGTCTCTCTCTACATCAGAAAGAAGCCAACAAAGGCAGATACACTCCCCTCTTCTCCTTCCCCAGATCTTTAACTGAAGTCTAAGAGTGACAACTATCCTGCTAAAAATTTTATCAGAAAAATCCCACTTTTTCCTGGGATCATGGACAGAACTTGAACATGGCAGCACCATGTTCCTTCCCCCAGCAGTCTGACCTTTGAGAGACAGCATGGTCACTTTTCTAACCATAAATCCACCAAGCCATGCCATAGCCCTTCCCAAAGCACATGAATCAACATTCCACACAGCCTGGCTGAAGTCAGAGGACCTTGCTTTGTGGATACTGGCAGGACTGACAGCCTGGGTGATTTCCCCTGGACTAGCTCAAGAGAGGTGGCCTGCACATCCTCCTCCTCCTCCTGGCTGCTGGGAGGATTCTTCCCCAGCCCTCTTCTGGTCATCTGGTAAGGTGACTCTTCTTTTCCAGTCAAGCAGCACTTGAGGCTGACGGTGAGAGCAGAGGGCACTTACGCACCTGGCTGGGAAATCTTTGACGACTTCCTGTTGAGGCTGAAAGCCAGCAGGATGGGCCGGCAGATGGCATGGCTCCTACACAGGCTCTTCAGGTAGCAGGTGACAAGGTCTTCAGGCTCCTCCACACACTAAGTGAGGAACCAGAGTACTGTCAGTGAACGTGTGGAGTGAGCCAGATGGCTACATAGGAGTCAGTGGACTCCTTCTCAACTAAGGCTCAGGCCCAGCACCGCAGCCACTGCCAGAATAAGCCACTTACCCCAGGTCTGGCATTGGCTCCTCCATGCTGAATGAAAATGCTGCCCCTTCTCTGCACATTGCTCTGCACAGCTTTCCACTCCACAGGGCTCAGGCCTAACACTGCAGCCACCTGCTGGTTCTTGCACAGCACCAGAGCCTCACCTGTTCCATCCTCCACCAGGATCCTGTAGGCCAAGCACAGATGGACAGAGACAACGGCAAGCGTGAAGAGCAGGCACATGTGAGCTCAGTGGGGGAAGGAGGGTTGTGCTCACGCCAAAGGAAGTGACACAGAGTTTTAACTGGTTTTCCATTCATGTCATCTGTTGTCAACCAGCCTTCACTGGATCAACTCTCACTCCCCTACTGGGGTGGTCTCTGCTTCCTCCCACCTACCTCTTCCCACTCCCTGCCCCCCCAGCACTTACTTGGCGCTGGCTTGACTCACTCCTGTTTGTGACGGGCAGGATGGGCTGTGTCGGCTGCACCTCCCCTGAAGCAAGAGCAGAAGTCAGAGCTGGGGCTGGAGGGAGAAGCCAACGCTCCCTGTGCCTCCCCAAGTTCAAGAGCTTGTTAACTACAGTCCCAGGGACAGTGTCTCAAGTGGAAGGAGCCCCTCAGGGGCTTAGGGTCTCTGGGCTAAGGGTTTGGATGGGACTGAAACCCTCCCGCAGGAATGGAGTATGCACTGGGAAGGCAGAGCACTGACACACTGCAGGATTTTCTCCTGCACAGCCCACCCACTCAGCCCAGAGCCAGCCCAGCCTGTGGCCAAGCCAGACATCAGAGTCACATGCATCTCTGCAACTGGCGGTTTGGGCCCTTTTCTGTCGTGGCACTATTGTGTGAGAGGCATTAATGCTAGACACTGGGAAGGAGGCTCTGGCATTGGGAAAGGTCAGGAAGCATCAATTTCTCCTACACTGTATTTGACAAGGGCTACATTCCCAGTGAGCAGAGGGCAGACTCAGTAAGACAGCTAATGGCATCTGAGTGGAAAGCACATGACTCCTAGGAGGACTCCTCCCCAGTGATCCCTGTGGGCACCTCTCTGAAGATGCTGCTGCAGACGGAGCAGATCCATTGCAGGGACAAAGCCAGGACACAGGATAAGTGGCAGAGGATCTGGCCCTGGGACAGGCTGTGAGGCTGAAGCAGCAGCTTGGACAGAAACACCAGCGAGGGGGATGTGGCTGCAGGAGACTTGGAGGCTATACCTGCAGGACTGGAAAAGAAGAATGAATAACTTGCCATGGAGAAAAACTCCCCTGGAGATGAGCGAGGCAGAACCCAGACTCACTTGGAGGAAAGGAGCAAGCAGGGGGGTGGCAGAGCCAGGATGCTGATACAGCTGGAGGCAATGTACGTGCAATAAACATTATGGAACCTGCAACATAAAAAAGCAAACATTAGAGGCAGCTCTAGGAGGCCCCTTTGTCTAGATGGGCTGGGGTCTTCCTTTCGCCTTTGGCATGGTCCATGGGAATGGGAGTAGTAGCTGAACAGAAAGAAGGGAGAAAGGACAGTAGATCAGGAAGGAAGGAGGGGCATGAGATGAGGACAGGGAGCAGGATGCAGCCAATTAAGTCCAGGTCAGATCACAGGTCACAAGACCATGGGCCAAGGTGGATGGTGGCAGGGAGACGTGTACCTGTGTGGTTGGTGGCAGGGAGACATGTACCTGTGTGGTTGGGGAAAGGGCATATCTGGGTCTAGATCTGGGCTGATAAGCTGTTCAGGGACTAGACGTACCTGGAGATTTTGCGCTGCAGGTTCTGGAAGAGAATCTTGGCCCCAGGCAGCAAACCCCAGAGATGCTGAAGGTAGGCAACTGCTATGTAAACATCCAGCACAACAGAGGAGCCAAGTGCAGCTGAGACACTCAGCTTCACACTGTGATCCCAGGGCAGGAGGGTCCCTAGGCATGCAGAAGGCCAAGGACACAATGAGCTCACCAGCAGCTGCTCTACCCCACTCCCAGCTTGCCCTGCTACAGGCTAGTTTCAGTAGCCCTGCCCCACAGACCAGCCAGCACCCGGTCCCCACAATCATACATTAGTGTCCCCTGCTTCCTCCTGTACACATAGGCCCATGCACCTTCCCTCCCCCAAACTCACCTCAAGACCAAGGACCTTTTCACTTGCTCCCAACACACCCAAGGGACAGAGTCCTGGTTCCTCCATCCATAGGCGTCACAGGGAAAAATTACTGGCAGCTCCCTGACCTCCCTCCTCTCCACCCCAGCTCACCTCCACTTCGCCTCCTCCCCTGAGTGCACCTGCTTCTCCCCCCTCTCTCCCAGCGCTTGCGCCGCGAAACAGCTGTTTCGTGCGGCAAGCACTGGGAGGGAGGGGAGAGGAGGAGGAACGTGGCGCACTCGGGGAAGAGGCGGGGTCGGGGTGGGGATTTGGGAAAGGGTCCAGTGGGGCAGGGAGGGGGTGGAGTCGGGGCAGGGCAGGCGCGAGCACCCACCGGCGCCAAGGAATGTTGGCGCCTGTGCCTCCATCACACAAAATGGGACACGGTGCCCCAGCCCCACACATGTACCAGGGCAGAGCACCCCCTTCCATGGCAGACACTGGCACCAAAGCAGAATGTCCCATCCCATTCCTGACACAGGTACTCATAATCATAGAATCATAGGATATCAGGGTTGGAAGGGACCTCAAGAGGTCATCTAGTCCAACCCCCTGCTCAAAGCAGGACCAATCCCCAAATCGCCCCCTCAAGGATTGAACTCACAACCCTGGGTTTAGCAGGCCAATGCTCAAACCACTGAGCTATCCCTCCCAATGGGACATAGCAGCACCGCCCCCCCTCCCCAGGGCATGGTGTCCAATCCTGGCATGCACAAAGGCACAGGGTGGAATTCTCTGGCCCTCTGACACACGGACAGGGCTGCAGCACCCTGGCACACTCCCCCTCACCCCTAGCATATGCACACAGAATAGGGCTTAGTGTCTTATCTCCTCACAGTGCAGAGGGGACCAAGCATCGCCAGAAGCACGCACGTACTGACCTTTCTGCCGCCGCTTGCTGCAGGGCGCAGAGAGCTTTTCATTCCCAGGGGAAGCACACAAGGTCCGCTCCACTATCTCACCAGAGAAAGAGACAAGGGAGCCTGTGAAACTGAGAGCAGAGCAAAGAATCAGGGGCTCTGTCCTGCCACAGAGACCAGAGGCAGAGCCTGATGGCTGAAGAGATGCCCCGTTCTGAGGTTCCAGCAACAGAGAAAACTTAAGGCGCAGCCGCTTCAGCACCTTCACCTGAGCTCATCTGTCCCAAGGTCCCCTGGACATTGTAAGGGCCACGACCACATCAGGGCATTATGTACACAGCCTGAATTCTGCCCCATGATTCTTTGGGCCTCTTGTTGGTGTTTGTGTTGGTCCATGTTATGCAGAATGTTGTCTAGCCTAGGAAGTGATGTGGCAGAGCAATAGACAAGGGTGTGTGGCAGGATAAGAGCTGGGATAGGAGAGGTGAGGGCAGGGTTTTAAATGGGTCAGGGAGGATTTATGACAGCCCTTTGCAGGGGAGGCATCGCTGTTGTTCAACAACTGTACTTCATCTGCCTTCCATTAGGGGCCTATCCAACTCAGCTGTACTTTGCTCCTGCACCAGCCAGACAGTGGGCTAGGAACTCAAGCTTTCAGCATGTAAGATTCTTACCCACCTCTCCCCATGAGCTCTCCCATTCACAGGGAATCCCCGAGATGACAATGGGTGCGTATAGCACGTTTGAAGGTCAAGACAGAGTGGGAAGCATGTTCTGACACCCAGCCCTGAGCAGATCATGCACCAGCCCCTTTGCAATAAACCTAGGAGAGGGCCATAAGGGACTCAAGACTGCAGCTGCCATGGTAGGAGTGGAAGGTCTTTAGCGGCCGATAGGGATAAACCCCACCAGGAGATGCCACAACTCTCAGCCATATTATAGACAGTGTGTAGTGGGGCCAGTATACAGCAGGGCACAGTACACCTGGCTCCCACTGAGGGACTGACTCCTGGGGCCGCAGCATGTGGGCTGCAGACAGAACTTGGAATACAGGCTTCTGTGGAGCTAGTTCAGATCAATCCTACACCCACAAAAGCAGAGTACCTGGTTCCCGGCACACACTTCCCGTTGCTGGATCTGGAGAAGCAGGAGCAAAAGCAACAGGAAAGTAGGGGGAGGGAGGCATCAGAGCCTGGGGTGGTGTGAGTGAGGTAGGAGACATTCTGAAGGCAAGCCCTAGAAACTTACCTAAATAAGGTTTTGGAAAAGCAGAGGATTTATATACCCAAGTTAGAACCTGGTCAGGTGAGGAGATGGAAGGGGAATCAGCCTTATTGTAGGAGCCAGGTAAGGGCTTCATTGCACAAAGTCACTCCATTCATATTTAAACACACTTTGAAAATATTAGTTGCTTTTTACAGATCCAGACTAACACGGCTACCCCTCTGATATTTGAAAAGATCAGCATTCCAGGCCCATTCAATAGCCTTTGAACAGGCAGCAGAAGGTAGCACTCAGACTTTCTGAACAGGACACTCCCCACCCCGAATCTCTGAGAGGGATTCAGTGGAGACCTCTTGCACCCAATTCCACACCCCCAACAGCTCGAACTGTTTTGGGGTCCCATTCAGAAGGTATCTCACTTGTGATCTTGTCACATATTATACGCTAGATAGGGTCAGGCCAGGCCAGCACTTGCATGAGGGAGATTTCCAAAGAAATCCCACTGCATTGCAGGGGTTGGTGCAGGTGGCTGAGTAAAGTGCATTCCTCATGAGGAGCCAGCGCTGACCCCATTTCCCAAGTGGTGGTCATGTCTCAGTGACCCTAACACCACAGCAGAGGAAGGACCAACATACCTGCTGCTTAGTAGCTCTGGAATGGAGAAGACTGTCTGCCCCATTCCTGCCCGCTCTGAACCTGGAATCACCTGGAAAAGGAGGAGATACGGACTTAACAGGATTATGATATGCACCCACCACCAATATGGACCAGCTCCACCCAAGGCTCATAACCACATCCATCCCTGAGGCCATGAAGCACAGAACTGTGCAATGCTGAGAGGCTACCACTCCCCAGCATTGGTTTCAGGGCAGGATGGCTTGGGGAGTGTTTTCTACACTTCTGTGAGAAGTGCCAAAGCCCCCCGTGGTGCCCATGGGTGTTTTGTATGGTCTCCTGAGCCAGATCCCCAGGGAAGAACTCCTAGTCACCCATGGAAACCCAGAGCTCGAAGATGCTGCATACCTGGGGCTGAGCCAGGCAGGAGATCCAGGTCTCATGCTGTAGGTGCCAGGTAGCTGAAACTAGCAGGCACGAGGAGCAGCCCGACGGGTTCAGAAGCCTCCCTTGCAACGGCGAGAGACAGGGCCGCTCAAACACCCCAAAGTCCTGTGAGAATAACAGCGCAGGAGGCACATCAAGGGAGGCATGAGAAGAGATCAGCAGGGGAGAGGGCCTCAAGCGTAGATAGAAAAGGAGGGGCCCAGGGAGCAGTAGCAGACAAGCCCTTGCAGAGACTCCTGAGGATTTTGGTGTAACACAGAGGTGAAGCAGATTGACCCATGGGCAGGGTAGAGGCAGCAATATGAGCCCCAAAGCCAGAAGGTGCTTAGTCTCCTTTGCTATGACTCCTTGCCTTCCAGGGAGCCACTGCTGAGTCTGTAGGTGGCGCAAGGGACAGCACCATCCTGGCCATTCCATTTGTCATTCAGGGACGTGGATGTGTCACTAACAGCACAACACTGAGTCCAGCAGGACGTTGGCTTAATGTGCTTCCCTTAACCCTCTCATGGCCACAGGGAGAGCAGGATTTCAATTGCAGGAAATGCCTCTGGTGAGCCAAAGAGTGACAAACTATTCTGAGAGTGATGAAAAGACGAGGTGGGGGTGAAGAGCAAGCCCCAGTCTGGAGTCCCACACTGTGGCAGGGGGCCCTGCAGGGGGCAGCACCAAGGCCCCTCCTTACCAAACACTGGGGCACAATAAGCCGGTACAGCCCATCCGGGTGCAGGAATGGGAACCATCGAAGTGATCTCCCCATAAAGAGCAGCAGCACCTGGAATGGGACAAGAGAAACCGATGAGGGAGGGACACTGGTGAGGGAGGTGGGAGGCAGAGCTCACCATGGTGGGAGTTGGCAAAGGGAAGGGAGAGCACTGCCTTCTACCCACACCCAAGGGGGCTGAGTGCCCTGCAGGGAGAGGCTGGATTACAAAGTGACAGTGGGGTGTGCCCTGTGGGGGAGGGGAAGGGATGCACTTGCAGGGCAGAGAGAGAGGGTAAGTGAAGCTCTTCCTGGTGGGCTGGGAGGGAGCCCCTGGCATTCACAAACATCAGTGGTCAAGAGACAACCATCCTCCAATTCTCTGTGGACCTGGCTCCCCTGACCCTCAGGCAGGCTCCCCATACCAACATCCAGCTCACACCCTAACCAGAAGGCCACCCCCATGGCTTCCTCCAGCCCTCCCTTACCCTCTGCTGGGCCTCGCTGTCCTCTCTCTGATGGTTGGTCTGCTCCAGCTCTGGCAGGTTCCCAATTTCCCTGGGATGCCCCCAGAGCTGAGGTTTGTCCACCCAGAGTATGGTGGCCTGGAAGCTGAGCTGCAACTCCTGCCCCTCTCCATCTCCTTCTGCAGCCGGCAGGTAGTTGCGTGACATAAGCCCCTCTTTCTGGGTGACCAGGAATAGACGAGACATGCAGCTGGTTTCTCTGGCACTGCTCTGGCCTCTATCACAGCCCTCTTCAGAGCCAGCTCCTGGGCTGGTCCCCTCCAACTTTGGCAGCTTTGCCTCTGGAGATCCCAGCTCAACCTTTGAGCTGCGAACATCCTTTTTCCCCAACGAGGGACTGTCACTGCTTGTGGGACCCTCTTGGACTTGCACCTCAGGCGTATGAAGAATCTGCACATCTTCAAAGCAGAATTGCACATACAGCCTGGAGAGAAGAGGGGCCAAGGGGAGATATCAGTGCAGCTCCAACTTAGTAGGCAGGGAGGTTCCAAACTAGGTGGCCAGTAGAGAGAAGGAGCCTTGGCCAAAGGCTCAGACAGCAGGAACAGATGGAGTGGAGGCCTGCTGAAGACTGCTGGACCTAGTGTTTCCAGTATAGACTGAGATGGTGGGTTTGTCCCAGATAGAGGAACCCTCCTCGTGCAGGCAGCATAGGAGATGCACTTAGGCACTGAGATATCACGTTAATGGGCAACTTTATAAATACCTATACAGACGTGGAACTGCAGGGGTATTTCACCACCCAGGGGCTTTGTGATGCAAGAAGCACAGACTCAGTGTCACTGTGGCTCTGCATTTGAGAAGGATAGAGATGGACTAGATGAGAACAGGAACGGTCCCCTTAAAACAGCAGCCACCAGCAAGTTGAATTCCACAGAGAGAAACTGTGTGCGCACAAGGGGTGTGTGTGAGTGTGAGTGTGTGAGAGAGTGTGAGTGTGTGTGTGAGAGAGAGAGAGAGAGAGAGAGATTTAATGGGAACACACGTTGGGGAACTCCAGAGCCTGGTGCCAGAGGAGGAAAAAAGAACAGCCAAGAGGTTCAACAGCATCAGGGGAACCTTCAAACACATCACCAGGGACCTGTCTGAACCATTGCATCTCAGGTAAAGGACAGTGGCAGACACACATTTCCATTACTCTGGGACTGAGCGAGTGAGGAGGAAACAGCAAATGAGAGCACAAGCTGAGGAGCACTGGGCTGCTCCCCCCTTTACCTCTATCCACCCAAGGCTTCAGGGTGACTCTCCCTCCCAGCCAAGGGTCTGGAACTGTTCTCCAGGCTCTTGGGATTATTCCCCTTCGCCCCATGCACCTAGCTGTAGGCACATGTCACTGTGGCCCAGGCTAGGGGATCATTTCCCCACTTACATTTAACTTCTTTACTCCTCCCTTTGGGAGACCAAGGCCTTATGCTCCTGGACACAGGCTAAGGGGCACTTGCCTTGTTTCTCTGCCCCTCACATGTTCCAGGGTCCACAGCTGCTCCCAGGAGGGAAAGTCACTTTGAAGGAATCGCTCCACCACAAGCTGGTAGGTTTCCACCTGCAAAAGGGACCCTGCAAACATATCAGAGAGAAGAGCTCAGCCAGCAGACAGGCAAAGCAGAGAGAGCAAGCTCAGTGTCCTTGCTCCCAAAGCCAGCAGGTAAGGCGGTGAAAGAGCTCAGCGCCCCCCACTTCCTTCCCACCTCCCGCCTGCCCCCTGGGGCCAGCAGGCAAAGCAGCCAGGATCTCCCACTGGAGTGGAGTGGGCCGCACCTATGAGAGCCGTGTCAGCGAAGGGGCTCCCATCCCTGCGGGAGATCACACAGGGGATCGAAGCACTCTTGTCCCGCAGCTGAAGGGAGCCGCTGCTGCAGGAAGCTCTCAACACCCCCAGCAACACCTGCAAAGGAAAGGAAGCTGTGAAGAGAATCAACCAGTCCCCAGCTTGAAGGACATGGGATTGAAGTGTCTGTAATAGAAACCATTTATTATACCCTCAGCAACCTGCCACCACCACCTCTTTCATTACATCACTGGCAGGGAAAGCAGGGTCCACCCCGACTGGAAGTACCCAACATGTCAATCAAGAGGAGAGGAGCCCCAGCCCCACCCCCCCATGCATCAAGGTGGGAGGAAGGAGGGGAGCTCCTGTAGGTCAGATAGCAAGGGGAGTTTAGCACGTACCATTCGGGGTTGGAAGCTCTTTGCTGAGAATGTATCATAGGACCAAGCCAGTCTGCGATTCAGCTCTTGGGTGCCCATGTGCTGAGCCTCCAAGGGGGACAGCAGCTGCGATGGATTAAAGGCTTCCTTGCTTCTTTGCTCAGCCACAGAGCGCAGCAGAGAAAGAGGTGGGGCCTGGCATGGGGGCTCCAGGGGCTGATACTAAACAATACAAAAAGCAAGAAACAAAATGAGTCTCCTCCCCCCAGACAAACAGGGAGCTCAGGGAGCAGGACCCCACCTGCTGCAGGGGACAATGGTGCATTTCTGCTAGGATCTCATGATGAACATCTCTCACTCGCGCCTTAGAAGGCACCACAGCGTTCAGAATGGGGACAAGAAACTTCTCGGCTACTCCAGGGCCTTGAGGCACAGAGCGGATGAACAGCCGCCGGCACCCAACGAAACAGCAAAACCTGAGGAGGAGGAATGATACAGGTGTTAGTAGCTCACCCGTAGTGAAGGAGGAATTTTGCATATAGAACAAGGATGTTACTGAGACACTTTCTTGGGGTGCCCAGGACCCCCCTGCCTCCAGCAAGAGGAAGATTTGCTCATGCTTAACAGGATGCCCGCTCCCTGACACCACCAGTTTGTTAATCACCCAAACAATCTCCTCAGGGCTCTGCCAGCCTTCACTTTGTCATGAAGGTTAATCAATCAGTGCACCTCAATCCTCTTTGAAGCGTTCCCCTGTGATATCCAGCTCCTGTCACTGGACACTCTCAGAAATGACTGGTTTGCTGTCCCCAAGGGAACAGTATACAACACACAAAGCTTGACTCGTAAAACTTCAGATCATCACAGCATTGAGATACGTTTATAGTGAAAACAATCCTAAATTTATTATCAAAGACTAAGATTTAAGAGATAATAAGGATAATGGAAACAGAAATGGTTACATATAAAACAAAAACATAAAACGCAAACCTGGGTCCACACTTATCAATGGTTACTTTTCCTATTTAATAAAGTAGATTTCCTCCCAAAGATCCAGTCTTTTGCAGAGCTAGCTGGTTTTCAGTCATACCAGGATCCAAGCATCCAACCCACTCTTCAAGGGGTTTCCTCAGTGAATGAACAAAACGTCTCCTTGCATTCTATTTATTTAGGTTCTTCAAAGTTCATTCCTGCCACGACAGGACAACCCCCTGTGGTTTAGTCTCCAGTGTCTTCACATCCCCCTGTTTACTCTGTATGCAGATTTGGGTTCCATTGTATTGGCTTGCGGTGCTTAATTTACATAGCCACATGCAAGACAGGTGAACAATGTCCTTTGCCTGACTCAAAACCTGTTTGCCAATCCTGCCTTGATTTAGACTTTAAAACATATGTTTAGTACATATACATAACTTCTTAAATATAATCCATGCATATATCAAAGAATGTTTATGAGGATCAGTGCGATCCTGTCTTTTATATAAGATCTCATATGACACTCTTCATAGACAAATACTATGAGAACAATGTGCTAGGTATGGTGTTTGTCAGGCCTGATAGGAGTTGCTGTTACAGGACAATGAAGCCTTTGCAAGCTGGTGCCAAGGAGCCTTTGTGTCATAGTTATGTATGAATGTAAGGTG
The DNA here is from genome assembly GCF_027887155.1 of Malaclemys terrapin pileata. Classification (NCBI taxonomy): domain Eukaryota; kingdom Metazoa; phylum Chordata; order Testudines; family Emydidae; genus Malaclemys; species Malaclemys terrapin. The sequence continues at coordinate 146,787,084 of NC_071505.1, forward strand.
CAGGCATGAGACTAAGGAAAATATAGGAAGGAAATATGGTGGTAGAGAGGGAGGAGGTGAGGAGCAGGCGTACTTAGGGGACACAAGAGGGAGCAGAGAGACAGTGAAGATGGAGAGAATGGCAGCTCCCTAAAACCCAGGGGTTATGAGATGGCAGAGTGGAATCCCCCTCCAATCAGGGGACCTGTATTTTGTAAGGGCCTTTAAGGTTAATTTTTAACACGAAATGACCCATGTATAAGTTGGGTATGTGTGGCTCCCCTCTAAAGGCTCAAAAAATCAGAAGGCAAATTAAAAAATTCCATCTTTTCGTTATTGTTGTTTTTAAATACATGTTGTGATTTCATTGGGAGGTCTAACGTGAGTTTTGAATGCCTGGAGTTGGCAATATTGGCCATAACAAGATCCATTGGCTGGAAGTTGAAATTAGATAAATTCAAAGGTGCAAGTTTTTAAACAGTGAAGGCAACTACCCAGTGGGACAGCTTACCAAGGATGCCTCATCACTTGAAATCTTTAGATCAAACTGGATGTCTTTCTAAAGGATATGCTCTAGTGTTCAACCACAAATTATTGGCTTCAATGCAGGAAACTATAAATCAACCAACCACTCCTCTCAAGTTAATTTGTGCGCTGCAATTGCATTGGTTGGAATGAGTGAGCAGAATAGACTATACACGCGCTGTGACGCTCTGTACCTCGGGGGAACACCCTATGCCCTCATGTTCATCCTTATAATATGGTTGTGTGGTATCAATGCAAAGTTTGTCATGTCGGGCGTCTTTGGAAGGCTCATGATGCACTGAGCATGGTTGTTATAGTAATGTTATAGGTTGTAATTTTATGTATATAGTTATGAGGCTGAAAATGTATCCTCATGGCTTAAAACAAGCCCAGGCAAAAACTCTCCAAGAGCAGAGGGGCAGTTCACACCTCATCAGGGCATATATGGGACAAACCCAGCCCAGCCTCACAGGAACAAGGGACACTGGCCTAGACAGCAACAAAGGATCTGTCGGACTCTCAAGTGAGTCACCTCCTTCCCTTGGTCAGTTTGGGACTACGATAAGGTAATGCTCACCTGACTCTGAAGGGCAGGGGGGCAAAGCCAAGAGGGAATAAAGGACATGATAAAAGGGAGAGACGTTTGCCATGTTCTCTCTCTTCTACCTCCATCTACAGACACCACCACCAAGCGACTGAAGCGCTGATCACAGGGGAGAGTCTGGCTGGCAACCTGCCAGCCTGTGGTGAGAAGCATCTAAGTTTGTAAGGGAACTAAAAGTGTTAAGATCAGCTGAGAATGTGTTTTGCTTTTATTTCATTTAACCAAATCTGACTTCTTGTACTTTGACTTACAATCACTTAAAATCTATCTTTTGTAGTCAATAAATTTGTTTGTTCATTCTACCTGAAGCAGTGTGTTTGGTTTGAAGCATGTCAGAGACTCCCTTTGGGATAACAAGCCTGGTACATATCAATTTCTTTGTTAAACTGACAAACTCATATGAGCTTGCAGCGTCCAGCGGGCATAACTGAACACTGCAAGATGGAGGTTCCTAGAGTTGTGTCTGGGACTGGAGATACTGGTTAGCATCATTCCATTGCACAATCCAAGCAGCGGCTGGCCAAAAGTGCTCACTCACGTAGCTGGGAGCAGCTTACATGCCAGAGGCTGTGCGTGAACTGCCCGGGAATGGGGGTTCTCACAGCAGAGCAGGGTAAGGCTGGCTCCCAGAGTTGAGGATGGAAGTGACCTAGCAGATCACCCGTCCAGCTAACACCAGGGGAACATCACATGCGCATCAAGAGTTCTTACTGGTAGATCACTCCATTATCCGCACACAGAAAGAACACTATGACTGGACTGGCTCCATGTTTGTGTCTGAGGCAACAGGACTCCCTCTCTCGCCAGCCACCACTACCAACCCAAACATTAAAAAACTAGGAAATCCACATAAGTTATGTCAAACACACTACACAGCAACAAGTCCATTTGCACTTCACCCTATTCATCCTCCATCACCTTCATAAACAAACATTCCACTAAGATAACCATAACTATGGCCCTGTAGTGATGCAAGCATAAGATCTGAAAAAGAGGAAATGTGAACCAGCCTTCTTCACCCATTAGAAACAATTTCAAGCCATCAGTGACCAAAACCCACTAGAATACTTTACTTTTGGTTGCAGTTCACAAAATTCTGGTCATCTCTAAATCTACACAAAAAGATAAACTTAAATTCATAAATAGACAAATAACATGCCAAAAGCCAACAGGAGAGGAAGGATGGGTCAATGGTTAGAACCCTAGCTTAGGACTTGGAAGAACTGAGACTTCTTGTGTGACTTTGAGAAAGTCACTTATCCACCAGTTCTGTAAAATGAGGGTAACAGTACTTCCCTACCACTCAGATACTACGGTAAAGGGAGACATATAGGTACAGTAGAACCTCAGCGTTACAAACACCTCAGGAATGGAGATTGTTCGAAATTTTGAACAAAACATTATAGTTGTTCTTTCAAAAGTTTACAACTGAACATTGACTTAATACAGCTTTGAAACTTTACTATGCTGAAGAAAAATACTGCTTTCCCTTTATATTTTTAGTAGTTTACATTTAACATGATACTGTACGGTATTTGTTTCTTTGTCTCTGCTGCTGCCTGATTGCGTACTTCTGGTTCCAAACGAGGTGTGTGGTTGACTGGTCAGTTCATAACTCTGGTGTTTATAACTCCGAGGTTCTACTGTCCCTAAAATAGATAGACTGTACACCACTGTTTGTTAATAAACCATGTACGACTACTTAAACACTTCATATACCAACAGTACGCATTGCTAACGTATATACAAACCTCAAAACACAGACTAAGAAATTACATGGAAAAAACAAAGGTTACTGAAAGAATGTCTCTTACTACATTTTAATATTACAGCTTCCATAAAGTACAATATAATTAGAGGTCTTGAGAATACAGATGATGAAGGGAAGGTTGGGAATATCACAGTGGTATGTTTATTATACATACATAATCTTTTAATTAAAGAGACCCTCAGCTATAATCTATGAACTTCTTATACCCCGCAAAATATCACTAAATTCAAAACCAACAAATCTTTAAAAGTAAGGACAGGACCATGAACATCCTTAATTGTGTGAATGTTTTTTAAAACAAGACTCTAGGTAAGAAATGAACAAAGAACTGAAGATTGTAGCTAGCATCACTTATAAGGTTGTTTTAGCGGAAGATGTGATAGATATGTATTGAATGGGGACAGATGAAGACTGCACTTTCTGTAAATTGCTGTGGATTGGCTGCGGTGTAGGGTGTTTGACATAACTGCATGTCATATTTTTTAATATTTAGGTTGGCAGTTGTACTTGAGCAACCTTAACTTTTCCAGAACAAAAATCATGTTATGTAACAGAACCCAGTAGTGAATCACAGAAACCAACCTACAACTTCCCTGGGAGAGAAGAGTGAAGCAACCAGTGCGTAGGCAGAACCATCAAGGACACGAAGTGTGTGGGGTGGAAGGGAAGGGAGGCAGGGATTTATCTGGCAGAGCTCTGAATGGCCTACACAACCACTTCCCAATGGGACTGGGGAAGGTGCATCCTCACCTTTGCTCCAGCATCTCCAACAGGCTCACCAGCCACAGATAGAGTGGCAGGCCTAGGTTATACTGGAAGAGCAGTTGCATGTAGAGATTTCTAGAGGAGGCTACAGGCTGGTGGAAGGTGCTGAGCCTTGAGAAACCCTTGAGAAGGACAATGCTGTGCAGACAGGCACCAAGGACAACAGCAAAGGGGAAAGAAGCCAGGGGCTTCTGCAAGAGGTGGACGTCTCGGAGCTGAGAGACACAAACACATGACTTAATAGAGAGAAAGTGGCCACTCTGCTGGCCCTCCCATCCCACAAAAAGCCCTTTGTTATTCCATTACATTTCTCATCAACCCCAAGGGGCCTTCATTGATCTGCTGCCACCTATGTGGGAATCGGGGAGCAAACAGCTACTATCAGACACCTCTGGCCAGGCCCAGGCCCAGGCACAACCATATCCCTGATTTAGCTGGGTTCTGGACTACCCCCCTGGTTGACCGAAAGATTTAGAGTACTCCTGCCCCCACCCTGCACACCAAGCTTGCTCCACACACCACCACCCACAGGCCTGTGTCTCAGCCACCTCTACTTCCTGGTGTGCTTCAACTCCCAGCTGCATCACCTCACCTCCACGCATGCTCCTGGTCGGAGTCCACGGGCAGAGTTCAACAGCTGCTGGTAAGCAAGGCACAGACAGATCTTGTTATCAAGCTCATAGAGGCCAGCCTGGGCGTTTAGTACTCGGGTGATGATCCCCTGGAGCAGGAGCACAGAGAAAAGTAGTGCGTTTACAAAGAGTGACGAGGGCACTTGGGCCTGGGGGGAAAATGTGATCCCATAGTGCAGATGGTGCCTATGGGCCCCGCAGGCAGGAGCTGAAATTCAGGGGGACGTAGTTCTGAAAGCAGGAATGGGGTGCAGGCCAGGGTAACTCCTTACCATGTATGACAGGATCTTGGACTCTTTAGCTGGCACTGGCAACTTCTCATCTGTCAGCTCCAGGGGGAGGTGCACAGCGGCCTCAGGGGAAACTGGCTGAATTGGTCCTCCCTGCCAGACAATTTCCAGAGGCTGCTCCTTCACCTGCTCTGCACAGTAGGGCAGGAGGCAGGAGGAGAAGCTGGTGACGAGTACCTTGTGCCCCGATGCCTTCAGGCTGGACACACTCAATGCTGTCAGCACATAGCCATGGCCCAACTGGAGCATGTGGTGCCAAGCTAGCTGGGGAGGTTTCTAGAGCAGAGAAAGCATAGTCAGCATCAGCATCCAGTGCATTGGAGAAGAATCTTCCCTACAGCCAGTGTGTCCCTAGAAATGCAGACCAATATCTTCCCTGCTCCCAGGACTGCACCACACTCCAGCCCAAGTCCCTGAATCCTGCTGGGGCAGTGGAGCTGTGATCACCTCAACGGTGGCTGCATTTCTGCAGGTTGCAGTGACCCTTCTATGCAGTTTATCTAGTGCTATGGGACCCTTTGGGATGGAAGGTACCAGAAATATACAAGATCATTGTGAATAATAAAGGGATAAATAAGAATCAAAATGGGAAAAGGCTGACCTCAAGGCAGGGCCTGAAAAGCACCAGCACAGGGGTACACAAAGCCACAAGGACTCACCTGCACCAGCACTGGGACACAAGCAGCAGAGGTGAAGCACTTCAGAAAGAGGAAAAAAAACGTCTTGTGGTGGATGCACAGGAGGGTGCTGAGTCTGGCCAGCTCACCTGCCACATTCAGCTTTGCTCTTTTCTGACGTGGAACCCTATGGGAAGTTGGGGGCAGGGAAGTGAAGGGGGGAGGAGAAATGGAAGCAGAACTCAGAACTAGGCCAACAACTAAGCCAAGGCACACGTGTGGTGCAGCATGTACTACTCATGGAAGGAAAAGGTCCCAAAGGGGCAATGTGGACTCTCCCTTTTCCTAGGGATGGGGATGAGATTTTCAAAAATGACAAGCCACACAACTCTGTAATGGGTCTCAGGATACCCCAGACTGAGAGTCACCTTGTTACCCCCTGGCTCTAGCGAGAGGTAGCCTTGCTTGTGGTGGCTAGGCATTAGCTCCCTACCACCAGTAGCCTGTTATCCACTTAAGCACGCTCCTCCAGGCTATGCCAGCCCTGTCTTCACCTTGCAGGTTAACAATAGGTGCACCCCGGTCCCCAAGTCCCCTTGAAACGTTCCCCTGTGATATCCAGCCCCTGACACTGGCAACTCACAGAAACCCAATCCTTTGCCCCTAAAAGAGCAGTGTGTCCCAGTTTACCTTAAATCATCGCTCCAATATACCATACAGCACTTGTAATAAAACAAGATTTAAGAAATAATAGAAACAAGAGAGAGTGAGGGATGCAAAACAAAATTATGATAAGGTGCTTAATTACATGATCACCTACAATTTTCCACAGGACTGCTGCCTCATTCAGTGCACAGGATGGGTGCTCAAAGGGGCTGAATTATAACTGCATAGGCATAAATCTGGCATTTCCTAACTTTCAAGTGCTTACTTTGCAACTGAAATAATGTTCTTTTAACAGTTTTTTTACATGTAATACACAGTGAGAATATTAAATTTTATATTCTATCTGACAGAACAAAAGGAAAATTCCAGAGTCAGCAACAGAAGGATTATAGCAGAATTCTGGGTAAGAGATGTTATTCAAAGATGGAGATACACAGCAATAAGAAAAAGACTAAGAATACAGACAGGAGGACTCATAGAAACTTTTAAAAAGTTGTGTATGTTACATCTTTATTGTTACAAGATCAAAAGAGTCTAGATTATCGTAAAACAAATCTCTGCTACTTCAAAAGGTGACTTGACGCGAGAAGTGTGGCATGCACTCACACAGGAATTCTACAACAGGAAACAGTTATAAAGACAGGGCCGGCTCTAGGTTTTTTGCCGCCCCAAGCAAAAACATTCTTGGCTGCCCCCCACCCCAGCCCTGGGCTGCCTCCCCCCCCCCCCCCGCACCAGTGCCCTCCCCCCCCCGCACCCCCTGCCACCCCAGCGCTGGGCTCTCTCCCCCCCCCCCACCCGCACCTCCTGCTTCCCCAGCCCTGGGCTCTCTCTTCCTCCCCCACCTGCACCCCCTGCCGCCCCAGCCTTGGTCCCCCCGCCAAACGTGACCTCCTCGTTCACCACAGCAATCCCCATTTACACTTGCAGTGGGGATCAAACCGTTTCTCCTATTTTTATTTCACTTTAGTATAAATCTCGCCGCCCTCCCAGCCCCCCATCTTTGGTGCTCCAACCCTTGTACCCGGAAAGGGACGGGGATCTAGTAAAGAGGGTTCAGGCAGAGGAGCAGGTGTGGGGGTGCTTGGGGGCTCTACACTGGCAGAGAAGCGAGATGTGATGTACTCACGGAGGAGGGTGGAGGAGGAGAGGGGGTATCAGAAGGGTTGCGGGAGAAGAGGTGCAGGGGAAGGGGGAGGTGCGGGAGGAGAGGGCTGGGGGAGTGTACAAGGGGAGAGGTGCGGGTGAAGAGCGAGTACAAGGGGAAGGGGTGCGGCGAAGGAGCGATGGGGGGAGGTACAAGTGAAGAGGCTGCGAGCGGAATGGGGGGTGCAAGGGCTGAGAGGGGCAGGCGCTGACAGCTGCTTCCCCAACCCCGTGCAGGCAGAGCCGAGAAGACGGACACTGACCCCCAGGTGCCCGAGCCGCGGGGGTCCCCGCTGCCCTGCTTGGAGCCGGGCTCTGCCTCTCCCCACCCCTGGCCCTGTGGGGGCCCGGGGCAAGCAGGGCGGGGCTGAGGTGGGGGAGGTGCGTGGCGGGCTCGGTCTGGGGGCAGCACCCTGGCAGCTTGGGCTGCCCAGCCACTCACCCCATCAGCGCACGAGCCAGGATCACCGCCCCTGCCCAGCCCAGTGGCGCCCTGCACAGCCCACTTGGGTGGGGAAACGCCGCGTCGCCCTGGGGAGACTTAGAGCAGCAGCGCTGGTGGCAGTGGCAGCAGGACCCCTCCTCCATCCCTGCATCCCGGTCTCTGCTTCCCTCCTTCCCCTGCTCCTCACACACTCCGGGAGCCCCTATTGCCGCCGCAGCTTGGGCTCGGCTCCAGAGAACGATGCTCTTGTTCTCCAGCGGCAGGGCTCTGGCCAGGGCCAGCTCCCATCTTTCTGCTGCCCCAAACAAATAAATAAAGGGGGGGCCGGAGTGCTGCCCCTTGGAAAGTGCCACCCCAAGCACATGCTTGGAGCGCTGGTGCCTAGAGCCGGCCCTGTATAAAGAACAGGAAGAATCTGGCAAGATGATCAGGTACCAGTGACCAGCAGATTAATTTAAAGCGGATATAGATAACAGATAAACATTTAAACATACAAATATTAGGTTTCTGATCGGACATTTTGAAAGTGATAGAGATAAATAACATTCTCTATTTATCAAGAGATCAGGTGTCTGAATGAGACAATGTGGTGATGTCAACTTGAAACTGGATAAGAGAAAGGATGGTCTTGCATTTAAATCACTGGACAGAAGCTCAGGACATCTGAGTTCAGTTCCCTACACTGCCACAGGCTTCCCATGGGACCTTGATCAAGTCACCTGATCTCCCTATTCCTCAATTCCCCATCTGTAAAGTGGCAAGCCATCTTACTACTTCCTTTTTCAGACTCTTTGCTTACCTTGTCTAGATAGCTCTTCAGAGCAGGGACTGTCTCCTACTAAATGTACATAGAGTGCTTAACACAATGGGACCTCAAATCTTGGTTGGTGACTCTAGGTGCTACTGAACTACCAACATAAATAAATAAATACATAAATAAAATTGCAGATTTTGAGGAAGGAGAAATAAAAAAATCTGCAAAGAACATCACTTGGACAAAAGAGTTGGAAACTCAAATGGCTGGCCACCATCATGTCGCACTCCCAATCAGTACCTGGCCTGGGCTGGGAAAGCTAATGATCCAAGCAGTGGATCAAATTCGGTAATGAATCCTGGTCACATGCCACCTGAGGAATGTTGTACATATGCTAAGAAGAATCAAAGAAATCTGAAAGATCCAGGATCAGGTAAACCCTAAAAAACTTGCCAAAGTTATGCATTGCCACTATCTTTTCTGAATACAAGAAAAGAAAAAAAGAAAGAACCCATGAGCAAGATCCAGAGAAGAAAGGATTGATAGCTGCCTACCATCTAAAGTATCACCATGAACCAAAGGCCATGGTGAACATGCACTCATCTTGAGAAGAACCATAACAAGTTGCTGGAAAATTTCATGCATCTTGGTGTTGTGTATCAAAGACTCCTTTTATGCATGTGCTTTTATGCAAATGACAAATGCTCACGTTAAGCCAAGTTCTGAAGAGTACATTCTTTGGCTTATAAAACTTGTATATGACTTCAACGGACAATTTGTCTTAGTCACTACTAATACATTTCAACTTAATTGTTTAGAAATATTTTTAAATAATTATATGTCTAAAGTAGCTAAGACACACTGGTATGCTCATTACAACCTCAATATAAAGATCTCCTGATAGCCTGCTCTGTTACAGCTGTAAAATCTATTAATGACTTATGCAAGCTTAAAGTAAACAGACATCAGAAGAAAAGCTAAGATTCACCCAGCCTACAGCTTTCTCTAAAATATAGAAAAGAAAATATGTCTTGTTGAATGACTAATCTTTTAGCTAAAAAGATTACCATTGCTTATAAAAAATGTTTAAACTAGCCTGATATAGAATATTTTAACTGTGATTCACTTACTGGTGAAAGTCAAAAGAAACTATAAGCTTTTGACTTATTCTGCATATTTGGTGTAATTAACCTATTTGTCTTTGTGAAAGAGATAAAAGGTTTCACAAATACATACCACTTATCTACAATGTAATCTGAAATTATAAACCTGAATTTGTGTTTACTAAATGTATTGCTTAGTTTCCAAGTTTATAAACTTTAAAGATTATTTGGGTTTAGATGACAGACATTCTGATTAGCTTAAATGGGCCTTTATCTTAATTAGCAATCTAATAAGGTTCTGAATTGTGATATATATTGTGATATATATTAGTTCAATATTTACATTTAGAATTACCTACCCATAACTTGTGACTTTGATTACTGTGGTTCACTACTCCATAAGAGCTACTTGTTTGTGTTAAATTCACTATTTTAAATGAGCTGTCACTTAAAATTAAATGCATATTTTGTCATCTTCATGTCTTTTCTATTATTTCCTAAGTTTTATTTTGGTTAATAAAATATATGGAGTCATGAAAGTTTGAATCTGTATCTTATCTAAGTTATGCAAACCCAACAAATTTTTGGAGTATAGCTTATTCATTGATTAAAATGATTTAATATACACATTTAGTTTTATATCCACTCACTTGTTCTCTCACGCATTCAGCATGGATCTGACCCAATCAACATCTCCCTGAACAGGCCAGGTTCTTGCTGCGATGCAGAGTGAACCTGTGACAAATGGCAGTAGCAACAGCTGCACACATTGAATTAAGAGCATTGAGTATTTACCTCGTGCTGAGCAATTGTGCAGCTGTTGGTGGGTACAAGACAGGGATGGTGTCAACCACTCTCTCTGGTCGAGGATCCACTGGCACTGGGTCTGCCAGAATTTCCACATATCCAGCTGAGCCCTGATTCGTCTGTGGTATGTATGCCCAGCTGGGGAAGAGAAACAGTAGCTCCAGCCACTCAGATTCAAAATGCAGGAGCTAAACCAAAAGAGAAAAAGTGCTGCAATTTGAGATGTATTCACAATACAACTCCGCAACTAAGACACTTACAGCATTAGCCCAGCCTTCCCGTCGCACAGCACAAGTTCTCACAGCTCATTTTAGAGCAGGGATCAGAGTTCCTAGAAAGATGCACATTTTGTTGCTCCCCAAACAGTGGCAGTGACTAATCTGTAGAGAAATAAACCCCTTTTTGCTCCAAGAGAGAACCCCAAACTATACGAAGCCTTGTAAACTCCTATGCAATTTTACTTCTGAGGGAATTCTGTGCCAAAAAAGTAAAAATCCTGTGCCAAAAAGTCCTGCATATTTTATTTGTCAAAATAACACAATATAATCACACCATTTTCAATTATTTGCTGGGAAATATTTTGAAATAAATTACCAAAATAATTGAAAATGGTGTGATTATATTGTGTTATTTTGACAAATAAAATATGCAGAACTTTGAAGAATTTAAATTTTTTTTGGTGTGGAATTCCCTCAAGAGTACCAGGGTTCTGTGTGGTGCAACATGGGTGTGGGCAGCTTGCTGGGGGTGTGTGGGTGGGATCTGGATACACAGGGGCTCATTGTGGGGTCGTGGGTGCAGGGGGAATAGGACTCTGCAGGGGAGTCCAGGTGAAGGTGGTTAGGGTTCAGCGGGGGGAGTCTGGGTGTGGGGACTCAGTGGGGGAGTCTGGGTGCTGGAGGAGTGGGGCTTTGTGGGTGGGGTGTCAGGGTGCAGCTGGTTGGGGCTCAGTGGGGTGTGAGTCCAGGTGTGGGGGGCTCCTGATGAAGGGGGTGAGGCTCGGGGGGGGGGAGGGAGAGAGTTGGGTGCAGGAGGGCCCAGTGGGGGTTCAGGAGACTTGGGGGGGGGTGTCTGGGTGATCCTGAGATGGGGGGCTCAGTTGGGTAGGTGAGACTCAGTGAGGGAGGTTGGGTGTGGGGGTCCGGATGCATGGGGGCTGGGCAGACAGAAGGAGCTGCTCCCTATACAGTGACACCCTCACCCCTCATGGCTGAGGAGCGATGGAGCCAGAAAGCGGGGGAAGGGGTCATTGTATGGGAAGCTGCTCTGCCTGTCTGCTCAACCCCTGTGCATCTGGGACCCCCACCCCACTAAGCCTCACATCCTGCACCCAGACCCCCCACCACCACCACCACCACCAAGCTCCCCTTCCCCCACAGTGCAGAGCTTCCTGTAGCCAGGGGAAGTTTCTGTGGGTTGATCTGACCAACCCCAGCAGCTCCGTTGGGAACTCCATCTCTGTCCTCTTCCTCCACCCCCTCCCGGGCATCCCCAGACACACACACCCTCTTTCCTGTGGTGACTTACTGCTCCCCCGGCTGCCCAAACAGACATGCCCATGCTGCCAGGAGGGGTGAGTGAGCACTGGTGCAGCTTCTCTTTACTTCCCCCACAAAAAACATTTTTCTATGGAAAGCAGAGAGAATCTGTGGGGGGACGTGTTTCTGCACACGTGCAGGAGTAGCAATTTGCTGGGCACTAGGAATAGCATTCCCTGGGCCCACGTTTCTCCCCCTTCCAGGGTCTGGTGGGGATTCATTTACAGCCTCCTAAGTTTTGGCAGTGCTTGGTATTTCCAAACCATATTTCTAATCTTCTCTGTCTTCACCAATGTTTGAAGCTCATCCCAATGCATATATATATATCTGTGAATATAAAAACGTGCTCTTCCCCCATTCTTAGATTATTGATAAGTGGCAAAACAGAGAGCCCTGGGCCTCCATCACTGGTGTCAACCTCCTGTCCCTAATTCCAGATGTTGCCATTTACCTAGACCTCTTTTATTCAAGATCCTCCAGGCAGGCCTCAGCACGGTAGCACCCCATCCAAGCCAAGATTTGATACACTGTATCACATGCTTCACCGAAAGCCCAGCATAATTCCCCTGTTGCAGTTATTTCAGCTCCATAGCCTGTAATTCAAGCAAGCTTACCGCTGTTGGTCCCATTAGTTTCTCAGAGTCTCCCTCTCAAAGTGTTTGCTCCATTACTTAATTAGTAACGGAAACAACACTTCACTGGTAATTGACAGGAACAACCTTCCTCCCCTGCCTCTTTTCTCCGGTCATTCCCTAGTCCAGTAAGTTTGATAGTTAACTCTTTAGCAATGAAAGGTTTGACATATTTCACCCTTCCTCCCTGGCATTTGAACTCACTGCCTTCCCCTCGCAAGACACATGTTTGATCTCCCAAGTTACACAATCTTTTGCAAATTGTTTCAATCCTCCTACTGTCTGCAAGGTCCCTCAGAAATGTTACCAAGAGCAGGATCCCTCAAGCTGCCTGTTGGCATACCTCACAGGGAATTGAACCAGTGCTGTCTTGCACATACAGGTTGCCATCCATTAGCTTCTCTTTCCCCTTCTGCTGTCTTCCATCCGTCAGGTAGCCAATCAGGATCAAGTGAGTCCGTGGCAGAACACACTGTTTGGGCAAGATGACCTCACCTTGGTGAGCCCATTTCTTGAAGTCACTGGTGCTCCAGGTCATGTGACTACAGCAGGGTGTGCGTTGTTGGCACTGGAGGTCAGAGATGGAGATGAAGCTAGAGAAAAGGGAAAGAACGATCATATGAAGGGATGAGGCTGAAGCTGGGGAGGAAGAGGGACATTTAGACATTTTGCTGCAGCAGGTCAGGCTCAGCACAGGTGCAGTTATGCTGCCTTAAATGTTGTCCCATGAAAGATTGTGCCACCATATGGGAAATCTTGGGGGTGAATGTACTCACTTCAATGGCATGACTCAGGGTTCAACACTGAAATGACCAGGGTGTCAGGAACACAATCTATTTCCACATTTACCCTGAGAGCACATTTACCCGTGAATACCTCAGAGGAAGCACAACCCATTTTGGACTGTGGTCACATGGCTGGACACACACAGGACTTGTGGAGAAATATTTGGGAACAGAGACTGAAAAATATATTCATCTGAACAACCTTTCTAGGAGATGTGGGAGGGCTTTATCCCACAGTTTAGGCAGAATATTAATGGGAGATTCCATGAGAAGACCAAGGAAACTGAGTGGAGTGAGAGATATGGATGACTCTGTACGGGGCACTCTCCTTTCTAAATCAATACTGATCCCATTTCCCCAGCTTGGAGGTGCTGACCTGTAGCTAGAAGAGTGGCTGACTGTAGTCTCTGTGCTGCTTATAGGAAGACAGATCTAAACAATGCTGCCAACCTTAGTGTTAAATCTTCATCTTAACAGGCCTTGCTTAAAGGATGTGAGGCTGAGAGATGCCAAATCAAAGAGGTCTCAGGCTCTTTTCTTCAACTGTAAGAATGCAGCCAAGCTTAATGTATCCAAGCTTAAAAAAAACTGGATAAAGAGAAATTTTGCACGCCATCAGGTACTGTTAATGAGCAAAGACGTGCCCAAGATTTTACAATGTTGAGACTGATCAAGGCACTAAGTATGAGAGACATGGGCAGCATTGTCAGTACATTCCCAACCCAGCTAATTTTAATATATGTACCTAAAAATAACAATACCCACACTACAGGCATAGGCCCTGTCTACATTAGGGAATTTCAGAAAAAAGTTCCCACCAGTGTCAATACCAGCATCAGCAACATTGTAAGCTCAAGTGTAGACAGCGCTCCAGCTGTCGTTTTCAGGACTTGCACCTAGCAGTTAGTTGACAGGGTTTTGGAAAGGGTGGTGATGCTGGAATGTTGTTTATACTAGGGACCCCACTAAGTGCAGATGAAGTGCAGTTAGCAGCACCGTAGAGTCACAGGGACTTAGGACATGTCTACACACGTGCTGCAATGGCACAACTGCAGGTACGCTACGTATCACTGTAGCACAGACACTCACTACAGCCATAAATCCAACCCCCTCTTCCATCCACTTAGCTGTGTGGGCCTAGGTCAAACTAACTACGTTGTACAGGGTAGCAATGCACCTAGGCTGTCCTAACTTTCAGGTGTAGGTCAGCAGGCCTTAGAGGTGGGAGTCAACTAAGTCAAGAAGGCGTGTAGGGTTGTCCAAGAGAAACCTACACTTTTGGAGTCTGACAAACCAAGCAACTTCAGAGAAGCAAACTCTCCTGAAGGGCCAAGTGCTGTCACTGGCCAGTCAGCCAGACCCAGACCTGGTGAAATAGTCATTCCAGTTCAACTCTGTTACATCATGGCAGCAGGAGCAGGGCTGACAGGCCCTGGACCTGCAGTTCCCCACGTGTAGCAGGGAGTTGGGGGTGCTCCGCACTGAGGTGGGGGCAGAGCAGGGATCTGATTTCCGGGGGGAGGGGGGGCAGCAGCTCCAGGTGGCACAGACAGGAGCCCCGCCAGGGCACTTCATATAGTGGGGGAGCTGAGAGCCACTGAACCAAACTGTAAAGCCCGGATATGATGGAAACCGCTCCAAGCCCGGGGCTTCGGCAGCGCCCCCAGTTCCAGCCCCTGCGCCGGGGCAGGTGGCGCGGGCACCAGGGAGCGCAGCTGAGGCGGGCAGGGACCCGCTGCCACCTGTTACCTGTAGCCCAGCGGCAGCTCCCCGCTCCGCCCACCCCACGTGCTCCGTAGGCACCGCATCACCGAGTCCGCCAGCTGCTCAGGGCCGCCGCCGCCCGGCCCCGCAGGGCAGAGGGTCTCGCGGACGAAGGCCCGGGCCGCCCGCGACCACCGCTGCTCCTGGGGGAGAGAAGGGGAGCGTCAGGGCAGGGCGGGGGGAGAGCGCGCGAGGGGGAACGGGGACAGGGGGAGAGAGCGCGCGCGCGCGAGCGGGGTAGGGAAGGGGAGAGAGCGCGCGTGGGTCACTTACAGCCCCACCAGGCTCCTCCATGCACACATCGCGGCTGCCGCCCGGCCGGCCAGGAGTCTCCATAGGAACGCGGGGGAGGAAGCCGCGGGGCACCACGGGTGTGACGTTACAGGCAGTGCCGGCTCCCGGCCAATCAGCCACACCCCCCCCCCTTCGCACGCTCGCCCGCCAGCTGCCGCGTGAGCGCCGGACCGGATGCGGGGGAAGGTGCGGGGCCTGCCCGGCCGGCTAAGCCGGCGCCGCCGCTCAGGAGTTTCCTTCCGCCCGCGGGCAGCGACTGAGCGCTGCCAGATGGGGGGCGGGGCAGGCTCCGGCTTCGCAGAGCCGCTTGAGGCTGCGAGGGGAGTTTCTCCCCCACCAGCGCGGCCCACGCGGGCAGGGGAGCGACGAGCGGGCTACACCGCTGTGTGGCTCCGCGCCCCCTGTGTCACTTGCCCGCAGCCGCGGGGCTACGGTAGAAAATCCCAGCCCAGGCCGGACTAGGGTGCGCGAAGCAGGCCCGAGGGGGGAGATGGTGAGGGACTGGGAGGGTCTTGCGGCGCGTGAAGGAAGTTAAGGGGTAGAGCCTCTGCGTGGAGGATGGCTGGGGTAGATGGGATTCTTCACCTCACAGTGGTGCATCTACCCTAGTAAAGCTAGTACCTGTCTTCCAATAACATGGCAGCTGCACTGGTGCCAAGCTGCTAGTAGGGGCAGGCATTTTTATCTCACCTCAAAAACCTGCTTGTTCCTGCCCTACAGGAGTACTTACATCCTTGCTATCATTGGTACAGCTGCACTGTGTCTGCTAGCTGCTGAAATGTGTGTACTAGTTTTGTTTCTATAGCAAAGGCCAGGAGGTCAAAATAAGAACTGCTGGGATCTCTGCCATGAAGGGGAGTGTCTTTCCCGGACCTGAAGACCAACTTCTGTTGGCGAAAAAGACAAGCTTTGAAGCTTATACAAAACTTTTCTTCAGGTCTGTGAAAAGTAGAATTCTGTGTGGCTCGAAAGCTTGTGTTTCTTACCAACAGAAGTGGGTCCAATAGAAGATATTACCTGACCTACCTTGTCTCTAATATGCTGGGAGGGACACAGCTACAGCTGCACTGCATACATGAAAGGGGGGGGGGGCGGGAGGTCAGATTGGGACTTGGACCTCTGCGGAAGGTAAAATGAGAAATAGTGTCCCACAGCAGGCAGGTGAATTGGAGTAGGGCTAGATCTGTGGCCCATTTGGGAAGGGAGTGTGGGATTCTGGGACCATTCTGCCCATTGATGCCCTATACAGAGAGCTGGAATTGGGGAGAGAGAGAGAAAGGGCCAGGGGAGAGATCTATGGAAAAGGTGTCTGATCTGGTGATTCTCCTGATGGTGCTTTAAAGTGGTGACTTTATTTTTAAATGCAAATGCTTAGCAGGAGGGAGAAGATATTTCTTCCCCAGGGTTCATGTGTTGGTCTCATTCCCCTCTGACACTGTCCTCTGTTGCACCAAGCTGTCAGAAGACTCTGAAGGTCCAGCAGAGTCCATTCCATGGAGGGCTGGCAGCTGATCTAGGGAAGAGGCTGAGGGAGAAGGTGTGTTTTCCCTATCCAGTGGTAAATCTGGGAAGTTGGTGCATCTTGAGGCTGCATTAACAACTGTATGGAGGCCCCCTATGCCCTATTGTATAAGCAACCTCTAAAGGAGTTTCCAGTAACAGATACAATCAGGGAAAGCTAAAGCATGGGTGGGGCAGGGGGGAGGGACTACTGATGTGAAGGCCTCTATGGCAGTGACAGGTATCAGAGTAGCAGCCGTGTTAGTCTGTATCCGCAAAAAGAACAGGAGTACTTGTGGCACCTTAGAGACTAACAAATGTATTAGAGCATAAGCTTTCGTGGACTACAGCCCACTTCTTTGGATGCATACAGAATGGAACATATATTGAGGAGATATATATACACACATACAACTCCCACCTGTTCATGCTCTCTGTATGTGTGTATATATATCTCCTCAATATATGTTCCATTCTATATGCATCCGAAGAAGTGGGCTGTAGTCCACGAAAGCTTATGCTCTAATGAATTTGTTAGTCTCTAAGGTGCCACAAGTACTCCTGTTCTTTCTATGGCAGTGGTTCTTTCCGGATTACTTGTACCCCTTTCAGGAGTCTGATTTGCCTTATATACCCCAAGTTTCACCTCACTTAAAAACTCAGGCTTTGGGCTTCGGCTTTCTGCCCTGGGCCCCAGCTAGTCTAACGCTGGCCCTGGTGACCCCAATAAAGCAAAATCACAGTTTGAGAACTGCTGATATAGTATATAGAGCAGTATAAACAAGTCATTGTATGAAATTTTAGTTTGTACTGACTTCACTTGTGCTTTTTATGTAGCCTGTTATAAAACTAGGTAAATATCTGGATGAGCTGATTTAACCCCTGGAAGACCTCTGCATAACCCCTGGTTTACGGGTATCCCTCGTTGAGAACCACTGCTCTAGGGAATCCTCTGAAATCTGCATGGATCTTGGGAGATCTATTGGTTCTGGAGGCTGACATCTAGGGCAGTAGGGGTAAACCTCATCCACTAACATAATGACTTGAGAAAAACTTGGTGATTTTTTTTCTTTATGAGGGTGTGACTTCGTCATCCACATGAGTTATTACATCAGTATATTGGAATTTTTTTCTGTGGGGAACAATCCTGTATCGGCCATGTTCAAAGAAGTAGATAAGCTAGACAAGACCTAACGTGCCTTTTCCATCTCTACTGTCAGCTGGGTGCAATGTGGGAAGAGCTTTCCCTGCTTTTTTCTTCCTGCTGAGCACATCATATGGGCCAAAAGAAATCTGATGAGGTTCAACAAGGACAAGTGCAGAGTCCTGCACTTAAGACGGAAGAATCCCATGCACTACTACAGACTAGGGACTGAATGGCTAGGCAGCAGTTCTGCAGAAAAGGACGTAGGGGGTTACAGTGGACGAGAAGCTGGATATGAGTCGACAGTGTGCCCTTGTTGCCAAGAAAGCTAATGGCATTTTGGGCTGTATAAGTAGGGGCATTGCCAGCAGATTGAGGGACGTGATCATTCCCCTCTATTCGACATTGGTGAGGCCTCATCTTGAGTACTGTGTCCCGTTTTGGGCCCCACTCTACAAGAAGGATGTGGAAAAATTAGAAAGAGTCCAGCGGAGGGCAACAAAAATGATTAGGGGACTGGAGCACATGACTTATGAGGAGAGGCTGAGGGAACTGGGATTGTTTAGTCTGCAGAAGAGAAGAATGAGGGGGGATTTGATAGCTGCTTTCAGCTACCTGAAAGGGGGTTCCAAAGAGGATGGATCTAGACTGTTCTCAGTGGTGGCAAATGACAGAACAAGGAGTAATGGTCTCAAGTTGCAGTGAGGGAGGTTTAGGTTGGCTATTAGGAAAAACTTTTTCACTAGGAGGGTGGTGAAGCACTGGAATGGGTTACCTAGGGAAGTGGTGGAATCTCCTTCCTTAGAGGTTTTTAAGGTCAGGCTTGACAAAGCCCTGGCTGGGATGATTTAGTTGGGGATTGGTCCCACTTTGAGCAGAGGGTTGGACTAGATGACTTCCTGAGGTCCCTTCCAACTCTGATATTCTGTGATAAACCTTGGGCCAAAGAAAGCATGATCCCAGTTTGGAGTAAAGAAAGGAACTTTTATACAAGGGCCTTGTCTCAAAGAACTTACAAACTGAAGGGACAACATCTAAATGAGGGAGTTCTTTATCATTTAGCCACTTAAACCATGCTGTTTTCATATTCTTTTTTTACCACGTTTTTTTATTACTCTCTTTTAGTTTAGAGAGACAAGGTGGTTGAGGTAATATCTTTTATCAGACCAACTTCTGTTGGTGAGCGAGACAAACTTTCAACATTACACAGAGCTCTTCTTCGGGTCATTTAGTTCATTCTCTTAAGGCACATTAAATAAAGCAGGAGATACTGTAAGTACAGTAAGCACAGAAACCTTGTTTCACGTTTAGCCATTTTTGCGTTTCCTTGCCAAATCGTTTAGGCAGATAGTGAAGAGACTTGTCAATTTTCTCTAGTTTCTGTTTTTAAATATAGCCATATGTAATTCCATACCAAAAATATATTAAAATAACATTGCCTAATGAAGCACCCAGAAGTCAAAATATGTCCCAGTTAAGATTTCATGGGAACCTTAGGTCTACCTCCTGGTGTTTCTGTTTTACAATAGTATTTGATTACTGGATCTCATACTAGTTTTTTCTGCAGGTCCTATCTCATTTCTTAATGGGAAAAAAATTAAAATAACTCTTGTTTGGATAAACAGCATAAAAACAACCAAAGTGAACCAGGGTTCGTGTACATCTTAGGCCTAGTCTACACTAGGAATTTATCTCGAATTTATCAGCGTTAAACCGAATTAACCCTGCACCCGTCCACGCAACGAAGCCCTTTACTTCGATATAAAGGGCTCTTAATATCGATATCTGTACTCCTCCCTGACGAGGGGAGTAGCGCTGAAATTGGTATTGCCGTGTCGGATTAGGGTTAGTGTGGCCGCAATTCGACGGTATTGGCTTCCGGGAGCTATCCCACAGTGCACCATTGTGACCTCTCTGGACAGCAATCTGAACTCGGATGCACTGGTCAGGTAGACAGGAAAAGCCCCGCAAACTTTTGAATTACATTTCCTGTTTGCCCAGTATGCAGAGCACAGGTGACCATGCAGAGCTCATCAGCACAGGTAACCATGCAGTCCGAGAATCGGAAAAGAGCACCAGCATGGACCGTATGGGAGGTACTGGATCTGATTGCTATATGGGGAGAGGATTCAGTGCTAGCAGAACTACATTCCAAAAGACGAAATGCCAAAACATTTGAAAAAATCTCCAAGGGCATGCTGGAGAGAGGCAACAATAGGGAATCACTACAGTGCTGCGTGAAAGTTAAGGAGCTCAGAAAAGCCTATCAAAAAACCAAGGAGGCAAACGGTCGCTCCGGGTCAGAGCCGCAGACATGCCGCTTCTACGCCGAGCTGCATGCAATTCTAGGGGGGGCCGCCACCACTACCCCACCTCTGACCGTGGATTCCGAGGCGGGGGTAATCTCAGCCATGCCTGAGGATTCTGCGGACGGGGAAGATGAGGAGGAGGAGGATGACGACGAGCTTGCAGAGAGCACACAGCACTCTGTTCTCCCCAACAGGCGGGATCTTTTTCTCAGCCTGACTGAAGTACCCTCCCAAGGCATTATCCCAGACCATGAAGCCATGGAAGAGACCTCTGGTGAGTGTACCTTTGTAAATATAAAAAATGGTTTAAAAGCAAGCGTTTTTT
Source organism: Malaclemys terrapin pileata (assembly GCF_027887155.1). Taxonomy (NCBI): domain Eukaryota; kingdom Metazoa; phylum Chordata; order Testudines; family Emydidae; genus Malaclemys; species Malaclemys terrapin. The sequence continues at coordinate 146,807,479 of NC_071505.1, forward strand.
AATGATTAATTTGCCCTGAGGACGTGGGAGGCATTCGTGGCCAGTACAGCTACTGGAAAAGTCTGTTAACGTGTCTGGGGATGGAGCGGAAATCCTCCAGGGACATCTCCGTGAAGCTCTCCTGGAGGTACTCCAAAAGCCTTTGCAGAAGGTTTCTGGGCAGTGCAGCCTTATTCCGTCCACCGTGGTAGGACACTTGACCACGCCATGCTAGTAGCAAGTAATCTAGTATTGCATGACAAAGGCTGGCAGCGTATGGTCCCGGTGTTTGCTGGCATTCCAGCAACATCCGTTCTTTATCTCGCTGTGTTATCCTCAGGAGAGTGATATCGTTCATGGTAACCTAGTTAAAATACAGGAATTTAATTAATGGGACAGAGGTGGCCGTTCCTACTGGGCTGTTTGCCTGTGGCTGAAAAGAAATCCTTCCCTGCAGTTAGCCAAGCTGGGGGGGAGGGAGGGGAATCTTCCCTGATACCAGCCATGCCGTGGGAGGAGGGATAAAGTGATCATCCCAGAGAATTGGATGGGGAGGAGTTAGTTTGGTTTCTGCTGCTGCATGTTAACAGGAAAACCGCAGCACTTAAGGGGCTTTGCTTGGTATGTGGGAAAGGAGGGCGCTGCTTGTAGAAAAGCTGCAGAAGCCGAAAGACAATGGCTTACCATGGCCGCATGCAAGCCGAATTCTGTTGCCCGGACCTGCGTCTGTGCTCTCTAATACCAAAGCCGAAGGCACTCAATATTAAAAGATGCAAAATGCGACCTTGTACCGAAATCACATGCGCTATGTAATGTGAATAGTGTTGTTCACCGTGAAAGAGTATAAGCATTGTTCTGTAAAATGTAGCTTTTTAAATACTTCTCTCCCTTTTTTCCCTCCCTCCCGCAGCTGCAAATTTTTCAAGCCTCGCTCCTCGGTCCCGAAGGCTATCTCAGATAAGGCGTAAAAAAAAGAGGACGCGAGATGAAATGTTCTCGGAAATCATGGAATCCACCCGCAGTGAAAGAGCTCATCTGAATGAGTGGAAGGACACGGTATCGAAGTACAGGAAAGATGCCAGTGAACGTGAGGACAGGAGGGATGCTTGAGATGAGAGGTGGCAGGCTGCAACGCTGGGGCTGCTGTGTGATCAAATGGACATGCTCCGGCGTCTGGTGGAGCTTCAGGAACGGCAGCAGGAGCACAGAGTGCTGCTGCAGCCGCTGTATAACCTCCCTCCCCCCTCACCCTGCTCCATTACCTCCTCACCCAGACGTGTAAGAATGTGGGGGGGAGGCTCCATGCACCCTCCCAATCCACCCCAGTGGACAGCCCAACCAAAAGGCTGTCATTACTTTGAACATTTTTAGTGGCCTTTTCCTTCCCTCCTATCCTCCTCCCAAACCCCACCCGGGCTACCTTCTCAATTCTCTCCCTCTTTTTATAATCAATTAATAAAGAATGCATGATTTTTAAATGATAGTGACTTTATTTCCTTTGAAAGCAAGCTGGGATCGAAGGGGGAGGGTGGGTTGCTTACAGAGAATGAGTCAATCAAGGGGGTCGGTTTTCCTCAAGGAGAAACAAACAGAACGTTCACACGGTAGCCTGGCCAGTCATGAAACTGGTTTTCAAAGCTTCTCTGATGCGCAGTGCTTCCTGGTGTGCTCTTCTAATCGCCCTGGTGTCTGGCTGCGTGTAATCAGCAGCCAGGTGATTTGCCTCAGCCTCCCACCCCACCATAAAGGTCTTCCCCTTACTCTCACAGAGATTGTGGAGCACACAGCAAGCAGCAATAACAATGGGGATATTGGTTTGACTGAGGTCTGAGCGAGTCAGTAAAGATAGCCAGCGACCTTTTAAACGTCCAAATGCACATTCTACCACCATTCTGCACTTGCTCAACCTGTAGTTGAACAGCTCCTGACTACTGTCCAGGCTGCCTGTGTATGGCTTCATGAGCCATGGCATTAAGGGGTAGGTCTCCAAGGATAACTATAGGCATTTCAACATTCCCAACTGTTATTTTCTGGTCTGGGAAGTAAGTCCGTTGCTGCAGCCATTTAAACAGAGTAGTGTTCCTGAAGACGCGAGCGTCATGAACCCTTCCCGGCCATTCCACGTTGATGTTGGTGAAACATCCCTTGTGATCCACCAGTGCTTGCAGCACCATTGAAAAGTACCCCTTGCGGTTTACGTACTGGCTGCCCTGGTGCTCCGGTGCCAAGATAGGGATATGGGTTCCATCTATCGCCCCACCACAGTTAGGGAATCCCATTGCAGCAAAGCCATCCACTATGACCTGCACATTTCCCAGAGTCACTACCTTTGGTAGCAGCTGCTCAGTGATTGCTTTGGCTACTTGCATCACAGCAGCCCCCACAGTAGATTTGCCAACTCCAGATTGATTCCCTACTGATCGGTATCTGTCTGGTGTTGCGAACTTCCACAGGGCTATCGCCACTCGCGTCTCAACTGTGAGGGCTGCTCTCATCTTGGTATTCTGGCGCTTCAGGGCAGGGGAAAGCAAGTCACAAAGTTCCATGAAAGTGCCCTTATGCATGCGAAAGTTTCGCAGCCACTGGGAATTGTCCCACATCTGCAACACTATGCGATCCCACCAGTCTGTGCTTGTTTCCCAGGCCCAGAATCGGCGTTCCGTGGCATGAACCTGCCCCATTAACAGCATGATCTCCAAAGCGCCGGGGCCCGCGGTTTAATAGAATTCCATGTCCATGTCCTCATCACTCTCGTCGCCGCGCTGCCGTAGCCTACTCCTCATTGCCTGGTTTTGCAGGTTCTGGTTCAGCATAAACTGCACGATAACGCGTGAGGTGTTTACAATGTTCATGACTGCTGTCTTGAGCTGAGCGGGCTCCAGGCTTGCCACAGTATGGCATCTGCACTGTTCACCCAGGAAAAAGCCGCAAAATGGTTATCTGCCGTTGCTTTCCAGGAGGGAGGGGAGGATGTACCCAGAACCACCCGCGACAATGATTTTTGCCCCATCAGGCATTGGGATCTCAACCCAGAATTCCAATGGGCGGAGGAGACTGCGGGAACTATGGGATAGCTATGGGATAGCTACCCACAGTGCAACACTCCAGAAATCGACACTAGCCACCGAATTAATGTGCTTAGTGTGGCCGCATACATTTGACTTTATACAATCTGTTTTCAAAAACCGGTTTCTGTAAAATCGGAATAATCCCGTAGTGTAGTCATACCTTCAGTATAGCCCAGTAACTGAACACTCTGGAGTTCTGTGATCACAGCTGGAAAATTGTGACCGGCTCGTTAGTGCACTCCCCTTTCCACTACCAGAGGAGGTTTTCTTATTTGGTTTGTTTCTTGATTATTAATACAACCAAACCGTGGTTTAATGACGATTATCCCAAAATTTTAAAAGGGTGGAAATAAAAGTAAAAGGCCAGCATTTATTGCCATGTTCAGTGATGATAATACAGTGCATGTGGCATTCACTTCCATTGGCAACATACTCCATATACGTCCAACATACATCAAAGCAGTGTGCACCCCAAATTAATCAAACTTGCTTCCTGTCACAAAATCTTAACCCTGACTTCCTAATTAATTGTCTCAAGAAACTGGCACATCCTTAAAAATTTTATTAAAGCTAATGTTAAAAAAATTATATAATACATAGGTTGGGGAAAGAATGTTTTGTACATCTGGGTATAGTGCTTAGATTATCCATAAATACAAAGTTTGTTTTTAAAAGTCATATGCGCTGGCATAGATTACATAATCAGCAATAACCTAAATTTAGGTGAATAGATTTAACAATACAGTTTAGTTATTAGAATCCGAATACTTGGTACATCACTCATGAAAAGTTATACAGAGATTTGGTTGTGGAAAGCAAAATATATCAATAAGTGAAGATTGTCCCTCAGTAATTGAGAATTAGGTTAGTTGTCCATTGATAAAATACAGTCCTACTATCACACAGTCCAAACATGGGTAATGTTATATTTTGCCGTTGTTGAGTTTGCTCATAAGGATTTTGCATTAGGATGCATTACACTTGCTTTATATTTTGAAGGTCTTCTTTGTAACCATAAGAACTAGAAGACTTCTTGTTTTTTTAAATTGGGATTACGGAGAACAAGATAGTACCCTAAAAAACCCCACCAAAATGCTGGCTCACTGATATGACTAGTGCAATTTAAACCCATGCCCCCTTGCCAGATTCCAAAGTCCTGCTGCAAATAATGGAGGTGTTAGAGCTGTTAGAAAAAAGTTGCAAGAATCTTTTATGGAAAGTGCAAAATAACCTAAATAACCTCTCCATTATAATAACACCTGTATATAAATATATATGTAGATAATATAAAGAGCACCAATTACTGGCATATATATATGTAGCATTGTTCATAGTAGGTTTAATAAGAGTTTTACACTGCATATGGCTTCTTGAATGCTGCTCTTAACAAACGGGTTAGCTGAGTCTCATGTCTAGAGAGACAAGGTGGGAGAGGTAATAGCTTTTACTGGACCAACTTCTGTTGGTGAGAGAGACAAGCTCTCAGTCTTGTGGAGGGTTTACTAGGAGGTTGGGGATTGATCTCTGGGTTTCTCTCTGACCCATGAGTTGGAAGGGGTGGGTCTGTCTTGTCCCACAAGAATGAGGAAGATTAGTAGGGAAGATGGATGTCTGCTACCCTGAGGGAAGGATTGGCGTTAATGAGAACGACTGAGTTTTTGTCCCATGGGGAGGGGAGAGTGAATGGGGTAAGGGCTGAATCTCTTGGGCCTCAGTCTCTGTGCTGTGGGTAGGGGAGGGTTAACTTTACAGTTCCATGTTGCCTCCCTCGTCTCCCCCCCCCCCCTTTCCTGTTGCTTTCTCACCCTTTGCTGGCAGGAAGTTGCGGAACTTACTAGTTTCAGTTTGTGTTCGGTCTCTTCGTGCTAGATTCGCGCTGGCCTTGGGGGGGCTTCTCTGTAGACGGGGGTCTTATCATGGGGACGTAGGAGACGACAGAACTATGGCCCATCCGGAGCCTTCCCCTACCTTGGTGGCTACGGTGAGTAACACTTGGGGTGAGTGCCTAACTCCCAACAGTCAGTCACCAGGCTGGAGAGTCGGGTTAATGGGAGCACAGAGCTGGGAGTGGTGTGGGTCTGGTTGGTGACTGCAGGAAGACTGGGAGTCAAGTATCCTGGGTTGTATCCCCAGGTCTGGGAGGGCTGTGGGGTCTGGTGGGTTAAAATTGGGAGGAGAGTGAGAGTTAGGGAATCTGAGTTTTATTTTCTGATGTGCCTTTTGTGAGTCCCTTCCATTTTGCGGTCTCCTTTTCCCCTCTGTAGAAGTAGGCTGGTACTGATAACCTGCCTCCCCTCGTGAGCTGCTCTCTCCTCCACTGGTGTGACCCCGTAGAACAGTGGTCCCCACATTTTTTACTTTGCACCCCCCCCCCCCCGCTGGGGCTGGGCCATGGCTCCTGGAGGGAGGGGCGTGGACAGGAGTAAGTGGGACAAGGCTGGGGCCACAGCTGGGGAGCGTTGCCTTGGGAGGGGGCCGAGGTCGGTAGCCAGGGCCCCTGTCGCGGGCCCACAGCCGGAATCCAGGGCGCAGGGCTGTGAGCGGGGCACCGGGCTGGCAGCTGGGGGCGGGCCAGGAGTGGAGCTGGGTGCCGCTCCCCCGTAGGGGCTGGCCTGGGCTCCAGCTGCGCCCCCCCCCCCCCAATGTTCCTCGGCAGCCCCTTAGGGGTGCACTCCACAGTTTGGGAACTTCTGCCCTAGGAAGACTGTGCTCCTGTCCTTGATAAGTTCTAGAGAGAGAAGGTTGTAGAGGTAATATATTTTTCTCTGTGGGTGAGAGAGAGAAACTTTCCAGCCACACGGAGCTCTTCTACCTTTCCCAGACCCGAAGAAGAGCTTTGTCTTGAAAGCTTGTCTCTTTCACTAACAGAAGTTGGTCCTTTAAAAGCTATTACCTCACCCATCTTATTTCTAATATCCTGGGACCAACACGGCTACAATAACACTGCATACACCTGATGGGAGTCCGTGAGCTTGCACTCCTCTGGTGGGGTTCCAGATATGGGTTAGCCATATCCCACTTGGATTGGTGAGTGACCTGAGGCTGCTTTCTCCCACTGTTGCACCACAGGAAATAACACTTAACCCAATTATCAAGGAGATGCTTCTCCTGAGGTTCCCCAGTCACTTCCACAGTCCTACAACATCTCTGCTTCCTCCTGCAAATGCAGTGCTCTAACAGTCCCTCCAGTCCTTCCACCATCTACATATCCAGTACCCACCAGCTCCACAAATTTGGATAATGGATGTTGTCTTGTGTTTCCTATGTATCTAATTCTCTTCAGTAATTCCTATTGCCCCATTTCCCGTGTCCAATTCTCCCCCAGGCACTCCCATTCCCAGGGGTGCCCCCCCCAGTTTCATACCCCATTATAATTTTACCAATAAGAGTGGAGCTATGGGGGGGTGGGGCTTGTGGGTGGCTATTTTCCTTAGCCCTCTGTAACCACCCCTTCCAGAGCTAGGTGCCTGGCCAGCAGCTGCTGCTCTTCAGTCACTCAGCTCCTGCCACCATGGCCCTGGCAGTCTCCCCTTCTTTGGGAAACTGATCCATGGCTGGCAAGGTGCTGGGGGACCTCAACCAATGCTAGAGGTGGCTGTGCTTGAGTGGGTCTCTGCTGAGCTGGTATGGGGGGAAAGGAAACCTGTCTGTGCTGGTGCCTCTGGCTCAGGAGTGGGAGCGTTCAGTCTCCTGAGTGCATGGCTTAGAGACAGCTCAGGTACATGCACACAGTTGCCCCCCTACAATTCTCCCCACCACACACATGCACAGTCTCTTACTCCCACTCTTTCACACACAGTCTACCCCCAGAGACACTAACACACAGTCTCCCCCAATGCGCGTGCACACTCTCTCACACACTTGTATTATTATTATCATTGTTGTTGTTATTACTTGGTACTTCCTGTTGAAATGCACAATACCCATATATTCTCTGTAATTTTATTCTCTGTTATTTTAGTTTTTTTGACTGGTCTGTGCATTTCATAACTTTATTTCTCTCTTATGCTTAAATTTAATTTTTTGAGTAGTGAGTTCTAAAATGCCTAACCTGTCCTGGGCGGAGTAATTATAATTATTACTTTTATTACCATATTGTGCTTTGTCATTCATTATTTAAAGTGGTACCATCAAATAATATCCTTCTAGAATGTAAATTTAGTTTGTACTCACATTAGCTGTGCCAGTTGTTTTTAAAATAAGCTAAACTACATAACTTTAGACACTGTGCAGATGAAGGTCACTTATTTGCAAATTGTATTTTTAATTATATTTGTAAAGTAACTTAAAATTTATATGAGAATAAATGTGGTTCCAAGTCTGATAGTAATGATGGAGTCAAATGTTAGTAAGTCACGTACATGATTGTGATTGGTAAAAATAAATGCCAAAATAATTAGAAAAATAAATTTGCATTCTTAATAAAAGAGGGGAAAAAAACTTAATCACATATGTTACTAATTAAGTAAATACCTTTTTAGTGGAGTGAAAAACAATTGACTAAAATAGAGTAGATAATAGCAGGAACACAGAGTGTGTCTGTTAGAGAAAGTAAGCAGATTTTATTTATTTTTATTTATCTCTACTAAAGATAGTGTACAAAGTATCAAACTTGAGTTTCTGATATCTGTGTTAAGGTTCCAAAACTGATACCTCAACGCTTGGGATTGGGAATATCTATCTGTACTATCCTCTGATTGTTCTAAATTTACATATAAACTTAATATATGGCTTTAATTGGTGTTTGTATATATTTTTCTTTCTCTATAAAGAAATTAGATACAGTGGTCCTATCAGCTAATTTCTAGGTTATCTACAAAAAACAACGTAAAGTTGCCCCTCCCCCCCGCAACCTGAAATGGCGCCCTCTGATCTTCCACCTTGTGTAGTCAATGCCCTTCAGCAACTCCAGTTTCCCCTGCCTCTCCAGTGCTCCCTGTCTGGCTTTATTCACCCTGTCTCTTGGAGGGATAGTTCAATTTGAGAAATCTCCAGGGAACCTGAATTGGGTTCTCCATGGGGGCCTGTGAAGCTGTGTTTTGTGGTTTTCACAGGGCTTTATATTCCAGGGGAGTATTCCTGGAGAAGGACTCTTTAGTATTCAGTGGCTCCAGGGGTTACTGTGTCATTCTGGTGTTCTCTCCCCAGGGCCCCAGGCAGCTGCCTCTCTTCCCTGTTCCTGACTTCCTGGCATAGCAGAAACAATTCATTTTTAATGAGCTGCCTCCCTAATCTGTCCCTGGCTCAGCAAGAGGTTGGATTTACAGGAATTGCAGTTGCTTTCCAGACTTGCCAGCCAGCCTGGAGACTTTAACTCCTCAGTTGCTGGGATTAGTCAGAAAGAAAGGAATCTCTCCTCTCCTAAGCAGCACTGGAGAACCACTGCCTTACTGAGGGAAGGATTAAGTGGCATTTACCCCCTAAAACCTATATATGAGAGTTAGTACTGACTCAAAGGAGAGAGTGCTCCCTTCTGACTCACCCATGGTTTTCTGTGCAGTATAGCACCCACTAACACCATGTTTGGGCAGTGGGGTGAGTATTCAGGGATATGTTCTTATTAAAGCATCATGACTCCTGCCCCACAAAATCATAATATTTTTTAAAAAATACAAGTTGGGTTTCTTTATTTGATTTTTGGGTTTTGAGTCTTTAGGGAGCACTTGAGTCACGTTTTCAAGCTTTTTTCTCTGCAATTCTGAAGGCCAGTAACTTCCCTCTTTTAAAAAAGAAAGTTGAGATTCTCATGTAATTGCGTGACTCGTGGAGGTGGAAAAACACCAAACGTCAAGAGATTTGTGAAATAGTCATGAGAGTTTGCGACACTGAAGCTTGTGTTCACCAATTAAATATTTGTATTCTTGCTTTACAAACATTTAGCACAGATAATCTAGCCTGCAGCCAGTGGAATAAATTTAATCTAGAAGTGTAGAGGCACAAGCAGCTGGGTCCACAGATGAGCTTGAATTTCCCCTCCTCCCAAAAGTCCCCAGTAGCATCATGTGCTATATTTATACCATAAAAGCCGGTGTACTTGTACACATAAGGGCTTGTTTACACTTGAATTTTTAGTTGTTTTAACATGTTATTTAACACTGTAACGTGACCGTAAATTCTAGTGTAGATGCTACACAAATGTTTGTTCTAGAACACAAACATTAAAACACTGGAATTAATATGTCTGGGGGAAAATTATTGTATAACACAGATGAATGACACATTAAAATACACAGAATAGAGGAAGTGAGCTTACCTATTCTTTACATTTTCATCTATGTTGTAAAATTTTGTTTTCCCCTGAAATATTCACTCAAATGTTTCTTCCTGAAGGAGATAAAAACTCAGCAAACTGAGAATGATTAGCCTATGATTATTTCAGTACTTTAGCCACTGTCTTCTAATTCCAATACTGTAGCCAATTTGTCCTCACCAACAGCCCCTCTATTCCCCTCTGCAACTATTTATTTTCTTCCCCAATTTGCTCCCTCTTTTTCTTCTCTCTTGTTTTCTTCCTCACCTTGTTCCTCTTCCTTGCTCACATCCCCCTCACTTGCAGACATCTACAGTACTTTCAGGCTAGGCAGGAGTGCCTGTGAGGGTGTGAATTGCAGAGGTGGTGGCTTTGGGTTTTGCCAGGTTGAAGATGGCCAGGGAGGGGGACTCTCAACGCCTCCCTGCACCAGCCTATAGCTGTGGTGGGTGAGGCTTGTGCATTGTATCACCACCAGCACATGCAGAGGATGGGCATATATATGTGCTCTCCCTCTCCATCCCAACTGACAGGCACTGCAACAGGTGCAGACAGCTACCTGAGGAGGCAGAGATGTGGAACAGAGAGCCAGAACTGGCTCCTTGATGAAACAGCAAAATGCAGTACAGTAGAGGGGGTCTGGCCTAGATAACTAAAATGATATGCAATGTGTAACTTTGGGTTTAATCCCCAGTATTTTACATATAGCTGCTATGGTCTCAGAAACATACAGGTCTGTCGCATCTTACACAAATTTAACATGTGCGATTTCAGCTTTACGTGGTTGGCAAAAACCAAAAAAAAAAAAAAAAAAAAAAAGAATAAAAAAGAGAAAAATACTAATTTTAATACTGTACCTGTAGTGCGGGCGATTCCACCCGCCATTCAACTCAATGTAATTTCGACTATACGCGGTTTTCGCTTTACGCACTGACCGCGGAACATAACCCAGGCGTAAGATAAGACAGACTTGTAGCTTGAACTGCTTTCTGATTCTTGTTCCCCAAGGTATGCCTCAGTGACTAAAAACATGATTCACCAGCACACATGCTGTGGTTTGGTGGTTTGAACTATTGTTTAATGTGGGGAATAAATTCTATCCATTTTGTAAACAAACAGGTGTTAGTTAGCATATACTTATCCCATCTTGATCTGTGGAATGGGTTCACTAAAGTCAAGTTGTAAATCTGACCATGAGAAAGCAATTTCTCTGGATTGCAAAGGATGAGTTGTCCTGGTGAGTTGCTATTTATGGAGTGTAACAACCTCTTTCAAAATAGCTCATGCATGTCTTGCCAGTATGCTGCTTACTTCAGGGCTTGGTAGCTGTCATGGATACCTAAATGACTACTTCTATAGAAATCATTAACAAAAGTCCTTAATAGTTCTTGGGAACTAGTTATCATGGCATTTTGTGTGTGTAAAAGTCTTTTTAAAAGGCTGAGTCATTCGTTTTGGTTCATAGTTCTTTATTATTCCTCAGATCTTGATCAGTAATAAAACTTATTAGCCTTTTATGTATTTGTAAAACCTAGAAATGACTGTCTTGTAACTGCTTTCACAAAATCTGATTCATCCCTGTCCCTTTGTCTGTTATGCCTGAAGATGTGGTATCAGAGTAATCAACTTACCTGACCTTGTGTTCTGTATGCTTGGCCTGGGCTTTTCTAGTATTTCCTATATTTATACTATGTACTTTATTTACACCTTGGTTCATGTTTATAAATTCCCATGGTATCTTGTTGAAAGCTGCTTCTTTGGCTAGAACATCAGCTTCATAATTATCAGACCATCTGCATAAATGTTCTTCCACTTTCTTTCCAGCAAATAATCAATTGCTGCAATCAGTTCTTTTTGTCTAACTGGCTTACCCTTGGAACTGTGGAATCCATCTTGCTTCCATGTGAGTTGGTTAATGGCAACTGTCCATCTTGAAAGTTGATGATATGAGTGCCAAAGCAGTTCAGTTACTATGTGTCGTGCTACAGCATTGTGGGTAGCTAAAAAGACCAATTCTTGAGTGACTATTCGTGCCACAGATAATGTGGGTATAAGGCACAGGATAAGAAGATAAAGTTGGCGCACTACTAGCTCTTGAAGCCTGCTGTACTTTCCTCTCTCAACCACCTCTCTTCAGCCTCTTTGAGTCCCTGGTGCACTGTAGCACTCCAGTATGGCCTGTTGCTAGTTGCATCTTCCCAGCTTGCAGTGTTGATGTTGACAGTTTTCAAGTCCCTCTTGCAAACATCTTTGGACTTGAGCCTTGGAGCACCCACAAGCTGGTTCAATATATCATATAAATGTGCATTTAAATACATTCTTTATCTCTCTTTAACTGTTTTGTGGCAACTGAAAGAGCTGACAGTCTCTTATCTGTTATTTATAATTCATAGCTCTCTGACATTTTTGGAGAGAGGAGGTCCCCGTTTGCCAGAATTTTCATTTCTGTAGTTTTGAATGGCTTTCACATGTGTAACTTTCTCTTAAAAACTTCTAACTTTTGAGAGGGGAATAGGATGGCATACAGCTGTAATAGGCATCTTTGTATGCTTATCGTTTCCTAACCCACAACCACAACACTTTATTATCTTTATTGGTTTAGCTTTCACTTTGCTAGAGTTCTCACAGCAGAAAAAAATCTGTTTCTTTGCAGCTGGTACTAATCCCTTTCACAAGAGCAAGTTAGGAAAACATTGCACTCAAATAAAATTACAAAGAACTTATAAAAACAAAGATCAAAACAATTTCACAGAAGCAAAGCAAAACAAGTACATTCTCACAGCACACTTCTCATTGAGAAGTCAGCCCACCCCAGGTACAAGGGAAAAATGTTATTTAACTCATTATGCCTATATAAGCCACCGAAATATTAAGTGTTAGCTTTTAGATGTGTAGTGCATTAAAAACTTTTCACATAGGGTGTTCTTTCTTTTCTCACAGCCCAGTGCTTAACTTCTCAATAATCTGTGCGAGGTAACATACAAAGTAAAAAAGTTTTTAAATGAAGAAGGAAAATATAATTTTTCTTTACGGATGGAAATAGTAATAAGACTGTAGTCAAAAACATTCTCAGCTCACAGCTTTATAAATTATTTTGTTAAAGCAATTTCCCACAACCAAACACCGACAAAACAAAAACATTAAAATAAAGAGGTGGGGGAATACTCTTATAATTATAGATGAGTGAGTTGCTGTAATGATGTTACATTGCTCTGAAGCTTTCTAGACAGTTTTGAAAATCTCAGGATGTCTGTCTTTGTAGTCCTGGAGCATATTAGTTTTTAAACAGTGAAATGTGTTACAAAAAAAGATTTCATCAGGAATCAGGTAGCCTTTTGCATGACTCAAGTGAAGGGATTTCAGTCCTTCCTTAAAATTCCACGTGGGTCACATTAGTCCATAGACCTTATATCCATTACAGTCTCTCTTCAAACAGTAGGTCAGTTCAGTTGGTCTCATTGTCATGACAGGCTGGTGCTAGGCTCAGCTGTGAATTCTACCCAAGGAAATGTTTTCTCACAGTGGTCTTTTCCCTTTCCAGCTCATTCTAACTCTGGCCTGGGTGTGGGCTGAAGAATGCTTGGGAGTAGCCCCAAACCCAGATACCCAACAAATCCATGGGACAGCCCTGGGGAGAAAGAAGAGGGAGCCAAAGTGTCAGATGGGAGAGTACCTACACTCCAACAGGACCCACTGCTGCATGAGATGCCATGCAGGTACAGTAGAGTGTAACACTGAGTCTTTACTGCTAAGGCCAGAGAGGCATTCCTGTTTCCTGAACTCTCAGTCCAAATATCTCTTGTTCCCCAGCTATCCCTGGTGAGAATGCCACATCCTGGAGTAAAGGAGACATGTACTTTTAGTCATGGGATCTCCTCTCTCCTTGTCCCCTCACCCTGGTGAGTGCATCCCCTGCTGGGGCTAAGGAAACATACCATTTACCTGCACTCTCAGCCAGATGCTGCTCAAGACAATCTGCTGCGTAGGCAAAACTTCAGTGTGCACCCCTCACCCCTGCCCCCTCCCACTACAAAATCACCCCACCCTTTAGCATGCCAGGTGGCAATGCTATGGGAGGCCACCCCCCAGAAAGCTGCCATCCTAGGCAACTGTCTAATTTGCCTATAGCTAGAGCAGCCTCTCAGCTCTGGGTTCCCCTGTCCCCTACAGTGTCCCTGGCTCTCATTTGCCTTAGGGGAATGTCTCTTTATGCCTGTCAGATCCCTGTTTGGTGATTCTGTTTCAGGGACTTACTTGGCAGAAGACTGTCAGTCAGACAAACTTGTGACCACCTGCAACCGATGTCCTAAGGGCACGTTCACGGCTACGGATAACACTTTGAGGAAATGCATTAGTTGCCAACGGTGCCGTTCAGGTGAGTCTCACCCGTGGGATGATGGGGATGGGGGAAGCGGGTGGTGGTGGCGGGACAGGGACTGCAGGAGTAGACATGGAGATACGGCAGTGAGGAATGAGGATAGAGTGGAGGTGGGTGGATGGGGACAAGAACAGTGGAGGAAAAGGATAGAGACAGTGTTGGTAATTGCAATGGAGTGGTGGTGTTTTGATGAGGACATGAGCTTGTAGGGAGTGATCGTCAGGCTCTTTGGTACCAACTCTTAGTTGGGGAAACAGAGGATGATGATGTCTGTTTCCGGCCTGTGCTGTCACCATGAAGAGGACCCAGTGGTGGAAAGAGGGTGGAATCATCTCTCTCCCTCTCTGTCGCCTCTCAGAATTACAGCAGATAACACTGTCTGAGTGCACTGAAAAGAAGGATACAGTCTGTGGCTGTCTGCCCAACCAATTTCAGAGCGAACCCAATACTTTATTCAAATGTAAGAACTGCAACCCATGCCACAACGGGACCATCCGGAAAAACTGTGAGTGTAACACAGACAGCTGCTACTGCTGCCAGGGCAGGACATAGCACCCCTTCCTCCCACCCACTCGCCTTGGGGGAGCCATATCCCCTGCCTTGGTGTGATTTCTCTCCTGGAGCAATTTCTTGTTCCTTCCCTCCTACTGTATTTCCCTGAGTCCAGGAATGATTTCACCTTCTACAGTCTTCGCTACTCCTCCTTGCCCCCATGCAATCTTTGCTCCCCCATCACAGATTATATCTCTCTCCTGTACCACAGAGTGAACTTTTCCCCCCCTCCATATACCCAGAAGAAATTTCCTGCTTCATATTAATTCCTCCCACCCTGCCTATGCTGGAGCCAGTCCTCTCTGTCCTGAGTAAATTTTTCCTTCTGCTCTGGTGTGGATACTTCTCCCCTGCTGCTCTGGAGCAATGTCTTCCCACTCCCCTCAACAAGCCCTGGAAGGATCCTACTCTCACACACACTCTGGAGCAGTTTTACACCTCCTATGTCCTGGAGTGATGCACTCCCACACTGCCGTAGAATCACTTTCTCCTCTGCTCCCCCTGTCCTTGATTGATTTCCCTCTCCCTTGCATGGGGCAGTTCTCTCCTCCAGCCTCTCCCTGACTTGGGAGTGATTTTTCCATACCCCTCTCCTTATGGAGAGACTGAGGGTCTGTCTACACTTGAAATGCTACAGTTGCACCACTGTAGCGATTCAGTGTAGACACTACCTATGTTGATGGGAGAATGCCTCCCATTGTCATAGATAATCCACCTCCCTGAGAGATGGTAGCTAGATTGATTGAAGAATTTTTCCATCGACCTAGCACTGTCTACACAGAGACTTAAGTCAGCTTAACTATGCCACTCAGGCCAGGGGTGTGGATTTTTTACATCCCTGACCAACATAGTTAAACCGATCTAATTTTCTGGTGTAGACCAGGCCTTAGTTCTGCACCACCTCCCTCCTGACCTAGACTCAGTTCCTCCTCCATTCCCTTTCTCCTGTAGTCTGTTTTCCTTCTTTTCCCATAGTACAGTTCCCTCCCCAATTGTTCTGAAGCTAGTCTCCCTCTCCTTGGCAATTTTCTCCTTCCACATCTCACACCTTCCCTGGTATGAATTTCCCTGCCCCTTAGGCGAGTCCCCTCCTCTGCCCTGTCCCTTCCCATTCCGGCTTGTCTCTCTCTCACACTTGCACACACTCACACTTGCCCTAGAGTGACTTCCCTCCTCCCCCTGCCCTTGAGCAATTTCCTTCCCTCTCCTCTGACTTAGAGCTATTTCCCTCCCTCCTCCCCCTAGTGCTCTCCCCATCCCCCCTATGAGTTCTGGAGCCATTTTCCCTCCTTTCCTCAAGTGAGTTTTGCCTCTCTCCGCCCTGCCTGGCCTTTAGCTGGTTCCCTCCCTCCCACATCTAAAATGGTATGACTTCCCCTTGAGCAGTTTCCCTGACAACTACACTAGAGCATTTTTCCTTATAGATATTGCCCACACATGACATCCCACACCTCAGAGTTATTTCCCCCTCTGCCCTGTCCTGATTGGCTTCCTCACCCATGCCTGCTGCTCTGGAGCCACTTCTCCCTCTCCTTCCCCTCCTGCTTGCTCTGTAGTGAATATTTTCCCTTGTGTACTTCTCTGTTTTCATCCTTCAACCCAGTTTCTGCTACAGTGGAGCAGTTTCCCTCTGTCCTGTGCCCGAGAGTGATCCCCCTGCTCTGGAACAGTTTTCCCCAACCACCAGCTACCAGGGAGTGTCACACCTGCCCCCATCTCCTCTCAAACACTCGTGCCATCGAGTGATTCACCTTCCTGACAACAATTTCCCTACCCCCAAAGAGAGATCATCCTCTCCCCACCCTAGAGAGATTTTCCTTCTCCGTCATCTCCCCTGGGGCTGACATTTCCCTCTTTTCTCTACAGGTGCAAAGGACAGTGACACGATCTGTGTATGTCACCATGGATACTTCCTGCACAAAAATAACTGCAACCCTTGCAGCAGGTTGGTGTCCTGTTCCTATGCTCCACCTATTTGTGCAACAGTGAGTGGACTCCATTAGACATTGACCTTCTGCAGGCAGATTGAATAACCTTATCTTCCAGGCTCAGGCTGCCCCCCAGTGCTGTCACCAGGCAGATTTGCAAGGAGCTGTGAAATGGGGCAGTCCCTGGGAATACTTGAAACATGGTGCCCTCATTCCCCACATCACTCAGATTTCTGCTTCCTCTTTCAGCTGTAATGAAGAAGAATGTAAGAAGGACTGTCCCGCAATGCCGAGTCCATCAACGTTCCCCTCAGTGAAGAATGACTACTGGGGCACGCAGGGTATTGGCATTTCTCCAACATTTGCTTCTGCTTTCACTACCAACCCCATCACCCCTGCCCTAAGACAGCCCTATCCATCCTCCTCTCTCCCCACTTTTCCTCTGCTTTCACTCCTGTCCCTATCTTCACATGTTCCCTTTCCAATCTTGCTCCTATCCTTACTCCCACCCTCTCCCCTTCCTTCTGTTACTCACTCGATCTCTCTCCTTCATCTAGGTCATACCATCTTACTCATTGGCCTCGTCGTTGTGCTTGCAGCTAGCCTTGGGCTGCTCTTTGCAGTTAAATTGATCAAGCAATACCGTCAAAGAGTGTCAACCGCTATTTTTTATTCATGTGGTGAGTACAACAGTCTCTGTGGTGATACCGGCTGGGCGGATTTTGGGGGCGTTGGGGGAGGGAGATATGGGGGTCGGCCAGAGTAGATGCGCTCATTGTCCTGATTTTGGCAGTTCTTACAGTCTTGCATCTATTCTCACGCCTGTGACGAGAATCCCTCCCATGAGCTCGTTGCTGGGATTTGTGCATTTCACCACAATCCCTCGAGTGAAGTCAGAGCTGTGGAGGTACCCGTGGGCTTGAGCTGCTTTTTCTGTATATCTTGGAGGGAAGGAAGTGAAAACAATTTCTCCTTTTTTTTCAGTTTCTACGCAGCAGCCAAAGAAGGAACCGGTATCTGAAGTAAGCAAGGTACTCAGTGCAGAAACCTACCTTCAGATTATCATTCCCCTCAGTCCCATTCCACCTGCCTGGGGTCCAGGGCAATATTCTTCCCCTCAGCCTGTTCTCAGGGTTCGTACTTCTGAACTTCCCGAGCATTAGGACTCTGGGCTGTATATACAAAGAGACAACTTCTCAGTTTCACAGACCCCCCCCCCCCCCCCCCCCCGACTAGTGAGGACTAGTTCCTGAGTTCCTATCCCCAGGCTTCATCTTGCCCCATTCTCTCTCTCAGGATTCATGCTTCTCAGACACTTGCAGATGACTCTCATGTCCCACCCTGTCCCCTTACATACACATCCATCCTTTATGGCTGGCTTGGCCAAGCCTGGCAGATTTAGCTCATTGAATTTCTCCTCAGAACTTGATCCCTCCAGCTCCCTGAGCATTTCTGTGGCTCTTCTCTGAGCTCCTTCAATTTGTCGCTACCTCTCTGGGATTAAGGAGCTCAGAGCTGAGCACAGTATTGGGGTCTCCTCAAGACTGTATAAAGAGGGACTGTCCCCTCCCTCCTCTGGAACTCGTTTGAGGTCTCTGAGAGCATGGGGCCCTGAGCTGGGCTCCCGGCATGACTCAGTTCTGTAGATGTTTCCTCTTAGACCCCCATTTTCTGATGCCAAGAGAAAGTTTAACCCTCTTGCTGTGCGAATAAGAAATGTTTGACTCCATCCTCACAAATAAGGTGTCTGTGGGGAGTTCCCCTCCCTCATGGGGAAGTTTTAACTTCTGGGTCCCTGATCCACATCTCTCTTTACCCTGTTAAGGGTGCAGTGGCAGCTGTTCCCCTCAGATATAGTGGTGTTGGGCTGCCCCAGCGGTGATTCTGGAGTAAATACTTGTCTCTCACAGGTTGTGATAAATGAGAGGAAAGCTGCCACCTTTGCTCCGGTACCACCTCAGATCGAAAATATGTGGACAGCCAATGCTGTGCCAAGGTCAATGGTTGAACAGGAGCTACCAGATTGTGTCAGACCTGCTGGAAAGACTCAGCTCCCAGACAGTGAGTGCAGCTTCCCCTGAGAAACAGGATTTCTGTGCGCATGGGGGGGTGGGATGTGCATGTGCCTGTGCAGCATGTGCACCTGTGCGCATATGTGCATGACAACTCTGTGCATCAGTTGTAGCCCTGTGCCCAAAACAGATCTAGTACATATGAGTTCACATGTGTTGGTGTTTGCCTGAGGCCAGCCAAGAGTGGCCTGTTGCATGTGTCTAGTCCTGGACAGTCTTGTTTTGGTGAGTTTATGGCTTGCTGTACTTTACTGTGTGAATGTATGGCAGTGACACAGTGCAAGCATCTTTACAAGAATGGCCTGGCATGTGTGTGCATGTGTACGCAAGACCATTCCTGTGAACAAGCTTGTGGGGTCCCCCATATTCATTTGTAGATAGGCTCAGACCTAGATGTGACGTGTCTGTGTGATCGCTCAGAGGGGTGCAAGATGTGATCTGGGGGAGGTGCTTCCCTACATGGCACCATCATGTTTCTCACCCCAGACTACACCGGCGCAATTTGCATCCCCCCTCCACTTCCCCAGACCCTGCTGCTGATGTCCCCTTGCTTGTTTCACCAGACCCTGTTGTTCTCTATACTGTGGCGGACCATGTGCTGCTGTCTCGGTGGAAGGAATTTGTGCGACGCCTGGGGCTGAGTGACTATGAGATTGAGCGAATCGAGCTGGAGCAGCGGCGCGTGCGGGATGCCCAATACGAGATGCTGAGACAATGGAGGCTGCAGATGGGCCAGGGTGCCACAGTGGAGCGCATCAGCTACGTCCTCAACCAGATGGAGCTGAGTGGTTGCAGCGAGGCTATCCAGGAGGCGCTGGCCGGGCAGCCCTAACCCCCATTCATATCTCCTGCACAGGCAACTCTAACCTCTTCTGCTTTAGTGCTCCCTTCTCTAGCTCTGTCCCTCCTCTTCAGAGAGGATTCTAATCCACTCTTTCTTTCTTGTGCGTCTCCACCTCTTTTCCCCACCCCCTCTGGTATGTTTGTTGGGGTTGGCAGCAGGTGATGCTGGTGGAAGGTTAATGATCACTTTTCAGTGAACCACAAAGTCACTTATGCCTTCAAACCAAGAGAAAGTCCTACAGCAACTGCCACAGGGGAGCACCTCCAAAAGGACAAAACAGACTGATTCTGTGACCAAAACGTGGAGGCCAACCTATAACACAGAACCCAAACTCCCAGCCCTGGAAAGGGAACACTGATTGGGGCCCAGTCATGGGTGTTCAGGGGTTGGATGGTGCCACCACAAGAAAGAGGGAGAAGTTAGCTCCCTGTTCCTCTATTGCTCGAGGGGAGTAATGGGGTTTCTCAGGTGCTGATAAGTCAGGTGAGATTGGTGCTATTTCTATAGCTCTTTTCTGTACCTAAAACGCATGTAAAAGAGCATTAACAAAGTACATGTATGTGTGTCACTGTGTGTGTGCATGGACAAGAGCAAGTGTGCATGGATGGGAGTGAGTGTGGCTTTGAATGTGTTTGCCTGTGTGCATACCTGAATGACTGGTTGAGAATGGAAAAGTGCATGCACATATGGTGGCATGAGTGCATTTGCATATCTCTGCTTACACTCAGACAAGGCAGGCATGCGTGACTGTGGCCTCATATGTGTATCTGCCTTTGGATGATTTGCTTAATCTGATTTAACTGCAAATATGATGGCATATATTTTGTTAGGGACTTCTGAATAATTTCACACTACTTCCCAGTCTCCATCCCATGAGCGCTCACTGTTACATTCTTCCAAGTGTTAGCCCTTGTTAGGTATGGAGTAGCTAAGGGCTCAAATTATCCTCACACCTTTTGAGCGTGCATCCTCTGTCTCTTGCAGAGGATCAGGAGAATTTTTTTAAACTCTTGTAAATACACTAAACACTCTGAAATAAAAGCCCCGTTTGTAACCCTGCTTCCAGTCTGCATTTGTCCATTTAGTCCTCTCTTGCATACCACTGGAAGAGAAAGACAGGAGCAAGGGGGACCCCAGAAGCAACCAGCATGGGCCATAGCCAGAGATGGAACATTGGATTTGTGGAATCAAGGATCTCCTCTTTTGTACATAGAATTCAATTGTCCCAAAGACTTGGGGAAGTTGGAGGAGAGCTGGCTGGTTGCGAGTGGGGAAAAGAGTGAATGGGGGACTCAAGACATTTGGAGGATTAGTTTGTTAATGAGGTGCCAGCAAATTTTAAGTGAACTTGCAAACAACAGACAGTTAATATTAAAAAAATAGTAAAATCTCTTTGATTAAGCACAGGGAATAATTATAGTGAAGAGGCAGCTCCTCTATAGTTAATGTTAAGATCCCCTTTCTATTTAAAGCTCTATAATAAAAATAATGTGCTCTCATATAACATATTTTTGTAGATCTCCACATGCTTTACAAAGAAGGTCAGTATCATTATTATTTACAGGTGGGGAAACCCGGGACATAGAAGTGAAATAACTTGCTTGTTATTGCACAGGTCAGAGGCAGTGCGTCAATAAAACCCAGATCTCCTAAATCTCAGTCCAATGTCCTATTCACTAGCCCTGCTCGCTCTTCTCAATTGGGGCCAGTTCTTTTAATCAAATGACTTAACTTAGGTGAAGTCTACACTTCTAAATTAAGTTTACCTAAGTTACTTCGATGTACAGCCATTGCTGTAATTGAATCGGTTTTACATGTCCGCACTACGCTTCGTGTGTCCTCACCAGGAGTGCTTGCACCAATTTAACTGTCAGAGTGGGGTATTGCAGGATAGCTTCTGAAAAGTAGCAACAGTCAGTGTAAGCAACACAGTGTCTACACCAGTGATACTCAGACCTCAGTAGTTCAGGAACCAAATTAGCGATCCAATCACATTACCCAGAAGAAGTAGTGTGAATTCATTGTTTCATTTACTATAGTACTACATATTCATATTTAAACAGTATATATATAGTTCTCACAGCAAAATGACTGACGAAGTATTATTATTTTATCAACCACAATTGGTTAATAACAGTAAAAGGATTCTGATTGGTTAATAATTAAATCACACCGTGTCTTAATATCATGTGCTGCAAAGAGCCACAGGATACACATTAAAGAGTCACTTGTGGCTCGCGAGCCTCTGTCTGTATATCACTGATCTACACTGACATTGCGTCCATCTAACTAAATCGACCTCAGCACTACGCCTCTGGCGGAGGTGGAGTTATTAAGTCAGTGTAGTGGGCGAGTTACATTGGTGAGAGCTGCATTTTAGTATAGACACTTGAGTCAGGTCGACGTAAGTGCCTTAGTAGGCTCAGCACAAAGCATTTTTATCCTTTTCACAACCTAACCTTTACTTGTAAACATACAACTATATAACAACAATCAACTGCTATAGGGACACTAGATATTCAAAGACAAGGAAACAAAATTTATAAGGGAAAGAAAATTTTCAGGATTGTTTAAAGCAACTACTGCTATGATCTTTGAATTTTACAAGATTCTTTTACACCAAGCATGCACTTAATTTATTAAAATCAAATGATGTTAAGGTAAGTACACAAGTAAACCAAAAGCCCTAAAAGCAGTAAAAAAACCACATATTTTTGTCATCAAGACAATTTCTTAATATATTAAAGTAACAGAAAGCACACACAGATTTTGAATAGTTAAAATGTACCATAGAACAGTCTTAAGACTGTTTCGCACAGTGAAAGTCATTATCACATTTAGTACATGTGATACATATAAGCACAGGTATGTCTTACACCAGGGGTTCTCAAACTGGGGGTCGGGACCCCTCAGGGGGTTGGAAGGTTATTACATGGGGGGTCGCGAGCTGTCAGCCTCCACCCCAAACCCCGCTTTGTATCCAGCATTTATAATGGTGTTAAATATATAAAAAAGTGTTTTTAATTTATAAGGTGGGGGTCGCACTCATAGGCTTGCTATTTGAAAGGAGTCACCAGTACAAAAGTTTGAGAACCACTGGCTTAAACCAATGATTGATGCATTCTTGATGCCATTGACCATTCCAGAAAAGGGGGGAGGAAACCAAATCACAGACCCCAACATTTTGTCAATGCATAATTGTCAATGCATTGCAATTCCATGAACAATTAAATCTAAAGTGGTAATCATATTAAACATTTAGATTTTAAAATACATTGGTCACTGCTTAATGTAATCAGTAAGGTAGAAGTAATTAATGGTACAAATTATAATTGTACTGCCATGTATCTCCAGAATCCTTCTGAATACAGTTAACTGTACTGCTGTGTATTTCCAGAGTCCTGAACACTTACAGTTGCATCATTTCATGCCTGCTCAAGCCAATATAAAAGGTTTTTTTTCACATCATCCCTGCTCTGTTTTTGATTCATATTTGCCATTTTACATGGTTCAGTTGACTGTCAGAGAATTGACTGAAAGATGCCAACTTTAGAAGCAATTTCTCTTTAATTACTCTTCTTGATTACAATATCTGCTACCATTGATGATAACAGAAGAAAAAGAGATATGGTAGATCTCTATGGAGGATTCCTGGGCCATCCCTGTGCACATAAACAGCCTTTTTCATGGGGCACTCTCTGCCTACCTGGTGTAGCTACTGGGAAGCAAATAGATACTGTACCTCATCATTTTTTTTTAATTAAACAGAGTGTAAGAATATGTGACCTCCAAATATTAATTGGACTTGCCATACTCACCAGAGGTGCCTTCTCCAGCATCATGCTTGGCCACGGTGCTGTTCTGTGACTGGCTGAACTGCTCCGGAGGTTACAAACAGCTCCTGGCTCTCTGGGCGAATGGATCCCTTGCTGGACTGTCTCCCATTCTCCTTACTAACTGCAAGAGGGGGGAAAGATGCTTATCTCTCTCTGGCTGGTCATGTGCATGTTGAGCATTGTATGCTTCACAATGGGCATCCACTCACCTGCGGCAGCCAAATGTTAATGAACGATTGTGAAATTAACAGGAAGAGCAGCAGGAGTTATCGTGTTTAGGGGTAAGACAATGAACTTTTGAAACTATATCTGGCATGCAGATGAACCCCTAGTGATCTCTTCAATCTATGAGGCCAAGCTGCCAGCAAACTTCATCTTATGAGAAGAGGTCTTTTCAACCAGGCTTGGTTGGAAACACTGGAGATAACTTTTGGTGGGATAAACTTCTTAAGATAGGAAGATAACTTGTTAGTTAAGTTTAAGCTTTAGAAGGCATGTTGTGATGTTGTTTTATATTTACCATAGGTTCCCATCTCTTACACTGCGTTTTAATTTAATCTCTATTATTTCTTTTTTCTTTTTTTTATAACTGAACTCAAGTGCCATGCATAACACAGGAGCAAGGGTGTAAGGTGAAACTGGGGTACATTGTTCCTTTGGAAACAGAGGATCTGAGATTTCTGTGGATATCCCGTGATCAGCGGATGGATAATATAGGGGGACACTCTGAATGGGCTCATGGTCTGGGGGGGCATCTGTGTCAACCTACAAGGCAAAGACAGAGCTGGTGTAGCTCAAAGGATAGTGCTTGAGTTGCTGACAGGCTGATTGTGTTAGGGGACCAACACCCAGCCAGCACAAGCAAGGCCCCCTCATGCTGGAGACAGGTGGTGACAAGGTGACTCACTGTTCTGGGTGCCCTAAGAAGCATTATAGCAGTCACAAAACCTTTTTAGAGCAGTTACAGTAGGGGGCATGTGACTGTACATTGATACCAACCCCCCTTTAGGCTGAGGCAGAAAAAGCACCATCTTCTCCTAATCATCGCCAGTTCTTCTGTATCTCAAGAAGTCCAAGTAGTAGCTAGGCTCTGAGAAAGAGGGTGTGACAGAACACACCCCTGTATTCACACCCTATACACTATTGTAATAATCTTTGTACAAGGTCTGCCTTGTAAGTTATCATTTGAAAATACATAATTTGCTGGTCAGTATCATTCTGATAAAATATGTGTGACAACATTGTATGTGAAGTTATAAGATTTTTCTGTATGACATTAATACCTGTTGCAAACACCACAGTCCTGCCCAAGTAGAAGTCAGCAAACAGGTCTATCCTAAACAAATGAACGTGTGCCTCCCTTAATTTGTATTTAAGCAGTAAACAGAGTCATCAAGCAGGAGGGAAAACAAAGGAAGTTCAAACAGGTGAAAAAAAACATTAGGGAATATCCTTCCACATAGACTCTTTGTCTCCTGGGTCTCAGCTGGAAATGTTTTTCAAGAGGGGGACTGAAACTACAAAAAGAAGGGAGAAACACCCTAAGGTACCCCTCTCTCTCCTCCTGTCCACCTCATCCTCTGCACCTGAGCAGATAAAACAGCTATTGGACTCTGGGGGCTGGGTTCTGACCTGAAGATTTGGTCAATAATTTGCTGGAACATGTGGTAGAAAGTTTGCTTTGCAACTAAGTTACATAAGAACATAAGAACGGCCATACTGGGTCAGACCATAGGTCCATCTAGCCCAGTATCCTGTTTACCGACAGTGGCCAATGCCAACGTGCCCCAGAGGGAGTGAACCTAACAGGTAATGATCAAGTGATCTCTCTCCTGCCATCCATCTCCACCCTCTGACAAACAGAGTCTAGGGACACCATTCCTTACCCATCGTAGCTAATAGCCATTAATGGACTTAACCTCCATGAATTTATCCAGTTATCTTTTAAATGCTGTTATAGTCCTAACCTTCACAACCTCCTCAGGTAAGGAGTTCCACAAGTTGACTGTGCGCTGTGTGAAGAACGTCCTTTTATTTGTTTTAAACCTGCTGCCTATTCATTTCATTTGGTGACCCCTAGTTGTTGTATTATAGGAATAAGTAAATAACTTTTCCTTACCTACTTTCTCCACATCACTCATAATTTTATATACCTCTATCATATCCCCCCTCAGTCGCCTCTTTTCCAAGCTGAAAAGTCCTAGTCTCTTTAATCTCTTCTCATATGGGACCCTCTCCAAACCCCTAATCATTTTAGTTGCCCTTCTCTGAACCTTTTCTAGTGCCAGTATTATCTTTTTTTGAGATGAGGAGATCACATCTGTACGCAATATTCAAGATGTGGGTGTACCATGGATTTATATAAGGGCAATAATATATTCTCGGTCTTATTCTCTATCCCCTTTTTAATGATTCCTAACATCCTGTTTGCTTTTTTGACCGCCTCTGCATACTG
The DNA here is from genome assembly GCF_027887155.1 of Malaclemys terrapin pileata. NCBI lineage: Eukaryota > Metazoa > Chordata > Testudines > Emydidae > Malaclemys > Malaclemys terrapin. The sequence continues at coordinate 146,832,841 of NC_071505.1, forward strand.
CGTGGACATCTTCAGAGAACTATCCACGATGACTCCAAGATCTTTTTCCTGATTTGTTGTAGCTAAATTAGCCCCCATCATATTGTATGTATAGTTGGGGTTATTCTTTCCAATGTGCATTACTTTACATTTATCCACATTACATTTCATTTGCCATTTTGTTGCCCAGTCACTTAGTTTTGTGAGATCTTTTTGAAGTTCTTCACAGTCTGCTTTGGTCTTAATTATCTTGAGCAGTTTAGTATCATCTGCAAACTTTGCCACCTCACTTTTTACCCCTTTCTCCAGATCATTTATGAATAAGTTGAATAGGATTGGTCCTAGGACTGACCCTTAGGGAACACCACTAGTTACCCCTCTCCATTCTGAGAATGTACCATTAATTCCTACCCTTTGTTCCCTGTCTTTTAACCAGTTCTCAATCCATGAAAGGACCTTCCTTTTTATCCCAAGACAACTTAATTTACGTAAGAGCCTTTGGTGAGGAACCTTGTCAAAGGCTTTCTGGAAATCTAAGTTCACTGTGTCCACTGGATCCCCCTTGTCCACATGTTTGTTGACCCCTTCAAAGAACTCTAATAGGCATTTTATCTTTATTTTTCTTGTAACCATTTCTGACTTTTATGGCTCATTATTTATGCTTACTTAAAAGCTCTCTCTTTGTAGTTAATAAATTTGTTTTACTGTTTTATCTAATCCAATCTGTTTAAAGTGAAGTGCCTGAATAATTATTTAAGGTAATAAGATTGTATATTATTCCCTTAAAGCAGGGGTGGGCAAACTGTGGCTTGGGGGCCCCATCCAGCCCTTCAGAGGTTTTAATCTGGCCGCCAGGGAGCAGGGTCGGGGGCTTGCCCAGCTCTGCATGTGCCGTGGCTCCCGGAAGCAGCGGCATGTCCCCCTGTGGCTCCTAAGTGTAGGGGCAGTCAGGGGGCTCAATACGCTGCCCCCGCCCCTAGCGCCACCCCCGCAGCACTCATTGGTCGGGAACCACTGCCAATGGGAGCTGCAAGGGTGGCACCTGCGGACATGTCAGTGCGCAGAGCTGCCTGGCCATGCCTCTGCGTAGGAGCCGGAGGGGGGACATGCTAGTGCTTCTGGGAGCTGCTTGAGGTAAGCGCCGCCCATAGCCTGTACCCCTGACCCCCGCCCGTGCCTCAGCCCCGATCCCTCTCCTGCCCTCCAAACCCCTCGGTCGCAGACAAGAACACTCTCCTGCACCCCCATCCCAGAGCCCACATCCCCAGCCGGAGTCCCCTCCTGCACCCTGAACACCTCATTTCTGGCCCCACCCCAGAGCCCTCACCCCTCCCACACCCCAACCCCCAATTTCATGAACAATCATGGCCTGCCATACAATTTCCATACCCAGATGTGGCCCTCGGGCCAAAAAGTTTGCCCACCCCGCCTTAAAGGAATAATGGACTTAATCAAAATATACATACGCTGGGGACAAAGCAACAGTTACACTGGCATTTCCTAATTTTGAGTGCTTCCCTTATTCCACTGTCTCAGGCTCAAACTTCTTGTCTGTACTCTCAAAGCCCTTCACAATCTAACTCTGCCCTACCTATCCGACCTTATATCTTACAGTAAGGTTCATGTCTGTCTTACCTCTACCAGTGATGCCAGCCCCCAAAACTCAGTTCTCTACTCTGATAAGCACTTCTGTGGGAAGTGGGAAATGTGCTCAGTCAGAATTCATCTAATCATAATTCATCTCTTCAGAACTCACCTCTTCTGCAATGTTTGCAGGAAAGTACAATCAGATAATGGCTGGACAAATGGCAAATTGTGGTCACTGCTTTTCATTGGTTAAAAATTGTGCATATCCTTTTGTTTATTTTATTTCATTCTACCCTTGCCCGCTTGTGTCATCCACCTGTTGTGTCTTGTCTCTTTAGATTTATAAACTTTTTGGGACAGACATTGTCACTTGCCATCTCTGCTTTCAGCACTTTAGCACAATCGAGCCCTGGCCTGGTTGGCCTCTAGGTGTTACTGGAATACAAATAAAAAATAAGGCCATTGCTCTAAGTTGACAAAAGAGAAGGAAAAGTATGCAATACTATGTGTTTCTTCTGTCTCTTAATTATTTTTAATTGTTTCGTATTTAACCCCATGTTTAAATTCACTCTGTTCATACTCATCACATAGTTGATACTATCTACTTCCCTCACCCGAACATCAGGAACAAGAAGGTTTAGTGGTGGTGGTGGTGGTGGTGATTTTTTGCACCGTGGTAGTGTCTAGCAGCCAAACTCAGGATTGGGGTCCCATGGTATGTGCACAGTGCCTAGCACCACAAAAAGTGGTCCTTGCCCCAAAAAGCTTACAATCTAAGGTGGACAGATGCTCACCTCAACAATGGGTTCTATCTTAGAGTTTTATAGTGGTGCCCATCACTGTATCTCAGTGCCTTCCATGAAAAATTCAACAGCCATGTCCCTAGAGCAGCAGTTCTCAACCAGGGGTCCGCAAGCCCTTTCAGGGGGTCCGCAGAGCCCCGTGGCTGGCCCCTAGCCCCAGCGCTAAAGCTGGCGGCCCCCTGCCCCAAAGCTGGGAGCAGCACAGGGCTAAAGGCAGTGCCCCCCCACATCAGCCAGGAGCAGCGCAGGGCTGATGCCAGCACCCCTCAAGCCCCTGAAGCCAGGAGCCCCAGTGTACCCCCACAAGCCAAGAGCAGCAGGGGGCACTGAAGCTGGAAGCCCCATCGCCCCCCCAAAGCTGGAAGCAACCCAGGGAGCCCCCCCATATGTAGTACCTAGCTACCCCCTGCCTGCACCCTGAACTACCCCCCTGCCCGCACACAGCCCCTAGCTATCCCCTGCACCCTGAGTGGTTTTCAAACTTTTTGAACTGAGTCCCTCCTTTAAGTTATATTTTTTGGTTGCGTCCCCCATAGCCCAGACTGGCTGGGTTGCCTCCTGAGTGAGTCAGGAGGTGGAGGTGACACTCCGTCCCTGGACCCTGTGAGGTCCCCCTAAATAGAAGTAAAACTATGCCTATTCCCAAGGGTCCCCCCATAGCCCAGAGCCCCAAGTTCCCCCACCCCCTGCTGGGCCCTGAAGTTTTTATAGCATGTTGAGGGGGGCCTCAGCAAGAAAAAGGTTAAGAACCCCTGCCCTAGAGGACTTTGCGATACAAGGGAAGCGTGAGATAGATATAACTGGTGATAAAATTGTAAGCCACTAGGTCTCAGCATGTGATGGCGGGGGTAACAGCCATGATGGCCCTTATGATAAAGCCAAAGCAGCACAAATATCCAATTATCGCACACGCGGATTCCATCTCCCCTCAGGTTAAGAGCAATATGCCCAGCTAGCTACCAAAACAATCTGGAATCTCACCAGGGATCGTAGAGAACCCGCCAATCTGCCATTCTTTTAGACACGTGTGAAGCGAAACAACAGAGCCAGTAAGAATCCTACAAACCATCTTTACAGGTTAAAATGACCATCCTGCCGCCCTCCTCCCCCTCGTAGGGACACTTTCAAAGCCGAGGAGAGCAGGGTGTAGGAGCCCGAGCTCTAATCACTGTGGTCTGCCTTGGGACCAGCCTGAGCCTGCTCTGCCGACGCCACAGCCCCCTCTGCCCGATGCTCAGGCTCTGGGGCCGGTGGGGGAATGTGCGGGCGGGGCGGAAAGGAGAGCGAGGGAGCGGGGCGGGAGGAGCTAAACTGACGCCTCCAGCAAGGAGAACAGCGGGGGAGTCGGTCTGGCCCCGGCGGCTGCCGGAAATTGGGGCTCCCGGAGGGGGCCGTTTTACTCCCTCCCAAAGCCCCCGCAGCTGCTACGTGCGTGCGCCCCCCTCCCGCGGGGAGGCGCCTCAGACTCCGCCCTGCCCCGCGCGGGTCCCGCCTTCCATGGGGCGCGGGGCAGGGGGAGGCGGTGACCGCTCCTCCCCCAGCTAGAGTCGCGCGCCCCGCCCCGCCCATCTGCCCGAAGTCTCCCGCGCGCTCCCAACAGGAGTCGGCCCCAGGGGGCGAAACTGCGACCTGGGGGGGAAGGATTCGGAGACGCGCCTAATGGCTCCCAGCCAATGGGCTGCGCGGGCTGCCCGCAGTGCCGGGTGGGAGGGGGCGCATGTGCAGTGAGAGAGGCCCGTCCGGGAGGGAGGCTCGCTCCCCTCGCCGCGCGTGCGTGGCTGGTTCCGAGAGCGGCTGCAGAGCCGCGGCCCGGTTTGTGCGCGTGACGCCCCGCCCCCAGTCGCCACCCCGCCTCCTCTCCCGCCATGGCGTTGAACAAGTCCATGCACGCGAGAAACCGCTATCGGGACAAACCGCCGGACTTCGCCTACCTGGCGTCCCGGTACCCGGCCTTCCGCCAGCACGTGCAGACCAGCCTCTCCGGCCGGGCCAGGTGGGTCCCCGGCACCGGGGGAGGGGCGCGGAGCTCTGACGGGGCTCGGCGGGCGCGGCCGGCTGGGGACTGGGATTTTCCGCCGCCGTTGTACAGAGCCCCGCGGCGGCAGCTGAGCGTCGGCGCGGACACATGGGGGAGGCCTGGGTCTGTGCCACTGCGGGCGAGCCCAACTCCCCCTCCGGCCATCGCCGTGCGCCAGCGGCCTTGGGCCGGCATCACCGTGCCCGGCGCGCCCCCCTCCAATCTTCGCCTCCAGCGCCGCTGTCCCGGAAACAACCCTTCCCCCGTCTAGCCAGCATCGCTGGGAAACGCCCCCGACCCCTTCCCGAGCCACAGAAGAGTGCGTACGTCGGTGTGGCTCTGACAGGTGGGGTTGCTGTACCGAGAAGGGTATATGCTACAGCTGTGGCTCTGAAGTGTAGACAGGGGCTTAGACTCCCTTGCTACACAACCACTAGTCATCCCCACAACACCATCCATACTTTGCACAGTATGAACTGGGGATCCTGTGGGGAAAACAATATGTGATTAGACTTAATCAGAATACCCCTGCGCTAGGGACAGAGCTCTGGTTGTACTGGCGTGTCCCTATTTTGAGTGCTTGCCTTTGCAACTGCAACATTTTCCTTATGTAGATGTTTACTTTTTTAAAATACAAACTGAGGAAATAAATTCCGTCATAATCTAATGGTTGTGGTAGAGCCAGTAGATGGTACAGAGAAGGACGTTTATTTTGGGGGTTGGGTTTGCCCCAGAACCAGCACTTAAGGCTTTTTCCTTCTCAGGCCTTGGCTACACTTGCAGATGTACAGCACTGTGAGTTAAACCTGACTTCGTGCAGCTGAGTGTGGAAAGCACTGCAGTCTGTCCACACTGACAGCTGCCCAGCACACTGTCGTGGCCACATTTGCAGCAATTGCAGCGCTATTGGGAGCGGTGCATTATGGGCAGCTATCCCACAGAGCACCTTTTCCCATTCTGGCGCAGTGGGTTGTGGGAAGGGGGCGTGGGTGCGGGGGATTCTGGGTCCTGTCCCAATGCCTGTGATGCATCGCTTCGCATCCCAGAAATCCCTTTTTTTCTGTCCACCTTTGGCGCCATCTTTCAACGGTTTCTGTGCAGCGCAATCTGTCTGCGGGAAATGGAGTCCGAACTGCTGAGGCATATGCTGACGAGTCTCGCCAGCACGTCATGATTGGCTGTCGAACTATTCCTTAAGATCCAAAGTGAGAGTGAGGGTGAGGAGGTCCGACAATGCTATCGAGCCGCGTAACGCGTACGACACGAAATTGCTTGTGGCATTCACGGACATGCTCAGCACTGTGGAACGCCGCTTTTGGGCTCGGGAAACCAGCACTGAGTGGTGGGATCACATCGTCATGGAAGTCTGGGATGAAGAGCAGTGGCTGCAGAACTTTCGGATGAGAAAAGCCACTTTCATGGGACTGTGTGAGGAGTTCGCCCCCACCCTGCGGCGCAAGGACACGAGATTGAGAACTGCCCCGCCAGTGGAGAAGCGGGTGGCTATTGCAATCTGGAAGCTGGCAACTTCAGACAGCTACTGGTCGGTTGCAAACCACTTTGGAGTGGGAAAGTCGACCGTTGGAATTGTGTTGATGCAAGTTTGCAAGGCCATTAATCGCATCCTACTCAGAAGAACCGTGACTCTGGATAACGTGCAGGAAATAGTGGATGGCTTTGCACAAATGGGGTTCCCTAACTGTGGAGGGGTGATAGATGGGACGCACATTCCTATTCTGGCACCACTCCACCTTGGATCCGAGTACGTTAATCAGAAGGGGTATTTCTCTATGGTTCTCCAGGCACTTGTGGATCACCGTGGGTGTTTCATTGACATTAACACAGGCTGGCCTGAAAAGGTGCATGACGCACGCATCTTTCAGAACACTTGGCTGTTCAGGAAGATGCAGGCCGGGACTTTTTTCCCAGAGCGGAAGATCACGGTAGGGGAAGTTGAAATGCCCGTTGTGATCCTTGGAGATCCTGCTTACCCGTTAATGCCGTGGCTCATGAAACCCTACACAGGGAGCCTTGACAGCAGCAAGGAACGGTTCAACTACAGGCTGAGCCTGTGCCGAATGACTGTGGAGTGTGCCTTTGGCCGTTTAAAGGGCCGCAGGCGATCTCTGTATGGGAAGCTGGACTTGGCCGAAAACAGCATCCCCACGGTTATATCCGCGTGCTATGCCCTCCATAATATTTGTGAAGGGAAGGGTGAAAGCTTCACTCAGGCATGGACCTCTGAGGTTCAACACCTGGAGGCTGAATTTACACAGCCAGAGAGCAGGGCTGTTACAGGGGCCCAGCGTGGGGCTGCAAGGATTAGGGATGCCTTGAGGGAGCAATTTGAGGCTGAAAACCAGCAGTGATACCTGGTGCCCTGCACGGGAGTGAAGTGCAGTAGTTCCAATCTTTAGGAATCAGTGTCTGCTTAGCAGACAAGCAGACTTGCAGTGCCTGTTTATGTCCTGGGCTAAGGAGTCTTTTACTTTATGCAATAATAAAGAATGTTTTCAAAGCCGAAGAATCCATTTATTGAAAAGAAACAAGGGGGTGGAGTGGGGAATAGTACAATCATAGATTCGCATATGTCCTGTCTGGTGTGCTGTGCAGTGAGTGTTGCACTTCAGGACAGCTATACTGCATGGTGATGGGGGTTGAGTGCAGAGGGTTTCAGGGCTGAGTGGTGAAGATACTGGTGTTGGAGGCAGCGGGTGGCGTGAAGAACATGGAAGTTGGGGAAAGTGGGTTGGAGGTGACAGTGGGGCACAACGGAAAGAGTTTTGGGACAAGGGCTGTGGGGGGTGTGTTTGCGGTACTGCTCCTCTTTCTGCATGGCTACCAGCTCCTGGATAGCATCTGCTTGGCGCTCCAGGATGCTTATGAGCCTATCACTGCTTTGCTGCCGGTGCGTGGTGCTTTGCCGCCGGTGCGCTGCATTTTCCTGGCGGATCCTGCTTTCTCTCTCCAGTCCTGTGCTTTCTCATTCTCTTTAATAGATTGCTGCATCACTTCTTGCAGCATATCTTCTTTGCTTTTTCGCGGTCTCTTCCTGAGTCTTTGCAGTCTCTGAGCACGCAATAAGAGGGATGGCTGAGGTCTCAAGGTTGATGCAGCTGTATAGGCAAAATGCAACATTTAACAGAGGCAGCATTGTTTATACCAGACAGAGTAATGATTCCCCCCCGCACTTAAGGAGTAGAAAACACACAGGGTCTACACAATAGCATAATTTTCCCGTCCAAAACAGAGCACACACATCCCACCGGAGCCTCAAAATGGTGAGTAAGAGGGATTGATTGTTTCAGGGCTGCACTGTCCTTTGGGTTACTGTGCCTTGGGGAGAGCCAACAGCTTCAGGGGGCACCTACACTGAACACTGTCCCAACATTTTCCACAGGACTTCGTCCTGGACGATATCTCGCTGCTGAGGGTGACCTGGGAAGCAAGGGAGGGTCTTCTACTGCAATGCCACTTCCGCCCTGGCCCATATGCAGCTTACCTGTGTGCAGCAATGGTTCCCCCGCCCCTCGCGCACAGTGGCGCGGACACGTTAGTCTGGCTGGGACAAGGACCACGGTGGCTCTCCCGATAAACCTGCGCAAGCACATTGCACACGTTCTGGATGAGACATTCGAGGAGATTACCGAGGCCGATTACCGTGATGTGATAAACCACATCAGTGCACTATTCTGCATCTAGGCATGCATGCCTAACCCTCCTCTCCCAAAGAGCCCGCACCAAAAAAAATTCCTTCCGGGGGGGGAAAAAAAAACCCACTTACCTGGAACCTGCTCTTCTGTTTGTCCTCCACCAAGTACCGACCGCTGCGACTGGCTACCTTCCTCCTGGCTCGAGAAGAGCTCCTGGCTGCATGGCTGCAGGGATTCCGGGGTGTCTCCATCTAGCCCACCACCATCGCTCCCGTTTTCTTCCTCCTCCTCTTCCTCCCCCCCGCGACCGGCTCTGAAGGGTCCATGGTGGTGCTCAGAGCGGAGGTGGGGTTAACCCCAAGTATCACATCCAGCTCTTTGTAGAATTGGCAGGTTGCGGGGGGAGCACCCGAGCGGCCGTTTGCATCGCGGGCTTTGCGGAAGGAACTCTGCAGCTCCTTCACTTTAATCCTGCACTGCGGGGTGTCCTGGTCATGGCCCCTTTCCATCATGTCCTTTGATACCTTCCCGAAGGTATCGTAATTCCTACGGCTGGAGCGCAGCTGGGACTGTACAGCTTCCTCCCCCCAAACAGTGTTGAGGTCCAGCAACTCGCCATTGCTCCATGCTGGGGCTCGCTTGGCGCGTGGAGGCATGGTCACCTGGAAAGATTCGCTGATAGTACTCCACGCCATGCCGGGCTGAGCAAACAGGAAGGGGATTTTTAAAATTTCCGGGGAATGTGAAGGGTCGGTCACATGGTTGGTTACCTGAGGCCAGGGGAGTAGAGGTTGAACTGATGACCAGAGTGGCTAGAACAGGCATTGTGGGATACTGTCGAATAATTCTGGAGGCCATTCACAGCGCATTGGGCGGCCACATTGACGCTGCAGCGCTGCAGCGGCAGCACAATACTCGCTATTCCTCTTGGAGAGGTGGAGTACATGCAGCGCTGCAACCACGGAGATACAGCGCTGCAAATGCCTTGCCAGTGTGGTCGGGGACTGAGTTACAGTGCTGGGGGAGCCTTTACAGCGCTGTAACTCGCAAGTGTAGCCAAGGCCTCAGACGCCAAAGAATACTGCCTAAACAGTCTATGTAGTCAGCTTGAGTTTTGTTGCTGAAACTGAATGATTTTTGATGGATTTTGTTTTTATGTGTAGAAACAAGTTTTCTTCAGAACCATCCAATTTTAAGGAGATATTTCTTGTTTTGAATATGTGGCTTATGATTTTCTCCTCACAATAGTTTTAATTAATGCTGACAATACACTTGTTACTGTAATGCATAAAACTAAATAATGGTGCTTGGTGCCAACTATACTGCAAGGATTCTTTGTGTTAATTGCATTTTATGCCTTGCAGCCTAAATTTCAAGGATCCAGAAGCTGTGAGAGCTCTGACATGCACTCTCTTGAAAGAAGACTTTGGACTTACAATTGATATACCATTAGAGAGGCTCATTCCTACTGTTCCCTTGAGGCTTAACTATATTCATTGGGTGGAAGATCTAATTGGCCATCAAGATGGTGATAAACAAGTTCCTAGAAGAGGAATTGACATAGGTATGTGTCATGCTGGGGATTAGACAACTTTCTGGTTTGTCTGTTTCTTCAGTTTGAGTTTGGAAATGACATTAACTAATAGATTTTGCTTTATATCCATGCGGGGGGGCATTAAATGTTCCAAACAACAAAAGTATTTGTGCTTGTGAGAGACTGGTTGTCCAATCTCTAGCCATATTGGGGTTGGCTCCTTTCTGGACTAAACTTCTTCCTACAGATTTGTGAATAGATGCAGCTCACTTCTGACATGCAACACCTTTGCTTTCCACCTTTCCCATCCTTGAACTCTCCTGAACTTAGATTATTCATTATATTGAATTGTGCTTTTGATTAATAAATTGGAAAAAGATCTGCTCTTGAGTTTGTGAGTGTACTCAAATTAAACCTTTTAATTCAAATAACTTAACATTAGATTGCAGTGCTTCCTAGCTTTGAGTTGAGGTGTGGAAGGTGTTGTTGTTCTTTACTCTTTATATTGCTTTTGCACATGTGAATCAGATTCCTTACATGTTGCATAGTAACAAACTTTTGATTAATCTACTCTTCTTGAATCCAGATTCTCACTTCTACATGTATTTTTTTTTAGGTAGCTAGGCCTCATTTGCTTTCTTTAGTGTTAAATGACTTTTCAATTCAGAGCCCTTTTTGGTGCTAAATTACAAAGGGGATTTAAACAGAAGTCAAGGAAAATACTAGTAAAATTGCATATTGATATTTGTTCAGACTTTCTATATCTATAGAGATCAAACATACAAAAAAATCTTTCCCTAAATTATTTGTCAAATGTTTGCCAGCAATAAAACCTGTTTGGTCTACTGATTTATCTACTGCTTAATCCAATCAATTAAGAAAGATTTTAATGTTGTTTTTAAAGGTTCTATACAAATATTTTAAAATCTGTCTGGACAGGTACATTTTGTTATAGTTTAGCATCTGTATTCCTTTTTGGTTTTGTCATTAGTTAAATCTTCCCTCTATAATTTGGAAGAATTCTTTTTTGAAAGTAGTCCTGCACTGGAGGAAGCACGTTACCAAATTGAGAAAAGTATATGGGGTCTCTGGATATCTGTCCAACATTATTTGATTTATATCTTGTCTGTTCGCATTTCATGTTTGAAAGAAGGCTAAAATTCATGCTTTTCTCAAGCTTTCTATTTAGTAATTCAGTATCCACTTCACTTTCTCTTAACAGTGAATTCAGTGTTCTCCTGGCATTTACTAGTTACTGTGTTGTCTTGTCTAAATTAATGTTTCTTTTTCCACAATTTATTAACTTTATATTGTATTTGTCAGCGTGGATTTGATTTAAATCAAACTGATTTAAATCACTAGTCAGGAAGATTCGATTTAATCATGGATTTCTACATAAAAGTGCATTCTCGTTAGTTGTTATAACCTTAATACATATTCTTCACAACTCAGAGATGTAGGTTTCATTTTTAGAAGGTACACACTATACATCGGGGTCAGCAACCTTTCAAAAGTGTTGTGCTGAGTCTTCATTTATTTACTCTAATTTAAGGTTTCGCGTGCCAGTAATACATTTTAACATTTTTAGAAGGTCTCTTTCTATAAGTCTATTATATATAAATAAACTATTGTATGTAAAGTAATAAGGTTTTTAAAATGTTTAAGAAGCTTCACTTAAAATTAAAATGCAGAGCCCCCCGGACTGGTGGCCAGGACCCGGGCAGCGTGAGTGCCACTGAAAATCAATCGGCTCACGTGCCGCCTTTGGCTCGCGTGCCATAGGTTGCCTACCGCTGCTATACATTTTTAAGTGATTTATTTTGAAGACTTTTCAGATTAGTTTTACAGTTATATCAGAAAATGAATGATTGGTTGTTTCATTTACCAAAGGTAATTGATAGTTCACCTCCCAATGACTTCATAATATCTTCAATTCAACAGGTAAATCATTAATATTTGGTGGATTTTCTTGCCATGCTGTATTAGGAGGAGAACATCACCAGACAGACATTTAAATTGTTTTATTTAACTAAAACAACATTGTGTATTCTGGATTTTTTTATTCAACAGCAAACATAATATTTTAACAAAACAAGCATATGAATTTTTGAGTTTTAGTTAACCATTCAAGTTTTTTTTTTTTAAAATCAGGTTTGTTTTTGTTAAAATTGTTTAACTAAAATAGTTAAATGAAATATTTTAAAAAACAAAAATCAAATTGACTGTCAGCCAGGTCAACATGAGAAACTTAAACTATTGGCTTCCGCAGCTAACTCAGTCGCTTCACCTTCATTTTCCTGTTTGTTCATAATCTGGAAAAGAAAAACAAGCTTTCCTGCTTTTTCAGGTCCCAAACAGTTTCTCAATTTGGAATGAATTAGTCCAAAGAAGAAAATATTCTTTCTACACCATCGGAAGAAGCTACTGCTGTTAAAAGTGAGATTATCACTTCAAAAGTCTCTGAATTAGGATGACTGGACAGCAAGTGTGAAAAATCAGGACGAGGGTGTGGGGGTAATAGGCGCCTATATAAGACACAGTCCAAAATATCGGGACTGTCCCTATAAAATCGGGACATCTGGTCACCCTGCTCTGAATCCAAGGGCTTAAGTGACTTCCACCAGTTCACTGGTGTGACTTTCGTTAAAACATCATCAGCAAACCTATTTCTTGAATGGTTCAACCTTACTCTGAAGTTTATTATAGTTGACATTATGTAGGGATGATTGCTGGATGTCCATGTCATAGCCAACTCCTCTTCTTCAGCAGTGAAGTTTTGACCCTGGTACCAAGTATTGAGAATATTTGCAAGAAAATGAGCTGGAGATAGTGTAACAAAGCATTCTCTGGCGGGACACTACTGAGAGTATCCATTCAGGACAAATTGCTTAGAGCAGGGAAGTCACAGCCCAAGGCTGGGGGTCCTTCACTACTAAGGCACACCAAACCAGCCAAACAGAGAGGACTTCGGTTTTACCCCACTGGCTAACCAGAAGTCATACAAGCAATTCCCTCAGATACTCCAGTTTCCCAGTATCACCACCAGTGCCACTCGTTATGGGGATGAATGGTTATGAAAACCAATACCCCAGTAAAAGAAAAAAAGTTCCCTGATCCCAAAGAACCAAGCCCCAGACCCAGGTCAATATACAAGTCAGATCTTACCCACAAATCATGCTGTTGCTAATCCTTTAGGATCTAAAATCTAAAGGTTTATTCATAGAAAGAAAGAAATATAGATGAGAGTTAAAATTGGTTAAATGGAATCAAATACATACAACCATTGCAGACTTCTTGGTTCAGGCATATAGCAGTGGTGGAATAAATTGCAGGCTCAAATCAAGTCTCTGGAGTACATCTACAGATTTGGATGGGTCCTCAGTCCTTTGTTCAGAGCTTCAGTTTTTAGCAAAGTTTCTCCAGAGGTCAGAAGCAGGATTGAAGACAAAATGGAGGAGATTCCAGGGCCTTTTGTATCCTTTGCCTTGTGGAAGAACACCCCTTTGTTGTTACTGTCGAAAATCACAACAGCAAGATCAGGGCCAGGAAGTTTCGCACCCTGGGCGAAATTTCCACCTTGCGCGCCCCAGCCCTGTGGCAGCTCCCCGCCCCCCCTCCGCCCTGAGGCTCCCTCCCCCTCTGCCCTGAGGCGCGTCCTCCCCACCCCCCCCGGGGAGCCGTGCGGCAGCTTCCCACCCCAGCTCACCTCTGCTCCGCCTCCTCCCCGAGCATGCCATCCCCGCTCTAAATCTCATCTCCTCCCCTCCCAGGCTTGCGGCGCCAAACAGCTGATTGGCGCCGCAAGCCTGGGAGGTGGGAGATGTGGAGTGGCCACTGCGCTGGGAGAGGGAGTCTGAGCCGCACGTGTCAGTGTGCCGCCGGCAGCCCAGCCCAGGAACGATGTTAAAAAAAAAAAAAAAAAAAAAAAAAATTGGGGGCACTGCCTTTTGGTGCCCCCAAATCTTGGCGCCCTAGGCAACTGCCTAGTTTGCCTTAATGGTAGCACCGGCCCTGAGCAAGATGGAGTTTGGAATCACCTGGGCAAGTCACATGTCCATGCATGACTCAGTTCTTTACAGGTAGAACAGCCCTTGCTCACATGCTACCTTGAACGTTTCCAGGAAGGCTCCTCATATCTGGATTGAGTCTCCTAAGGTCCATTGTCAGTTAAGTGTTTTTCTTGATTTGGCGCTTACTCAGAATAGTCCTTTCTCAAGAAGCTGACCAAATGCTTCACTGATGCTACTTAGAATCAAATACAATGAGATATAAGTATATAGCCAATATTCATAACTTCAAATACAAAAATGATACCCACGTACAGCATAATCACAACTAGCAAATTATAACCTTTTCATAGACCTTACTTGACCTCCTTTGTACAAGATTTGGTGCAACTATATGACCTTGGTTGCAACAATGATCTATACGGTCACAGTTCTTGTCAATGATGTCACAGATAGTGCTTGTCCCTCTTTTTTTTTTTTTTTTTTTAATATGCCTATTTCTCTCTTTAAGATCTCACTCAGTTCCTTCCAAATTTCAACAGCATCAGCAATGAAAAAGCTATTTCCCTGTATTTTGTTCAAGGATACAGAAATGGGCTTCAGGGTACTCAGCATGTGTTCAACTTTTCTCTTATGCCCAGTGTTGAGAACTTTGGCTGTGATGGTGCCATCTATTTTCTCACAATTTTGTACACAAGGGGTATGTACACTATGGGATTACTCTGATTTTACAGAATTCGATTTTTGGCAACGGATTGTATAAAGTTGAGTGCATGCGGCCACACTAAGCACATTAATTCAGCGGTTTGCGTCCATGTACCGAGGCTAGCATCGACTTCTGGAGCATTGCACTGTGGGTAGCTATCCCATAGTTCCCGCAGTCTCCCCTGCCCATTGGAATTCTGGGTTAAGATCCCAATGCCTGATGGGGCAAAAAAACATTGTCGCAGGTGGTTCTGGGTACATCCTCCCTTTCCCTCTGTGAAAGCAACGGCAGACAACCGTTTCGCACCTTTTTTTCCTGGGTGAACTGTGCAGACTCCATACCATGGCAAGCATGGAGCTGGTTCAGCTCAAGACAGCAGTCATGAACATTGTAAACATTTCGTGCATTATCATGCAGTTTATGCTGAACCAGAACCTGCAAAACCAGGTGAGGAGGAGGTGGCGAGGCAGCGTGGCGACGAGAGTGATGAGGACATGGACACAGAATTCTCTCAAACCGTGGGCCCCGGCACTTTGGAAATCATGTTGTTAATGGGGCAGGTTCTAGCCGTGGAATGCCGATTCTGGGCCCGGGAAACAGGCACAGACTGGTGGGACCGCATAGTGTTGCAGGTGTGGGACGATTCCCAGTGTCTGCGAAACTTTCGCATGCGTAAGGGCACTTTCATGGAACTTTGTGACTTGCTTTCCCCTGCCCTGAAGCGCCAGAATACCAAGATGAGAGCAGCCCTCACAGTTGAGAAGCGGGTGGCGATAGCCCTGTGGAAGCTTACAACGCCAGACAGCTACCGGTCAGTTGGGAATCAATTTGGAGTGGGCAAATCTACTGTGGGGGCTGCTATGATGCAAGTAGCCAAAGCTATCGCTGAGCTGCTGCTACTAAAGGAAGTGACTCTGGGAAATGTGCAGGTCATAGTGGATGGCTTTGCTGCAATGGGATTCCCTAACTGTGGTGGGGCGATAGATGGAACCCATATCCCTATCTTGGCACCGGAGCACCAGGGCAGCCAGTACATAAATTGCAAGGGGTACTTTTCAATGGTGCTGCAAGCACTGGTGGGTCACAAGGGACGTTTCACCAACATCAACGTGGTATGGCCAGGAAGGGTTCATGACGCTCGCGTCTTCAGGAACACTAATCTGTTTAAAGGGCTGCAGCAAGGGATTTACTTCCTGGACCAGAAAATAACTGTTGGGGATGTTGAAATGCCTATAGTTATCCTTGGAGACCTACCTCTTAATGCCATGGCTCATGAAGCCATACACAGGCAGCCTGGACAGTAGTCAGGAACTGTTCAACTACAGGTTGAGCAAGTGCAGAATGGTGGTAGAATGTGCAGTTGGACGTTTAAAGGGTCGCTGGCGCACTTTACTGACTCGCTCAGACCTCAGCCAAACCAATATTCCCATTGTTGTTGCTGCTTGCTGTGTGCTCCACAATCTCTGTGAGAGTAAGGGGGAGACATTTATGGCGGGATGGGAGGTTGACGCAAATTGTGTGGCCGTGGATTACGCGCAGCCAGACACCAGGGCGATTAGAAGAACACCCCAGGAAGCACTGCGCATCAGAGAAGCTTTGAAAACCAGTTTCATGACTGGCCAGGCTACGGTGTGAAAGTTCTGTTTGTTTCTCCTTGACGAAAACCCGCCCCCTTGATTGACTCATTCCCTGTAAGCAGCCCACCCTCCCCCTTCGATCCCAGCTTGCTTTCAAAGGAAATAAAGTCACTATTGTTTAAAAATCATGTATTCTTTATTAATTGATTATAAACATAGGGAGAGAACTGACAAGGTGGCCTGGGTGGGGTTTGGAAGGAGGGAAGGAAAAGACCACTTCAAAAGTTCAAAATAATGACAGCCTTTTGGTTGGGCTGTCCACTGGGGTGGAGTGGGAGGGTGCATGGATCCCCCCCCCACGTTCTTATGCGTCTGGGTGAGGAGGCTATGGAACATGGTGAGGGGGGAGGGCGGTTATACAGGGGCTGCAGTGGCACTCTGTGATCCTGCTGCTGTTCCTGAAGCTCCACCAGACGCGGAGCTCACGTGGTAGCCCCAGCGTTGCATCCCGCCACCTCTCATCTCGAGTGTCCCTCCTCTTCTCACGTTCGTCCCTCATGGCCTCACATTCACTGGCTGCTTTCCTGTGCTTTGATACCGTGATAGCCTTCGGGATGGAGGAGGGAGGCTCGAAAAATTTGCAGCTGCAGAAGGAAAAAAAGGGAGAGAAGTATTTAAAAAGATACATTTTACAGAACAGTTCTTATACTCTTTCACGGTGAACAACACTATTCGCATTATATAGCACATGTGATTTTGGTACAAGGTTGCATTTTGCATTTTAATATTGAGTGGCTGCGGCTTTGGTGTTAGAGATCACAGTCGCAGGGCCGGGCAACAGAATTCATCTTGCATGCAGCCATGGTAAGCCATTGTCTTTTGGCTTCTGCAACCTCCATAAAAGTAGCACCCTCCTTTCCCATACCAAGCAAAGCCTGTTGAATGCTGCAGTTTTCCTGTTAATGTGCAGCAGCAGAAACCAAACTAAACCTCCCCACTACCGATCCAGTTCTCTGGGATGATCGCTTTACCCCCTCCCCCCACCACATGGCTGGTATCAGGGAAGATCCCTGCTAGCCAAACGCGAAAAGCTCAGCCCCAATTCCCCCCCCCCCTTCCGCTTGGCTAACTGCAGGGAATGATTTCTTTTCAGCCACAGGCAAACAGCCCAGTAGGAACGGCCACCTCTGTCCCCTTAATTAAATTCCCATGGTGGCAGCCCCCCCAGAATTGCATGCAGCTCAGCGTGGAAGTGGCATGTCTGCGGCTCTGCCCCAGACTTTCCATTTTCTTCTTTGGTTTTAACCTTCACGCAACACTGATGAGAGTCCCTATTGTGGCCTCTTTCCATCATGCCGTTGGAGATTTTTTTCAAATGTTTTGGCATATTTGTCTTTTGGAACGTAGTTCTGCTAGCATGGAATCCTCTCCCCATATAGCGATCAGATCCAGTAGCTCCCGTATGGTCCATGCTGGTGCTCTTTTTTGATTCTCGGACTGCATGGTTACCTGTGCTGATGAGCCCTTCGTGGTCACCTGTGCTCTCCACTCTGGGCAAACAGGAAATGAAATTCAAAAGTTCACGGGGCTTTTCCTGTCTACCTGACCAGTGCATCCGAGTTCAGATTGCTGTCCAGAGCGGTCAAAGTGGTGCACTGTGGGATAGCTCCTGGAGGCCAATACCGTCGAATTTCATCCACACTAACCCTAATTGGAACCCGCAATGTTGACTTCGGTGCTACTCCCCTCGTTGGAGAGGAGTACAGAAATCGATTTTAAGAGCCCTTTATGTCGAAGTAAATGGCTTTGTTGTCTGGATGGGTGCAGGATTAATTCGATTTAATGCTGCTAAATTCGACCTAAACTCAATGTAGACCAGGCCAAACTGTCATCAGATTGGGCCAGTTCTTGATATAGTGCTCAAAACAGTCCACTACTGAGTTCCATCGCACGTCTTGTGGGAGAGTTAGCTTGGTTCCTCCCACTTTTTTCAGAGCAGCAGCTGCAAAGTGGTTGTTAGGGAAGCATTTTGCAATTTCGACAACATAGCCTTTATTTCTAGAACCCTGAAATCTTTGGCTAGGAGGTGCATCAAATGAGCACTTCAACCCTGGCTTGGTCTACACTATGGCGTCTGCAGTGTTCACCTAGGAAAAAAGGCGCGAAACGGTTGTCTGCCGTTGCTTTCATGGAGGGAGGGGGGAGGCTGTACCCAGAATCACCCGCGACAATGTTTTTTGCCCCATCAGGCATTGGGATCTCAACCCAGAATTCCAATGGGCGGGGGAGACTGCAGGAACTATGCGATAGCTACCCACAGTGCAACACTCCGGAAGTCGACGCTAGCCTCAGTACATGGACACACACTGCTGAATTAATGTGCTCAGTGTGGCCGCATGCACTCGACTTTATACAATCTGTTGCCAAAAATTGCATTCTGTAAATTCGGAGTAATCCCATAGTGTTCCTCTGCCCACAGGTAGAGGAATTTCATTAAAATATTCCCAAACTAGGTCTCTTTTACGGCTTGTTGCCGTTATAGGTTTTCCCTTCTGTCATAACTATAAAGGGAAGGGTAATAGCTGTCCTGTGTACAGTACTATAAATCCCTCCTGGCCAGAGACTCCAAAATCCTTTTCCCTGTAAAGGGTTAAGAAGCTCAGGTAACCTGGCTGGCATCTGACCTAAAGGACCAATAAGGAGACAAGATACTTTCAAATCTTGGGGGGGGAAGGCTTTTGTTTGTGTTCTTTGTTTGGGAGTGTGTTCGTTCTCGGGGACTGAGAGGGACCAGACATCAATCCAGGTTCTCCACATCTTTCTAAACAAGCCTCTCCTATTTCAAACTTGTAAGTAAATAGCCAGGCAAGGCGTGTTAGTTTTCCTTTGTTTTTCTCAACTTGTAAATGTACCTTTTACTAGAGTGTTTATCTTTGTTTGCTGTACTTTGAACCTGAGACTAGAGGGGAGTCCTCTGAGCTCTTTAAGTTTGATTACCCTGTAAGGTTAATTTCCATACTGATTTTCCAGAGATGATTTTTACCTTTTTCTTTAATTAAAAACCTTCTTTTTAAGAACCTGATTGATTTTTCCTTGTTTTAGATCCA
The DNA here is from genome assembly GCF_027887155.1 of Malaclemys terrapin pileata. NCBI lineage: Eukaryota > Metazoa > Chordata > Testudines > Emydidae > Malaclemys > Malaclemys terrapin. Next base: position 146,851,811 of record NC_071505.1, read on the forward strand.
AAGGGGTTTTGGATCTTGATTCACCAGGAGTTGGTGGGAGGAAGGAGGGGGGATGGTTAATTTCTCCCTGTTGTAGATCCCAGGGGGGGGTTGGAACTGATTCACCAGGAGTTGGTGGGAGGAAGGAGGGGAATGGTTAATTTCTCCTTGTTTTAAGATCCAAGGGGTTTTGGATTTGTTTTCACCAGGGATTTGGTGAGGGTTTTTCAAGGCTTCCCAGGGAGGGAATCCATTGATGGTGGCAGCCGAACCAGAGCTAAGCTGGTAGTTAAGCTTAGAAGTTTTTCACGCAGGCCCCTACATTTGTACCCTAAAGTTCAAAGTGGGGATCTCAGTCCTGACACCTTCTAATGAGAGAATGGCATGGTAGATCTCAAATCAATGAAGGCTACACTCAGAAAGTCCTCAAGACTTCTGGAATATGCTGTTCAAACAGTTTCCCTTTTGTTTCTACTGCCTGTCCTTCCCTTCTCTTTGCCCAGATCTATTTCACCCCCAACAGTCTTCTATTCATTGAACTTTTTGAAACTTTGCACTTTTAGAGAGAGGTAAGGGACTGACTCTGTGTACACAAATTTGCAGAGGGACAATTGGATTGAGGTCTGTTATTTCTCGCCTCTATATATTTATTTACTTAAACATTTTTGCTGTTAATCATGTTATCTCTGGAGACACAAATTCACAGTTTGAGAACTAAACATCTCTGATGGTATCTTCTAGACTGAGCACTGAGGCCCATTGGGTAGATAGAAAGATTAACCTAAATTATCTATACAGAAGCCCCTGGAACTCTTGAGATTAGGTCCATAGTCCATGAACTCTATTGGAACTCATTTACAAAACTTTTCTTAAACATTACATGAATATATTGTCTCATACTATAGAATTAGAATTTATAATCCCTATTCCATGATGAGATATCTTTGAGCTATAATGTATCTTTAGATAGGTTTATTCCTCAAAAAGCATTTTATTAAAAAAATCCGATTTAAATAAAAAAAATCCACTTTTTTAAAATCATTGATTTTTATTCACCTTGGTATTTGTTTTCTCTTGAGATACTTACCTTGCAATATTATCTTACCAGCTTACCAGAGGGTAGTTGCAGTTACCTTCCCTGTTTTGTTATTTTGGAAATAATCCTATATAAATGTTACATTTTTTTTATCTTCTTGTAAAGTGTTGTTAAACATTCAGTGCTTTGTTTGTCAGAAACCTGTAACTACCAATAATTGTTCAGTTAAGGGTGTGATTAAAAAATGTGGCCTCTCCGACATTAATAAAATATATTAATTTTAAAATATCTATATTGGTGTAAAAACAACAAAGAGTCTGGTGGCACCTTAAAGACTAACAGATTTATTTGGGCATAAGCTTTCGTGAGTAAAAACCTCACTTCTTCGGATGCATAGAGTGAAAGCTACAGATGCAGGCATTATATACAGACACATGGAGAGCAGGGAGTTACTTCACAAGTGGCGAACCAGTGTTGACAAGGCCAATTCAATCAGGGTGGATGTAGTCCACTCCCAATAATAGATGAGGAGGTGTCAATTCCAGGAGAGGAAAAGCTGCTTCTGTAGTGAGCCAGCCACTCCCAATCCCTATTCAAGCCCAGATTAATGGTGTTGAATTTGCAAATGAATTTTAGTTCTGCTGTTTCTCTTTGAAGTCTGTTTCTGAAGTTTTTTTGTTCAATGACAGTGACTTTTAAATCTGTGATAGAATGACCAGGGAGATTGAAGTGTTCACTTACTGGCTTGTGTATGTTACCATTCCTGATGTCCGATTTGTGTCCATTTATTCTTTTGCGGAGGGACTGTCCGGTTTGGCCAATGTACATGGCAGAGGGGCATTGCTGGCACATGATGGCATATATGACATTAGTGGATGTGCAGGTGAATGAGCCCCTGATGGTGTGGCTGATGTGGTTGGGTCCTCTGATGCTGTTGCCAGAGTAGATATGGGGACAGAGTAGGCAACGAGGTTTGCTACAGGGATAGGTTCCTGGGTTGGTGTTTCTGTGGTGTGGTGTGTAGTTGCTGGTGAGTATTTGCTTCAGGTTGGGGGGTTGTCTGTAAGCAAGGACTGGCCTGCCTCCCAAGGTCTGTGAGAGTGAGGGATCATTTTCCAGGATAGGTTGTAGGTCGTGGATAATGCGCTGGAGAGGTTTTAGCTGGGGGCTGTATGTGATGGCCAGTGGTGTTCTGTTATTGTCCTTGTTGGGCCTGTCCTGTAGTAGGTGATTTCTGGGTACCCGTCTTGCTCTGTCAATCTGTTTCCTCACTTCCCCAGGTGGGTATTGTAGTTTTACGAATGCTTGATAAAGATCTTGTAGGTGTTTGTCTCTGTCTGAGGGGTTGGAGCAAATTCGGTTGTATCTTAGGGCTTGGCTGTAGACAATGGATCGTATGATGTGTCTTGGATGGAAGCTGGAGGCATGTAGGTACGTATAGCGGTCAGTAGGTTTCCGGTATAGGGTGGTGTTTATGTGACCATCACTTATTTGTACTGTAGTGTCCAGGAAGTGGATCTCTTGTGTGGACTGGTCCAGGCTGAGGTTGATGGTGGGGTGGAAATTGTTGAAGTCCAGGTGGAATTCTTCAAGGGCCTCCTTTCCGTGGGTCCATATGATGAAGATGTCATCAATGTAGCGCAAGTAGAGGAGGGGCACTAGGGGACGAGAGCTGAGGAAGCGTTGTTCTAAGTCAGCCATAAAAATGTTGGCATACTGTGGGGCCATGCGGGTACCCATAGCAGTGCCACTGACTTGAAGGTATAAGTTGTCCCCAAATCTGAAGTGGTTGTGGGTGAGGACAAAGTCACAAAGCTCAGCCACCAGGCTTGCTGTGGCCTCATCAGGGATACTGTTCCTGACAGCTTGTAGTCCATCCTCATGTGGAATATTGGTATAAAGTGCTTCTACATCCATGGTGGCCAGGATGGTGTATATTGGTGTAGGACTTTATTACCAGATGAAAAAAGTATAATCTCTCTCATTCTGGTGTCATTCTCTTAATACATCTACCAATTACAGTTCTCTATGAGAATTTGGTAGCTGTAAGAGGAATTTTTTCTTTTTTCTCATATGTGTTTTGGTCACTCTTAGACTGTGTCCTCAAACCATTGCTTAAGTCTTTTGCCACATAAACTAGTCTCTGCATGTTTTCAGTAATTCTTAGGGTATGTCTACACTACGAGAATAGTTCGATTTTACTTAAATCGAATATGTGGAATCGATATTACAAAGTCGAACGTGTGTATCCACACCAAGGACAGTAATTCGACTGTGTGAGTCCACACAAATGGGGCAAGCGTCGACATTGGAAGCAATGCACTGTGGGCAGCTATCCCACAGTTCCCGCAGTCCCCGCTGCCCATTGGAATTCTGGGTCGAGCTCCCAATGCCTGCTGGGGAAAAAAATGTGTTGAGGGTGGTTTTGGGTAACTGTCGTCATCCAACCGTCACTCCCGCCCTCCCTCCCTGAAAGTGCCGGCGGGCAATCAGTTCGCGCACTTTTCTGGTGAGTGACCGCGCGGACGCCATAGCACTGCGAGCATGGAGCCCGCTGCGACCATCGCTGCAGTTACGGCCGTTGTCAACACCTCGCACCTTATCATCCACCTTTTCCAGAGGCAGATGCTGAGAAATCGGGCGAGGAGGTTACGGCAGCGTGGTGAGGACATGAAGTTTGAGAGTGGCACAGACCTGTCACAAAGCACGGGACCCTGCGCCGTGGACATCATGGTGGCAATGGGTCATGTTGATGCTGTGGAACGGCGATTCTGGGCACGGGAAACAAGTACGGACTGGTGGGACCGCATAGTGCTGCAGGTCTGGGATGAATCATAGTGGCTGCGAAACTTTCGCATGCGTAAGGGCACTTTCATGGAACTTTGTGAGTTGCTGTCCCCTGCCCTGAAGCGCAAGGACACCCGGATGCGAGCAGCCCTGACTGTTGTGGGGGTTGTTGTGATGCAAGTAGCCAACGCAATCGTTGAGGTACTGCTGTCAAAGGTAGTGACCCGGGAAACGTGGAGGTCATCATAGATGGCTTCGCCGCGATGGGATTCCCAAACTGCAGTGGGGCTATAGATGGAACTCACATCCCTATCCTGGGACCGGACCACCAGGGCAGCCAGTACATTAACCGAAAGGGCTACTTTTCAATGGTGCTGCA